>NW_028270145.1:29564571-30164571 GCF_037043375.1 Chiloscyllium plagiosum
CTTTCCACCCCGTCCTCTCTCTTTTTTACCCCCACCGTCTCTCTTTCCCCCCCGTCTCTCTTTTTCCCCCCCGTCTCTCTTTCCCCCCCGTCTCTCTTTCTCCCCCCGTCTCTCTTTCTCCCCCCGTCTCTCTTTTCTCCCCCGTCTCTCTTTCCCCCCCGTCTCTCTTTCCCCCCGTCTCTCTTTCCCCCCCGTCTCTCTTTCCCCCGTCTCTCTTTCCCCACGTCTCTCTTTCCCACCGTCTCTCTTCCCCACCGTCTCTCTTTCCCCACCGTCTCTCTTTCCCCACCGTCTCTCTTTCCCCACCGTCTCTCTTTCCCCCACCGTCTCTCTTTCCCACCGTCTCTCTTTCCCCACCGTCTCTCTTTCCCACCGTCTCTCTTTCCCCACCGTCTCTCTTTCTCCCACCGTCTCTCTTTCCCCACCGTCTCTCTCTCCCCCTTGTGTGTCTCTCTCTCTCCCCCTATGTCTCTCTCTTCCACCCATATTGTCTGTCTCCCACCCCTTTGTATCTCTTTCTCACAGCCCTCTTTTCTGTCTCTCCCTCCATTGTCACTCACCGACCCCATTCTCTCTCTCTCTCTCTCTCTCTCTCACACTCTCTCTCTCTCTCTCTCTCTCTCTCTCACACTCTCTCTCTCTCTCTGACACTCTCTCTCTCTCTCACTCTCTCTCACTCTCTCACTCTCTCTCTCTCTCTCTCACTCTCTCTCTCTCTCTCACTCTCTCTCTCTCTCTCACTCTCTCTCTCACTCTCACTCTCACTCACTCTCACTCTCTCTCACTCTCTCACTCTCTCTCACTCTCTCTCTCTCTCTCTCTCACTCTCTCTCTCTCTCTCTCTCACTCTCTCTCTCACTCTCTCTCTCACTCTCTCTCACATCTCTCTCACTCTCTCTCACTCTCTCTCACTCTCTCTCACTCTCTCTCACTCTCTCTCACTCTCTCTCACTCTCTCTCACTCTCTCTCACTCTCTCTCACTCTCTCTCACTCTCTCTCACTCTCTCTCACTCTCTCTCTCACACACACTCACACACACCCCTCTTCTCTGTCTCTCTTTCTGTCTGTCCCCTCCACTTCACCTATTATCCCCTGTTCCCCTCCCCCTCTCCTTCAACCCCCCTCTCATTCCCCTCCTTTCACTTTCTCGCTCCCTTTCTGTCTCTCACTCCCGCATTTTTTTTCTCTCTCTCCCTCCCCCCACCCCCTTTCTCTCCCTCACTTCTCTGTCTGCCTTGCCACACATATACACTTGTTGCTTCAATGCTGATGTTCCGTCATGGTGCTGCATTGTAAGGAGACTTTACTACCTTCATGTTTTTGAGTACGTTGACTGTAGACCAAAACTATAGTTTCAATTGTACCCATTTGTGTTGTAAATGCCTAGCTGTTTTCCAACATCGTTATTCACTGGTCTTTGTTCCTTTTATTTGCATTTGACTGACTTTTGAATCCTTTTTCTTCACTATCCTTAAGGCCCTGACAGATGCATTATAATCTAGTCACTCCATTCTGTTACTTGTTGGAGAGAATGGGTTAAAAGTCTGTGGTTTTCGTTGAATCACAGCTGTTGTTGGGTGTAACCTCATCCATCTTGTCTTTCTTTTGGCAGTGATTTGACAAAGAAGGTGGAGTTTTCTGGAGACGGTGGCCCTCTGGGAATCCATGTAGTACCCTTCAACTCTACACTGAGTGGAAGGTAAAGTATCCAAGAGTGCATCTACACTTAAACTACACAGAGATTGTTTCCCCTGGGTTAAGGATCCATATGGTGCCCTGGATATACAACTCCCAACATGAGTATTTCTCCAGCTGAGCACTGGTTCAATAAAGTGAGGTCGGCTACAGGCCTTATTGATGAAGCATTGTTTCTTTGTCAATATGTATGTTTACAGAATGTTACTGGTTTCTAGTCCATAACAATTTAGCCTCAAGTGAGATTGGTGTTGCTGCAATTACCTGTAGAGGCTGTAAGAGTGAAATTAGCAATTTAAGGCACAATGACTTTGGAAATTTGCTCCCAAGTCCATTGTTCATCGCTTTCATTAAGGATGAACATCTCAAATTAACATAATTTTTTTTTGTTTAAACCTTGCATGCGAAAGACTGGACGCAGCAAGGTAGTTTTCTCTGAAAAGCAAAAGGTCAAGGCCAGCTGAACAAAGATTTTTAAAATTTTATGAAGGGATTTGATAGGATAGGCATAAAGGAGATATGGAAGAATCAAAAACTAGGGGGCATTCCAGAGAAGGTAATGACTGAGGGATTCACAAGAAACTTCACTCCTACGTTGAGTCATTTCAGGTGAACAGCATGGATGTACTTGGGGAGAATCTTGATAAATGCATGAAGGAGAAAGGAGTAGGAGGCTGTGCGGATGGGTTTTGGGTGAAAATGGATGGGAGGAGGTTCATTTGTAGCAAAAACACCAATGCAAGAGTTAGGTGGAGCCAGTCTTAAGGCCTGTTTCTAAGCTGTAAATCCTCTGTAGCTCCATATAAGTGCATTGGGTTAATTTTTCTTCTGGGAAACAAGCCAGTAAAACCCACGAATGGGTCATCGTGCATGACTGCTTTTTAATGAATGCATGTCATCATACTGAATGACTCCATACTTTCTGTTCTGTGTATAGTTTCCCCATGCCACTCACCACTGGCTATTACTTTCATTCCATAGTTGTGGTTTGTATTTTCATCTGTTTCACAAAGTGCTGAAGAAACAGTTCTGTAAACAGCACAATTACAGAATCTTATACCATGCATAGAGGTGGTTCCGCCCATTGTACCAGGCTCTGTTCTTTGGAAGAACAATCTTGTTCATTATCCTGCCCTTGTTATTGCCCCATAGCCCTGCAGATTGCAAATTTCTCCTCTTCAAACATTCCTTCTGAAAATTGGTGTGAATCCACCCCCTTCACTCTTCCATGCAATGCATTTCAGGTTATCCTAACGCTCTGCCTGAAAATAGTAACATTGCTGTTTTTTATTTTAAGTATTTTAGAAGTCAAGTTCTCTGTTTGGTAGGTGTGGATTCTGTTGAATTTATATGGAGGGCCAATTCTAATTTGTTTGTAAACTGGGTGGAGGGTCTTTTTCTGTTAAAATGAAGATAGTTAATGCTCAGTGTGAACCCCTCAGCAAGAACTCCACATTGTACAAATTACTGCACGTGAATTTGGCACCTAAACAAATATGCTGAGAGACTTTGGCATTTGAACAAGCCAGTTGCTTTAATTTGCAGAACATCATTGAAGAGCATCTCAGAAAATTTAACATTGTAGAGACAAGTAAAAGCCATTCAGATTATCATGGTTACTTTCCCAGGCTATCACATCTTGGCTGATCTTCACTCCATTTACCTGGCTTGCTTCTAAATGCTTCAATCAATTTATAAATATCCAGCAGTCTCTGGTGTCTGTCTTTCAATTGACCTCTAGCTTTGACCAACTGGATTGGTTAGTTTTAAGGGCATGGATGTAGTTAAAGGGAAACTAGCTAAGCACATGAAAGTGTAAGAATTAGATGAGACAAAGGGAGCTGGGGGAATACTTGCGTGGATCATCAACTCAGGCAGATGATAGTTGGGCTGAATGGGCTGTTTCTGTGCTGTAAATTTTGTGTAATCTGCAATTTTTTAAATCCCCCATTAGCCTTTGTGTGCCTAGGTGCATAACCGTACCAATGATGATGTAGATAAAGAAGCTAAGGTTATTCATGTGACAGTTGTTCTGGCAAAGGTACAACATTAGAAGTATTTTCTGTGACGGGACAAAGCTAATTAAAGTGGATCCCAAAGGAGATTTATGCACATGAGACAAATGGATAGGAACATCCAGCTCCTTTCACACCTTGTCAGCAGACGAGAAGTAAGTGACTTCAGGTTGGAAAGAAGTTTCAATTGTTCACTAAGGCACCCTTCCCCGGGGTCTTCCCCATGCTGCTAAAATCCAGCCCTGTGGGATCATTGAATGATCAAACCTGCAGGATGCCATTTGGCCTATCATAGAACATAGAACATCACAACGCAGTATAGGCCCTTCGGCCCTTGATGTTGCGCAGCCCTGTTATACTAATCTGAAGCCCATCCCACCTACACTATTCCATGTACGTCCATTTGCCTGTCCAATGACGACTTAAATGCACTTAAACTTGGCGAATCTACTACCGATGCAGGCAAAGCATTCCATACCCTTACTACTCTCTGAGTAAAGAAACTACCTCTGACATCTGTCTTATACCTATCTCCCCCTCACTTTAAAAGTTGTGTCCCCTCGTGTTTGCCATCCCCATACTTGGAAAAAGGCTCTCCCTGTCCACCCTATCATGTTCATATATATATAAAAATGTTTAAACATGATAAGACTCCTGGCCTTTGGCTTTACATCTAATGTACATCGACTGTAAAGGCTTAACGTTAAATTCCTTGGAGGGAATGAGGGCAAAGTGGAGAAGCACTAAGAGATCAGTAATAGACCAGAATGAACAGATGATCAATAATAATCACAGAAGTTCATCTATAAATGACTGAGTTTAAAATATTGCTATCACTGAAACATTGGATTACTTTTTTATTTATTTTGCATTTACAACTTTTACCAATTGCCTGGAAAGTGTAGGCATAAATTTTAAACAAAGCACTCAGAGAAAATTTCTTTTGATACAGCAGGGATGCAGTGAAAAATTGAACTCATTACCTCTTCAACCACATTGCTCAATTTAGCATTGAACAAGGTACTGACAGCAAAGTGGGGGTTGCTGGTGAGGCTCAGTTGGACTGCTGGCGTCTGTGGAGAGAAATCAGAGTTGACGTTTTGGGTTGAGTGACCCTTCCTCAGGGAGAGGAGGGGTCACTCGATCTGAAACGTTGATGCTGGTTTCTCTGTGCAGGTGCTGGCAGACCTGCTGAGCTTTTCCAGCAATTTCTGGTTTTCTTTCTGATTTACGGCATCATCAGTTCTTTCAGTTTTTATTAAGGTATTGATAGAAATATTTGTCCCCCTCGACACAACTAATTTCATTCCCTTAGCATTCAGTAATGCACAAGGGCGGTATCTACATTTGTACCTGGGACTAACCAGCTTGGGGAGTGATAGTGACGACAACTGAGAAGATCATTGGGTCACCTTTTCCCTCCATTACAGACAATTACTCCACACACTGCATCACACACCTCTCATTCAAACTGTACTCCCTCCTGCCATCTGGAGAAGATTCCGCAGCATATGGTCTCTTACATTCAGACTGTGCAGCAGTTTCTTCCCCAAGCCATCCCGAACACTGTATAATCGGACTCCTGCAGATCTGAAATTCTTTCTAGCATTGGTGCTAGAAAAATGTCGATCATTCATCATTCTTCGTGACATTGTAACTTGTGTGTTTTCCATTTCTTATGTACTTTATGCTGCACACAATTGTGTAGTTTATGCTATCAATGGAGCATCATCGTTCAACCTGGGAACGCTGTCTCGTTCTTACTGTTTCAGTTGTACATGGTAGAAATGACAAAAGCTACTCTGTCTCAAATAACTGCACAGAGGCAGGTATGCCATAACAAGTCACTTTTTATTTACATGTGCACGATGCATAGGCTCTGACCAGTCAGCTCAAAGCTAGTTCTCAGACTGAGGAGACCCTCTGAATCTCCTGTTCGTTTGTTTTTCTTTTTCTTTTCTCTGCATCTTAATCTCCTGTTTAAATTTTTTGTTTTTTTTCTTTTTTGAATGTTTTTTCTTTTTCATGTTTTTTTCTCTTTTTTTAAATTACCCTCATACTACCGCCTAACTGCAGTAGTGCTTATTTTTTCCCCAACACCAATGTTGTGTGTGTGTGTGTGTGTGTGTGTGTGTGTGTGTTTGCAGGTGTGAAGCTCCTGTTTATTTTGAATTTTTTTTTTCTACAGAGGCCGGTATCCCGTCACCAAGTCACCCTTAACACGTGCAGAGTCCTTGACACTGATCCAGTTCCCTCAGAGCCAGCTCCCAGAATGAACAGGATGCCTGACACTCCTGATCTTTTTTTTCTTTTGTTTAAATTACCCCCATACTACTGCCTAATTGCAGTCGTGCTTATTTTTTCCCCAGCACCCATGTTGTGTGCATGCAGGTGTGAAGCTCCTGTTTCTATCTGTCAGCCAGGGCTCCCTGTTTGTCCCAGGTTAACAACCCCAATCAATGATCTCATAGTCAATGAGATCCACCTGACCCTAGTTCCAATCACTACAGGAAGTTCTTGATCTAAGCCTGGCCAACTAGGACAATCAGCATAAACTGTATTTCCCAACCCAACTTGAGGTCGTGTTACCACTCCAAGGGGGCAATCCCCAGGGTGTGATACTTCCTTCCACATCCACTTTCCATCGGTTGACCAGTGGCTGCCTCGGCCCTCAGCTATGCTATTCTATCTTGTCAATATCTTTGCCTCACCAAGAAGATCCTTAAAAACCTATTTCTAATCTTTGGCCACCTGTCCTAATGCCTTCTCAATCTCTAGACACCAAATTCTGTCGGATGATGTTCCTGTTAAGCACTCTTCAGTTGTTTACCATATCATGCAAGTTGTAGATGTTTAACTTTTACCTGTGTGTGTCAAGTCGTGCGTGTGCAAATTGCTTTCTCTTTAAGACTGCAACCCCCTTTTAAGGATTCTTCCATGCCAGAGCATGGTAGAAAACTCTATTTCTAAACCTCGTATCACATAATGAGTTTGAGACTGAAGTTGTTCTGTGCCCCTGAAGCAAAAACAAACCCAGCATGTTCCCTCTTTTAACTGGTGTCTCATGCTGAGGTACAGAGCCATTTTTGTGATAAACCCTTCAGTCCACCTTTTGAAGTGGTCATTCTTGAATTGTGAATTAAAACTGTGACTTGGTGATGACTGTGTGAGTGTTAGAGTTGCAGATGCCCTCGAATCCTGTATTACTGTGTATTGACCATTAGGAATGTCAGGCCTCAATGGTCCTCATCCTCTCAGCTCCCTCCCCACTCTTCCACACCCATCCCTAGACACTAACACAGCACAAACTAAGGACTAAAAATGTGTATTTTGAGATTTTTGTGACTTGATGCCTTAAACAAAATTCAGCCCATAGCTGTGTCTTATCTGTCTCCGAGCTGTCAGTATGCAAGCCAACCATCTGTTGGTTTGCTTTTGGATGAATTGTAAGCAAACAATGATTACTTAGCCTGAACGGATTTTACTTCATGGTGATTGTCGTTTCCTTAACCTAAAATTGCCAGTCTCATACTGGATTGGTAAGTAGCGTAGGTTCAAGTTACTTGAAAATGTCAACCTGGTTTACTTGACAGACAAACTGATAACTTGCAGTTAAAGAACAATTTATGTATGTTATGACTGAAGTGAGGTTAACCAAGTGGACCTCATAGAATGTGAGTTCCCTGAATGGGTCGTTAACTTGGTTCAATCATGGAGTCCTGGCTAACAGATGTAAACAGGGGTGTCAGGGATTCTGTTCACCCGAGGAGCTGGCTTGGTACTAGCTGGGTCAGTGTCATGTACTGCGCACGTGTGAACCTGGTGACAGGATGCCAGTATTTGTGGAGTTATTCAATGTACGTATGCCTAGTCTAGCAAGCTGTTGTTTGGACTTCTTCATGGCTACTGGCCAGATGGTGTCATCCTGGTTCTTGGCTCACGTGTTCACTCAATAGCATATTTAAAGTGATAACACAACAGTGATGCTTCACTATCTGGAAAGGAAAAATATAGGAAAGGAACATAAGAACCTTAACAATCCACTACATGTTTGAATATTTGTTAGCACTGTTGGGTGAATTTGTCATAGTTAGTGTTTCCACAAAGCAGGTTTCTGCCAAGCATTCAGATTTACTGTGGAGGGATTTTCCTGGGAAGTGTAGTTAAGTAGGTTGGGCATTGGTGTTTTGAAGAATGGGACCTTTGCACCTTGGTGAGACAGAAGAGGGTTTAACCTCAGGATAAGGGGTCACCCATTTAAGATAGCAATCAGAAGGAATTTATTCTCTGATAGAGTAGTGAATCTGTGGAATTCTTTACTGAAGAAGTCTGGGGCTTTATGGATTTTTAATGAAACACAGATTTTTATTGAGTAAGAGAATCAAGGATAATGGGGAAAAGACAGGGACGGGGAGTTGAGGATTATCAGATGGTATAACTGAGCAGACTGGATGGGTTGAATGGCCTATATTCCTATGTTTTATGGTCTTGTGCTACCATGGGCCAATAGGTCAATGTGTTTGGTTTAATGTTGGTATCAAAATAACTTTGACTTGCTTCCATCTGTAGTTTTCGCCCGCAGTGTGTTTCTTTCAAATGTGGCATAAATTGAATTTTGCTTAGTATTAAACCATAAGATGGTGCAGTTACATTTGTGTTGCACAGATGGCCACTTCCAGCTATCCCTATTTGGGAAGTCGTCATGTGATTGTACTCTATTGTGATGCATGTCATAGTTGATAATGTGGCAGTATAGAAAGAGTCTACTTTGTCTGCAGTGGTGCAAAGTGGACTACTAGACCATTGTTAGGAGAAAGTGAGGTCTGCAGACGCTGGAGATCAGAGTCGAGAGTGTGTTGCTGGAAAAGCATAGCAGGTCCTGATGAAGGGCTCTGGCCCAAAACATCGATTCTCCTGCTCCTCGGATGTTGCCTGACCTGCTGTGCTTTTCCACAACGCACTCTGTACTCTGCTAGACCATTACTGGCCGATTGTAGCATTTAAGTCTGCCCAAGCAGGCAAGGTATCGGTTACTGCCCCGATTGCTGTGGGAAAAATAATCCTAACTTGGGTTAGCCCTCTTAGAGAGAATTGTAAGGGATAGGATTTATGCACATCTGGATAGGAATAATGTGATCAAGGATAGTCAGCATGGTTTTGTGAAGGGCAAGTCGTGCCTCACAAACCTTATTGAATTCTTTGAAAAGGTGGCGAAGGAGGTTGACGAGGGGAAAGCGGTAGATGTGGTATATATGGATTTTAGTAAGGCGTTTGATAAGGTTCCCCATGGTAGGCTACTGCAGAAAATACGGAGATATGGCATTGAGGGTGAATTGGAGGTTTGGATTAGGAATTGGCTGGATGGAAGAAGACAGAGGGTAGTAGTTGATGGCAAAGTTTCTTCATGGAGTGCCGTCACTAGCGGTGTTCCGCAAGGATCTGTTTTGCGACCATTGCTGTTTGTCATTTTTATAAATGACCTGGAAGAGGGGTTAGAAGGTTGGGTGAGCAAGTTTGCGGATGATACGAAAGTCGGAGGAGTTGTTGACAGTGAGGAAGCATGTGGCAGGTTACAGCAGGATATAGAGAAGCTGCAGAGCTGGGCAGAAAGGTGGCAGATGGAATTCAATGTAGCTAAGTGCGAGGTGATTCACTTTGGGAAGAATAACAAAAAGATGGGGTACTGGGCTAATGGTCGGATACTTGGTAGTGTGGATGAACAGAGGGATCTTGGTGTCCATGTACACAGATCTCTGAAAGTTGCCACCCAGGTAAATAGTGCGGTGAGGAAGGCATATGGCGTACTGGCTTTTATTGGTAGAGGAATTGAGTTCCGGAGTCCTGAGGTCATGATGCAGTTGTATAAGACTCTGGTACGGCCGCATCTGGAATATTGTGTGCAGTTTTGGTCGCCATACTATAGGAAGGATGTGGAGGCATTGGAACGGGTGCAGAGGAGGTTTACCAGGATGTTGCCTGGTATGGAAGGAAAATCGTATGAGGAAAGACTGAGGCACTTGGGGCTGTTTTCACTAGAGAAAAGAAGGTTTAGGGGTGACTTGATTGAGGTGTACAAGATGATTAGGGGGTTAGATAGGGTAGACAGTATGAACCTTTTCCCGCGTATGGAGTCGGGTATTACAAGGGGGCATAGCTTTAAATTAAGGGGGGGTAGATATAGGACTGATGTTAGGGGTAGGTTCTTCACTCAGCGAGTCGTTAGTTCATGGAATGCCCTGCCAGTAACAGTGGTGGACTCTCCCTCTTTATGGGCATTTAAGAGGGCATTGGATAGGTATATGGAGGATAGTGGGTTAGTGTAGTTTAGGTGGGCTTGGATCGGCGCAACATCGAGGGCCCAAGGGCCTGTACTGCGCTGTATTCTTCTATGTTCTATGTTCTATGTTCTATGAGAGGGAAGTCATGGTGAAAAAAAGTGTAGAGAGTCACTGGAAAAAGTTTATACTGCAGCTGGAATAGGCTATGGGTGTAAGCGTGCCAGTGATTTTTTTTTGAAAACATTTTCGTGAAAAGGCTTTTGTTAGGCTGGATTTGTGGTATAAAACTCCTTTTAACTCCAGAATAAAAAATGGTTTTGTTCATTGAAAAGGAATCTGGAAGTACCACCGAAGTAGGAAAAGTTGATGCTTAATGTAATAGTTGTGTCCACATTAACTGCTCTTTCAGAACAAAGGTTTACTGAATTGTAAACTCATGGCAGTTTCTAACTTTTCAAAATTCTAGCAATAAGTTGGTTCCCATTTGAAGAAATAAATTCTTGTGGAAATTTAATATCTTTGAAGCACTGAAGTGGCCTTAATAATATTGTTTCGTTCACTGTTTCCTTTTCTCCAATCGTGCGCTCCATCAGTGATCATGGTGCTTGATACTCCCTGAAGTAGAGGCCCCTAACCTACATGAATGTCGAGATTTTAACTTCTCATCTTTTTGAAAACATTTTCTTTCACTTTTTCTTTCCTTTCCAATTATTCTTTCCCTTCTTTGCTGACCCCACCTTCCCTTTTCTCTGACAGCGCCCTTCCCACCCATCTCCCTCCCCAGGCCCACCCCGCATTTACCCCAGTCCTCTGCCTGCTCCCCTTCTCTGGTTTCCTTCCCCTCCATCTCCCCACCCCACCCCACCCCACCCCACCCCCACCCCACCCCCACCCTCACCCCACCCCCACCCTTTCATCAAGTTCTCCCCCAGCCATTTCCCCTTTTTATGAGGCCCTCCCTTCCTTTTTCTGCAATTCTCCTCGCTTTTTTCTGTACCCACCCTGTCCATTTCCCGAATCAGTCCCAATCCTTACCTCCCTTATGACTTTGTCCTTTTTGATATCTGACCAGCCCACCTTCCCTCTCACCCAAAACCTGTCACCACCAACCCAACTCTTTTCTCTGGCTCCCTCACACTTTGTTCATTGGGCTTTGTTTACTGTTTTTCTTTCTTACACATTATCTTTTTCTCTTTCTATCCTTTTTGTCATGCCTTCCTTTTCTGCCTTCCCTTGTTTCTTTGACAAATCAACCCTTTTCATTCTGTCTCAATCTAGTGCTTTCTTTCACTTTTCTATTTTTCTTTCCCTGTTATTTTTCTTTCTTTACTGGTTCCACATGTTCTCTTGTTTTCAGCTATTCTCCGACAGTGCAGTATCTCTTTCTGCTCCCCTTTATTTCCAGCCTCCAGTAGAAAGTAAGAGAATGCGACGGAGTAGGATCAATGCAGCATGCGTATCCGACTGACTGAGGTTCCTTAACAGATAAGGACAGGAATGCTTTGTCTTCACAATGTCATCTCATTGTCTCATTTCAGTGCCTGCACGTATAACAGCATAGGCATTTTGGGTTAAAATCAAGATGCTGTGGACCGTTCAGCACATGAGAGATTTTCCAACAAAAGGGGAAGTTGAATTGCAGCAAGATGCCATCTATTCATTAATTTGAATTATGACATTGTCCAGTTGAATGCTTCTTTTCATTAGATTGGGATGCAATGGTCTGTGAGCGATAAATGTTTAAATTAGGATTTATAAGTTTATGATGCAATAATTTAATAATAGATTTAACTTTATAAGATCTTTGCACATACTATTTGACCCGAGTCTTAAAAAGGTTGACTTTCTTTCTCAAAGCTGTCTGTAAGTAATGCAGCCATTTAGCCACTTGAATTATTTTAACATTTTGCATGGAGTCGAATTTCAGAACTTAGCCAGGAAATACAAATCATAATCTGGTTGGCAGTCTATTCTCCATGCCTTTGATTTTTCCTATGTGCAAGGAAAACAAAATATTTATCAATAGCTGCAATAAACCTTAAAATTTACAATCCAGTATGATTGAATGCTGCAAAATATAGGGGTGGTTGGGGACAGTATAGAGGTACTTAGGTTGGGAATTTTTTTTTCATCTTTCCAGAAAATATTTCTATCTGTGCAATCAGGAGAAACTTCACCAGTGGCTTGGTAACCACCAAATACCTTGTTCAGTGCTGAGCTGGGCAGAATTCATCACTGGTCTTTGCCAAACATGAAAACTGAACTCACCTGAGATGGCAGAGGTGGATGGGGATGTTCTACTTGGTCTCTGGGTTTGGGAAAGTTGGCGGAACTGGGGTGGAGGGTCTTAGTGGCTGGGTGGGAGGTGGGGCCATACAAAATTGCTGCTTTTCAGTGTCCAATGATGCTCGTTGGAAAATGACCATGTGGTGGCTTGTCTTGGCTGTAAATCTGCTAAAGCTGCTGAAAGCTACGCGCCATTGAAACTGCTTTCCAAAGTTGCAGGGATGAAAGTTGGGGTTTAAACTGCATGAATAATAAGAGTTTGATGAGCTGTTGTCGAGAATTTGATGTCAATAGTAATGCAACTTACTATAAGTCACTTCCTTCAGGGCAAGACTGTAATGATAGTTTGGAGAACTGTTGGGGTGGATTGCTGGGGGTTGGAAGGGTGTTGCAAGGGTAGGAGCAGTGAACATCATTTGGTCTTTATCATTCTTCATCTTAAAATGTGTTTTGACCAGGCTAGTGAAGGGTTTGTAATCAGTTTGTCATCATGAATTTTGGATGTACGTTTGAATTTTAAAAACGCATGACAAGATTTCCATTTCATGCTTGTGTCAGGGTTTCTACAAAATACTGAAGCAGTACAGCCAATGTGTAATCTCAATACCTCAGTCCATTTAATCATTTTTGTTTCAGCAATTCAATCTAAACAAAAAGCAACCAAAACACTTAGCTGAAACATATTTTACACAAAACTGATTACACCTATAAAATGACCTGCTGACTTTAGATTAGATTTGGTAGAGGAGTGACTTTATTTATTCTGCTGTGTGGATAATTAAAGAATGCTTTATGCTTCGGTGCAGAAAATTTTCTGCAGTGCAAGTTGGATTCATTATACAGTGAAAGTGAATGGGCATTAGTTGAATCAATTGAAATTTTACACACCAGGAAATGATTGAATCTATTTGATATTGTACGAAATAAAAGTGGGGTTTGCTACAGTTGTTGGATCAGGAAGTATATGGAGTTGATGGTATGTTGAACTTAATTATGATAAACTCATTTAGGCAGTTTGAAAGATAAAAAGCAAACTACTTCATGTGATGCAGTATCATTTTCCAAAACAATTTGCTGAAAGACCAAGCTTGCCTTTCAACTGTTGTCTTTTGTTGAGCTTGCCAATTGTGAATGGTTGTGCTTTAAAAAAAAGTTTCATTTGTATGGTGCTTCCAAGACTTTTGGATATTTCAAAGTGTTTAACAGCCAATGAAGTATTTTTGGAGTGCAGTCAGTGTTGTAATGTAGGAAACATGGCAGCCAAATTTCCCGCAGTAGGCTCTCATAAATAGCAATATGTTCAAGATCAGATAATCAGCCTTGTTTTGTTGAATGAGTGGTAAATATTGACTAAGACTCTGGGGATATCTCCCCTGCTGTTTTGCAAAATGGTACAAGCATATGAATTAGGAGGAGCCACGGGCTTCACCGCCATTTGACAAAATCATGGTTTACTGAATTGTAGTGGGAACTCCACTTTCCTATCTACCCCCATAGCCGTACGCACCCATGACAATTAAGACCTTTCTAAATCTGACTCAAAAATATTAAACATCTTGTTTGGGCAACTCTCTTAGGGAAAGAATTCCATTGACCCTCTGACTGAACAGAATGTTCATGTCCATCTTTAATGGGAGAGCCCTAATTTTTGAGTTGACTCCCTCAGTAAAAGTCCCTTCCAGGAAGAGAACCTTCTTTTCAGCTTTCCTTTCAGATATCCTCAGGATTTCCTCCGGGTGCTCTGGTTTCCTCCCACAATGTGCAGGTTAGGTGAGTTGGCCATGCTAAGTTGCCCGTAGTGTTAGGCGAAGGGGTAAATGTTGGGGAATGGGTCTGGGTGGGTTGCGCTTCGGTGGGGGCTTGTTGGGCCAAAGGACCTGTTTCCACACTGTAAGTAATCTAATCTAATCTTATGTTTCATTAAGATCAACTCTTATTCTTCTAAACTCCAATGGATACAGATCCAGCCTTTCTTCATAGGATAGCCCCTTCATCCCATCAGTTGAGTGAATCTTCCCTGAAGTAAGTGAAAGTGCAGATGCTGGACTTTAGAGTTGAGAGTGTGGTGCTGGAAAAGCACAGCAGATCAGGCAGCATCAAAGAGCAGGAAAATTGCATAATGCTACTTTGTCCTTTGTTTACTAAGGAGACCAAGACTATACACATGATCCTAGATGTGAGCTGACCCATCTTCTGTACAATTACAGCAAAACTCCCCATCTTTTGTATTCCGTTTACCCTCCTAATCATATGCTGTGCTTGCATACTAACTTTTATGATTCATGCACCAGAAAACCTAGGTCCCTCTGTTTCGTAGAATTCTGCAATTTCTCTCCAGTTAAGTAAATGCAGCTTTTCTATTTTTTCCTACAAAGTGGGAAAGTGCACACTATTCAACATTGCACCCCATTGGCCAACTTTTTACCTACTCACTTTACCAGTCTTTTATCCATTTTCAGACTCCTTATGTCCTTTTCACAACTTCTCCACCTATCTATATTTGTGTTATCATCAAATCTAAGGCATTAATTTGGTGCTTTCATTTAAGTCAATGAAGATTGCAGGAGGGCATGCTAGCAGCTGTATCAGACATACTAAATGATGAGGTGTCTAACTGGTGAGTTACAAAACTGGGCTACTTGCATGCCAAATAATAATAGTGGCACGTGACAGGAAACAGGTGATGTCTCGGATAGCATCTCGTCAAGAAGTTAGCACTTTCAACAGTGTAAGTCCCTTCAGTACTAATTTTTATTTGCTTATGGAATGTGGGCTCAGCTGACTGGTCTAGTAGTCATTGTCCATCCCTAGTTGCCCTGAAGAAGGTGGTGCTACTGCACCTTAATATTAGTTTGGTTTTGTGTGCTCAAAGACTAAAATGTGGTTTGAACCAGAAAATTTGTGACTCGGTGGTGGGAGTGCTACCTTGCAAAAACTACAATGGAGAGCTGTATGTGTGCCAAATTCAACAACAGGACAGTCTCCTTTATTGTAAGCTGATGTAGCGTACCCCTTTTCACTTCGCATTTGTCAATTCTGTCGAGGAGATGGCAGATTTATTTTTTCCAAATCTTGTACACACCTTTTAGTTGTCATTTGTTCTCCAGATTCCTTGGTCTGTGTATCCGTGGTATTGAAGAGAACAGCCGATCAAAAAGAGAGCGCTTACTCCAAGAGAATGAGTGCATCATCAAAATTAATGACAACAATTTAATGGACAGAACATTTGCTCAGTAAGTGTAACTATTCATTTCTGAAGTGCTATATGTGTTTGATCAATTTATGAGATAAGTGCAGAATTAGAATTAGAATCCCTACTGCATGGCAACAGACCCTTTGGCACAAGTCCGCACCTAGCACCTGAAGAGTATCCCACCCAGTCCCATTCCCTGACATTTACCCTGACTCATGCCCCTAACCTATACATCCCTGAACACTGTCGGCAATTTAGCATGACCAATTCACCTAACCTGCACATCTTTGGATTGTGAGAGTAAACCGGAGCACCTGGAGGAAACCTACGCAGAATCCGGGAGAATGTGCAAACTCCACGAAGGCAGTCGCCTGAGGCTGGAATCGAACCCAGGTCCCTGGTGCTGTGAGGCAGCAGTGCTAACCACTGTGCCACCGTGCAGAAGGCCATTCAGCTCCTTGAGCTCACTCTGCTGTTCAGTGGAATCATGGCTGATTTTATTCTGGCCTCATTCCACTTTCCTATTTACCTCAACTGCCGTTTTACTCTCTTGTTTTCCTTGTGAGCTATGACTGCGTATGAGTTCTCTCAAACCTTCAGGGTTTTGAACCAAAATAACAGTTGGGAGGATGTAAAACTTATGACATCATCTTTGGTGTTTTTGATGGGTGAGAATTAGACAATGTACTCTCAAAAATTGTTTCTGGATTTGTCAACATGGATTTTGGCATGTTTAATTCGACATCTTCAACAGAAAACAAAAACTGAACATATCTCTTCCAAACTCAATTAACAATTCTCTTTTCATCTCCTCATGTATACATCAAGCCACCCTTTAAATGGAGTTGTGCTTTCCTTTGTTATGTCACCACATTTTTCCATCAGATATGTCAGTCAATTCAGTCCCCTCAGTTGTTTATGCCATTCAATTAGATCATGATTGTCCTGTACCTAAACTCTGTTTACTCAGCTTGCTTCTGTGACCATAGATTCCTATGCAAGGCAAGTGTTTTCAATCATTTTCAGTTTTGACATTTTTCACCCTGTCCTTGACTATTTTTTGATTTCTGAGAGAGAGTGGGGACTGAGGATGCTGGAGGTCAGAGTCGAAAAGTGTGGTGCTGGAATAGCGCAGCAGCTCAGGCAGCATCCGAGGAACAGGAGAATTGACGTGTCAGGCATAAGTCCTTCGTGAGGAAGGACTTTTTGAATTCTACCATTTTCTGTGTGAAGCAGTGCTACCTGAATTCATCCCTGAAAGGCCAGTTTTTTTTAAGGTGATGCTCCTTTGTTCTGAGCCTTGCACCCAAAGATCATTACTCCTACCTATCAACTCATATAATCGTCTTGAGACTTCCTTGGGGGTATGCGAGCCAAGTCAGTGCAGCCTTTTGTCCCATTAGACGAGAAGTGATGCAGTCATAATGTAACTTGAATAACAATACAGAGATTATTTGAAGAGTGGCTTCAAATCCCATGTGTGAAGCTGGAGAGTTAATCTGGAATTGAAAGATCTTCAGTTGTTGTAGAAACCCATCTGGTTCACTTTTAGGGAAGGAATTCTACCACTCTTTCCTGAACTGGTTTTCATGTGACTCCGATTCCTGATGAAGGGCTTATGCCCAAAACATCGATTCTCCTGCTCCTCAGATGCTGCCTGTCTGGCTGTGCTTTTCCAGCACCACACTCTCAACTCCAGTTCCACGGTAATGTGGCCGATACTTAACTATCCTCTAAAATTGCCCCTCAGCAAGCCACTGAGTTCACGAGTACTTGAGGATGGGCAACAAATGCTGACTTTTGGCAGTTGCACCCACACCTCCTGAAAGTTTAGGTAATAACTTAACCATTTTAGCTCACATTATCAATCAGATGTGTAGAAAGAAATTTCAAATTCTGTTGCCTTGCTTCAGTAGTACACTTGAGTGATGGCACAGCCTGGACCTGTGTTCAGCAATCTCAGGCTGTTGTACTTCATGTTTCAACTCTGCCATAAAAGCTAGTCCCAAAGCCAGCAATGATGTGCTCTTCGTTAGGAAGGGATGAAAAATGTACAGGACAAACCACTAGGGCAGCACAGTGGTCAGCACTGCTGCTTCACAGTGTTTAGGATTCGGGTCTAATTCCAGCCTTGGGTGACTCCATGGAGTTTGCATGTTCTCCCTGTGTCTGCATGGGTTTCCTCCAGGTTTCCTCCCATAGTTCAAAGAAGTGCAGGTTGGTTGGATTGACCATGCTAAAAATTGCACCATAGTGCAGGTTAAGTGAGTTAGCCATGGTAAAAAAAACCCATGCAGAGTTGCAGGGATGGAGTGGGGGCTTTGAGTCTGCGTGGATGCTCTTCAGAGATTTAGTGCAGACCCGATGAGCTCAATGGCCTCTTTTTCTTTGTTGTAAGTATTCCATGATTCTACTGAATGCTGCTCTTGTGCACTTTGTAGCAATTGGCTCATAGCTAAGATGAAAGACTGCTCAGCCCCTTTTGAATGTAATTTCTGTCTGGGTGGTGTGAGGTGTGGAGAGGGCATCCACATCATGGGACATTTCCGTTTTGTTCGAGCCTCAGGCCTTAATGACACAGTTTAACTTCAAAATCCTGTTTTGAATTTCAGAGCACAGGAGGTGTTTCGTAATGCCATGCAGCTGCCTACTGTCCAGCTCCAGATAGTTCCAAGTTATAACAGGGATCGCTATGAAAAGTCTGTAATTGGACCCCTCACTGCTCACAGCCACGAAGACGATTCCAAAGCCATGGTTCCACCTCTGTTGCGGTCAAAGCCCTCCAGCAAACCAACAGACCTGGTTCATCCCAGTAGCCCAGAGAGCAACTCACCCTTGATTTCAACACAGATCAGTAGCCCCAAGCACTCGAGGAGTAACAGTCACTCAATAGTGTCAAAGAAAACATCTTCGCCAACATCCTTTGGGGGAGTTGCGCCCAAGAAACAAGGAAAAAAGATCAAAATTGATTTGAGAAAAGGTATTTTTTTTGTGTGTGTTATGACGCAGTTGGACGTGCATTGTTTTAATTTCGGCAAACACAGCAGTCAATTTATGCATAGCAACCCTTACAAACAGCATGTTTCTCGTGCTGATTAAGGGATGAATATTGACCCTGACCTTTTACACCTATCTGCAAAGTAAGTCAGGGTCTCAGTTAACATCTCATCCAAAAGCTGCGCATCCCACAGTGTGGTAGTCCTTCACTGCTGCTCTGGAATGTCAACCTCGATCTTACATTCATGTCTCTGGATATGGACTTGACCCCTCAACCATCGAGGGCGAAATGCATTTTGTTGTGGTATCACTCCTAACCCAATCTCATTAAATGTTGTGACGGAGCAACTGTAGATATTTTTGATCAACCTGTTCAAACAAAAGAAAGGCTGGGACATCTTTCATTGAAGCATAGGATGTTGGAGAGACGACTTTAGAAAATAATGAGGGGTATAGGTAGGGTTAATGGTAGTTGTCCTAACCCTGGGATGGGGGATTTCAAGACTAGGGGGCACATTTTTAAGGTGAGAAAAGAGAGATTTGAAAAAAATATGAAGGGCAAATTTTTTACACAGTGTGGTTCACATGTGGAATATACCTCCTGGGGAAGTAGTGGATGTGAGTACAATTACAAAGTTTATAAGACATTTGGGTTACTACGTGAATAGGAAAGGTTTGGAGGGCGATGGGCTAGGAGCAGGCAGGTGGGACTAGTTTAGTTTAGGATTATGTTTTAGCATGGACTGGTTAGACTGAAAAGTCTGTTTACATTATTTTTGGCTCTATGACTTGATGTTATGATATATATATGGAGCAGGTGGGACTTGAACCTAAGCCTTCTGGCCCAGAGGTGGGGATGCTACCACTGTGCTCAGGAGCATCAAGGTGCAGCTGTATACTTAACCAAGACTCCAAGATTGCCTTTGGTTCCTGTGCATCTTTTCAAAGATGTGAATTGAATGTTCAACAGGATTACTTCTGCAGTAAAATGCAGTCAGTGGGGACCGGTTTATAATACAAATTATGTGAGCAAGATCAATTATAACCACTTATTATGGTCTGGTCTGCAGAATGGAGGGGCAACTGCCACAGTGATTTAGCTAGACATTTGTAGTGTGTATATATAAAGATTTCCTATGTCTCTGCTCACTGTATTGAGTGCACACCTTTATAGTTTGTAGGATATACTGAACTAAGTATGACAAGTAAAGTATTACACAAAATATGTTTAATACAGATTGCACATAATGGGCAGGATTTTGCACAAGTGTTAGGGTCAGATTTCTGAAGTATGCTCAGGTGAGCTGGGAAAGTTTTGCTTTCTAAACATCCCATTCTGTCTATCACTTTGCCTCTTTGCATTACCTACATCATAATTCCTCCATACACCTTCTCATAGCAAAGGTTGTATCTTTCACATGTTTTAAACTCTCCTTTATCTTGTGATTTCTAACTGATGTCTGCTGTCACCTGCGCCCTCCAACTTCCACTTACTCTCCTATGCCTTTACTCTTTGTCTCCCTATCTATCTGTTTCTTCTTTGGTACAGTTTGTTGATCTCAGTCTTACCTCTTTGCCCAGTCTCTTTCTCGGAGAGAGTCTCATCCTTTGCCCTTCTCTATTTCTTCCATGCAATATTGTTAATTTAAAACGATGCATGTGCACACACAAGTGTGTCTCAGTCTTCAATGAGCAATTTGCTTCTGTTTCTCCTCTAACAAGAAGTTGCCAAAAAGAGGTCATTTGGCAGAGGCTGGCAGTAGCAGCTCAACTTCAGAAGAGGTAGTTATGGAGACTGTAGAAAGAAGTGGGAAAGAAAGAGCCATGAGATAGGCAAAACCAAATGGTGTATTTGATGACAGGTCCTTGACTAAGTGGGCATAGATCGTGGAGATAGGAAAGGCACAAAGATATGGCAGAATGGGACAGAAAGAACAATAAAAAGTAGGTGAGTTTGCTAAGTCTGGAAGGGCAGCAGAGTTAGAGTACTGCTACTGAAATGGGGGAAAGAAGGAATGGGTCATAAATCCTGTCCAATGGTACAGCGAGATCATGTGAAAAGTGATGAACGGCACAAAGGCAGCAGAGCACTTTATTTCTGAGAAATAAAAAGTCAAATGTCTTGTTTTACAAGGGGAGACTCCCCATGTAGGATTCATGTAGGTAGCAATACTGACAGTGTTTTGAATATGGGCCCAGTTAATAAAAGGGTATTTTGTGTTACTTATTGAATGATGTTACACTTTTTACGGCACATTTTGGAGTCAAAAGCTCGTGGGTACAAATCTAACTTGAGGAATTTAGCATGAAATTTACATTTTGACGTATTCTTGAATTATTGAGAGTGTTGCATGTCAGCGATGCCATTTCTTTGAACAAGGCATGAGACTGAAGTCCCGTAAGCACTGTTGGGTAAACATCAAAGATCCCACAGCACTGATTTTGAAAAGAGCGGGGAGATATCCCCAGTGTCCTGGTTGATATTAATCCTTCAATCAACAGTGATTTAAAAAGAATATCTGGTTATTAACACATGTGTGGGACCTTGTTGTATGCAAATTAGATGCCAACTTCCTTTCACGGAAGGCAACTTCTATGACTATGTTTAGAAGAACTTCCAAACCAGCAAAGTGCTGAGGGTGACCTCAGGTTGTAAAAGGTGCTATTGAAATGTAAGCCTTTCTTTCCTTCATTTGGCACCATCTCATGTGTACTATATGATATTATGAAGGTAACACAAGAAGAATACAACAAGATTACTTCAGAATTTTTCACGTGGTCCAGATGAGTATAAATGTAAGATCCCAGAGTCAAAAGCAGCATGCTGATACTGACTTTTATGACATGTACGATTACAAATTTATTTTGTGTGCAGTTAAGATGAAAAAGATTATCTTTAAAGCTAAATTTCACTGTTGTAGCAAGGAAGACACTGAAGTGTTCAGTCATTAAAATGCAAACACTTGACATTATATGGAAAATGAACTGAGAGCTGCTACGGAAACAAATGTTTTTCTTAAATGAACATTTCCCATTATCTAGATGCCCATTAACTGGAGTGTACTGGGCATTGGAAATCAATTGGGGCCTGAGAAAATGTCCCCTTTGGAAATGAACATTCTCATTAACTGTTTTCAGCTGTCACTTCCCTCCATAGCATGGGATCAGCATTTTCTTCATGTGCAGATACATGAGTATGACAAAGATTGCTCATTATCTCAACTCTGTGTCATAATACATTTGTTCATATAATGTTTCAAAGCACCAAGTTATTTCTTGATACTCACTATGCAATGCATACATTGTTCAACTTTAACCTCACTTTGTGGAGCTATGCAATGAGAACTTGGGGTGACTTGCCCTAGGAACACCAAAATGTTGTCACCTGCTGTGGGGTGTGCTGCAGCAGACACCGAACTGGTGAAGGCATTGGAAGCAGCGTGAGCATCCGTGAGAAGCCTGCAAAGCAGGGACTCCATGGAATCAGCCAGCAAATAATGCTGATTTGAACACCAGTAATAACCATTCTGAAGCATAATGCTGCAGCTAATGCGCCCTCTTAACCTCTTACTGCTGAGCACACGTTCAGCAGAAGGAAAGACCCTGCACCAACCTTTATTAAAGGTTCATCAGCTACTTACAGGTTAGGTGCTGGTTGATTCTTCTGCAAGTGATTAGTGCTTAAGCTATTGAAGATGTTTGGGTCTAACATATAGAATGCCCTAAATACTTCCTGGCGTGCTGAGACATTTTGATTTCACTAACCACAACATGCTTCTTTTGTGCTACCTATGGTCTACTTACTATTAAGGCTCCTTAATGGCAATCCCTCTGATTTTTGCTCCTTTTGTGTGGACCTACAAGGTCCAACTAGAAGCAGCAGTTTCCAGAAGGGGATGTCGAGGAGTCTACGTGGTATGTAAGGAACCTACAACAGCTGTGGAACTTAGAGAGTATTGCTGCTTGTTGCCATGTTCTATCAAATGCTGCCTTGATATTAAGATAGTAACTCTCAGTTAGCATTAAAGAAAAGCAAAAGCAAAGAATTGCAGACCCTGGAAATCAGAAACAAGATCAGAAATTGCTGGAAAAAAGTCAGCAGGTCTGGCAGCATCTGTGCAGAGAAAGTAGAGTTAAGAGCTTTCTCTCCACTGCTGCTGCCAGAGTTTTTCCAGCAATTTCTGATTTTGTTAACTCTTATCCAGCCTCCTTTTTGCTAGGAGGAGTGGTGTAATTGATTGTAAATTTATAATAAAATTTTAATGCTTTTCATGATCAATAAATATTTTGTCCAGTGACTTTTCCATGATTTCTTCTAATACCCAGGTCCAGAAGGTCTTGGTTTCACAGTAGTTACCAGAGAGTCATCTGTCCATGGACCCGGTCCCATCTTGGTTAAAAATATTCTGCAAAGAGGAGCAGCAGTAAAAGATGGCAGACTGCAGTCAGGAGACAGAATTCTGGAGGTAAAAAATACATCTGTTTCTGCATGATGAAAGCAAGATCCGGAAGACAGAATCTATGTTCCACTAACCAGCTACACAGATTTATTGATCTGTCCTTTCTTAATGCAGAATTTATGATGACCCGGAATTATTTGATGTGACATGCCTGTCATGCTACACTTTAGCGATATTAAACACTCGCCTGCTTTTTGTGTTAGATCTTCAAAAACAGCTGCGGCTACTTTGTAGTATTTTGCAGATGATGCGGATTATATTACCGATTTTAATGCCCACTTCTTTGCATCTCC
Organism: Chiloscyllium plagiosum; assembly: GCF_037043375.1. Lineage (NCBI taxonomy): Eukaryota > Metazoa > Chordata > Chondrichthyes > Orectolobiformes > Hemiscylliidae > Chiloscyllium > Chiloscyllium plagiosum. Next base: position 29,587,790 of record NW_028270145.1, read on the forward strand.
CTTCATGGTGTGTCATTCCCACTTGACAGCATATCATTGCAACTGACTCTTGCACCGTTGTGAACATAATGTTGTTCACCTTCTCCTGTAGGGAAGTATGCAGTCAAAACTCAAATCTTGATCAACCTCCCCCACCCAGTTCAGTTACCCAGTTAAAATACAAGAGCAAAGTCATAGGTTTATTTCACTTCCCAATTTCGATGATCGCCAATGCCAGGACTTCAGGATTCCTGGTTCCAGCGCCATTTTTAAAACCACACCCCGTGCACCAGATCAGCTAGGAGCTGCTCTTCATAGTGCATACAAAGGGAGGGGAACAAAAAAAATCACTCCTGAGGGCGCATAGGTGATATTTTGTTACAAATACAAGTGCATGTTGCCCTTTAAGAATAGGTTACCTACAGGTAGAGTTCACAGGTTACCCATCTCACTACATTCCATCTGAGAACCCTACACTTGCTTCAATTCCTTTCATGTCAAACGTCCCAACTGATGGTCCCTTCAGGATGTGCAGAAGGTCCAGGAGGCCCACGGTATATTGTCCTTGTTGTAATTTCCTCCAGATGAGTGAGGTGCAGTGTTGCCACAGACTGAGGGTGTCCCAGGACACTGTCACCGAAAAGTGGGACTGTTTAGCAGCTGCTGGAGGTCGCTATTGGTCCTGCGCTCACCAGAGCACCTGTTCCTCCCTAATTTCTCTCTGCCTTTTTTGCATCGTAGCAACCCCTGTTGTAGCTGGATCCGTCAAACATATTTGCAAAGAATCTGTGCGGGGAGTATAAGTAACTTGTGTTTTCAGCAGTCACTCACAGCTGCTGGTTTAAGATGCTTTACCGTATAATGGGACATGGAGGGCTCTGACACGGAGGGCCAATGGAATGTTTGCACATGGACCTTTGACATAGGAACCTTATTCTGATGTATGCAGTACAAGTCATGTTACACAAATTCAACATGAGATTGTAAGTGTGTGGGATTACAGATGCCTTGTCTTTCCACTGCAACATCACCCAAGAAAGGCAGCTTTAAATTTAAGAGCATGTTGGTGAATATTTCAAGTTCAAGATGGGAAGAGAAATCACCTCCATGTCCCTGTGCATCCTATGAGACCTTGCATTGCCTTTGTTAATTGTGACCTAGAGGTAGCTGTTTTAAGGTCACCTGTGATGACCATCTTCAATCTGCAATGGCCAGTAATGTGATTGAGATTGTGCTTGTGACCATGATATGTATTCCACACATTTGGACGCTCCATCCATTTCCCATGCAGGGTGCTGTGATTATAGATGTCTTCAAGGTGCATATTGCAAGTGCATGATTAATTCAATTAGCCCTTGAAGGGCCTCGCAGGCAAAGCCTGCTCCCCCAGTCAAAACAAAATGCTCCAAGTCCAGTCCCAGTCATGATAAACAAGCCCCCCACCACCAACACCACCACCACCACACACATACACTGAACCTCCATGAGGTTTACCTTTACCACTCCATGAGGAGGCCATCAGTGCTGAGCTTTTGCATGTTCCAAAACCCATCTTTGAACGATGACTTCATTTCCCAACATTTCAGCCAAGCTCCAAGCCTGCAACGTAGTTATGCCAATTATTGTGCAGCATTGTCTCCTCATCAAAGCCAGGGTGGTTGTGGCTATCAGTCACTCCTCCTCTCCCCGTATGCCAAGTCCTCCAATACACCAGTGTCTCCCATCTTTTTATGCTGTGTCTTCCCCATCCCAACTGTTGTCCCCGTTGCATTCTAGCATGCTCCCTCCAATCCTTAGATATGACTTCCCAACTCCCCTACCATAGCAGTGGGAGAACAAGACAATATTTCTCAATGAGATGAGATCAGATGCTATTAGGTACAAATAGGCCTCGCACCACTCAATAATAAGATTTTTAAAAATTTATTCATGGGAGGTTGGCATTGCTGGCTAGGCTGGCATCTATTGCCCTGATGGCAATTAAGAGTCAGTCATCTTGCTGTGGATCTGGAGTTGCGTGTTGGCTAGACAAGTAAGGACAGCAGTTTCCTTCCCTGAAGGGCATTAGTGAACCAGATGGGTTTTTCCTGAGAATTGACAACAGTTTCAGTGTCAGCTTCTTAATTCCAGGGAGACAGCAACCGGATAACAACAGGAACTCCAAGCTCCCAGATAATTAAAATAAACACACATGATTTGGCCATGTTCATTTTGTCAGCAACTGGGGGCTTTCTCACCCCTCCTCTCTCTTGTTCTCCCCCCCCCCCCATCCCTTTTCCCTGTTTGGTCCCCCCTTCTCTCACTTAGAATCATTGAATTCCTACAGTGCAGAAAGAGGCTATTCTGCCCATGTCACCCAAACCACCACACCCCTCCCCCCACCCCCCATATCCATGTAACCACACGTTTGTTGTGGCTGATCCATCTAACCTGGACATCTTTGGGTGTGGGAGGAAACCGGAACACTGGGAGGAAACCCACAGAGACACAGGGAGAATGTGAAAACTCCATACAGTCACCCAAGGGAATTCTGGTTCTATGAGGCAGCAGTGCTAACCACTGAGCTGCTGTGCCACCGTTTTGTTCCCCTCTTCTTTCCCTTGATCTAACATACCCCCCCCCCAACCTTTAGTCTCTTCCCCTTCAATCTTTAAACCCCTGCTTCTATTTTTCATTGCCCCTTTCTCTCTTTTGCCACCTCTTTCTCTGTTTTGCTCCTCCTTTTCTCTATTTCCTCCTTTTCTCTCATCCCCCTTCTGTCTTTCGTGCCCCCATTTTCACTTTCTTTGACCCTGCTCTTCTCTTCTCACCCCTTTTCCTCTCATTCACTTTTAGCTTCTCTCTCCATATTTCTTTCTTCTGCCTCATTCCCTCTCATAGCTTATTCTCTCTTTCCACTCTCTCTCTCACCACTCCATCTCCAACATATTGTACAAAACCTGAGGAATCTTTGCCCTGTTCGCAGTGGGTTGACCACCCAAGTGTGAAAAGGGATATATTTTCCTCATTTTGTCTGTACAAGGTTTTGCCAAGTGCTGTGGCTGGATCTAACAATTCCCTTCTTCAACTTAACTCTGGGCGGCATGGTGGCTCAGTGGTTAGAATTGCTGCCTCACAGCGCCAGGTAGTCGGGTTCAATCCCAGCCTCAGGTGACTGTCTGTGGTGAGTTTGCACATTCTCCTTGTGTCTGCATGGGTTTCCTCTAGGTGCTCCAGTTTCCTCCCATGGACCAAAGATGTGCAGGCTTGGTGAATTGCCCATAATGTTCAGGGATGTGTGGGTTAGGTGCATTAGTCAGGGAAATGCAGAGCAGTTGGGTAGGGGAATGCATTTGGGAGGGTTACTCTTCAGAGGGTTGGTGAGAACATTTTGGGTCGAAGTGCCTGCTTCCATACTGCAGGGAGTCTGTGATTCTTCTATGAGATTAACAACTAACCATTGATCCAGCAGCTGAATCTTTAATAGTGGCTATTTCATTCTGCTTGAGATAACTTCATGTTTCCTTCTCTCATGAGTGTAACGATCATGTGTAATGAATCTTATTTCCTGTAGCACGAGTGCAGAGCTTAAAACTGACCCTAATTCATTGCTAACTAACAATCTCATTCAGTGAGGTTATAAGGGTGATTGGTGTGGGAAGTGGAAATGTAACAAACATTAAGCCATCTATCATTAATTTTGGGTGGGTCGCATCAAGGATACTGTCAGGTCATATTATGCTCTGCCAAAATCACATACTACTGCCGGATAATCCTAATGAGCAAACTTTGTGCTGAACTCAATTGTCTCCTTAAACTCTTCTCCCTTGCCCTCTTCACTTCCAACAATGAACGGCAAGAGCCCACAGACTTTGTTGTCATTAAAATTTAGATTATCTGTTCAGATACCTCTGCAACATCTCCCCATATTCCTTCCTGTCTCAGCCGATTGCATCCATAGCTTCCTTTGTGGCCTCCAAGCTCTTTTCTTTTTTGAAAGCCATTTTCCTGCCCTCTTCGCTTTATTCCCTCTAAACGGCTGACTGACTCCTCAGGTGCCCCCACATTGATTACCAGCATCATTTACTCCCATCCTTAGAAAGCTCACCAAACATTTCTTTGTCATTGCAAGCACATTCAAAATCCTTGGCCTCAATTTTTTTCAGGACAATGGGTAAGTTTCCCACAACTCTGTGTTTGAATCTCTACTGCCAAGTTTTCAGCCTTGCCAAAGCAGTGAAGCAGCTCATGGCAGCATCTCAAGTAACAGCCTGTATGACTGTGACAAGATATTACCCCTCTACCACATCCTTTTTGACCTTACTGCAGCCTTTGTCACAATTCCTCATGCCTTTCATCCCAATACCTTTCCTTTGTTGCTCCTTCAGTGGGATAACACCCATTTAATTCCAGTCTGATTGCATTGGGACCATGCCAGTGTTTTCTGTTTTTACCTCCATATTGTTGCTGCAGAGTCTGAAAGTGACCACGTTTGCTGATGACCAGCAACTATATTTCTTGATGTCTTCACCGAATTAATGCTGCCCAGTATCCTGTTCTGGATGATTTTGAGGTTCTTTCAGTGAAACTTTTGGGAACATTGAAGCCACCGGTTTTGATCTTGCCCCGGATTCTTATGCATGCCATTGGTCCCATCCTCCTGCTCTGTGTAATGATGGCGAGATGTGCATTTGCTGCTCATCCCTACTTGCGCTTGAGAATTTTGCGGTGAGCTGCCTTCTTGCACCACTGACATCTGCCTGATGTAGGGACACCTGCAGTGCTGTCAAGAGGATGGATCCAGGATTTTTACCCAATGACAGTGAAGGAAAGGCAAGTTATTTCCAAGTCAGGCAGGTATGTGCCTTAGAAGAGAATTGCAGGTATTGGTGCCACCATACGCCTGCTGTATTTGTCCTTCTGTGTGATAGAGGTTGCTGATTTGTAAGGTGCTGGTGAAACAGTTTTGGTGAGTTGATGCTCCTTGGTAGATGGTGTACTGTGCTGTTCTATGAGTCATAGAGCCATAGAGATGTACAGCATGGAAACAGACCCTTCGGTCCAACTCATTTATGCTGACCAGATATCCCAACCCAATCTTGTCCCACCTGCCAGCACCCGGCCCATATCCCTTCTATTCAAATACCCATCCGGATGCTTTTTAAATGTTGCTATTTTACTAACCTCCACCACTTCCTCTGGCACCTCATTCCATACACGTACCCCCTCTGCGTGAAACAATTGCTCCTCATGGGAAAGATATAGCAGAGACCTCTCACCCTAAACCTATGCTGTCGAGTTCTGGACTTCCCCACCCCAGTGAAAAGACTTTGTCTATTTATCCTATCCATGCCCCTCATGGTTTTATAAACCTCTAAGGTCATCCCTCAGCCTCTGATGCTCCAGTTCAACCTCTCCCTACAGCCAAATCCTCCAACCCTGGCAACATTCTTGTAAATCTTTTCTGAACCCTTTCAAGCCTCACAACATTTTTCTGATAGGAAGGAGACCAGAATTGCACAAGGTATTCCAAAAGTGGCCTAACCAATGTCCTGTACAACTACAACATGACCTCCCAACTTCTGTACTCAATACCAGTAAAGGAAAGCATACCAAACGTCGCCTTCACTATCCTATCTACCTGCAACTCCACTTTCAAGGAACTTTGAACCTGCACTCCAAGGTCTCTTTGTTCAGCAACACTCCCTAGGACCTTGCCATTAAGTGTATAAGTTCTGCCCTGATTTGCTTTCCCAAAATGCAGCATCTCACATTTATTTGAATTAAACTCCGCCTGCCACTTTTCAGCCCAAGTCATTGGTAGAGGGAGAGAGAGAGACACACACACAATGTTTCAGGTGATGGATAGGATCCCAATCAAGCAGACTGTTTTTCCTGTATGGCTTCATGCTTCTTGATGTTGTTAGAGTTGCTTTCATCCAGGTCCAAAGGGAGTATTCCATCATTCTCCTGACTTGTGCCTTATAGATGCTGGACAGACTTTGGGATGTCAGGAGGTGAACTACTCAGTGTAGATTTTCTAATCTCTGAACCTTTTACCGCTATGGTATTTATGCATTTTGGTCATTGGTTTAGGCTGTACCGGATTGTGTCACACCAAGCTTGGTTTCTGTTGATCTTTCCTGGAATTTCAGGCCCAAAATCTTCTATTTCCTTTGTCTCATGTGCGTATTTCTCCCTCGTGTCCCTATTTCCCCTTCTTCACCCCAACATTGAGAAACACCTTTTTAAAATACATAGCTGGATTAAACTGTACAGCACATCAACAGTACAGTCCAGCACTTCAGCCATTTGCCTTTTCACCTTCCTCTCTTTCTCTGAAGATACTCCTTAAAACTTAACCACTTTGGCAAGGTTGTTGATCACTCCTTCTTAACATCTTTGTTTCAATACCAATTTTCTTTTGACTGATTGTGCTTGTTTGAAGTGTCTGGAGATAGTTTTCTACATTAAAGATGCTACATCAATGCAGGTTTTATGTCGGCACATGAATGTAAGGGCAAAACAGAAGCCTTTCTGTCATGGCAAACTTCATAATCTCAGATCCTTCCAAATTGCTTTGTAACCAATTAAGCATTTTGAGATGTAGTCATTGCTGTAATACAGGAATTCATATAGTCAATTCAGACACAATATCCAACAAACAGTAATGAGACAATGACTAGAGGGTCTGTTTTTAATAAACATCATATTGGCACTCTTCAGAAAAGAAACAGGAAGCTGATAATGATGTACTGATACTAGGATTGTGAATTACAACTTTTAGCAGCAACTTCCTTTGGTAATATTTCTTGAAATGCTTCATTGTTGGGTAAAATTGGACACAAACTGCACAATTAGGATCTGGATTGGCGAACAAAAGCCTGGGAAAGGGGCAGGTTTTAAGAAGTGCCTTAAAGAAAGTAAATGAGTTTAAGTTGAGAGTTCTAGGTTGGGAATAAAGTAAGTCAGGAATGATCCTTTCAGCCAAAATAGTGAGAGCTTTCGACTTCATAAAAGTCCATAAAATCATCTAACTGGAGAGAACTTAGCACAAGAGCAGAGCGTATTTTCCGATGCAGAGATCCAGTGTTAGTCTTGGTATGAATCTGCATGGTGCTCTTGGGGTGAAATCAAGTGAGAAAAGTCTGTAATTCCCCTGACTTCATCTTGACAAGTGCAAAGTTTGGTAATGTCGGTACTTGTGCATAGGGTTTATCATATTACATTGCAGCAAATGGAAGGCCTTCCCTGTGGACTTCAGTCTCTTTTGGGAAGCCAGTCTACTGGGTGTGCTGCCAGTCCCCATCTGAACCTTACCAACTAGGGACTATCTGAAGAGAAACGTTCCATCACCTTGAAGCGCACTACGCAGTTTTTCCATCTTGGAACATAGTGTACCTCAATGCAATCCACTGGGACTGTACCCGAAACCAGTATGACTTCCACTCTATTGCTCAACCAGCTGAGATACATCATTGAGCCCAATGCATCAGTTATGGCTCAGTTTTTAGAACTCTTGCGTCTGAATCAAAATGTTATGAGTTCAAAACACAATCTAGCATTTGCCCTCAAAAAATAAGATTAACACTCGAGTGCTGCACTGAGGAAGCTCTGCACTGTGAGAGGAACCTTCTTTTGGTTGAGACCTTAATATAAGGTGACTTCTCAGCTGGATTTATAAAGCTCCAAGGTGCTGTTTTAAAGAAAATAAATGGAGTTACCGCTGATGTCCTGTCTAATATTTATTCCTCAGACAGCTTCACAGAAAAGACTGTTTAATTAGTATCCCAATTGCTGTTTTTGGGAGCTTGCTATGCATAGTTTGGATGATAGTTTCTACATGGCATCCTACTGTGCTGTGCTATTCTATAGGATGAATTTCTTGGGTGGCAAGGTTTATCATGCTACCACTCATGGAATCCAGGGAGTGTATCTATATTGATCACCGGAGTCATTAATCAGGAGAGTTTATTGTCTGGAGATGGGAATTCTGCCCCTTGCTTGGGTGGAAGCCCATCTTAGAGAACAGCCAGTCAAATTGTAACCCTGAGGCAACAGTGACCAGGAATACAACTGAAAGTGGTCCCCAGATTCCACATCAGCCAAGTGCAGGGATCTCCCTTTTCATAAGAAGGGTGGCACAGTGGCTTAGTGGTTAGAGCTGCTGCCTCACAGCGCCAGGGACCCAGTTTGATTCCACCCTCTGCCGACTATCTGTGTAGAATTTGCATGTTCTCCCTGTGTCTGCTTGGGTTTCTGCTGGGTGCTTCAGTTTCCCCCCACAGTCCAAAGATAAGCAAGTTCAATAGAATAGCCATGGGAAATGTGGGGTCACGGGGATATGGTGGGACTCTGGGACTGGGCCGGGGTGGAATGCTGTTTGGTGGGTTGGTGCAGATTCAATGAGCTGAATGGCCTCTCGGCACAGTTGCGATTCTGCAATTCTTACAAGGCCACTTGAATATTGGCTTCATAAACTGGCAACTCACTTGGGATGAGTGTGAAGTTGGGACAGGGAAATGCCCTAGATCTCACCTGACGTAAGTTATGAACAGCTTGATGTGTGCTTGCCTGCCATATTCCTCCACCCCTGCAAATCCACTTGCACAAATTTCTACCCTGTAAGTGTAAGACTTGACCATGACTGAGCTGTCAGACAAGTAATTTGACTGGAGGGTCTGTACTTCTATCAATTTGCTGTGGCCCAATTGTTTATCAGGTGAAATCTTGAGTAAACAAAACCAATTTTGTCAACCTTCATCAGAAAACTTGCTAAGCAGGAAAAAAAATAGAATTTAAAGAAATTATTCTGCAAGAAGTTAATTTTCACCCATTCCTTACAACAGCAGCGACTTGCATTGATGTGCAGTTTTAATGGAAATTAAAATTGCACGTCCTTTACAAGGGAAGAGAGAAATGTGGACATGAATCTGAGAGGAGGCACCAATTGTAGTTTGGAGAATTGACTTGGTTGAAGGGGTGGATTCTCAGAGGTTTTAATAAAATTGGAAGGATAGTTGAGGTGAATAGCAGGTGCATTAAAGCAACAGCAGATGAATGCACATGGGAAAGGAACAGGAAGGCATGCAGAAAGGTGAGGTAGGAATGAGTAGGAGGAAGCTGATGTGGAGTATCTCAAATGCGTTGGTCTTCTTAGAATGGGTGCAGATTAAATGTAACTGATAGTTTATGGAGATTGGCAGGTAGTATGTTAGAGAAGTAGATTCTGGATGTGACATGACATTTGAACTGGTGGTTGTGAGCTTTTAACATTCTGTTAGAGCTAAACATATTGATCAAGAAGAAGAATTGGTAAAACAACAGTGTTTTTAATATGAAATTAGGACTATTTACAGATAATCATCAATGGGAACTCAGTTTAACACATCTTACTCCTATTGCTGCTGCTTCAGACTGCCCTCAGGTCATGGGATTAATACATTTTATCCTGTAGAGGTGGCTTCTAATTGACAGCAGATTAAGATACTTGTCTTTAAAGGTGTATTTCATCCTATAATAGCAAGACTGGAGCGCATAAGAGTTTTGCACTTTAAGGGCAGAATTTAATGCCCTCTGCCTAAGCAAGCTTGGTGACATTGTAGGGGTGCCAATTGAATGGAGCTGCAGAATAGTAGTTGAGGACCCAAACTCCTTCACATCTCTGCAAGCACTAAGCCCTCGATGAGAAGACTCATGGATAGCCTTCCTGCCCCTACGCCTTTTGAGGTGCTAAAATGGCATTTGATGCCCATTTAAGGGCCTCCGCAGCCCTCCCAACTCCTCACCATTGTTGGGTAGGGAGTTGCCAAGCAGTAAGCCTGCAAAGCAAAAGCTTGCAGGCTCCAGGGAGTGAGGCTGCTTCACTATTTTTTAATCAAGGGAGTCAGGATTGGGAAGGATAGAGGGGAGAGGTGCAAAAGAAAATCCTCCCATACTCTTGGTGCTGACTCCCACTGTCCCCATCTCTTGCCTCTTCCCCCCTTTTATGTGACTCCTACTCTGTTTTGCATGGGTTTATGGCCTGGGGGACCCTTGTTGATTCTACACTTTTCCCTGGGTGTATTTCTGGTATTGCCAACAATGTAAATATGCCAGTAAGTGATTGGTTAGTCGCTGTCCGGTCAGTGGCAGGTGTGAAGTGGAGGGACAGATTATTTCATGTCTGGTGAACTTGATTGTAAGAAAGGTCTTCTGCTGTCCATTAAAATGTCTGATAATCACACTCTGATCTAGCCAGCTTTCCAGTCAATGGGTAAGACCCTATTTCCTATGTTAAATAATAAAGTTGCCGTAGTCCCAGAGGGCTCCTCTCTCATGAGAGTGAAATGAGAGTGTTTTAACCAGAAGGTCACCACTCCTGAGGTGAGGGATGAGGTTGAGAAGATGGGACCTTCATGGTAACTTCAAACAGTACAGGAATTGAAGCTGTGCTGTTAGTATCACTCTGCATCGCAAACCAACCAACCAACCAACTGAGCTAACTGACCCCTGATTGTTTGGGAATACTCCAGGAGATAATGCATTAACTCATGTATGACTCCTTTCAGTAAGGACTTGGGTAGAAAGATCTTGGACGTACAGTTTCTCTCCATCTCTACCTTTCCCTTCTGTCATCCTTTGCAGTGAAATTATCTCTGACAGCTAGCCTGCCTCAAGATCTCCACAATGACACTGTTGAAAGTGAGATGAATTAACAGTGGTAAATGGTAGTTATTAAGCTGTCTTGGTTTAGTGTGCAATTGTACCTGTCTTGCCTTGATTTCCCTTATACCACAGGACTCTTCTGTAGTTTCTCCGTGCCATTTCATCTCTCCACAGCCTCATCTCCTCGAGTCTCCCATCCCCACCACCTCGTCCACAAAATGACTTCTATTCATTGTCCATATGAAAAATAGTCAGAACAATAGAAATGAAAAAGAGGATTTTGAAGTTAATGAAATTATTTTTAAAACTGTTTTGATGATATCAAAGGTGGAGCACTGCTGGCAAAACTCTTCATATTATGTTATTTCACAACTGGAATTAGTTTTGACTTGAAGCTGTTGTTCAGAGAATTTGTGTAGATACTCTGCATCCTAATCTCAGTTACACCTTATGAAAAATGTCTGAGGAGGTTTTATTTTGCATTGGAGTTTTGTACTGATAAATTGGATATGGAGCTTGCACATCACTGAAGTATTTTGGAGCAATGTATAATTTTCTGTGTGACAGTGCTGGAGGGCAAACTGGCCATGTTCAGTGATCAGTGCAAAGCAGCCTCAGAATAAGAACAACATGGCACCTTTGTTAATCCAATGCAATCCAATCCAATTCAATATCAAGACAGTCAATGAAGTAAGAAACAAAAACAGAAACTGCTGGAGAGACTTGGTAGGTCTGGCAACATTAGTGGAGAGAAAACAGAGTTAATGTTTTGGGTGGCTCAGTGGTTAGCACTGCTGCCTCACAGCATCAGGCACTGTGGTTTGGTTTCAGCTTTGAACAACTGTCTGCGTTGAGTTTGCACTTTCTCCCAGTGTCATTGTGGGTTTCCTCTGGATATTCCAGTTTACTTCAGTTTGCTCCAGTTCGTGAATCATAGAAGTCCTGCAGTGATGAAAAAGGCCATTCGACCCATTAAATCCACACTGATCTTTCAAAGAGCATCCCCACCCAGACCCAGACCCCCACCTATACCTGTAATCCCACATTTACCATGGCTCAACTACCTAGCCTGCACAACCCTGAGCACTGTGGGCAATTTAGAACTATGATTAATCCAGCTAACCTGTATATCTTTGGACTGTGAAAGGAAACCAGTGCACCTGGAGATGCACAGGTTGGGTGGATTGGCTGTGCTAAATTGCCCCTAGTGATTAGGGATGTGCAGTCTAAGTGGATTAGCCATGGTAATTGTGGGGTTACGTGTATAGGTTAGGAGTCTGGGTGGGAAGTTCTTCAGAGGGTCGGTGCATGTTCAGAGGACGAAATGACCTCTTCCTGCACTGCAGGGATTCTTTGATTTTATGACACTTCTTCAGAACTGGAACTAGACAGTAATACTGTTCTTAATAATAAATTTATTCACAAAATGCAGCATTGCATGCATCTGCTTCCTACCCGTGTATCCTAATGGTCTTACCTTATAAATGCTGTGAATACTTAATTACAATCAGTTCTGCAAAAAACATGTGTTTCTTCAATGCGAATGGGTTTTAATGCGATTGAAGAATTTAGACCGTTATTTGTAAAATATGAACTTCCCTTACCTGTATTGGCTGTAACACAATTCAGGCCCCATTAGTATAAATGGCACAGTTATTGCAAGATTTTCTTATCATGTGAGCTTGCACGAGAGCAGGGCGATCGTCTTGTATCAGAACCAACTGTAAGCAGTGCTGTGTTCCCCTACGTATCTTAACAATGTAAAAACGGCATCCCATATTCCCAATTCCTTCGCCTTTGCCGCATCTGCTCCCAGGAGGACCAATTCCAATACCAAACAACCCAGATGGCCTCCTTCTTCAAAGACCGCAATTTCCCCTCAGACGTGGTTGACGATGCTCTCCACCGCATCTCCTCCACTTCCTGCTCCTCCGCCCTTGAACCCCGCCCCTCCAATTGCCACCAGGACAGAACCCCACTGGTCCTCACCAACCACTCCACCAACCTCCAGAAACATCATATCATCCTTCGTCATTTCCGCCACCTCCAAACAGACCCCACCACCAAGGATATATTTCCCTCCCCATCCCTATCAGCGTTCCGGAACGACCACTCCCTCCACGACTCCCTTGTCAGGTCCCCCATCAACCCAACCTCCACTCCCTGCACCTTCCCCTGCAACCGCAAGAAATGCAAAACTTGCGCCCACACCTCCCCCCTCACTTCCCTCCAAGGCCTCAAGGGATCCTTCCATATCCGTCAGAAATTCACCTGCACCTCCACACACACCATTTACTGCATCCGCTGCACCCGATGTGGCCTCCTATACATTGGGGAGACAGGCCGCCTACTTGCGGAACGTTTCAGAGAACACCTCTGGGACTCCCGCACCAACCAACCCAACCGCCCCGTAGCTGAACACTTTAACTCCCCCGCCCACTCCGCCAAGGACGTGCAGGTCCTTGGCCGCCTCCATCGCCAGACCGTGGCAACACGACGCCTGGAGGAAGAGCGCCTCATCTTCCGCCTAGGAACCCTCCAACCACAAGGGATGAATGCAGATTTCTCCAGCTTCCTCATTTCCCCTCCCCCAACCTTTTCTCAGTCCCAAACCTCAGACTCAGCACCGCCTTCTTGACCTGCAATCTTCTTCCCGACCTCTCTGCCCCCACCCCCTCTCTGGCCTATCACCCTCACCTTAACCTCCTTCCACTTATCGTATCCCCAACGCCTCTCCCCCAAGTCCCTCCTCCCTACCTTTTATCTTAGCCTGCTTGGCACACCCTCCTCATTCCTGAAGAAGGGCTTATGCCCGAAACGTCGATTCTCCTGTTCCTTTGATGCTGCGTTTTTCCAGCAACACATTTTTAAGCTCTGATCTCCATCATCTGCAGTCCTCACTTTCTCCCAATGTAATTAATATGTCATTAACAACTAGACCTTGGTGTTCTCACCCTTCTAATACCATCTTCTTTGTCTCCGAGTCAATTTTTGTCAAACAGGCTACGTAAATGCAAGTTGTTCAAGCAGTTGGACCTTCTGGGGTTTATCTGGGGGGGGGGGGGAGGGGGGGGGGTGGATGCAGACATTTGTGACATTCTCCCTGCGTCAAAAAGCCTGTGCCTCTTGTTGAGAGGCTGTGCAGCGAAAAAGTGTGCACGGATTGGGAATTGAGGAATAAATGCCTCTCATTATGTCAGTCACTTGTCCGGAAGATTTGGGGTAATCACTCCCTAAGGAGGCATGGCACATTGCTGGAGGCATGGCTTGCAGGCATGGTTCAACAGCCAAGCATGAATGGCACTGAATAGAGGTAATGAAGGGTGCCCATGAAAAAGTAAAATATTCAACTTTGTTCTTTCACTTTGTAGGGATGATATGTTGGTTGTTGCTTGTAATGAGGGCTGAAATCAGCCTGTTAAATCTTGTGTAGAAACTTTATTGCTTGATCATGCCTATAGTACTCCTAAAGTCGAACATTTTTTTTAAAAAAGTGTTCATTTAAGTTTCATTTCCATCTCGTTCTACCTGAATAAACAGATTTTATGATTTTACCTCACCCCAACCATCATCTCATTCTACTATAGATTTTTTTAAAATTCATTCACAGAATTAGGGTGTCTCTGGCTAGGCCAGCATTCATTGCCCAGAGGGCAATTAGGGTTCACCCACATTGCAGTGGGTCTGGTATCACATGTAGGCCCAGACCAGGTAAGGGCAGCAGTTTCCTTCCCTAAAAGCCATGAGTAAACCAGGTGAGGTTTTCTTGGCAATCGACAATGGATTCATGCTCACCGTTAGACTCTTTAATTCCAGACTTTGATAGGATTCAAATTCCACTATCTGCCATGTGGGATTTGAATCCGGGTCCCCAGAACATTACCTGGTTTTCTAGATTAAAGTCCAACAATTATACCACTAAGCTGTCTCCTCCCCTAAAAATACATGAAAGCATCATTCTAGATTTATATCCTTGAGCAATTGTCCAAGATCTTTACAATGCAGGAGAGAAGCTGGATTGACAATAAAATCATAATAAGACTTATTTATGACTTCCACAAGGTATAAAAATTTCAACACAGAAGGATGATACTTTGCCATCCTGTTTTACTCAGTCTACACCAAACAATTGTCCAGCAATTTTCGTAAAACTTTGACCTAGTTAGGGTGGAGGGACAGAATTGCACTGCTATCTTGCAAAGAGATTTGTGCATTATTGCTTTGTGTTAATCACAGAATCCCTACAGTGTGGAAGCAGGCTATTCAGCCAATAGAGTCCAGACTGACCCAATGAAGTGCATCCCACTCAGATTCTTCCCCACCCCCCCCATATCCCTACATTTCACATGGCTATTCCACCTAGGTTGCACATCCCTGGACACTATGGGCAACTTAGCAATGCTAATCTACCTAGCCCGCCCATCAGTGGGCTGTGGGAGGATGCCAGAGTACCCAGAGCAAACCCATGCAGGTATGGGGAGAAAGTGGAAACTTCACACAGGCAGTCACCCGAGGCTAGAATTGATCCAGAGTCATTGGTGCTGTGAGACAGCAGTGCTAACCACTGAGCTGCCAAGCCCACCGTGTTGGAATGTTTCCCTACATGGACTTTCTTTGATCTTTGCACCAAAGTTGCATTGACTTAATAATGTAGCTCCAAACAAAGGGCCAGTGAGTTTGCCTCAAGTATAGCAGTCTCAATTGGTGTAAATTTACACCCAAACATTTAGATACAGTGGCACCCGAAGTCTGATGGGTGTTTTATAACAATTTTATTTTTCATTATTTTTCCTCAGTGAGACCCACACTGTGTATTTATAGTTCTGAAAGCTTTTTCACAGCCTCAGAACCTGTTTAATTAAAAGGCGAAAAGTTACCACTGTTTAAATTTCTTTAACATGCTGTGCTTACTGTGCATAAATAATCATTTGATGACTTCCAACCTCTACTTTCCAAACATCAATAAGGTAGACTTAGGGAAACGATGCTCGTTCTGCATATTGTGCTGGCTCCCAGTTGTTTATGCTGCTTTATGAGTGTGTTAACACTGGATTTACATTCCGACACACGCTAATGGAATTTTTAGGAAATTTACACACAAATTTCCAGTTGGCAAAGTTGGAACTACTGCAAATAATTTCTGTGTTGGGAGACCCTAATCCACATTCATGGCTTTTCCTCATGTACTCAATATGGTCATGAGCTCCTGAGGTGCATTGTTATGCCCTTTTTTTCCCTCTCAAACCCTCAATAATAGAAATGCAGTCTGGTCTCAGAGTCCTTCAGAAAGTTTGCACGTTTTCTGAGGAACAAGTGGGGAATAAAGAACCAACCCCAAAAAGCTGTGAGCACTGACAGGCATACCTCAGCATTATGCTCATCAAGGGAATGTTCTAGAATGATTATCCTAAAAGAAAAATTCTCCCACTGACTCAAACATTATCTAAAGCCTGACTCGAGAAGGTGAATTTGTTGAATTAACCTTTTTTTTCCCCTTTGAAAAGGTTTTGCTCGGCTTTTGATTAGATTAGATTACTTACAGTATGGAAACAGGCTCTTCGGCCCAACAAGTCCACACCGACCCGCCGAAGCGTAACCTAACACTACGGGCAATTTAGCACGGCCAATTCACCTGACCTGCACATCTTTTGGACTGTGGGAGGAAACCGGAGCACCTGGAGGAAACCCACGCAGACATGGGGAGAACGTGCAAACTTCACACAGTCAGTCGCTTGAGGCAGGAATTGAACCTGGCTCTCAGGCGCTGTGAGGCAGCAGTGCTAACCACTGTGCCACACGGTGGCACACATTCTTAGCTGAGTAAGAATGGTGCTGAGCTGTATAAATCTTGACCCTGACCTGTGCTGGCTTATGGATCAGTGGTGCTGGAAGAGCACAGCAATTCAGGCAGCAGTCGGATGCTGCCTGAATTGCTGTGCTCTTCCAGCACCACTGATCCAGAATCTGGTTTCCAGCATCTGCAGTCATTGTTTTTACCCCTGTGCTGGCTTAGTTGATCTTAACATGGGCAGTGCCAGAAGGCATTGCACTGGTTATGGGAAACTGAGAGGCAAAATTGAGCGCATTTCTTGCTTTTGATTGCTGTTCAGAGAGCTAGACTACAAAGTGCCTATGGGTAAATAAAGACTTGCATTTATAAGACCATAAGCCACTTGATCAGAAGCAGTTTATTCAGCCAATCAAGTCTGTTCCACCATTCAATGAGATCTGATCTGATAATCCTCAGCTTCACTTTCCTGCCTTTTCCCTATAAACTTCCCTTTACTGATTAGAAGTCCGTCTGTCTCAGTCTTGAATATTCTTAATGACGCAGTCTCGACAGCTCTTTGCAGTAAAGGACTCCACAGACTCACGACCTGTTGAGAGAGAAATAAATCCTCCTCATCTTTTTCTTAAATGGGAGCCCTCTACTCTGAGATTATGTCCTGTCGTCTTGGATTCTACCACAAAGGGAAACAACCTCTCCACATCGATCCTGTGAAATCCCCTAAGAATCATGTATGCTTCAATAAGGTGATCTCTCATTCTTCTAGACTTTAATGTGCACAGACCCGATCGACTCAACCTCTCCTCATAAAACAATCACTCAATTTCTGGTATCGCCTAGAGAACCTTCTTAGATCTGCCTCCAAAACCGGTGTATTTTTCCTTAGAAAAGAGAACCAGTAGAACTAGTTAAGTACCTTTTTTTCAAAGTGTAGTCTCTGATATAAAGTAGGAAGCATGACAGCTAATTTGTGCACAGCAACGTCCTGCAATCAGCAATGTGTTGAAAGGCCAGTTATTCTGTTTTTGGGTATTGGTTGAGGAATAATGTCTCTTCAAAATGTCCAAATCATTTACACCTCCTTAAGAAATTAGTCAAGGCTTTAGTTACCATGTAGCTGATGCCTCTGACACCATGGTGCACTCTCTCTGGAGTTAGATTTGATTCCACCACCTTCTGCTAAAAAATATGTTGTTGATTGGCAAGCTGGAGTGCATGTTGCTACATTCAGACAATTGTGGAAAACATGGTCAGTTTGGTGGGGCACTGGATGACTGGTATGGTTTGTGAAATCATATAAATCCATATTTCAGTGAATCGGGAAGAGAAAATGAGGTGGAGAAAAATGTATATATTTTTGGTCTGCTTAGCTGATTGATGTGAAATTGACATTTGTGACATACGTAATTGCAATAACAGTGCTTGGGACAAAGTTACCGTGTGGGGAAATTAAACCGGTGTGACTGCAGCTGTTGGCAGGATAATTGCTTGTTTACGTGATCACTCGAAATTGAACAAAAGAAGTTCACCCTTACAAAATTCCCAAAGGTGCACCAAGTCTCCAATGTCTCCAATTTGCTTCCCAAATTTTAGAAGGCAAGGATAAAGAGTTAAAGAAACAAACAGCTTTTCTCCCCAGCATTGCCACCAATGTCTATAATGGGCACAGTTCTGGTTTTGTTCCATAGCCCCTGGTCATGACAAAGCCATTTCTGATTTTGAAAGCCTTGCACTCAAAGTGATGATTTATTGCATTAAGTAACTCAGGAGTCATTCCTTCCTTTGCCTTGTGGGGAAAAAGCCTGCTGCATTCATCATTGCCTCTGCTTTCTTTTTCCTACCTGTGCCCCAATTTGTCATAGAGGTACAAACCAAGGGGAAAACATAAAACACATTACATTGGGTGAGGTCATTCCCATAATTTGGATTTGGGTTCAAGGGTATTTTCCTGGTCATAGCTTGCAAAACTAATGTAGTATTATCAAAATCACCAGACCGTAGTTAGGTCCAAGTCATGCCACAAACGTTTTTTATTCACATGTTTCACTAATGATCTATATTCCTTACTTTTTCTCCCTTTTTGTTAAACTAGTGGTTCCCTTGATTGAAGGACTACTTACAAAGGTAATTTTGGATCTGTCAAGCCACCAAAATAGTAATAACACAGACATGCTGCCTTGAAATTTACTCGGTTTAGTAATACTTTAAGAAAACAGATGTTTATTGTCAGCTGCAGGGATTGTCCACCATTTTGTTTTGTTATGGATTAGGATGCATTTGCTATTGATTGATAATTCCATGAAATCAGAAACCGCATTCACTTTTGGCAGATCCATGAAAATACCTGGTAGATGTAGCTGCTGGTCAATCCGAGATCTAAACTGCACTGTACCCAATGTCATTTAAAAATGCTTTGGATAAATCTGTTCCAGTGCTTGAACTAAACTCAGGAAGTGACGATCATTTACTCACAGTGTAAATGTTTTCCCGATCTTTTTCCAACTCTGCTTCCACTCCTCTGTCTCCACATTGCGAAAAGTTTGCCTCCGTCCGCAAGCCCTTGGTTCAGCTTGGACAATTTCCTGTCATCACAAGAGCGTAAGGAGCAGGAGTAGGCACTTCAGCCCCTCAAGCCTACTCCACCACTCAATACAATCATGGTTGATCTCATCTTCGTCTCAACTCCACTTTCTTGCCTGATCTTCATTCAGGGTCACCGCAACTCAGGTATTTGTGCGTTCTTACCTTTGCCTCAAAGTTTTCTGATCTTGCTCCTCAAAATGTATCCTCCTCCATGAACACTTTGCTCCATGCTTATTACTCACCACCACACTCGCAGGTCCTCTTCTGTATGGGTTGCTCCCAGCACAGCCAACCTATTTCCTACACTTCTCATTAGCACCCATTCAGTATTTACCTCTCATAAAAAACAAAGAGCTGTGGAATCTGAAATGAAAACAGAAAGTGCTGGAGAAACTCAGCAGATCTAGCAGCATTGTTTAAGGAGAGAAAGCAAAGTCAGTGTTTCAGATCTAGTGACCTGCTACAGTCACGCTGCTTGCTGATCATTGACTTGAAGCATTAACTCTATCTGTCTCTCCACAGATGCTACCAGACCTGCTGATTATTTCCCACAGTTACTGTTTTAATAACTGATTTCAACCATGGGCCATATTTTGCTTTTCTCTTTGACTTGCTTCTTCAGCAGGATGATTCAGCAAGGTTGATATTCTCACTTTTTTTTTATTTCCACTATCACCACTGTAGTAATTGGAATGAGGTCAGCCAGGTGGACCTCATAGAATATGAGTTCCTGATTGGGGCTGTTAATCACGGCAATCTGGGAACCGTAGCTGACAGAGAAGAACGCGAGTGTCAGGCATCCTGTACACTTCAAGATCAGTGTCAAGGACTCTCCATGTGTAAATAAAGGGTGGCTTCGTGACAGGATACCAGCCTGTGTTATTTCAGCAAACACAAGCCCATTCTCTGCTTCTGATCTTAATCAGACCCCAAGCAGATGGATAACAAGTGAAGACTGTGGCCAGGCCCTGTGGCTGGGTTAATGGGGCCTTTCTATCAGGGTGGTACCTCATGTCTCCTGTTAGTGAACCAAAGGGCACTGCCAGAAGCTTGATGGCTTGACAATCGAAGCAAAAGTCTGTGCTGAATTGACAAATCATGGTGATTATATATATATAGCTGGTCATGACACATTGCCTGCCTTCGTAATGCTGTGCCGTTTTCTACTGTCCTTTCATATCATTCGTGCACTTTGGTTTTCGTTTCACTTTACAAAAAAAAAATGTGAAGCCTTCAATTAAGAATCTGTTGGGAAATTTTTGTGTGCAGGCAGTCCTGAGACTCAGACATCTGGAACTTCCTGAGAAGTGCAAGAAATCCATTTGCTGAAAGGGTAAAATGTGGGTCAAACTGGTAGTCTGTGTTCTTGTCATCATATTACCAAAATTATACATCTTTCCTTGTCGCCAAAAGCATCGTTGATTGCGCGCATGACTGTCATCACTCTGTCAGCAATGGAAGTAAAAGGTTCCATGTGTGACAGTCTACTAGGAAGGAGTGACCTATAGTTTAATTCAGGCTGAAATGGAGGTTGAAGTGAGGCCCTAGAGGGATATACATTGCTCAGGAAATGAAAGCTATCAGATTTTGTTTTCAGCTCATCACTCTCAGAGATCAGTGTCCTCCTTGTAATTTTTTTTTGCGTGAAGATAACAGGCAGATGTCTTGCTGCACTTTTTAAGGGATCCCTTTGTTAAAATTACAATTCGTTTGCTTAGAATTGAGAGTGCACTATGAGGCAAGGGTTGACAATTTACAAAACAAGTGTACCTCTGTGTTGTAGGCACCGCTGATGAGACTGATTATTATTGTTCTTTCCTTGTGGCCATGCAAAGATGGTGGCACATCTTAAAATACTGTCTACCTGCTTTATTCTTGTTCTTTCTCCTGGTTTGATACAAATTAAGCTTAAAAGGCCATATCAGTTCAGAGTCAACACACTTGGAGCAGAGCTTTAGTCACATCGAGACCTGACTGGTTACGGATGGTCGGTTTCTTGCCTGAAGGACATTAGTGAAGTGCCTGTGCTTTTCCACAAATCCAAAAGCTTCATCGTCACTTTCAGAGGGTACTTCCATTGATAATTTTTTTTACCATAAGTTGAGCTCTCGAGTTGCCATCCTTGGATCTATACTAGAGTTCTCCGATTATTAGTTTAGCAATGTCACCACACTGTCATTCTTTGTTTATTGCAGTGTTTTGAAGCAGTATATCAAAAGTCAAAATAGTGTATCTTTATACACTCAGTCCAATTTGAGGAATAGCGCTATCAGATTGTCATGTTGTTTCTCTTACATCACGGAGTTCCTGTAAGATCAATCATTTGAGTTGTCTTGTACTCCTTAATACTACTTTATTAATAACACAATAAGAATCATAGGTAAGGAGATTTATCTTCAGGACTTGTGCTGCTAGGTCTGAGTCAGATGAAAGGTGAGTAATGGCATGGTTTCCATAATAGATGCATCGGAACAAGTTGACTGTGCATCTTCTCAGCTTATTAAATGGTATGATCAGAGGCAAGAAAAACATCAACAATGAAAATTAAGAATGTTCTCAAGAATGTCAGAGATAATCTGGAAGTGACCAAACTGTTGAAGTGCAGAATTTTAAATAGAGATGAGAGCAGCCATTGAAGCATCTAGCTTATCATTCCAATATAGAAATTGATTCTCCCAGGATCTCCTTAATATCATCTAATTGCTTGAATGACTCCAGAGTTTTCAGCCATGCAAGTAATAATATTTTGTGTATGTGCGTGTGTCTGTGTAGAAATTCATCTCTTATGACATTTACCTTTCACAGTTTGTGACTCTGTTTGTGATCTGCAGTTATAGTGTAACTTGATATAATGTTTGCATTTATCCTGACCTTATGTGTAATTCTACATAGTCCACAAATCATTCACTTCCTTTCAAAGCCCAACTTTTTATACTTTTGCTTATAATCTTTCTATAAAGACACTGCCCGTGTAAAGGGGAGAAGTTGTCTAGAAAGGAGTATTAGGCAAGAGTTTTCCTGGTGGCTGCTCAATATGGACGGAGGAGGTGTACGAGCTACTTTGTTGTTTAGATTTAAGAGGGAAACGAGAGAAAGATAAGGTCATTGATTCCCTACTTGGTTAGAGAGTTACTCATGTAACCTGAAGTTTCCTGAAGAAGGGCTCATGCCAGAAACGTTGATTCTCCTGCTGCTTGGATGTTGCCTGACCTGTGCATTTTCAGCTTTGATCTCCAGCATCTGCAGTCCTCACTTTCTCCTAGTTACTCATGTAAGTTAGTTTTAAATTTCGGTGTTTCCATTCACGTGGAATGCACATCCAATGACTGTAAAATCTAACATTTTAATAGACCTTTTTTCTTCTGAGTGATGCTTCATCATCAATCAATGTGGGACAGTAGAGTTGAAATTGAAGATCATGACTTTGAGGTGGAAGGAGCTAGAAGGTCATTTTCTCATATTTTTTGTTTCGGCTCACTCACTTGCTAAGTCTGTCTTCCTGTAGTGCTTCTAATATTTTGAATGCTTGGCAATGTCTCAGTGATAGCATTCACAACTCATAGTCAGGAAGTTGTGATTTCAACTCCCACTACAGAGGCAGGAACATAAAATCAAAGGTGAAACCAGTGCAGTACTGAGGGAGTGCTGCACTGTCTAAGACCTTGTATTTTAGATTATAGCAGAAACCGTCTCTGCCCCCTCAGCTGAACGTAAAAGATCTTACACTTCAGAAGAGTAAGGGAGTTTATATTAAATTATTATTTATCACTGATAGAGCATCACAAAAGAAATCTGGCCATTTTGAATGATTTTTGGGACTTCGATGGATGATATTCGCTGCAGTGTTTCATACCTTACACTAATAACTGCAGCTCAAATGTACTTCATTGAGTGGAAAATGCTTTGAGATGCTGCAAGATCATGAAGGACACTTTACGACGCAAGTATTTCCATTGTTAAAAGTTGAAATAACTGCAGACGCTGGAAACCTGAAACAAAAATAGAAATTGCTGTAAAATCTCAGCAGTTCTGACAGTGTCTGTGAAGAGAAGTCAGGTCCAGTGATCTTTCTTCAAAATTGAAGTTCTGAGTTCTGAAGAAGGATCAATGGACCCAAAAAGTTAACTCTGATTTCTCTCCACAGATGCTGCCAGACCTGCTGAGGTTTTCCAGCAATGTATTCTTATTTCCATTGTTACTTTAATTTAAAGTTTTTAATTTATTTTCTATCCCAGTTTGAGCCAAATCATAACTAACTACATCCAAATTGATGTCTTTCAGATTCTCTTGGTATGTATTTTCCTTGTGATTTCCTGGACTATATTCTTTTCCTAAAGTGTTGAGCTTACAACTGATTATTACTGTTCTGACAGGTGAATGGCATTGACATAACTGGGAAGACACAGGAGGAGCTAGTTGCAATGCTGCGTAGCACAAAGCATGGAGAAACGGTCGCTCTTGCGGTTGCTCGCCAAGATGATGTCTTTGTGCCTCGTGAATTGGTAATGTACAACCAGCCTTTGTTCTGAAAAGCAGTGGGTGTGCTAATATCACCTGACCTGAGCGGGATATGTGAAGTGGTTCTCGTATAAACTCGTTTGAAGTAATGTGCAAGCAAAGCAAAACTGATGTGAGGTCAAGCTTTTTCATACACTGAGTAGAATGCACTGCCTGGAAATGAGAAGGCACATTCAGCTGAGGCATTCCAAGGCATTGGATGGTTATTTGGATAGAAAAGGTGTGCAGGGAATATGGGAAGGGCAGGAGATTGGCACAAGAATGAGCCATGTGGCCTCCTATAATGATTGCTGTGGTTCTGTTCGCCGAGCTGGAAGTTTTTGTTGCAAACGTTTCGTCCCCTGTCTAGGTGACATCCTCAGTGCTTGGGAGCCTCCTGTGAAGCGCTTCTGTGGTGTTTCCTCCGGCATTTATAGTGGCCTGTCCCTGCCGCTTCAGTTGTCAGTTTCAGCTGTCCGCTGTAGTGGCCGGTATATTGGGTCCAGGTCGATGTGTTTGTTGATGGAGTTTGTGGATGAGTGCCATGCTTCTAGGAATTCCCTGGCTGTTCTTTGTTTGGCTTGCCCTATAATGGTAGTGCCCTTTCCCGGCCACTACAGCGGACAGCTGAAACTGACAACCGGAAGCGGCAGGGACAGGCCACTATAAATGCCGGAGGAAACACCACAGAAGCGCTTCACAGGAGGCTCCCAAGCACTGAGGATGTCACCTAGACAGGGGACGAAACGTTTGCAACAAAAACTTCCAGCTTGGCAAACAGAACCACAGCAACGAGCACCCGAGCTACAAATCTTCTCACAAACTTTGAACTCCTGTAATGATTCTGTGATAAAAGACAGAGGAAGTCTGGAATTTCCTTCTCCAAAAAGCTATTGAGCCAAGTAATGTTCAAAATTTTTAATAAAGAGATTATTTTTATTGGTCAAGCGTATTAAGGATTGCTGGCATATGTGAAGTTATGCAAATCCACCATGATATATCGGAATAGCTGTACAGGCTGGAGGAACTGAGTGATTTGTTGCTTAACCTGCAATGATAACACCGTGATGTGTATATGTGCGTTTGCATGTTTCTCAGCCTTTTACAAAACTCACATTATTGCCATCGAGAATCAGACTGTAGCACATAAAGAATGCCCTCTCCCCTCATCAACTTTTGTTCCTGCCACCTCTGAGAATGTTTCAATTAGACCTGATATTCTGCACTGTACTCAGTGTGTCCATAATGGGTAAAATGGCTATATAATGTGAAAAATTCCTAATGTTTGATGATGGAGTTTCAAGAGGTAATTTAATCTCCGGGCCTTGCTGAAATTTTTAAATGACTTGAGCTTTGCTCTTGTGATTTATGACGTCACCTGAACTGATCAAATTACTGCCTTGCAACTTATTACCAGACATTCTATTACCTTCTGCTTATTTCACTTTTGTCTTGAATGCATTTTCAAATAAGTTCATTATTAGAAAAGATGGTATGCTATTGAGAGTTGGCTTATTAAATCCATCTAGATAAAGAGCAGAAGTATTATGTGCATATGAAAGTACATTTTAGATGCTTTTTCAAGGCAGTATCTTTTTCCCTCTCTTTTTGTCTCCCATTATCTTTTTATTTTCACCCTCGCTGTCCTTTATTTTAATGTTTCTGTCTCTTGATCCTTTGTCATCCTTAATGCCTTTAGATTCCAAATCAGCCCAGCAGGGTTCCTCCTGTTGACTCTCTTTATTATTTGCTGAATCTCAGTCTTTTTTACTCGTGTACAGTTTCAATGTACCTGGCACGCTATCTGCCTCTTGTGTCTCCTTATACAAACCCTTGAGTTCTGTTTCCAGATTTGATGTGGGGGAACCTTATTTTGCACCAAATCCTGTGCAAGGAAGGAAGGAAGGAATGGATTTCCTACTTTTGTTTGATTTTTCTTATTATCTATTACAGCGAGCATTTGAAAAAAAAAGGGCTGTCTGTCTCTCCCCATCCCCTTTGTTGTTTGCCTCCCTCCTTTAGAGTTATTGCAGAGCAGTTACTTTTCCTGACCGCATGCTTATTGGGTTTGAAATTTTCTGCAATCTTAAAAATCACTGACATGTCAAAGGTTTTTATAGGCAAATGCTGGGTTTGCTGTCGAGCTGTGTGAATCTGAGAGGTGAGCTTTAATGCAGCTGTATTCAAAAGTGTGAGGATAAAATAAGTCAGAAGCATAAAGAATGGTGATATTTATTGTTGCTGTAAATGCTAATTTTGTACCTCGTGCAACAAGCCATTTGAGCTGGGCTGATTTTGCCCTCCTCTGCCCTTCCAGATCAGGGCACTGCTAGATTGAGACCCTACAACACTTCCAATGGCGCTCATGTTAATTCAGCGTCGTCATGTTTAGGAATCTTACAAATTATTTCTTCATTTAATGTCCTTGGAATTTTGAGAAAGGGAACTTTATCTTGGGAGCCTGACTAACCCATCCAGTTGAATGGAGCAGAGACTTTATGATGCAGACAATAGGTCCCTAATAAGTGAAAGGGAAGACTGGGAGGTGAGAGGTCAATCATGAATATTGAAACATTTTGGAGTTTCTGTTGGGCTTAATCAAGAATAATTTTTTTCCTGCTGATGCATTTTATGCCACTTTTAGGAAGTAGATGAAAAGCACAGTGACTTGGTATAGTTTATTCTTTCATCTTTCAAACTTCCTTTTAAATGTAGCCTGGACTTATGGGTTGAATTTCTTTCTCTCTCCTGTATTTTAAATAGAACTGAAATAAGATGAATGAGTCTGTACTCTGCCAGTGTCAATTTGAATATTGCAACACTCTGCCTGCTTCCCAAGCTACAGGTACTTCCTCTAGTGTTCAATGATGCCTCAGTAAAGATTGCTAATGCCTAAAATGGCCTTCATAGAGAGATATTCCACTGATTGTACCAATGCAATCTCCCACTCCAGTAACAGCTCAACTAGTTCCACTTCCCTGCCCTTTCCCTATAGCCCTGCAATTTTACTTTTTTTTCAAGTTTTTTGAGAGCCATGATTGAATGTGCCTGCACCACATTGTTGTGCTGTGCATTCCAGATCCTAACTAATTGCTGAATTAAAAGTATGGTTTTCCTCGTGTCAGCATTTTTTTCGTTTGCCAATCATCTCAAAAGGTGTAATTTCTCATCCTTTGATGGAACCACATGCTCTCTATCTACTCTGTCTAGATCTCCTTGAGATTTTGAACTTCTTGATCAAATCGGCCGTGGCTAGTGCCTGCGGCCGTGCTTGTCTGAAAACTCCCCATCTCAGAAGCTAAGCACACTCTGGCCTGGTTAGTACTTGGATGGGAGGCCGCCTGGGAATGCCAGGTACAGTAGGCTGGGGCGGCTCAGTGGTTAGTACTGCTGCTTCACAGCACCAGGGTCCCGGGTTCAATTCTTGCCTCAGGCAACTGTCTGTGTGAAGTTTGCACATTCTCCCCGTTTCTGCGTGGCTTTCCTCCGGCTGCTCCGGTTTCCTCCCACAATCCAAAGACGTGCAGGTCAGGTGAATTGCCCATGCTAAATTGCCCGTAGTGTTAGGTGCATTAGTCAGGGGTAAATATGGGGAATGGGTCTGGGTGGGTTACTCTTTGGAGGTCGATTTGTTGGGCTTTTGTTGCAATTGTTGTGCTGAACAGCCTGTTTCCATACTGTAGGGAATCTAATCTAATCTAACCTTCCTTCAACCTGTTCTTGGAGAAATGACCCAGCTTGTCCAGTCCACCCATGAAAGGAAAAACATCAGTTCACTAATCATAGGGGACTTAAAATGCAGGTGAACTGGCAAAATCAGATTGGTAGCACATCTCAAAAAAAGGAATTTGTGAAATACCTACCAAGTTATTTTGGGGAGCAACTTGTGGTCGAGCCCACTCGGGAGCAGGCAATTCTGGATTTGGTGATGTGTAATGAGGCAAACTTGATTAGGAAAGGAACCCTCAGGTCTGTGACCGTAATGTAATAGAATTTACCCACAGTTTGAGAGGGAGAAGCTGGAATCAAATATAACAGTAATGCAATTGAGTAAAGGTAACTACAAAGGCGTGAGGGAGGAGTTGGCCAGAATTGATTGGAAGGGGAGCCTAGCAGACAAGATGGTGGAGCAGCATCTGGGTGTAATTCAAGAGTGACAGCAGCAGAAATTCATGCCAAGGAAGAAGAACCATGCTAAGGGGAGGATGAGACAACCATAGCTGACCAAGGAAGTCAGGGACAGCATAAAAGCAAAAGAAAATGCATACAATGTGGTGAAGCTTAGCGGGAAGCCAGAGAGATTGGGAAACCTTTAAAAACCAGCAGAGGATAACTTAAAAGGGCAATATATGTGGAGAAGATGAAATATGTGAATAAGCAAGATGGTAATGTAAAAGAAGATGGCAAGAGTTTATTTCATAAGTTCGTAAGAATAGGAGCAGTATTAGTCCATTCGGCCCATCGAGTCTGCTCCACCATTCGATCACGGCTGATATGTTCCTCATACCCATTTTCCCCCCTTCTCTCCATATCTCTTCAACTCATTACCAATTAACAACCTGTTTAACCCCTCCCTAAATTTATTCTCTGTCCCAGCATCCACCACATTTTGGGGTAGCAAATTCTACAGAATCAGAACCCTTTCGGAGCAGTATTTTCTCCTCAACTCTGTTTTAAATTTGCTACCCCTTATCCTAAGACTATGACCTCTCATCCTAGGATGCTCCATAAGAGGAAGCATCTGCTTCACATCTATTTTATCCATGCCTTTTGTCAAGCTGAACACTTCAATTTGATCTCCCCTCATTCTTCTAACCTCCAGAGAGTAGAGGCCTAAACTGTGCAATCTCTCTTCATACGACATATCCCTCATCTCTGGGATCAATCTAGTGAACCTCCTCTGAACTGCCTCCAATGCCACTACATCTTTCATCAAAAAAAGAGGGACCAAAACTGTGCACAATACTCCACATGTGGTCTCACCTCACCAATACCTTGTATAGTTGCAACAATACTTTCTTACATTTATATTCTATTCCTTTAGCTATAAAAGCCAACATTCCATTCACTTTCCTTATTATCTGCTATACCTGCATGCTAGTTTTCCTTGACTCATGAACAAGTACATGTAGATCCCTCTGGACTGGAACGCCCTGACGTGTCTCCCCATTAAGATAATAGGTCATCTTACCTTTTTTTTATCCAAATGCATGACGTCACACTTATCCACCTTAAACTCCATCTGCCACATTTTGGCCCACTCTCCTAACCTATCTATATCCATTTCTATGGTTCTTATTTCCTGATTGCAATTTACCGTGTCGCCTATTTTTGTGTCTTCTGCAAATTTGGCCATAGAGCATTCTATCCCTGTATCCAAGTTGTTAATGTAGAATATAAATAGCTATGGTCCAAGGACTGAGCCCTGTTACACCTTGCCTTCCAGAAAGAAACCCATTTATTCTGACTCTCTGTCTTTTGTCCATCATCCAGTTATCTCTCCAGGTTAATAGATTACCCGTAGTCCCACATAATCCCATATAAGATGACTGAAAACTGGCTAATGTAACACTCCTGTACAAGAAGGAAGGGAGACAGAAGACAGGAAATTATAGGCCGGTTAGCCTGACCTCAGTCACAGAGTCATACAGCGCGGAAACAAATCCTTTGCTACAACCAGTCCACTGTGAGCATAATCCCAAACTAAATGAGTCCTACCTGCCTGCTCCTGGCCCATATCCCTCCCAACTTTTCCTATTCATGTATCTATTCAAATGTGGGTGGCACGGTAGCACAGAGGTTAGCACTGCTGCCTCACAGCGCCAGAGACCAGGGTTCAATTCCTGCCTCAGGCAGCTGTCTGTGTGGAGTTTGCACATTCTCCCGTGTCTGCGTGGGTTTCCTCCCACAGTCCAAAGATGTGCAGGTTAGGTGAATTGGCCATGCTAAATTGCCCATAGTGTTAGGTGAAGGGGTAAATGTAGGGGAATGGGTCTGGGTGGGTTGCTCTTCGTAGGGTCGGTGTGGACTTGTTGGGCCGAAGGGCCTGTTTTCACACTGTAAGTAATCTAATCATCTAATCTAATCAAATGTTGTAATTGTACCCACATCAACCACTTCCTCAGGAGGTTCCTTCCACACACGAACCACCCTCTGTGTAAAAAAAATTGGCCCCTCATGTCATTTTTTTAAATCTCTCTCCTTAAAATGTATCTCTTAGACTTGACATCCCCATCCTTTTGAAAAAACAACTACTATTAACTCTATCTACACCTCTCATTATTTTATAAACTTCTACCAGGTCGCCTCTCAACCGCCTGTGCACTAGTGAAAAATGTCCCAGTCCATCCTGCCTTTCTTTATAACTCAACCCTTCCATACTTCACAAAATGTGGTAAATCTCTTCTGAACCCTTAATAATATCCTTCCTATAACTGGACGAAGAGAACTTGGCACAGTTTTCCAGAGGAGGCATCACCAATATCCTGTACAATCTCAACATCGTTGGTAAGACTTTAGTGTCTATTGTTAGGGATGAGATTGCAGAGTTATTGGAAGTGCATGGTAAAGTAGGGCTGTGTCAGCACAGCTTTGTCAAGGGGGGAAACATACCTGATAAATCTGCTAGAATTCTTTGAGGAGGTAACAAGCATGTCAGACAAAGGAGAGCCAGTGGATGTGATCTTTTTGGACTTCCAAACGGCTTTTGACAAGTTGCCACACAGGAGACTGCTAAATAAAATAAGAGCCAGTGGTTTGGGGCAAGGTACTGGCATGGATAGAGGATTGGTTGACTGGCAGAGACAGAATAGGGATATAGGATTTTTTTTTTAGGATGGCAGCCAGTGACTGGTGGAGTTCTGCATAGGTCAGTGTTGGGACCACAACTATTCATATTATACACTTATAGTCTAGGTGAAGGAACTAAGAGCATTGTTGCTTAGTTTGCAGATGACACAAAGATATATGGAGGAACAGGTAGTGTTAAGAAAGCGAGAGTCTGCAGAAGGTGTGGCGGACAGAATTGGACACAACATTCCAGCAGAGATGGAAACGGTGTTTCATAATGTTTCAGCTTAACATCCTTGTTTCTATACTCGGGGATTGCATTTTAGGGGCTTAAAGTTAGAGGGGGTTGTTGAAATAAGGCAGGTGGACCATAAAGTAGGGCACTGTGCTGACCTGACCTTATGTTACTTTGCAAGTGATGGTGAGGTTTCAGGTGGGGTCCCTAAACATGGTCCACTTAAGGATCCCATTTCCACAACCCTCACATTTAACAGGTGATGGGAGAGACCTATGCAGAATGGGCATCCTGAATAAGTTTGTCCTTTGCATGCTGAAAACCAGTCAAGATAGCGGTAGTTGGTGGTGTCGTGGGTCCTGGTATAATGTGCTTTCTTTTCCGGTCCCCAGTGCCTATTGAGGTAGCCTTCGCATAACACCTTCCTTACACCAGCGATGGCAAGCCAGGCCTTGACAAGATTTCATATTTAGCTAAAGGTCCAGGTCCATTGCCAAACGTCCCCTCCTTGGCCTGGCTGCAGCACCACCAATGGTCATTACTCTTCTGACTTGGATGAGGGACTATGGCGAATAGTCTGGCACTCTGGTGACTTTACCCCTCTCACTGGTCAGCAGACCTATGAAGTGTCACTAAAGAGAGATAGAAGTCTCACCTTCAAGACATTGAACTTCTCTCAGCCAAACAATTAAAATGGGGCATGATCTGATCCAGCCCTACATTTATGCACAGGGTTAGAAGAGCTCATCCTTCATGTTTAAACAAAGCCTAAAAGGTAATAAGCAAAGTTGTAATAGTTTTACAAGATCATAGGGCTGCTTCCTTATTAGAGAGAGATGATTAGTTTAACCTGACCGTCACCATGCCTCCGGCAAGGGGAGAGGTTGAGAAGGAGAGTTCTTCATGACAACCTCAGATGATGTAGGAATTGAACCCATGCTGTTGACGTTACTATGCATCACAAACACCATCCAATCAACTGAGCTACCCTGCACTCAGATTAAAAACCAGATTATACAGTCATTCAGCATGGAAACAGACCTTGTCGTCCAACCGATCCATGTCGACCATAATCCCAAACTAAACTAGTTCCACCTGCCTGTGCTTGGCCCATATCTTTC
Source organism: Chiloscyllium plagiosum (assembly GCF_037043375.1). NCBI lineage: Eukaryota > Metazoa > Chordata > Chondrichthyes > Orectolobiformes > Hemiscylliidae > Chiloscyllium > Chiloscyllium plagiosum. The sequence continues at coordinate 29,619,408 of NW_028270145.1, forward strand.
CAAACCTTATTCGTGTGCTTATGCAAATATCTTTTAAATTATGTAACTGTCTCTGCATCCACCATTTGGGGCAATTCATTCCACACACCAACCAGTCCCTGTAGAGAAAAGTTGCCCCTCACGTCCTTTTTAAATCTTTCCCCTCTCACCTTAAAAATACGCCCCTTAGTCTTGAAATCCCTCATGATAGGGAAAGGACACTGGCCATTAACCCTATCTATGTCCCTCATTATTTTATAAACCTCTATAAGGTCACCCCTCAACCTCCTACACGGCCGTGAAAAATGTCCCAGCCGGTCCGGTCTCTCCCTACAACTCAGACCTTCCGTTCCTGGCAATTTTCTGGTAAATCTCTTCTGAACGCTCTCCAGCTTGATAATATCCTACCCATAACATGGAGACCAGAACCGGACACAGTACTCCAGAAGCGGCTCACCAATGTGCTGTACAACCCCAACATATCGTCCCAGCTCCTGTACTCTAAGATCTGAGGAATGAAGGCGAGCATGCTAAGCAGATTTCTGTAAGCCTCTTAAATCAATTTTTCTAACCTCCAGTGACACCTTCAACAGGCTGTGTACCACCGGTTTCTGTGTTCCTGGACCCCACTTAGAAATGTACATATTTCTGACCAACCTGTTCAGAAATGTTAATACACTTCCTTGGAACAGGTAGGACTTGACTTTCTGACCCAGAGATACGGACACTACCACTGCATCATAATCACCCTTAATATTGCTTCTCCTCGTTCTTCTTGCCAACATCTATCACTTCATATCTCCCCACATTAAGTTTAATCTGTCATGTGTACACCAGCTCATGTTCTTTTGCAGCCTGTGGCTATCCTCTTCACAGCTCACAGTGTCTTAGATTTCATGGGACCACCTTTATAATTTGACTTATCCTGGATCATGCCTCCCAGGATTCATTTCATTTTCTGTATCTGCTGCCTCTGCTTTCAGAGTGTATGCATGTGCAGGCAATGTGATAGCTTGGTTATTGGGGGTTTGTGAAGGTTGATAGAGATTGAGTGCCTGGAGAGGTCCTGGACAGCGGTATCCAATTTTAGGCTAGTTGCACCAATAACTCAGAGTCACCCATCCCAGCCTTGCAGTTTCATCGGTATTCCCAACCCATGGCAAAAGTGTCCCTTAGTTTATCCCCAGAGAGTGGGTCAGCCTGCACAGTACTTCCAAGTTTTGTGTAATTGGTAAATTTTGAAGCCCTATGCACCGAAGTCTAGGTCATTCATACAGGTCAAAAAGCAGATTGTGCTTAAGAACCTCGTTGGGACCCCACCATTTACCTTCCTGCAGTCTGAAGACTACTGTTCACCATTGTTGTCTGCTTCCTAGCATTTGGACCATTTTATAACCAAGCTGACACTTTTATTCACCTTTTTATTCCATTAGCTTCAACTTTGCTGGCCAGTTTATTATGAGGCACTTCATATGGGCCTCCACGGGTTCATGTACACTGTATGAACTACATTCCCCTTATCAACAATCTTTGTTAACTCATCAAAGATCGCAGTCAAATTATTTAAACATGATTTGCCTTGAATAAGCTTAAAATTTTCCTTAATTAATCCGCAATGTCCAATCATCTTTTAATTTTCAGTAGGATTATTGCTTCTAAAAGCTTTCCTGTCTTTGAGGTTAAACTGTAGCTGCTGGGCTTATCCTTCCTTGTCTCTTTCAACACTTTGAGATAAATGCCATATACACCTGCAAGGTATGTTGGTTTTAAAATCTTGTCACCTTGCCCGGGACTTCCAGTTTATTTTATGTCAGTCATAACTGTCAACTCTCCACTTCCATATAGAAGTCGAAAGGATTTGAGCCACATAGGAGGAAATAGTTTAAAGGACTTGCAGATGTCAGGTGGCTAAATTTCAATAAACCCTTTGGAAGGTTGACACGGTCACTGGAATATTCCATGCAAATGACCACGTCAGTTTTATGATGTTGGCTACGTATTGTCAGAATGTTCTCAGTTATTTCCTTGATGTGACCAGTACTAGCTCAAGTTTTATATAGCATCCATACAACAATATGCTGGTTGATATAAGTTCAACAAGGAATATCAAAACGTTATTCTTAACCATTTGGTAATTTAAAGAATCGAGTCCATTTACACTAATATTAAACTTAAGAAATCAAAAAATATGTCAGCAGTTAAGTTTGATACTTTCGTTCCAATTTCTTTGACAGGCTGAACATTGAAGTGCATACTCATATGAATAAGTGTGCCTTATATGAAAAAAAATCGCAACACGTGTAATCCCTCTCCACCCCCCCTCCGCCATCATTTTGTAGTGGAAGAACAGTGGTGAAAATTGGATGTTATAGGCCTTTTCCGAATAAATCGCATACGCATACAAGTATATGAATTAGGAGCAAGAGAATGCCACTTAGCCCCTCAAGCCTGCTTCACCATTTAATAAGATCATGATTGGTCTCAACTCCACTTTCCTGCCAGCAGCAAGATGCCCTTTGACTCATTTGTTCGTCAAGAATCTATATATCTGTCTCAAAAATATTTAGTGACTCTGCATTCAGATTTTGAACTTATTAATCCATTATTGTCAATTTTCAGTTCAAGTATTTGTGGAATTGTGGGATGCCTTCCATCTAAAAGATGACTTCCCGCGATAGGGCAGTGTGTGAGAAACAGTATAGTGAGGTTAGACACAGCAGTTCTGTTCTGGTCTCTTAATTTTGCTTTTATTTTTGATGATCTGTTGTAAAAGAATATCTCTGACTCAGCACACACATTACAGAACATTTGAGACAGAACATTTCAATAGAGTGTTCAAAATTCAGAGAGGTTTTGACAGACCAGGTCGAGAGAAACTGTCTCTCTCGGCAGACATACTAAATCTAAAAATGCATCACAACGGCTCAACAAAGCTTCTTCAACGCCTTATTCAAACTCAACATCTCAACTCTCATAAAGACAAGAGCTGCAACTGTATTAGAAAGACCACCACCACCTGTATGTAGCCTCCATACCACCCGCCATCCTGATTTGTAAGAGAAAGTGAGGACTGCAGGTGCTGGAGATTAGAGTCGAGAGTGTGTGGTGCTGGAAAAGCCCAGCAGGTCAGGCAGCATCCGAGGAGCAGGAGAATCAACGTTTCAGGTATAAGCCCTTCATCGGGAATAAGGTTTGTGGGCCGCGGTGGGAAGGGGGTTGGGAGATGAGAGATAAATGGGCCCACGTTCTCAAAGGCAACTAGGGATAGATAACAAATGCTTCCCTTTCGAGTGGTATCCATAATAATATATATTAAAGTCAACACAAAAAGTGAAAATTTGACAGGTTTATCAGTATATGAATATTTACAGTGCAGGCCATGTGTGTGGCCATCCTTCTTTATCTTTTCTTTGACACTCTTCCATGTTCATGACACATTTGTTTACAAAGTCTCTCCACATTAAGGTTATATATAAATAGAAGCTTTTGTCACTGTTAGAACTGACAGGAATTGCATCTGATGTTAAGTGTCTTTTCCCTGTTTGAGAAGTTATTGGAACTTCCACGAAACTTTAGTACTCATCAGTGTACTATTAAATTATAATCTTTACACCCATTTTTGTTATGCCGACTCAACAAGTAGTTGCACTCCTTGACAAGATTACAAATCACACAACACCAGGTTATAGTCCCACAGGTTTATTTGGAAGTACGAGCTTTCGGAGCACTGTTTCTTCATCAAGTGGAGTAGGAATAGCCTTCATATCCATACACACTATTTATTGAATAGGTGTGTAGCTCCATGCAGGGTATATGGAGGAACTTCAATTATCTGATTTCGGATTATCTGAACAAGATTGCAATGCTGTGTTATCTGGAAATCATTATCCGAACATTCGATTATCGGAACAAAATATTCCCCATCTGTGTCGTCTAGATAATCAAAGTTCCTCTGTACACCCAATGCAAGTGGTGGAAGGGCAGTGATGCAGACCTGCATCTGCCAGAGCACAGACAATTTAATGACGTGGACGCAGAGGTCAGGAAGAAGGCATACAAAGTCTTCTCCAGAACTCTCCATTGTTCTGCCAACTCTCACTTCTGAAGGTTTCTAAAAAAAACTCACTCGTTCACTGGGCCAGCATTTATTGTCCTTCCTTAGTTGCCCTTGAGAAGGTGGTGGTGAGCTGCCACCCTGAACCAATGCTGTCCCATTTCCTGTAGGTCGACACACAATGCCTTTTAGAAAGGAGTTTCAGGATTTTGAGTCAGCAACCTTGAAGAAACTGTGACATACTTCCAAGTCTGGATGATGAGTGGCTTGGATGGGAGCTTGCAGGTGGTGGTGGTGTTTCCATGTACCAACTGCCCTTGTCCTTCTAGTCTGTCCAAATGACTTGGAAATGCAAATCAGCACCCATTGCTAAAGGTTTCCAAGTAATTTAATGGCAAGGTGGTGAACAACATCTTACAGTATAAACACCCAAGTGACCCAAAAAGTTTAAAGATAAATAAACCCGATGTTGTAGTCTCTGCAATTGGTCATGCCCAGACGATTCTCCCCCTGTGGCAGAATGTGAGGTGGAGGCAGGTTGCTTTTCATCACTACCTGGGCCTGAGATGCCAGTGGTGACTGCTCCCATTTTGATTATGCCAGGATAGCACTTCCCAAAGTTGTTACCTCAGCAATACCAATGTGTAGCCTCTGTTACAGAACCTGACTCCACAGGTACCTTCCCTCAAAGCAGTCACTGGCACAAATGTTGATAAAGACAGATCTCTCTGTGCAGCAATTCCCTCATCAGTAGTTATTGCCAGCTCCATGGTTTCAGGGTAAGTTTGACCCCGGGAGAGATCCGGCATTCATTCCACAGCTGTCTCTGTGCCATTCTTTTTATTTCAAAAACATGCTTTATTCATGAAACATGTCTTTGTGAATTTACATGGTCACAAATGCAGCTCGTTTCTGTACAGTCAAGAAAGCAAATAAACATTGCAGTTTGACTTTATCTAAACAAACCAAAGACATCTCTCACACATGCAAGACTATATTTACATGCATTGAGGCACTAGGATAGTCCGGTAACTGAACGGACCCCCATTTGACTTCAACAGGAAGACCTCAGTCAGTGGTCTTTCCCCACTGTGCCTTGACAGCAGCTGCCCCAAGCTTTAGTGTGTCCCTCAGCACATATTCCTGGACCTTGGAATGTACCAGTCTGCAACACTTTGGTCGAGATCAATTCCTTGTTCTGGAAGACCAACAAATTTTGGCAGTCTAATGCTTCCACTGTCCGTTCAGTGTCACTGAGTATGGTGTGCATCCTTTCTGTGTGGTAAAACTGTCATTCTCTTTAGAAACAGTTTTACCCATTGTGAACTTCTTGAAAGCGGTGCAGAATAGTTGCTGGAAAGTCAGGCGACTCTGATTCCTGTATAGAAAAAAGGATAAACTCATGACAGAATGTGCTTCCAAAAGGTTCTTAAAATGTAAATGAGTTGGGGGTGCCCTCCCTTGAATAACCATATTGGTGATGAAATCTTTTGTGGAGTTTAAGGCCCCATTATATGACTATTTACCAAAATTTAAATCAAATAGTCCTGGTGCAGCTTTTGGGAGCTCGACCCTTGACAGTGGATGTAGTCTTTCAAATTCTGAAAAGCCATTTGATGAGTATTATACAAAACTAAGGCTCTTGACTTTGGGGGTTTTATTGAGAAGAATTAAGGATTGTTTATAACCATTGACTAAATATTAGGAATAGATGGGCCATATTCAGTTTAGCAGGTTCAACTAGTGGGGACTGAAGGCTCAGGACTTGTGCCTCATCTAATTGCAACTTATATAAATGACGCAGTTGAGGGGATGAAGTGTAATGTGTCCAATTTGCTCATGATACAAAGCTAGATATGAATATAAACTATGAGGAGAGAGGCTACAAAGAGATATCAACAGATTAAGTAAGTGCAAAAGAGCATGACAGGTGGAAAATAATCTGTAGGAATGAAAAGATATCAATTTTGGCACTTGTGTCCTTATACATGCATCGCAGAAAGTTAAAATATAGTCCAGCAGACAATTTGGAAAAAGCAAATAAATTGGTGTTTAAAGGTAAAGATGTCTTGCAGCAGTTGTACAAGAACTTAGTAAAACTGCACCTAGAAGTCTGCATACAGTTATGGTCTCCTTACTTAAGGAAAGATGGATATACTTGCCTTACAGGGAGTGCAGCTGGAATGAGAGATTTGACACATGAGGACAGATTGAGTAGGCAAGGTCTTTATTTGCTAGAGTTTAGAAAAATGTGAGGTGATTTCATTAAAACATGTAAATTTTTTAAGAGCTTTGACAAAGTAGAAGCTGGAAGGGTGTTTCTTCTTGATGGGAAGTGTAAAACCATCCATCATGGTTTCAGAATAGGGTGTTGGTCATTGTAGGAATAAGATAAGACATTTTTCCTTCCAAATTTTGTGAATCTTTGAAATTCTCTGTTGCAGAAACTTCGGCGTTCAGTCATCAAATATATTCAAGACAGATTTTTGGAGACTAAAGTATTCAAGGGATACAGTAGGAAAGTGGAGTTTATGTCAGTCTTCATCTTATTGATTGGCAGAACAGTCTTGAAGGACCAATTGTCCAATTCCTCCTATTTCTTATATTCTAAAGAACCAAACCTTAAGGAGTAAATGAAAGTGACAATCCAGCTTTATCATGCTTACACCAGCAGATTAATAACTCATTGCATCTTTTGCACTCATGCCATTTCAGATGTGTATTAATTCAGTTTCCTCACAATGCTGGCCTGCTTTCAATCCAGTCGCTCCGCTATTTCTATTGCTCTCGTTGAAGGCTGCTATTTAAATAGTGAGATGAGCCAAAAGAAAATTAAGTCTATAGAAACAGATCAAAACAAAGGCGAGGATATTAAGTTAATCCCAATTCTTTCTAATGCATGTTAAAGGGATTCTGAGGGCACACAGGGGCCTTTTAATTCTTTGTTTTCTCAAACACATTGTGTGGGGTGGGCCATTAAGGTATAATTAATTACCACCTTCCTGAGCTATAGAATTATCACCAACAGCCATGAAACAAAAGCCTTTCATTGAATAGTTCTCTTGTCAGCCAAAGGAAAGGAACTGTGCTGCATTAATAAGAGAGAAGGCAGAAGACAAGTTTCCCTCATTGAACGATCCCCACCCCGAAGCACCCTGCTCCCATTGTCTTATCATGACACACGCACACGAGAGGTGCCTGCATGCCCTAGTCACTATTGTTTTCTTGCAGGAAGTCTTTGTGCATTTTGATTCTCTCCTCTGAAGTTGCATCATTCTCCAGCTGTGTGCATTTGCTTTCCAGAGTGGCATCAATGACATCTGTACTTTCCTGTGCTTTTAAAATAGTTAAAAACATCCCAAGATAATTCAGATCAGAAACTAGCTCATACCGATCATATAAGCACTGTGGCTGCAAGAGCAGGTCAGAAAAGCTTGACACCATCCAGGACAAATCAACCAGCTTGGTTTGCACCACGTCCAACATATACTCCCTCCATCACTGACACTCGGTAGCGGCAGTCTATACCAGTTACTAGAAATTCTCCAAAGATCCTTAGACAGCATCCTCCAAACCTATGGCCACTTCCATCTAGAAGGACACCACCATTTGCACGTTCCCCTCTTAGCCAGGCACTATCCTGACCTGGAAAAATATTGTCATTCCTTCATTGTTGCTAAGTCAAAATCCTGTGCTCTCCCTAATGGCATTCTGGGTGTACCTACAGCACATGGACTGCAGCAGTTCAAGAAGGCAGCTCAACACTATCTTTTCAATGGCAACGAGGGACATACAATAAATGTGTGGCCCAACTTACGACACCCTCATCCCATCAATGAATAAAAGATAAGGTAGAGCTATAGGAGAAAAATTTCTATCTTTTTAAACAGCATTTTAATAGATGATGACAAAGCACTACACCATCTCAGAGAGCTGAAGACCTCTGGGTCCTAAAGTTTGCTAGTCCAGGTCTACTCCCTGGGGATCCAGTCGGAGAAAGTTAAGTACTTTATTTACTTTTCCTGCAGGGAGAGTTGCGGGCATATAATCAGGTCAAAGGCTAGGGCAGGGAATACTTTCAGAAGACACTCTTTACCTCCACCAGTGACTCCAGTTGGCTCCAGACTGTGGCATTTGGAATCCAGGAGTTGGGACATCATGTTGAGGTTGTACTGGATGTTGGTGAGGCCTCTTCTGGAGTAGTATGTGCAATTCTGGTCACCCTGTTACAGAAAGGATATTGTTAAGCTGGAGAGCGTTCAGAAAAGATTTACCAGGATGTTGCCAGGTATGGAGATTTTGAGTTATAGGGAGAGATTGGATAGGATAAGACCTTTTTCACTGGAGTGAAGGAGGCTGAGGGATGACCTTATAGAGTTTTTATAAAATCATGAGGGGTATAGAATACCAGTATCTGGTCCTAGGGTAGGGGATTTCAAGACCAGGGAGCATACTTTTAAGGAGAGAGAAGAGGTGAGGGACAATGTTTTTACATGGAGAGTGGTTTGTGTGTGGAATGAACTAACAGAGGGAGTGATAGATGCAAGTACAGTTACAACATGTAAAAGACATTTGGAGAATTACATGAATAAGAAAGGTTTGGAGGCATATGGGCTAGGAGCAGGCAGGTGGGACTAGTTTAGTTTGGGATTATGGTCAGCATAGACTGGTTGGACGTAAGGATCTGTTTCTGTACTCTATGACTCTATAACCTGGTGGGCAGGTTGCATGGTTTCCCAGTTGTGAAACTCACCATCTTTTTCACCTGGTGGGAGGGCTGGAGACCAGGAGGGTTGCAGATATTTTTCTAATCAACCTCTTCAGGAACATATGGGACTTGAACCTACCTGAGCAGATGTAGGGATGCTACCACTACACCACAAGAGCCCCACCAGGAGGGTTACAAGTTGAGGCCTTTAAGTGGCCCATTAGTTGACCACTTAAGAGATTTAATCAATGGAAAATTGAGAAGGTTGCTCTTCGACTTTCTTGCCAGAACTTACTTGCTGATGTTGTGAGAAGGGGCAGAACATTTCACCAGGGCTAACTCACCCAGTTATTTCCCCTCATTGTTGCAGCGATCAGAATGGGGTCAGCCAGGTGGATCTCAGAATGCAAGTTTCCTAATTGGACCAGGATAATGGGCCCAATTAGGGGGTTCTGGCTGACAGATATAATTAGGAGTGTCTCACACAGCATCGCCCTTTGATGTGAAGGGCACTACTTGTCACTGGTCACTTGGGTGTTTCTTTTCCTCCTGGTGGTGGAAATTGAATAAAGATTTGTACACCTTGTGTCTTCCACTGTAAAAAAAGAAAAAAATAATTAGGAGTGTTGGGGTTCTACTCACTCTTGGAGCTGGCTCTGTGCTGCCTGTGTCACTGCCTTGTACCATACACATGTAAATAAAGAGTGACTTGGTGACGGGATACCGACCTTCCTGGAGATATTTTGCTTGCCACCTCTAGAGAAGCGAAAAATTGCGCTGTTACCATCATAACAACATAGAAGGAGGACATTAGTGGGTGTGTTATCAAATAGTATTTGATTAGGACAAGTGGCCCCAAACTTGGTAAAAGAGGCCACGTTTTGGGAGCATTCTGATGGTGGAGAGAGAGGCAAAAAGAAGGACATATTTATGGAGAGGATTCTGTAGCTTAGGACCCGGGCAGCTGAAGACAAAGCGCTCCATCGTGGGACAGTAAAAATCTGGAGCGTGCAAGAGGCCAGAATTAAATGAGTGGAGACCTATCAGAAGCCTGAATGAGATTGCAGCAATAGCGTGATGTGGAACAATGGATAGATGCGAAAACAAGGCTGATACATTTTAGGTAGCGACTCTCTCGGACCATAAACCAATGCAGGGCTGATGGATGAACAGGACTCATTGTGAGTTCAGGTGCAAGCAGTAGACTTTTCAGATGAACTAACGAGAGGTACAAGATGGGAGGCTGGTGAGTGGAACGTTCATTCTTCATCTCAATTTCCTGAGTTCTTAGCTGTACACAATCCTGGATACTGTTTGTTCCTGCTTATCATCAAGCCTCAGATACCAAAACTTCAGTTGGTTTCAAGTTACACCTACCTTTCCTACCAAAGCATGGTTTGGCAATTCCATCAAGGTATTGTGTTCAAACATGCTGCTTATTTCATTTATTCTGTGCCATTTTTTTCCAAAATAGTGTACTTTACCTTGTTACTTTACCTTGTATCTCTCTTCCTCCCTCAAATACTCTTGGTATCCTCTTTTCACTTCTATAAAGGGTGCTTAGTATCTGTAATGTGAGGACTATTGTTTATAAATGTAAATTTTGGTGTGTTTTTCTTGCTGATGACATGAGGCCACACATTAATGAAAAATAAGGAGTGGTGATGAATATTGATTTTGGGTTTATATTCCTGTGAAACATTGCATTGTTTCCATACCCAAAGTGGGTGTATTTAGTCAATCAGTGAACATGTAGATAGACTATCAGAGAAAAGCAGTTTTACTGTCTAGTAATTAATGCTCTTTTTATAGAGAAAAGAGAGATGAATTGGATCAGGGCATGATTGAGGGTTATAAAGGGCATTACAGACAGAGATAATTGAAAGCTGTGTGAAACATGATAGTTCCTAAATTGCTGGAAGTACTAAAATGTGATACGAGGGAAGACAATTCATCAAGGACTGATAATAGAAGGTTGGACAGACGTTCTGGAATTTTGCTCAATGATTATTTTGGAAGAGAAAGAGAGACAGAGGCGATTAAACAGGTTTGCTGGAACTCATGATAGGAAGAGGTGCATTTATATGACACCTCTCACAATCTCAAAGTGTTTCATACTGCACTTTTGAAAGCATACCAAAGGATACTTTGGTATCTATGCAATTTGCCCATTGCTCTATTCTTGTCCCATATCTCTCTCCTCCATTTTTTCCCTTTCAGGTAGTTACCCAAATCATTTGAAAGTTTCTATTGAACTGGCTTCCTTCATGGTTTCAAGCCGTGCATGTTTCAGATTGACTTGCAGCATTGAAATGTTTTCCATTTTTGCCCTTTTTTTAGTTTTTTCTTTGAATCACCCTCTGTATCCTCCTGTCTCTGCCCCGTCTGGTACTGAAAACGACTTCTCTTTTCTTGTGCTATCAAACTATTAATCCTTTTGAATTTAAGACTGACTCCTGGGACTTTATCTAAGCTGATTTACTCCAGTGCATTGCTAATTCTATATTCTACAGTCAGTTTGCAGTCTTTGGCATAAGATGCTAAACCAGAATTCTGTTTGGTATCACAGATGGATGTAAATAATTTTTTTAATATGTATTCATTCACGGGATGAGATCAGCATTTATTGCATATGCCTAATTGCCCAGAGGACAGTTAAGAGTCAATCACATTGCTGTGTGTCTGGAGTCACATGTAGGCCAGCTGGCAGTTTCCTTCCCTAAAGAACATGAGGGAACCAGGTGAGTTTTTCCCAACAGTTTGACAATGGTCATAATTAGAATCTTAATTCAGATTTTTATTGAATTCAAATTCCACCATCTGCTCTGGCGGGATTTGAACCTGGGTCCTCAGATGTTACCTGGGTCTCTGGGTTAACAGTCTAGCAATAATATCACCAGACCATTGCCTCCCCTAATAATCGCAGGGAAGGTCTCTCCAGTGTCCTGGCCTACAATATTTCTCCACTAAATTTTTTTTTAAATGCAACAAAACAGAGCCAGATAATCTGGTCATTATCACCATACTTGCATTTTGAGATCCTCATGTGAGCCTTTGGCTGTTGGTTTTCCACAACACAATTCAAAAATACTTAATTGTCTGAAGTACTTGGGGACATCCTAAGGCTATGAAGGGCACGGTACAAATGAAAGTTATTTTAAAATATTTTGAAATGAAAATAATAGTAATCGTTGTCTGCAGTTTGGATATAAGTGTTATGCCTTGTTTCCTTCCATCGGGTGTTTGTGTAATGATGCCCTGTTCACACTGCACACTTACATTGGAAAGTGGCCTCTGACTTGATGAAACAGTCTTGTTTACACAATAGCCAAGAGGTCCATGAAGAAAAAATAGTGGTGGTAGAAACAATCCTTCCTGTTTCCTCTCTGGCTGCACTTCATGTGTATTCAGCGGGGCCTGGATGATGCAGATAGGGAACCGAAGCAAAGCTGGAGGGAATTCTGTGTATGTGCTGACAAGTGAATGGATGTTTTCCAAAGGTTTCTTTGAACTGCACCTGTAGGAGTTGAACCCTAGTTTGCGAAAGGCCTATTAAAGTTGCTGGTGTTGTGATTTTTCGGGATGCAAGCGGATTCACATTCAGCAATTGGTGCTTACAGTCAGGAAATGCCAGTCCTAGGACTCCTGACTGCACAGGATTCTAATTATACAAAGCTACTCAATGCTGCCTGTTCACAGTGCAATAGGGGAAAGTACAAATTAGGTGATGGCTTTGCCTTTATGTCTGTTTGTGCGATCCCAAGGGGAGGTGATGTACAGTGGCAATGTCCCTTGACTGCTGATATGGATCTCTGGGCAAGTAACACAGTTCGGCTGAGAACAGTTCCAAAGAGGGGTCATTGGACTCAAAATGTTGACTCTGTCTTCTCTCTACAGATGCTGCCAGACTTGTTGACTTTCTCCAGCAATTTCTGGTTTTCTTTCAGGTTAATGTTCTGGGAATGTGGGTTCAAAACCTATCCGTTGCAGATGGTGACATGTGAATTCTGTAAAATATCTGGAATTAAAATCTACCCTAATGGTGACCAGCATTTGTTTGAATTATCTTACTGGCTACACAGGTCTCCAAGGCCCATGTACAACAGTGACTTCCAGAGGGGGGAATAACTGGAGCTCCTTAACTTACAGGAAAAATTGGCAACCATCTAACCACTGTCGATTGTCATTAAAAATCTATCTGGTTCACTAATGTCCTTTGGGGAAAAACATCTATTACCCTAACCTGGCCTGGCTTACATGTGACTCCAGCTCCACAGCAATGTGGTTGACATTTATCTGCTTTTTGGGCAATTAGAGATGGACAATATATAGCGTCCATACCCGGAGAACAAATGGGAGAAACTGTAGCTCGCTATTTTACAGAGTTAGAAATATAGGAGTAGGCCGTTCAGTCAGCTTCACTATTCCGGATAAAAAGACCTATAAAAATAGGAACAGGAGTAGCTGCTTAGCTCCTCCAAGCCTGCTCTACCATTCAGTTGGATCATGGCTGTTTTGACATTCCTCACACCCACTAATCGTCCACCTCGATGCCATAATTCTACTCCATCGTCAAATTCCTTGAGGCGATCAGTGGCCAGACACTACCAATCTCTGTGATTAACTTACTTCATGATAAATCTTCCGCAGTTATGTGGTGCAGAGAATGACAAAGATTCCCCACCCTCTGAATAAAGGATTTTCTTCTTACCTCAGTTCTAAATAGCATATCTTTTATTCTGAGATTGTTTCCCCTCATTCTAAACTCCTCTACAGGGAAGCGTCCTTTCAGCGTGTACACTGACAATCCCTTCAAGATTTTTGAGTATAAAGCCATATTCCTGATGAAGGGCTTATGCTCGAAACATCGACTCTCCTGCTGCTCAGATGCTGCCTGACCAGCTGTGCTTTTCCAGCACCAGATGTTTCGACTATAAAGTCATAGGATCTCAACTTCTCTTCGTAAGATACAAGTCATTCTGTTATAGCGCTTGTTTTATCAATACGAAATCGCTGTAACACAATTGATGAATTGGGGAATGTTGTTTCTACAGCCCAACTTCTTAAAGCCTATCTTGACTATAACACGATTACATCGTCAACACTTTAAGTGCTTTTTCTAAAGTGCGATGTTTCTGTCATGTGGGGTAACACAAGAATGCAGTGATCATGTTGTAGAAGAACTGACTGTAGTCCCACCATCCCAGGGAGGATCCAGAAGGTGTAGCGTTTACGTTTTAGGGTTTTAAATGATCAATTCATATTTCTTAATTACCATTGGCGAAAGACTATTTATTTGTAATAAACATGTTTTGTTTTTTAATTATGTACAGAAAACTGGTGAGTGTTTTCTTCTAACCTGTGTTTGTCAGTTGGGTAAATTAGACAACCCTAAATTTTTTAACGTTTCTGATGTCTCCAGGAATAACATGGATGGATTTCCAGTGCACTGCACCATTGAGTCGTGACATCACATTATATTCCATCTTGCGTTCTCTTGTCCATATCTTTACATCATCTTCACAACCAACATATCTATGAAGTTTTGTGTCATCTATAAACTTGGAAATATTACAATTGGTTCCCACTACCAGATATTCCTTAACCACCCTATTCACAGATGTTACTACACACATCTGGAGCAGGTGGGACTTGAACCGGGCCTCCTAGCTCATAGGTAGAGACAATGGCATTGCACCACAAGAACCAATGGCCCCCACTTCCAGTTATTTTAATTAACCTGCTCAGATGTGCTGTGACATGCTCTGGTGCAGGTGGGTCTTGAACGTGGACCTTCTCAGTCAGAGGTAGGGACATAGTCACAGTGCCACAAGAACCTTTGGCCCCCGTTTCCATGCTGTCACAGCATACCTCGAGCATTTGCAACTTGACTCTTGGTCTCCTGGTCCACAGGTAGAGACACTATTACTGCACCACAAGAACCAATGGCCCCCACTTCCAAATCATTGATGTAGGTTGTGGACAGCTGTGGCTGAAGAACATCTTTGTGATATTCCCACTGGTTCCAGCCTGCCAATGCAATGATACTACCCCATAATAACTTGCATCTTGTTGGACATGACAAGTGCCTCATATCATTATGACTTTAGTAGTGTTTATTTTCTACCACTACTAATTGGATAGGCCCTTAGGCTTAGCATAACTATCCTTTGCTATTTATGTTATTATTTAACACTGATGCAATATTTTTGTAGCTATCCACAACCACATCTTTTTAGTACTCAAGCGCCTTCCAAACCCATGACCACTACTATCTAGAAGGACAAGGGCAACAGACGCATGGGAACACCACCACCTAACCCTGTTGCAAGTTCCCCTCTAAACCACTCACTTCAAATTATATCATTGTTCCCTCAATTTGGCTGGGTCAAAATCCTGGAACTCCTATCCTAGTGGCCTGTGAGACTACATACAGTATATGGACTCTCGAAGTTCAAGAAAGTGGCTCACCACTACCTTCTCAAGGGTAGCCAGGGACAGGCAATAAATGCTGGCTCAACTAGCGACACTCATATCTCACGACTGAATAAAATAAAATTCAAGAATTTAGCCCCATTGTGATAGTGGTAGTATCCTTAATGGTGAATCAATAGGCCATGCATCAAGTCTCACCTGTTCCAGAGGTGTGCCCTGACATCTCTGAAAAGGTTGATTAGAAAATATCCAGGCTGGCAGCATGTTATCTGAACCGCAAGCCTCTGATGGTTGGTGCCAAAGCATACGAGAACATCCTTTGCTGGGTTAATAGTCATTTCCTCTGATTAAATACTGGGATTACCAAACTTTTGCTTGCATTCCCCCCTCCAAACTACATTAATTCCCAGTCAAGCAGCATTTTGCTTTCAAAACCCTTGTCCTTGTTTCCAAACCGCACACATGCCTCAGCCCTTTCTAGTTCTGTAATTTCCCCCAGCTCCACAAAATATCTGTTGTCCTCCAATTGTAGCCTTTTCAGCATCCTGGATCAATCAATAATCATTATGCTTTCAGTTTGTGCACCTTAAACTCCAGAACTTCCTCCCTCCACCTCACCATCTCTCTACCTCGCATTCCTCCTTTGAAACATACCTTAAAATCTACTTGGTTTTACTAATGCCTAACTTTTTGGCAAAAATCATTGGTTATTGAGCTGATATCTCCTTAGGTGGCTTTGTACATTTCAAATAAGAATATTTCCTGAAATGGAAAATGTGTATGGTCTTTCTTGAGACTGATCTGCTTTGTGTTTCCATCATTTTTTTTGTTTTATTTTCAGATTTGGCTTAATGGGAGTATTCTTGTAAATCCAGTAAGCAAATGGGAGCATGTGTTGTTGACTCACTTACTATTTCATTGTTTTGGCTTCTGTTTGTACTTTGGATAAGTAATGAAATCGTATTCCAAGTCAAATTTAACTAATTTAATTCAATATTGTTGCATAAGTGAAAATATATTAAGAAAATGGATTGGTAAATTATCCCAAAGGAATAACAGCTAGACAGTTGGGTGTGATGTTAAGGATAGATAAGCAAATTCTCTCTTCAGTGGACTGGATGCAAATGCGCTAACAATAGTAATAGCAGATGTCTTTGGCAGATATTGACCTTCTCGCTTTTCACTTCTTATTCCCAAGCTTTGAATCTGGATTTAGAAAGGATTTAATTTTCATGATCTTGTAATAGGTAAGTGTCAGAGGCTCCCTCTTAAAGCAATTAGTGCTAGGCTCAACACATTTTTTTTAGGCTGGATGAATGTCAGGGTGCAGAGGGAAAATGAAGATTGCATTTACATTAGAATTGTGGAATATTTGCAGCACAGAAGAAGGAATATAAGTAGGTTGAGTGAGTGGACAAAAACTTGACAGATTGAGTGTAATGTCAGAGAATGTTAAGTCATACGTTTTGGTCAGAAAAATCAAAAGGGAGGTTGTTATTTAAATGGAAAGAGATTCCAAGTGTGGTGCAGAGGAATCTGGGTATTTTTGTGCCTAAACCATCAAATATTAATAGGCTTGTTCAGCAAAAAATTAAGTAAGCAAATTTAATTTTAGCCTTTATTGCTAGGGGTTTGCAGTTTAAAAATAGGGAGACCTTCTTGCAACTGTGCAGAGGTCAGTGAGGCCACACCTGCAGTAATGCATGCAATTTTTGTCCTCACATTTTATATAGGGTGTATTGGCATTGGAGTCAGTTCAAAGCAGATTCACTGAGTTATAGAGAGAGGTTGGACAAGTTAGGACTTCTTTTCTTTAGAGTTTAGGAGACTGAGGAGGGATGTTATGGAAATGTATAAGATCATGAGAGGCATGGATAGGGTAAATGCACTCAGTCTTTTTCCCAGGGTTGGGAAATCAAAAACTAGAGGGCATCAGTTTAAGGTTAGAAGGGAAAGAATAAAAGGGAACCTGAGGGGCAACTATTTTACACAGAGGGTGGTGTGCATATGGAATGAGCTGTGAGTAGAACTGGTTGAGGCAGGTACATTAACAACATCTAAAAGGCATTTGGACAAATATATGAATAGGTAAGATTTAGAAAGATATGGGTCAACTGCAGGGAAATGGGGTTAGCATGGATGGACATTTTGGTCAGCATGAACCAGTTTGAGCCAAAGGGCCTGTCTCCGTGTTGTAGGACTCTATGACTAGGTGGATTCCTGGGATGAAGGAGTTGACTTATTCATTAGAGTTTAGAAGACTGGGGAGTGATCTTATTGAAATATGCACAATTCTGAAGGGATTTGATGAGATAGATGTTGAGTGGGGGAGTTTTGAACTAGGGGACATGGTGACTAAATAAGAGAACACTCATCTAAAACTTGAGGTATAAAATAAATTTTTTGTTCTGAGGATATTGAATGTCTGGTATTCTTCACCACAGAGAGTTGTAATGATTAGATCACTGAGAGTGTTTAAGGATGAGGAAGATATATCTTTGAAATGTTGAGTAGTTGATATCTCTGAGGAGTTACATGAAAGAGTTGAACCGTAGGACAGATTAGATGTGATCTTATAGAATGGCAGGGCATACTTGACGAGTTAAATGGCCTACGTTTGCTCCAATTTCCAGTGTCCTTATTTGGCACATTGTGTCCATGTTGGCTGTCTGAAGGAGCAGTTCACCTGTAGCCACACCCCGTTTAATGTAGTAGATGGGCTCCTGTCTTTTCGAACCATAATCCAATTTCCTGTTTAATGCCCCGATCAAACTCCGTCGATTGGACTCAATATTGGAATAAGGCAGTAGGTAAGAATTGCACTTGTTACAGTCCACTGGATTTTTACCTCAGTTGAGCTCAGATGGTAGGTGGACAGGTATGCAATTTCTCTCTGTGGGAATCAGTGCTGGTGAGCCACCACATTCTCCACACTGAGCCATTTTCAATGACAGCAGGCAGCCGGTTCAGGATGATTATTTCCAATTAGGATGCCTGTGAAGGCCCCATTCAGGTACTGCCTGGGATTTGTGATCGGGAGCTCATTCGCTATTCCCGAATGGACGGTGTGCCTTCTCCCGGATCTTTAATTGCCTGCACTTAATTGAAATCCCGGTGGGGTAGCTAAAGCACTTGGGAATAAGGTCCAGAAAGTCGTCCACATCTTTCATTTCCAGATCATGTTTGAAAATTCAACCACGACCTGACATGACTTTGAGAAGAGTAAAATATCCACACCGTTTTTGAATTGTGATCACTGTCGTAAGTACGAAATGTGGCTGTCAATTTGCAAACAGCATGCTTACTGAAACAGCAATTTGATAATCCAGTTTTTTTTAGTTAATTTGATTACGGCATAGATATTGGCCAGAAGTATGTGGCAAACCCCCTACTTTAACGTTGTCCAACAGGACTTTGTACATTCACCTGACAGTAGAGAAGAGGCCTTGATGTAATGTCTTATCTGAAAGAAAATATCTCCATTTTTGGCACACGCCTTTCGTCTTGCGCTGGACTATTAGCCTAGATTTGTTTTGTTTCATTCAGAATTTTAGAGTTTCTAGTCAAAAGTCCTCCCTTTGCCTCCAATATGCATCAGGCGCAAGGGTAGGCCATTCAGCCCCTTAAGCCTCCTCTATCATTCAATTAGATCATGACAAATCTGATTGCAACCTCGATTCCATATTCCTTCCAATTTCTGTTAACCTTTAACTCCCCCTTGCGTAACGAGAAGCTATCTCAGCCTTAAAAATATTCAGACTCTGCACCCACCCCTTTTTCAGTAAGAGAGTTCCAAATACACTCAACCCTCTGAAGAGAAAGATTTTGCCTCATCTCTGTTTAGAATGGGTGACCCCTGATTTTTAAACAATGGCTCCCAGTTCCAGATTCTCTCGTAAGAAGAAACATTCTCTCCATATCAACCCTGTCAAGACCCTTCAGGATTTTATATGATTCAACCATTCCTGAAGAAGGGCTTATGCCCGAAACGTCGATTCTCCTGTTCCCTGGATGCTGCCTGACCTGCTGCGCTTTTCCAGCAACACATTTTCAGCTATGATTCAATCAAGTCAACTCTTAACCTTCTAAACTCCAGCAGATACAAATCTGGCTTATTCGACCTTCCCTCATAAAATAACCCTCTAGTTATGTATTGTCTTAAATAAAATATCCAGACTATTCACAGTACTTCAGATGTGGTCTCACTAGTACCCTGTATAACTAAAGCATTATCTCCTACTTTGTATTCAATTCCCTACACAATAGATGATAACGTTCTATTAGCTTTCCTAATTATTAGCTGTACCTGCAAGTAATTTATATTAACCTCTTGTGATTCATGCACAAGGACACCATGAACCCTTTGCATCTCAGAGATCTGCAATCTCTCACCATCCAACAATGTTTTTTATTTTTCCTGCCAAAACGGACAATTTTATGTTTTTAACATTATATGACATTTTAACAATCTTTAACCACTCACTTAACTTGTGTCTTTTTATATCCTCCTTGTATCCTCTGCAGAACTTAGTTTCTTACCAATCTTTGTGTTGTTGGCAAATTTGGTAACCACATCTTCTGTTCCTTCATCTAAGTCATTCATACACATTGTAATCAATTGAAATCCCAGCACTAATCCTCATGCCACTGATATTTTTATTCAGACATTTTGCATAATTGTGGAGTTGGATCACATCCAATCAACATTTTTGTGATAGATAATAAATAAAAGTATTCAAACAAATGTTATCTCCCTTACAATTTTTCTCATGGGTCGTTGCATCAATTCTTGAGTCTCCATAACAATCTTAGATTAACATAACCTCACAATGCCGGGAATAATTAGCAGATGTCAATGGCAGCCACGTAATGCAGTATATTAACAGAGGTGAACTGCTAGAGGAAAGAATCCTTAAAATAGATACATTTTCACAAGAATTAATTTTAACTTCTGCCAGCATAACCAAAAAATGGAATTGTGCGATAACTCGATTAACTGTTTAATAACTGGCATGGCTTGGTGACATACAATATCCCTGTGAAGTGCCTTAGAACATGTTTACTAAACTATGAACAGTTGATTAGGTTAGATTAGATTCCCTACAGTGTGGAAACAGGCCCTTCGGCCCAACCAGTCCACACCAACCCTCTGAAGAGTAACCCACCCAGACCCATTCCCCTCTGACTAATGCACTTAACACTATGGACAATTTAACATGTCCAATTCATTCAACCTGCACATCTTTGGACTGTGAGAGGAAACCGGAGCACCCGGTGGGTGGCACAGTGGTTAGCACTGCTGCCTCACAGCGCCAGAGACCCGGGTTCAATTCCCGCTTCAGGCAACTGACTGTGTGGAGTTTGCACATTCTCCCCATGTCTGCATGGGTTTCCTCACACAGTCCAAAAATGTGCAGTTTAGGTGAATTGGCCATGCTAAATTACCGTAGTGTTAGGTGAAGGGGTAAATGTAGGAGAATGGGTCTGGGTGGGTTGCGCTTAGGCGGGTCGGTGTGTACTCGTTGGGCCGAAGGGCCTGTTTCCACACTAAGTAATCTAATCTAATTTAACTGTTTAATAAAAATGGCTCAGTAGGAAGGCACAGTGGCCCAGTCCCAGTTTGAATTCCAGCCTCTGGCGACTGTCTGCCTGGAGTTTGCATATTCTCCCCGTGTCTGTGTGGGTTTCCTCCGGGTGCTTCGGTTTCCGCCCACAGTCCAAAGATGTGCAGGTTGAGTGAATTGGCCATGCTAAATTGTCCATAGTGTTAGGTGCATTAGTCAGAGGGGAATGGGTCTGGGTGGGTTACTCTTCAGAGGGTTGGTGTGGACTGGTTGGACCAAAGGGTCTGTTTCCACACTGTAGAGAATCTAATCTAATCTAATCAACTGTTCTTAGTTTAGTAAACATGTTCTAAGGCACTTCACAGGGATATTGTATGTCACCAAGCCATGCCAGATAGCCAAAGGATTGGTTGAATTGGTAGGTTTCTTAAAAGAGGGAAGTTGAAGGGAAATTCAGCAATTAGACTATTTGGTAACTGAAGATTTGGCCACACTAGAATGATTAAAATTGGCTGTACTCAAAATGTCAGCATTAGATGAGCATGGCTAACTCAGAGGGTTGCAGGGTTAGAGAAAATTACAGAAAGAGGGAGGGGCAAGGCTATGGAGGGGTATGAGGACAAAGGTGAGAATTTTAAAATGAAGGTATTGGCTCCCAGATCAGCAATGTAGCCTAGCAAACACAAGCATGATAGGACAATATGATTTAGTGCAAGCTAGGGCACAGGCAACAGAGCTCAACTTAACAAAGCTTGGAATGTGGGAGAACAACAAACAGTGCATTGGAACAATCAAGTCTAGAAGTTACAAAGAGATTAGTATGGATTTCGGCTGCAGAGGAACTGAGACGGAGGGGTGGGGGTATAATTGAGTGATGTTACAAGGGTAAAAATATTTATTCTTAATGATGGCATTAAAAAATACTGAATCAAAACCAAAGCTACATCAAACTGACTTCTCAGGGCTGTAATTTTGCATTAGCTTTTAAACTGCTTGAGGTTGGCTGTTGCAGTTGGGATTTGCGTTGAAACTGTTGATCAGATTACTGCTTTGTGTTTGTCTCCCAAGAGTCCCTCTGATCTTCTGTGCAACAGGAAAGAAATGCTGACATTCTGTGCTGAGAGGTGTGAAGAAGGTTTATGTTGCGGCTTCTCCTACATTGCTCTGTGTTCCACTTCATAGTTCAGAAGAGAGAGCCTCCCCAAATGGAGTGTGTGGAGATGAAATGCGGCTGTTCATAACGGCTCTGGGAGGGGTTGTGGGGATAGGGGGGGAGGGGAGAAGGGAATGAGGTTGTGGGAGTGGTGGTGGATGCTGTTATCCCCTTGTGATAATGAGGCAGTGGTTCTCTCTGATCCTGAAAGAATTTCACAGTGTGCAAAGACATAAAGTCATAGACGAGCTGTTTGAAGTTGAGATTCTGAAGAGATGAAAATAGCCATTGAAAAGTTGCCAAAGGGTTGGCCCTGCTGTGAGAGCAATGGTGAGAGATGACCCCTGACCTGTAACTCCACCCCGATGGCCAAAAGACAACAGAGGTCATGGCATGCTTCCAACACTGGAGTGTAACCCTGATGAGTTGTGCCAAAAGAAATGGAAGCGGAATATAATTGACTGATTTCCTCTGCTGAGTACCTGATCTCCAGGATATCGCCTACAATTCCTGGCTGGAAATAGGACTCTGGGGACCCTGGTTTCTTATCGGCCTGCAACAGTCAGACAGGGCCAGGCAGCTCACTTGAGATATTTTGACAGAAATGCAGTCAAGGGCAATGTGCAGGTACCGAAAGGTCCTGACACTTTACACAAATGCAGCTTCCTGCCCTGCTCCCCAAGGAGACTTGACGGCTTTTTTTTTCAATAAAAGAAATTCTTTTAACGTCGGATACCTTTCAGCCAGCTCAGACGACTGTGAATGACAAAAGCAATCTGTTCATCAACGTCAGCTGTCTCAAATCCTTGTAAACCTTACAATATTAAAAAAAAAAGCACTGTGCCTTTTGGAGAACAAATCCAAAGTAAACAAATCCATTTAAGTTGACGTGCAGAGTCTAAACAATTTTAGCAAATTCTGTCTCGTCTGTGCCTTAAGAAGGCTCAACTTTATATGAATATCAATATTATATCACGCAGTCTGATACTGTTTATTGCCCTGTCGCTTAAGTGAAAAATCAAGCATGGCCACGAAGTTAGAACTGTCGCATTTTAAAAAGCATTTATTTTGAAAACAAATCAAGTGCTTAAAAGGTGACGTGGCACTCTAGTGTAGTAATGTGATTTAGTTGTGCAATGGAGAGCTGAATTATAATAAACCTCGACGCTGGAGCAGACTCTGAGGAGCAAGTATAATCGGATGCCATGATATGGCACCAAACTGTCACATATCTGTGCCAGGATGTCACATACCTACACCGGGGCAGCTGTAGGCTACTTGGCGCCGATGAATGACCATTAATTGATCAATGCCACCTCTGGTATTTCTCCACGAAACACACTAGTGACTGTATTCTGGACAGCCTGTGAAGTGTGCCCTGTTCAAGCAGCTACCAATTCTCCAAAACCCCGCTCTGGTTTCACATTGCTGGGATCTGTTAGCTTGGCCTTGGTGAAATGTTGCACGTTCCTTAACCTGCATCATTGTTTCCCAGGAGTGTTACTCGGATCGGAGAACAGTAGGCTCTCTGTTTGGCCAGCAGATCTCGGAGGGAGGTCTTTGTCACATGTTAACACAGAAAGACTCACCTTGAGCCAGTTAAGGGCTATTAAATCAGCTTTGGGCAACCCAGTCATACAAAGGCAAAGCTCAGGCTAACTTTACAACAGGAGGTCTCTTCCATGTCCAGCTCATCACAAGCATTTATCTCCTGTAATTGCTGATGAGTTGAGTTCATGTTTACTTCATGCTGACCTGCATTTCCCACATGCGAAGAAAATTAGAGACAATAAAACAGCTTCCATTTGTGCAGTGCCTGAACAATATCAGGGTGACCCAAAACACTTTGCTAATAAAGTACTTTGGAAGTGTAATCGTCCTTGTAATATAGTAGAAATGGTAACCAATTTTTATACTGCACAATCCACAGTAAGGTAATTACAAGATTTGTTTTACTGCATTTAACTTTGTTCAACTATATATCCTTGAGGACAACAAACAATGACACTCAAGCTTATGAGCCTTTATGACAAATAGTTGCAATTCATAGTCCCACTTAAAGTAATCCATTGTCACTTGGAGTTGCCAGTCAAATTGTGCAGACATCCAATTGTGTTAATGGAACCCATGCAGAACTAATTCAGTATTAGTAGTCTTCAGGCTTCTGTCAACGCACAGAGCTAAATACCAAGTAATGTTTTTTCACATTCCAGGTTTTATTTTACTAAGGTTTGATGCACAAGATATTTAAAGGCCTTGGACAGTTATGCTTTTGATGAGTTAATTTTCCCCTTCAGATCCTTCAGATACTTTTGACTGTCAGTTGACAGTCCAATGGGCTTGATGGCTCATGGGGTTTTGCACTTTCTGCATGTGTTCATATCTACTTTTCACAATTCCAGTAGTCATGTGATCATATGCAAAGGGGTATCTTAACTCTCAAAAAAGGGTACTTTTTAGGGACTTAGTGGTTTAGCACTGCTGCCTCACAGTACCTGGGATCGACTCCAGCCTCAGGCAGCTGTCGGTGTGGAGTTTGTGCATTCTCTTAGTGTGTGCGTTAGTATCCTTTAGGTTCTCCAGTTTTCTCCCTCAATCCAGTGATGTGCAGGTGAGGTGGATTGGCCATGCTAAATTGCCCATAGTGTCCAGGATGTGCAGGCTAGGTGGATTAGCCATGGTAAATGCAGGGTTACAAGGGCAGGATGGGGGGGGGGGTCTGGGCAGGATGCTGTTTGGAGAGTCGGTATGGACTCGATGGGCCAAAAGGCCTGCATCCACACTGTAGGTGGTTTACGATTCTATGGTATTTGTCTATCAAAAAAAAGTCCATGAAGTTCAGACCTGCTCCTACCTGGTTGACTCTGCATATGTAAATGGTTCAGAGATCTGTATTACCAAACATTGACATGAATGGATGTAGGTACTCCTTATATCTATCTGCTTTCAGCAGATACACACGAAACTTGTGATGCACCCAAATTCCCATTATTGCAAAAATCGGAAGTGAAGTATCCCAGGACAAAATAGTGATTTCTGGGCTTGTCCATCATTTCGCAGTAATGGCGAGACTCTCTGTTTCATATATCCAGGCATATGTGTTAAAAGTTTTGGAGTAAGTTTTAAAATATCTCATTTAGCAGCAAGAATGTTACCCGCTGAGCTCTGGATGAGGTTAACAAGGTAATTATGTACAATTTCTGCTGTGGACCCATTTTTGCCATCAATATCATAGCTCATTGTGCCTCTGCTGTTTGGCTGATGGAAGGTATTGGTAGATATTTAGGGACAGTGTGCACCACAGGGTGTTTTTGACCTGATGGCTTCTGATTGATATGTAATGCTCAGAGGAATCAAACCTCTAAATATCTCCTCCTCTTAGACTGGAGAATCATTAAAGATGAGTTTTAAGCAAACCACTGTGTTTCTGCTTATTTAAACAGCTGATGCATTGTCAATAAACATTTTTTCTTCGATGTGAGTCATGCCTAGAAATTTGAGTTACGAGCATGAGTTTGTCTTAAGAGCTGAGGTCGAAATGTTTGACTGTTTCCTGGTGTTTTACGACATGTTAGCCTTAGCTGTTATCTCAAAAGCACAAATGGCAGTGTGCTTGTTTTGTTTTATATGGAACATTGAAACCTTGTTTGCTAGGAAGATTTACAGAGCCATAGCTGTTCATGATATGTGTACTCAGGAAAAAGTAAGAGTACACAACAGTTTTTTATTTGTCTGGGCTTTGTATGTCCTGTTGCAAGTAAAGCCTTGATATGTGTAGTAGAAAATTATGTTTTGTTTAGTTTGAATGTGATCCTGTCATATTCAGTGGGTTAGTTGTCAAGGAAAAGAGATTTTTGTTCTCAAACATTTTGTTTGAAACAAGAACTATCAGCATCCTGTTGAGATTTCCCTTTTTAACAGACTGTCCTCCAAAGTCCACAATATTCATTGTCACTGATTCAGCAGTGGTTCTATTTGTAAGAGAGTATCCGGGCAATTTGTGAGATCAGTAGAGAACAAGAAGGGGATGTTGGTTGAAAATGTAATTTCTTTTTAACAGCTTGATGGTGTGCCAAACAGGATACAGCAATTTTATTTTTATTAAACTTCACAATAAAAAAAATAGAATTTCAGACACATGAGTGAGTGAGCTGAATTTCCTAATTGTGCATTAATTGAGGTCACATCATCTGGTTGAATTATTCACACTTTCAGTCATTTGACCAGTGGCTTCATAGGGCACCACATTGGCAGTACATTCTATGTTGTGAGGTGCAATTGCTGTTGGGATTCACAACTTATGAGGCTAGTTGTTTGTTGACTTGCCTGAACAACATCCCCTGAAAGTGGGGAATGGAAGCCAACAGTGAAATTTTGTTATGTGAGTTTCACGGTCCACTGGAAAATTACTGTAAGGCTATAGTCTTTATCATTGTACTAATGTTAGAGTGATGTAATTATCTTTGAGTTATGAACGACCATGTTTTCTGTTTCTCTCTCAATGGTAACTGTGACAACGTTGTTTTCACATGGTGCCTTTAACATTAGAAAAAAAAGTCTCAAGGTGCTTTGTGGGTGTGATACAAAACAAAATATGATACAGAGCCAAATGAAATAAAATTCAATGCAAAGAACCAGAAAATTGGGTTAAAAAGGTAGGACTGTATTAGAGGATTAGATAACTAAGTGAACTTCACAAACGTTAAAATGGTTAGAGAAATGGCCTTTTGTTTGGAGGTAATGCTACAGCAAGCACAATCTTTGTATGATGTATCCAAGAGTTTGACATTGATACAGACATGTAAGCCTTTTATTCTTAAGTTGACCAGTAGATATAACAATTAAAAATGAAGAACTGAAGGAGTTAATATTGCTATTACAATAATTTGTGCTGCATTGCTCTGTATGGTGTGATACTGAATCACAGAAAGAGCTACTAAATGCCGCATAGTAACATTTGACTAATTTCATGTGGTCTCTGGGTACATTGTACATGATGACTTGCCATAGTAATGTGACTCTGCAGTAAGCATTTCTGTTTAGAGGGCTAAGCCATTAAAAGTTCCTTGACTTGAGAGTCCATGCTACAAATTTAAACTGAGAAATGGACATCCTGAGACACATTGTTCAATCCTCCTCCCTGCAGGCAAATATTCAGTTGGATTTATGGTGTTTGCTTCAATTATCTTTCCCATTATTTTTCATGATCTTTTAAACAAAGAAAAAAAAATTAATTTTTTCAAATCTTGCCTTGATTTCCTAATTTGTATCTGCTGACTGTCAATGCTACAGGAAACAACTACCCTGATCAACTCTTGTCACTTCCATTTAAAGTCTGCCAACATCAAGAAGGTCAGCTAGAAGTATTTTCAGAAGAGAACTGACTCAACTTCCTTAACGTTTATTCAGATCCCTGGTAACTATGAGTCATTAATGGATACTCCCTTCCCATAAGTATGAATCAAAGACAATGTCATCTTGTTCCCTTCCCAGCATTTGACCCTATTTGGTGGGTTGGGAAGTGAGAGGTGAGTAAAGTACATGTGGTTTGGACACTCAAACACTTTAATGCTTGGCATCTCAACTTCATGTATGAATTTGCTCTGCTGCCCAATAGGAGTGAACCATAACTTGCCCTGAGGTGTTGTATAAATTGAAACATGGATTCCATATGGTCTGTAATCACAGTTGCCCAGTAGTAATGACCAACTAGAAAGTATACAGTACCTTAAAATAATCAAGTGTTGCAAGGTGTGTTAATAAAGAGTTATCAAACAAAAGTTTACATCAAACCACGTAAGAAGGTACTAAGACAGTTGATAGAAAAACTTAGGTAAAGAAATGGGGTTTCAAGGAGTGAAGTGCTGAAGAAAAGAGAAAAAGTGTGCTGAGTTTTAGAGATGGGATTCCAATGCATGGGAACTATGTCTGGCTGTCTATGAAGGATGATTGAAATCTGGGTGGGTTAAAGGACAGAATTAAAGGAAGTCAGAATTCTCAGAGATTCATCCAATCAGGTGCAATTTTAGAAGGACTGTGCAAAGCTCTTCATTCTGAAAGTTTGACTGAGATTGGTGACGTACACTGTCTTGCTGTCCTGGCCCTGCATTCTCTCTCCCTCTCCTCCGCAATCACTATCAGACACCATTATTTGGATTAATCATTGTAGCTTTTGATCCAGTTGCTGTGTTTTGTGACCAACTTCTGAGTTTTGCACTCCATCGGGGAAGATGCCTCTCCAATGCTTATTACTCCGCTGGATGCACCTTAATTAGGTAGGCAGTGGTGAGATGATACAGTCAGTTGGAATATTATGCTCTCACCTCTGCAGCCTGTGTTTCAATAGTGTAACAGTAATTAGATCAAAATCTCTGCACTCTTCTGACTCCTGTGTAACATATGAGATAGGTTTAGTCTTGATTAAAATCTAGGTGGCAGAGGTGAAAACACAATGTTCAAACTGATTATCGTGTTAGCACCTCTGTGAATGCATCATTTCCCCAGTAAATGAAGGACGAGTCCAGATCGTGCGCACAAATCCAGGAGCGGTCCTTGATGCCAGGAAATGCTTTCTATTTTGGATTTTTAGCAGGTCAAAGTGCAGATCATCTTTTTTGAGGTGGCATCATGGAGCAGCAGAGGTCTTGTCTAAAGTAAAGTTGATTGGCTAAGTCCCCTTTCAGGCACATCTGAAGACCCCATTGCTATAAGTAACTAGAATTCATTTGAACTCGCTGTTTACATTACATAACCATCCACCACTGAGGATTTGTGCTAGAATTATTTTGCTACAGAGTGGAAGCAAAAAGTAATATTGGTAAATTGGTGTACATCCTGTTGTATATCCTGTCTTATTATATTTTCAACTCTTTGGCTTTAATTGTATTTTCTCATCCTTCCTTTCAAATCCCTTCAAAATCACAGTCCTCCTGATCTCTGTAACATCTCACAGCTCTGAAAGTCTCCATGACATATGCTCTTGTACATCCGTTATTTTAGTTGCTCCATCACTGGAGGTTGTACTTTGTGACCTAGGCCCAAAACTCAAAAGTTCTTTGCCTACCCCCTTCCTGCATCTCTATCTCTCACACCGTCTTTAAGATGCTGTTGAAAAATCTGTTTTTTTGACCAAGCATTTGGTCATCTGCAGTATCTCCTACAGTACCTACTGTAAAAGTGTGTTGGGACATTATATACACTTTTTTAAAAGCAGTATAAACACAAGGTAGTTTTCTGGTAATGCTTGTCACTATTCACCAGTATTTAAAAATCCAGTTATCTGGTGACCAACCTGAGGTTATTGGCAGCTATTAGGGGAAATCATTTTTAGTGTTTTTGAAAGTAAGCACATCAGCCCGACTTGTATTTAAAGTTATAGTTTTATGAGTATTCTTGCAGTAGATGCTGGAATCGATTTGGATCTCTGTCTTTACTCTTGAATGTTTTTCTTCTTCCAAATGCACAAATACTGTTTTGTGTAGATCAGTGCTCAACAGTTTATCTTTGCAATTAGTATCTGCAAATCAAGTTTGGCTCTCCGCCAGTCAGAAAAGCATTTGCGTTCTCTATTTTTATCCCTGGCGGCTATCTTTTAAAACCAGCAAAACTGTCAATAACTTCCAATAAACTCCTCTTTATAAAATCCTGCTGTGTATACGCTTTCATTTGACAGGGAACACTAAGGCTGCAGTCTTCATTATTGTACCAGTGATGTAATTGATTTTCACCCTGAATTATCTTCTTTCTTTTGTGAGTAGAAGCCTTCTTACTACTGATCCCTTTGGAAGCATTCAGGCAATGGGAAAAGCCATGCTATGATTTATCTAGAACTGTGTTTGACATGTGTATAAACTGCTAAGCTACCTTTTTCTACTGTTCATGAGTAGATGTGTTTGTTGAAAATGAGGAGCAGATGATTTTCTTTTGATAATGCTGTGATTGACTAGAGAAAGCATAGGGAGTACAGACTTGACTACAATCAGAATCTCATTCAGGCTCATATAACTGAAATTAATGTCCCTGAGATATATAAAAGGTGGAGAAAGCACCTCCTGTCTGTCCATTGACTGTTCTTTGACTGTTCATCAAAGGTTCCGGAGACCAAATATATTCATTATTTCCCGTGCAATGTTTCCCAGCTGTTGGGATGTTCATGCGCTGTCATTCTTGAGTAGCTATAGTTTAATATTGGAGGGGTCAAAACCTGTCACAGGGACTCTGTACTTCTCACCTTCGATTTTTGATTCGGGATGAAGAAAAAAAATTCTCGGCCTCAAAGCATTCTTAAATGCTTTTCAATCAATTAAATACTTTTGCAAGTGTTTTCTGTTACACTGGAAACAAGGCAAGGAACTTGCTAACAGCCAGCAACACCAAACAGCAATACAGTAAAGACTAGATTACCTCTTCTAGTGATGTTTAAGGATAAATATTAGCCAGGGCATTGAAGGTAATGCAACTGTTCTGTACGTAGTACTTTGGGATCTTTCATGCTCACTTGAAGGGCTGAACTGGCCTGGGTTCAATATTTTACACAAAAGACAGCCCACTGACAGAACAGTACTTCTTCTGTGCTGCACTGAAATGTCAGTCTTGTTTATGTGCACAACCTGAACTGTGCAACCAAATCTATGTTCTCAGTATAAATTTTATTTTGAAAAACAGCAGGTCAAGACTCTACCCATGAAGTCCCTTAAAGTTCTGACAGCTGACTGTAGATCTCGTGAAAGTTCTGCATTCATCCAATGTATTTATTTTGTTTCAGAAGGGGGAGCAGAACTGTAATCTAGCAGGAGATGATAAAAAGGAGTACCTGACCTATGAGATTCCCCTCAATGACTCGGGATCTGCTGGACTGGGCATTAGTCTAAAAGGAAATAAGTCCAAAGACACTGGGGCTGACCTTGGCATATTCATCAAGGCTATTCTTCATGGAGGGGCAGCTTTCAAGGTAACTCTTTTGGAGAGAACTGAATTATGGCGAAGAAGAGAGATTGTAGAAATTGTGCTAATGTGCTTTTAAGGCATAGAAAGTATCAATTGCAGAACATTTCCTCATGAGTTTCTAATGGTAGAGGGAGACCATTAGAGGATCTGTCAGACTTTGAGTCATAGAGCTTGTAAGCTGGTGGCTGAGAGATAAATGGGAGGGGGTTGGGGCTGGGGGGAAGGTAGCTGAGGGTGCAATAGGTAGGTTAAGGTGGGGATAATGGTGATAGGCTGGAGAGAAGGGTGGAATGGATAGGTGGGAATGAAGGTGGACAGGTCAAGAGGGCAGTGCCGAGTTGAAAGGTTGGATCTGAGATAAGGTGGAGGAGGGGAAATGAGCAAACTGGTGAAATCCACATTAATCCCGTGTGGCTGGAGGGACAGGCATAGCTGGGGCCCATGCGGGTGCCTGTGGCTACCCCTTTGGTCTGGAGGAAATGGGGAGGATTCAAAGGAGAAATCATTGTTCAGCCTAACAAATGAGTCAGGAGGAGAAAGTGAGGTCTGCAGATGCTGGAGATCAGAGATGGAAATGTGTTGCTGGAAAAGCGCAGCAGGTCAGGCAGCATCTAGGGAACAGGAGAATCGACGTTTCGGGCATTAGCCCTTCTTCAGGGCTAATGCCCGAAACGTCGATTCTCCTGTTCCCTAGATGCTGCCTGACCTGCTGCGCTTTTCCAGCAACACATTTCCATAACAAATGAGTCAGTCAGTGGAAGGGTACTGGTGGGGATGCCATGAGAGGAAGAAGTGGAGGGCTTGGAGGCCTTCGTCATGGCAGATAGAGGTGTGTAGGGATTGGATGCCCATGGTGAAGATGAGGCTTTGGGGGCCGGGGAAATGAAAGTCATGGAGGAGGTGGAGGGCGTGGGTGGTGTCCTGAATGTATTTGTCTAAACCCTACTTATTCATGTACCCATCTAGATGCCTTTTAAATGTTGTAATTGTACCAGCCTCCACCACTTCCTCTGACAGCTCATTCCATGCATGCACCACCCTCTGTGTGAAAACATTGCCCCTTAGATTCCTTTTAAATCTTTCCCCTTTCATCTTAAACCTTAAACTCCTCTATCCTGGGGGAAAAAGGCCGTGGCGATTCAGCCTATCCATGCTGCTCATGATTTTATAAATTTCTGTAAAGTCACGCCTCAGTCTCTGATGGTCCAAGGAAAATAACCCCATCCTATTCAGCCTCTCTCTATTGCTCAAGTCCTCCAGCCCCGACAACGTCCTTGTAAATCTTTTCTGAACCCTTTCAAGTTTAATGACATCTTTCCTATAGCAGGGAGACCAGAATTGAATGCAGTGTTACAAAAGTGGCCTAACCAATGTCCTGTACCGTCTCAACATGATATGCAACTCAACTCGATGCACTGACTAATAAAGCCAAGTATACCAAACATCTCCTTCACTAACTACCCTGTCAACCTGTGATTCTACTTTCAAGGAACTATGAACCTGCACCCCAAGGTCTCCTTGTTCTGCAACACTTCATATTTATCTAAATTAAATCCATCTGCCACTCCTCAGCCCATCTGATCAAGGTTCCGTTATACTCTGAGATAACCTTCTTTGCTGTCCATTTTGCCATCAATTTTGGCATGATCTGCAAACTTATCTTATCTCCTATATTCACATCCAAATCACTCACATAAATGACAAAAAAAAAACAGAGTGACTGTGAACAGTCCAGTAGTCTTCCCTCTGAGCTCTGGAGCCTCTCCCAATCCACAGTCCTCCAAACTCCATGTTCTTACAATTTTGACCTCCAGGCAGTTTCAGTTTCCCTTACCTTATTGTTAGAGTGGCTGTGTCATCTGCTGTCGCGGTCCTGAGCATTGGGACTTTCTTCCACCAAAACTATGCCCTTCTTTTAAGAGAGCTCTTAAAATCCACCTCCTCCAGCCTAACTCAGTTCGGTGTGAGATTTATTTGCTGATAAAGTGAGAGGCATTGGGATGGTTTGTTACATAAAAGATGTCATACAATTTTTTTTTTTAAAATGTTGTTCATTGGAAAGAAATACTTGTGCAGTGCATTCTTAAGCTTATAGGGTTTCGGCTGGGCTGCACAGCAGAGGGGAAAACAGCCAAACTCTAGCCACCCAACGCCTGGAGGGAGAACACCTCGTCTTTTGTCTTGGGACCCTGCACCCACACGGGATCAATATAGATTTCACCAGTTTCTTCATTTCCTCTCTCCCCGTCATATTCCAGATGCAACCCTCCAACTTGGCACCGCCCTCTTGACCTGTCCTACCTGTCCATCTTCCTTCCCACCTATCCACTCCATCCTCCTTTCTGACCTATCACCATCACACCCCACCTCCATTCACCTTTCGCTTACCCGGCTACTTCCCCCCACATTCGCAACCCCCTCCAATTTATCTCTCTCAGCCTCCTTGGGCCACCCCCTTATTCCTGATGAAGAGCTTATGCTTGAAATGTCGGAGCACTCCTGCTCCTCGGATGCTGCCTAACCAGCTGTGCTTTTCCCGCACCGTAATTTTCGTCTCTGATCTCCAGCATCTGCAGTCCTCACTTTCTCCATAGCATGAACCATCCTTAGACTTTGTTTAACCAGGGGCGCACCTTTGGGGACACCAATACTGTCAACACAATTTTGACACATTGGTGATCAGATTTCACCATGAGAAACAGTGGTGGTCTTCTCTTCAGCCGGTGCAAGTAGTGTCATCAAAAAACATGATACTTTCATTCTGGAGTCTTCGTCTCAAATACAGCCCCAGATGCTTTCTTTCATCTGGCATGTTCTTGAATACAATGAGTTGCTATAGTCTCAACCCAGGTTAAATTAAGAACAGTTCCCTAGCTTTTAGAAGAATGCAAGGTGATCTCATTCAATCAGGCATATGTTTTAGATGATTGATGGGCAAACGTGTCAAATCCTGATGACAATGACTGCTTTGCTTTCTCAGCTATTGAGAGACGTAGCCTTCCTTCATCTGGTCTGACACTGAGGACATGTCAGACTGCACTTTATTTGCCATCTCTTTCCCAAACTTACTGCCATAAAGAGCTCCCAAAGTCATCACTTGAGGTATCCTCAAAATGCACTATGCTGATCCACAGAGAAACCTTTGCATCAACTCGACCCTAGATTGTAGAGTGAAGCCTTCAGAGTCATAGAGTGTGGAAACAGGCCCATCAGTCTAACTCTTCCAATCTGACCAGATTTCCCAAACTAAAAGCAGTCCTGTTTGTCTGCTTTGGCCTTTATCCCTCTAAACCTTACCTATTCATGTACCTGTCCAAATGTCTTTCAAATGTTGCAAAAAGCAGGGCTGCATGGGAGAACTTACAATCAAAACTTCTGTATGTTTGAGACTAGCACTTATTTCATGAAATCATTATGATGCACAAGAATTATGAAGGAAGTCCTGGCAAGCTGTGAGGTTACATTTTGGTGGCTCGTCAGACAGACAACAAGGAATGTCAAAATCCAACTTTGACTCCAAGCTACTGGTCACTGTCGCAATATCTCCAGATGAAATATTATGAGCTTGTCCAAAAACTCTCCAGCACAAAATTTAACTTGCAGTACATCACGATGAACCATTCCCAACCTCCATCGCCCTACTTTTGCAACCAGTGTTTCAGCTGCACAGGTCCGATCTGTGGACTTCCTTCCTGAACTCTGCATCTCAATTTCATTCTTTAATGCAGCAAATAAAAACCTATCTATTTGACCAACCCTAATATCTATACTTTTATATCCTTATGTGTCTGCTTATCAAATTTTGTTTTATAGTGCTCCTATTACATTCCTTTGGGAATTGTACTGCATTAAGAACACAACGTAAATAAGTGTTGTAATTGAATAGAGCTGGAAGTTGAAGAACAATATTAATGTTAATGGATTTGGTGTACTTTTTTATGCAACTTGCAGGATGGGCGTCTACAAGTGAATGATCAGCTGATCGCAGTGAATGGTGAACAGCTGCTGGAGAAATCTAACCATGAGGCCTTGGAAACATTACGGCGATCCATGTCAATGGAGGGAAACATCCGAGGAATGATTCAGGTGATGGTGGCCAGGAGGATGGATAGACACCAAGAGGTAAGCTCCTGAGCTAGATGTACACAGTTCATTTCCTGCTAGAAGATGAGAAGCTGTGTGGCCTTCTCCACAGCTGGTGCAAATATTGTCATCAAAAAACATGTTACTTTCATCCTGGAGTCTTGGTCCCAAATACAGCCCCAGTTGCTTTCTTTCATTTGGCATGTTCTTGAATACAATGAGTTCCAATAGTCTCAGCCGAGATTAAATTAAGATCAGTTCCCTGATATTTAGAAGAATGAAAGGTGATCTCATTCAATCAGGCATATGTTTTAAATGGATTGACAGGTAAATGTGGGAGCAATGTATCTTGGTATGGGGTCGTGGTCCGGTGGGGAGCAGGAGGTGAGGTTCAACAAAGTATCAGAATAAGGGACAGTCCATTTGGAATCTTTTCACTCATAAGATGGTGACTCTTTGAATTTTCTACCTAAAACAGCTGCAAAAGCTTAGTATGAGTTTATTCGATAATGAGATCAATAGATTTTTACATGCTAAAATCATTGAGGGATAGTTCAGAAGAATAGAAGCACAAAATGAGAGCAGCTGTTGACCACTCAGCCCTTTGAGCTTCTGCGCTATCCAACATGACCACAACTGATCAGCAGCTCAGTATCCTGTTCCTGCTTCCTCCCTATACTCTTTGATCTCTTTAGCCTGAGAACTGTATCTGACTCTTCCTCGAAAACATTCAATGTTTTGGTCTCGACTGCTTTGAATGTTAAAGAATTTCACCTGCTCACCACATTTCTCTTCATCCCAGTCCAAACTGGCCTACCCTGCATCCTTAAACTGTGGTGTTTAGTTCTGTAGAAGAGTCATACTAGACTTGAAATGTTAATTCTGTTTCTCTCTCTTCACATGTTGCCAGACCTGTTGAGTACTCCAGTACTCTCTGTTCTTGTTTTAAATTTCCACCATTGCTTTTACTCAAGTGATTTCATTACTATTATTTCTAATTCATTAGAGAGAGAAATTTGGTAAAAGGAGGATTTCTAATTTTAAGGTAGCCTTTACCAACACAAATATTCATTAGGTTTAGTTTTCACACGAGTATCTCACGAAGCTTAAACATTTTTATTGAACAGTGCTTAAGGGAAGAATACTTTGATATATTTAAGGTTTCATGAGAATGATACACTGTTGAATGTGGAATCTTTGGCTAACGTCGAGTGAAGAACGAATGAAGTTCCACAGTCATACTGAATGTTTGTCTCTTTTTTTTAGTTGATTGCATAGTTTCCAATGTTGGATGGTGTTGGGCTCTTGTGATTTCCTGGACTTATTCCTGAGAGTGAAAAATAACTTC
This sequence comes from Chiloscyllium plagiosum, assembly GCF_037043375.1. Classification (NCBI taxonomy): domain Eukaryota; kingdom Metazoa; phylum Chordata; class Chondrichthyes; order Orectolobiformes; family Hemiscylliidae; genus Chiloscyllium; species Chiloscyllium plagiosum. The sequence goes on from NW_028270145.1 coordinate 29,655,678, forward strand.
TAATTTTTTACTTAGCTTTTAAATAACCATTGTAAACGTTTTCATTAGAATTTGCCAGTGCAGTGTTTGAAATTGTCAGACTGCTGTTCATGTGTCTGCCCTGTTGTCTCTAGACCATGACCATAAATTACAATTGGCCAACTCAAGTTAATACACCGCATGTATTCCATATTTCACGCATCTGAACAGACTTAAGTCTCTTAAACCTCAGGAATTCTAAAAGCACTTTGCAGTCAAGAAAGTACTTTTGAAACATAGTCACTGTTGAGATATAAGTAACATGGTACCCCACTTGGGCGCAACCAGAGGTTAAGTGCGGCTGGAAGAGTCATTTGGTACAGGCGAGAGTGAGAGTCGCCCAGAAAAGCAAACCTCATTGTGAAAGATGGTTCTAAGACTGCAGTCTTATCAGGCTGAGGAAAACATTAACAAATGTCAGGAGGTAAGTATCACTTTGGATTGATTCTGCTAATTGAATGTCCTTTTTAACTTCATTCATGGGATGTGGGAATTTATTGTCCATCCCTAATTGCCCAGAGGGCAGTTATGAGTCGGTCACATTGCTGTGGGTCTGGAGTCATATGTAGGCCAGATCAGGTAAGGATGGCAGATTTCTGTCCCTAAAGAAAATTAACGAACCAGACGGATTTTTTGACAATCAGCAGCAGTTTCAGGTCACCATTACACTTTTAATTCCAGATTATTATGTAACGGACAGTATGAAATGTCATAGAGTCATAGAGATGTACATCAAGGAAATAGACACTTCGGTCCAACTTGTCCATGCCAACAAGATATCCCAACCCAATCTAGTCCCACCTGCCAGCACCCGGCCATATCCCTCCAAATGTTTCCTATTCATATACCCATCCAGATGCCTTTTAAATGTTGCAATTGTACTAGCCTCCACCACTTCCTCTGGCAGCCCATTCTACACACGCACCACCCTCTGTGTGAAAAGGTTGCCACTTAGGTCTCTTTTATATCTTTCCTCTCTCACCCTAAACCTGTGCCCTCTAATTCTGTACTCCCACACACCAGGGAAAAGACTTTGTGTATTTACCCTATTCATGCTCCTCATGATTTTATAAACCTCCTATAGGGTCACTCCTCAGCCTCCGACGCTCCAAGGAAAACAGCCCCAGCCTATTCAACCTCTCCGTATAACTCAAACCCTCCAACCCTGGCAACATCCTTGTAAATCCTTGTAAATCCTTTCAAGTTTCACAACATTCTTCCAATAGGAAGGAGACCAGAATTGCATGCAGTGTTCCAATAGTGGCCTAACCAATGTCCTGTACAACCATATATGACCATCCAACTCCTGTACTCAATTCTCTGACCAATAAAGAAAAGCATACCAAACGCCTTCTTCACTATTCTAACTACCTGTGACTCTACTTGTGAGGAGTTATGAACCTGCGCTCCAAGGTCTCTTTGTTCAGCAACACTACTTAGGACCTTACCAAGTGTACAAGGTCTGCTAAGATTTCCTTTCCGAAAATTCAGACCTTGCATTTATCTAAATTAAACTCCATCTGCTGCTACTCAGCTCATTTGCCCATCTGATCAAAGGCCTGTTGTAATCTTAGGGAACCTTCTTCACTGTCCACTACACCTCCAATTTTGGTGTCATCTGCAAACTTACTACTTATACCTTTCTTGCTCAAATCCAAATCATTTATATAAATGATGAAAAATGGTGGACCCATCACCAATCCTTGTGGCACTCCACTGGTCACAGGCCTCCAGTCTGAAAAACAACCCTCCACTACCACCTTCTGTCTTCTACCTTTGAGCCAATTCTGTATCCAAATGGCTAGTTCTCCCTGTATTCCATGGGACCTAACCTTGCTAACCAGTCTCCCATGGGGAACCTTGTCGAACGCCTTACTGAAGTCTATATAGATTATGTCTACTACTCTGCCCTCATTAATCTTCTTTGTTACTTCTTTAAAAACCTGAATCAAGTTTGTGAGACATGATTTCCCATGCACAAAGCCATGTTGACTATCCCTTATCAATCCTTGCCTTTCCAATTACATGTACATCGTGTCCCTCAGGATTTCCTCCAACAACCTGCCCACCACCAACGTCAGGCTCACTGGTCTACAGTTCCCTGGCTTGTCCTTACCACCTTTCCTAAACAGTGGCACCACATTAACCAACCTCCAGTCTTTCAGCAAATCACCTGTGACTATTAATGATACTGTGGTACAGTACTGGTGGGGACAGGTCTGTCAACGTATAACACTGAGAGACAGGACTGGTGGTAACAGATCTGTCACTGTATAACACTGAGGTACAGTACTGGTGGTATCAACAGGATTAAAAGTGTGTGTATTCCATTCGAGGGTTTGAGCTGCACATTTACAACAAGTGCAGTTAGTCGTGCTTTACATCTGAAAATGTGAAATCTTAATGTGTCACTCTTATAATGATTAGCTGGACGTTCAAACATCTTTTTAAAATTTATCCATCTCCATGGGCATGTAATAATTTTAACGTTGCATTGCCTAATTTTCTTCCAAATACATTCAGAATTCTCCGTGCCAGTTGATAACCCCTAGGCTCTGTGTCCTTCCACGGAAACTTGAGCCAGAATTCTAATTGCAGAGACTATTCTTCCTGTTCCAATAGAATTTTAAAGTCTGGGCCACATCTGCCTGTGGACACCTGTGCCCTTTCATTTATTATGTGTTCTGCAAGAAGAAATGATTGTAAAAGTATTTTTTTTTTGTTCAGTGATGTGTTTTTATAATCGATGGTAGTTTAGTCAAATGGCGGTCATAGCAGGGGAACAAGCTGCAACCTTTTGCAGTTGCGTCACAACCTCTGTCTGTAAAGCTTACACCATTAAACAATCTTTTATGGTTTTATTGGTTTAGACAGTAATGCACAGGGCAGTGACTGATCTGTTCTACAAGCCAGATACTTTAATTAGGGCGAGTACCGATTTGCCGCTATCGTATTGATTCATGTAATTTATCAGAGAATGATGAGGAATTTTAAGTGAGTATGCTCTTGCTTGGCTCTGCACATTTCCATTCTCCCATTGGACAGCATTTTAATTTAGTAATAGTTTGCCTTAATGGAATAAAAGCCTTTGGAAAAGATGTTCTAACTTGTTCAGTGTTCTTATTTAGTACCCACATTTCAGTTTTTTCTCCCTCTTAGTGTAATGAGCCCTCTGTCTCCCAGTAAATGGGGAATTACAAATTGGACAAGCGAAATGCTCATTGTTCCAGATTGCTTGAAAGTATCTGAATACCACTTAAAGGAGTAATATTTTAATTTGGAAATGCTGACATTAGAATGAAACAAAAATAACTTACATTTATATATAGTTCCTTGCATGGCCTTGTTGGGACAATCCTTTGCACTTTCTAGAGTTAATGAAGTCCTACAGATGTGTACTGTCCAAGATGTTTTGTTCCAGCTGCAACATTAAACTGAGGCCACACCTGCCCTTTCAGGTAGAAGATATGATTGCAAAATTCAGATAAGAGCATTTGTCAGTGAATTGGCTGCCGTGTTTCCTACATTACACTTGCAAAAGAATTCATCGGTTTTAACGTTCCTGCACATTTTGTATAAGTGCAAGTTCTTTCTTTCTCTGCATGCTGCCGCCCATTCTCCACTGTCTATGTGCTTTAAAAGTCTCTTACGTGCATCTTGCCTCTATCAACTCTCAGTTGCTTGCTATTCCTGTATTTATTTACTGCCATTAGTTTTTTATACTCCCAATGTGTTAAATGTAAATCTTTGTTTTTCCTTTTAATACCTTGTTTTTCTCTCTTCCTTTAAAATTGAGCACTAAACCTATGGAAGGGAATGGTTTAAATGGTTAAAGCCTAAAACAGGAACCCATCCACTCAGGTTTAAATGGAGAGGTGGGTGGGCGGGCGCTTTGGGGCTGGGAGTTAGTGTGAACAAAGGGCTCAGGTTATTAATTTGCTCAAAGGAGGAAGATTGGCTACTCCAAAATTTGATTGAGGCAAAGTGCCTTTATTTTAACAGTGACCACAATCGGACAGGTTTCATTTGGGAAACCCAGCAGGTAAAAGGAGGGATGTAATACTGCATTCATAAAATGTGTGCATTTCTTTGATCTAGGGAGCAGGAGTATTCCCTCTGATCCACAAGCTGAGCAGTAAATTCCATTGATAAACCCCTCCCAACCCTTAGAACGTATTTGCCATCCATTCAGTCCTTGCAGTTGGATCCATCCCCAGCCACTGCCTTCTCTCCAACATAGATGTTTGTCTTTGTGACCCACGATCAGACCACATTCAGCACCACTGCTCCCTCTCCCGCCCTTGACTGGGCCTATCTACTCTCAGCTCAGCATGGCTGCATACTTAAACTGCAGGATTTCCTACCTTGCAGGTCTCCAGTCTGTCAAACATATAGAATAAAGGTAATGGACATTCAGGTGACCTAATCTCAGAACAGCACCTCACCAGCCTGCTTCTTTCCCCCCACTTGTTAATATTTAACTGCATCTCCTTGGCCATGATTCTGAACACCACTCTTATCCTCTTTTCTTCAGCAACCAATTTATCCACACATTTCCATGAATTGTAGTGTAACGAGATGTACTATAATGGGTAGAATCAGGGATTTGGGGAGGGAGATGTAGTATGAGGCATTAAGTCTAACTGTTATATTCGTTAATGAGACAGAAGACATCAATATGGGAAGTAATGACATGTCACATGACCTTGCTCTCTCTTGCAGTCCTCATGGCAAAGTGAAACAAAGTGTAGGTGTTCCCAAATAAAAGTTCCTTATTTCTGTCTACTTTTTCAATTGTTCCGATTTCATTAATGTCAAGTCATTATTCCTTCACTACAAGAAGTCCAATAAAGCTTTCTCTCAGACGCTGATTACAATCTTGTCCCTAGTTACTTATTCTTAGACTACATCTCTCTCCAAGTTTCTGATGCTGCCTATTATGTTACATCTTAATACCTGAAACATCATGGGACATTAGGTTTTTTTACATGACGAGACGGAAAACAAGCTGTTTAACAAATACTTTAATTGTGCACATTGAATAATAGATCCCATTTCTAAAAGATTATCCTGGCACATATGTTGTCTGCTTCTGCAGCCATTTACCTGTAAGAAAACAAAACTGCACATTACAGACAGTCTGCACATATAACTAAAACCAATAAGTTTTAAAAGCTCTTTGAATAGTAATTCAAAAGGAAATGCATTTTGTGGACAGCAGATCATTGCTTAAGGAAGTATTGGCTGGCTGGCTGACTGACATTTAGATCATTCTTAAATTAGCACAAACAATTGTCCCATTACATATATCACAGCAATAACAACGTGCGGATATGTAGCATCTTCAATATTATTAGATGCCACCTGGGGCTTCACAGGATAAGAATCAGTTAAATAATTTGTACTGAGCCATGAAAGGATATATTGGGATAAGTGTCTAAAAGCTTGGTTAAAGGGATTAACTTAATGGAGGTCTTAAAAGGAGAGGGAGGTTTAGGCAGGGAATCCTAGAGTATAGGTCATAGGCTGTCAGGATAGCACTGCTCTGAAGTAACAACAAGATGTTAGATTTGTTGATGCGGGTGCTTCTAGCCTTGAAACCGTCCACTGTTTCCTTGGGAAAATTTGAAACTTGGAATGCCATCTTTTTATTATTGTTGGATTTTTTCCTTCTATTTTCCCTTTTGATTTCTATTGTTTTGACATCTGCCTGCTTCTGTCAACTCTGTGCAGAAAAATCCCTTTGCTGTTCTGGTGATTAAACAACTGAAGGCTTCACAGTGTTGGATTTCCTCTGCAGCTTTGAAAAATGTGTCCTTGACTTCTCTATCGAGCAAAAAAAAATTGTCAAGTTTTAAGCAATGAATGTAATGAAGTAGAGGTGAAAGAATGCAATGCACCATTGAGCCGGATTCTTAAGAATAAGATGAAAAATGGGATACACTTGTTCATTTCTTGTGCAGACGTAGTTAATGTAGTCATAAAGTGAGGTAATAAGCAACTTCTGATGGATTCATTGGAATTGCCTATCATCATAGACTGCAGTAAGTCTTTATGACAAGCAACCTGCAATAGCTTTTCTTAAAATGTCATTTCAATTCACACAAATCTGCAAATTCATTCATGGGCATTCAAAGCCAGATTTAACACTGCAAATGGGAGGTATTGGTCCTCTTGGAAATCAGTTAAAATAGCACCACCACTGCTATACTTTTCAAGGGACTATAAATGTAGCCATTTGGCATCTGCAAACCTGACTTTAACCTGTTGAGAATTCTATGCCATAACAAGAATTTCTGCTCCATCATCTTTTCTATCCGCAATAAGAAACTGAAGAATGTTCCTTGTGTTAATTCTCCTGTGAAAGTACTGTGAAAGTAGAAGGCCGTTGTCCTTTTGTGAATGTGATGGTGCATCAAGGATTATCAGCGGTTTCTGAGATGGGGGAGTGAAATTTGTGATACATGGTGAAGGTCAGGTGGAGTAATGGGATTTGAATCTGCAAACAGTGGGCAAATCGTAAAATAGTGAATAATAATTGTGGAATGTGATCACTTCAACATTTGGGGTACTGAAAGTGGGATTGGACTTCATTGGTCACCAGAACCCAGTAGGTTTAATTAGAAGCGATTGCAACCACTGATTGTGATACAGAAAACACCAATTTCTTTTTTTTAACACTCCATGAACTAAAATAGAATTTGCCCTCGTTAGACATTGTAGAGGAAGAAAAAGAGCACTGTCTTGTCGATACAAGTCCATTTTAAGACTGAACAGGAAAGGACAGCTTTTAAAACAATTTATCATCTCCTGAGTAATATGAAATTTATATTGCTTATCTTATGAGCTCAGAGCAACCTAAAAAGCTTGTCAGGCAATGTACTACTTTTCAAGTGCAATCACTGTTGCCACATAAGAAACATGACAGCAAGTTAGCACGTTGCAAGATCTCACAACTAGTAACAGAATGATAACTAGCTAATCGCTTCTAAAAATTGGTTGAAGGATAAGTTTTGGCTAGAGTTGCAGGGGAAGCATCCCTACTCTTATTTGAATACTGCCGTGATATTTTTGCTGACCTCAGGAGAATCAGTCAAGGCTTTGGTTCGATTTCTTACCTGAAAGATGGGTGAGACAGTGACCTGAAAACCATTTTCTGGATGTGAGCACACTGACAAGCCCAATATTAATTGCCCATCCCTAATTTCCCTTAAGGAAGTGATACTGAGCTAGCTTCTTGAAACATTGCAGTCCCTATGAGATACATACAGCCACAGCGTATTTTGCTGTAATGGTTGACATGCCATTTGAGAGGGTTGTTAACATTTCTGTAAATCTGCAGCGACTTGTAGGCTAGACTGGAAAAGGATGGCAAATTTCCTTTTCTTGGGGATGTTAGTGAATCAGGTGAGCTTTTATGACAAACTAGTTGTTTTGTGATCATTTCTATTGAAACTTTCATTTTGTTTCAGGGTTATGGTTTAAATTCTCCCAGCTGCTGTGGTGGGCTTTGAACCCATGTCTCTGGAGCATTAGTCAGGCCTGAGATTTACAAATTCAGTATTTGCCAGCAAAGGGCAAGAGATGAAAAACACTTATCCTTGGCCTTTGCCAGCATAATTATTCATACTTCTCAGTTTTCATTAGTGAGCGTGATTTTGTGCAACTCGTTAGGTGACAGTGTCACAGATTTTCAAACATTCAGAAGGTAATCGGTTATAATACCGAAAGGGGACATGCTCTACAGGACTGTGGAGGGGTCTAGGGTTAATTTGATAGCACTTTCATGGGTTGTGATGATAGTCCAATGGTTTAATGATGTGCGATTCTAAGAATTGAGTGTTTACTGCTCCAAGAATCACAAATATTTAACTCGCAAAATGTTTTTGTTAATTGAAAACTAAGCTGTGTAAGGATTTGATAAATTTGTCAATTGGCAACAACAATACAGTAATGTTCATCTTGTAGATGCTGCGTATCATTGTGTCTAAAAACGCTGCCTGGGGGTGCTGTCGATCCATGCAGACTGGGAAGGTCCCAGTTCAGTTCTCGGTCACGCCAAGATAGCTGACCTCAGCCATGGTGTCATGCTTTACGATGCTATTTGCCTCTGGGTTACTTCGTGAAAAGATCAGCCAGTGTTACTGTCTAGACTTGCGCGTGAAGATGATGTAACCACAATTTCAAAAATCGCTGCCACTGTACCTGATCACGGGTTACTGCCACTAGGAGACACTGGGTAAAGCATATGGAGATGAGGAACAAAGGAGGATACATTTGCCAGCAGTAATGCTTCAATACTTTAGAAATATTCCAGAAAATCTCAGGCAGAGCAACTCCCAATGAAACTAATTTAGAAAAATGAAGTCGCACAAATCCTCTTAACTTTTGATGAGGCTAACCAATTGGCTAGATGCTTTCTTTCTATTTAAAGAGAACTGCATTTTCACAAATGCATCTAAAGTACCCAAATTGAAAATAATGAGCAGGAGAGTCAGAAGAGAGCTGTCTTAATTTTTTTAAGAGTGTCTGAACGGGTGGTCAGAGCAGATTCTGTGTCAGCTTCCAAAAGGGAATTGGATTGTATGTGAAAGGGAAACATTTATAGCACTTGTGGAAAGTACAGTGTAGTGAGATTAATTAATGACTGTTTCACATGGCCAATGGACTGAATGGTCTTCTGTACTCGTATGATTTGACAATTCTATTTTTGTTATGTGCTCTAACTCGTGCTGTTGTTCCCGCCATTCCATAAGCAATACCCGTGAATAATCACTGGGTACGGATGTTAATGTTTTAACCAAGTGACTGTTGGTTCAACTGAAGGTCGCCTGTGTGACGCAAGTTTTACATTTACTGAACAATGGTGGAATATGGAAAAAGTTTTCATAGTGTGCAGCTGAAATAGATTTATTTTTTTAAACCCATGTGATGGGCCATAATTGTCAGTGCTCATATTTATTTATTCCTACAAAAAAATGCTCCTTGCTCTAACTTGCTTAACAATAAGTCTTCTGTAATTAGTGTCCATTGCATATAGTTCCCTTTTTAATAAAGAATTCTTGTGAAGTACATTGTGAAACTTGCTTCTCCTCGCTCTTTTGAATGAGTGTCTTGAACAGGAGTACACCATTCATCTTTCAAGCCTGCTCCATCAGAGCTAATCATGCAATTCAGTACCCTGTCTCCTCTTTCTCCCCATCTCTTTAATCCCCTTAGTACCCTGTCTCCTCTTTCTCCCCATACTCTTTAATCCCCTTAGCCTCAAGAACTATATGTAATTTCTTCTTGAAAACGTTCCATGTTTTGGCCTCAACCGCTTTCTGTGGTAGAGAATTCAACAGGCTCACCACTGTCTGGATGAAGAAATTTCTTCTCATCTTAGTACTAAATGAACTAACCTGTATTCTTAGACTGTGACTTCTGGTTCTGGAACCAAGAAGTTGATGATAGTATCAGTCAATGGCAGAGGAACCCCTGGTTCACATCTAATGATCTGCCGGTTTTATGGTGAGTAGGCCTCACCTTTGGAGTTTTATAGTTGCTTCATGGAGAGATGACCAATAAAGCAAATATGTTTTCTTAATTTGCTTTATTGGTCTCTGCTTGATTTGTTTTCTGGCCGATAATAATCCATTATCTGTTTTGAGTTCTGTCATTTTTTCTCACTCCTCTATTCTCTTATTCCCTCCTTCCTTTCCTCCCTTTATCTACCTCTCTCCCACCCTTCAGCTTCCTTTCTCTTCTTTCTTCCCTCTTTTTTTCTGTCCCTCCCATTTTCTCACCTCCCTACCTCTCTTAGTTTCTCTTCACCTCTCTCCTACTCCCTCCCTCTCCCATTGCCTCCTTCCTCTCAATTTCCCCAGTATTTTCCTGTCTCCCAATCATGTTTTATAATTTTGCTTTCTTAATGTGTTTTTCTGTCTTTCTGTTCAAATGAAGATCATGTGCTGTGGGAAGGTTCATCAACAGCAGTTGGCAACCTCTTGGAAATTGGTAAATCATTTGAGTAATAAGCAGTGAAACTAGATAAATTCACTTTATAGTCTTCCCAGGCCTTAGGGCTGCTCTCCCATTGGAGAGGGATGACTAGGGGTGGGGTAACCCAAAAGAGTCACCATGTCTTTGGCAAGGTGAGAGGTCAAGGAGGAGAGTTTTTCATGATAGCCTCAGCCAGTGGTGCGAATTGAACCCATGCTTTTTGCATCACTCTACATTGCAAGCCAGCTGTCTGGTGGAATTATAACCTACCAGCAGCCCCTACTACTTAGGCTCTAATATTGCTCTTGGTCCTTCCCATTCATTGAATGTGCCCAAATCATGAGGAAAGTCTGAAGAACCAAATAGTGAAATTTCAAAAAAGCCCGTGTTCCTTGTCGCGCTTCATTGAGGTGGGAGAAAGTGAGGACTGCAGATGCTGGAGGTCAGAGTCAAAAAGTGTGGTGCTTGAAAAGGCAGCATCCGAGGAGCAGGAGAGTCAATGTTTCGAGCATCAGCTCTTCATCAGAAATTGAAGTGCCTGCCTCACTTTCAAAATCAACTTAAGAGTTGATGCTCAACTACTGTCTTGAAGGACTAGCAGGTAGGGGAAAAGGATTTTTAAAAGGAGGTCCATTCAACAATGCAATAGAATACTTTTTTGAAGAAATTTCTTAAATTGTTAGATTCAAGAACTCCCCACAATCAGCAACTGTTTTGAAAGTTGTAATGTAAAAACACGAATAAAGAAAACAAAGTTGTCGTTTCTGACATTGGATAGTAACACTCGTGTTCTGTGGTATTTTATCAGTTTCAAACTTATGATTTTTTTCAAATGCTGGATATCAGATAGGGGGTGTTGTTGAATTGCGTGTGCTCTTTGTAAACTGGTTAAACCATGACAAATGTTTTTGTGTTCTTAGGATCGTCTGGAAGTAGGTGGTGTACAGGCACACAACACTCGCAGCAGTAATATTACTAGCCAGTGGCATACCCAGTCCTCCGGCGCCAGAGAGAGAGCAACAATAGGTAAGCAAGCCTGTGTTGCAATGGAAACAAATTCATGTGCCCTGATCGACCAAAGTTTTGGGGGCTGGTTGCTTAGACTAGATGTTATACGCTCAAGCAAACAAATTGATGTATTCCTCTGATTCAACAATTAAATGATTCCTTTAGTGAGAGGGGCATAACCTTAAGATTAGAGCAATGTTCTTCAGGGACAATGTCAAGAGGCACTTATCAGGTTGTACACTTGCTTGCTGAGCTAGTAGATTTGTTCTTAGACGTTTCATCACCATGCTCGATGAGCCTCCATCACTGATGATGTCACCTAACATGGTGACAAAACATCCCAAGAGCAAATCTACCAGCTCAGTGAGCAAATTTACAACCTGATCCACAACCTGAACTACAAATCTTCTCCAAAATCTCAAAGGAAGCACTTATTCCCACAACAGGAAGTGAAGGTCTGGAACACTCATGCTAATTTTAAAAAAAATTAATTCACTTGCTGTGGGCATCACTGGCTGGGCCAGCATTTATTGCCCAGCTCTGAGTTGTCTAGAAGGCAGTTAAGTGTTAACCAAGTCGCTGTGGATCTGCAGTCACATGGAGGCTAGACCAGGTAAGGGTGGCAATTTCCTTTTCTTAAAGCACATTTGTGAACCAGCTGTTTTTTTTCTGACAACCGATAATGGTTTCATGGTCATCATTAGATTCCTAGTTTCAGATATGTTATTGAATTCAAATTCCACTAATCTGCCATGACAGGATTTGAATCCAGGTCACCAGAACATTAACTAGGTCTCTGGATGAATCATCTTGCAATTATATTACTAGGCCATCACCTCTATCACCGTACCGACAAAAACTGTTGAGCTGTAGACTTAATTGAAAATTTAAAAACTTGAATGATAGTCTTACCAAATAAAAGGCTATGTAGGATTCTGGAAACAGGCACATAGATGAGGTAAGACATGGATCAGCCATGATCTCACCGAATGGACTAATTTTGTTCCTGTGCAGCAAGTTTGAGTTACATTAATGCATTCTACAAATAATTAATGCCTGAATTAAATGCAATGTTTTTAAAAAAAGGAGGAAAATTTATAGGTGGTTAAAGTGTACAAATTGCAGGCTATTAATTTGTATCTGTGGTTCCATTCATTGCCGAAAGCAGCCAGTTGAAGATGAATAACCTGCCTTATAGATTTATAGACATTTCTAGGTTTGGAGATCGGCAGGAAGATTCTTGGAAGGACCTTACCTTGAAAATCACATACAAGGGGGAGAGTTGAGGGTAAGCTGGATCACACGGAGCAGCTGGGAGGAATGTGCTTGATGGACCATGTGACTGCACTGTCTTCTGTACTTTGTAGTTGTTATGTTCTCCTCTTTGCAAACTGTGTTACTGTGTTCAGATCACTGATGAAGATGAAAACAAAGAACTGCGGAGCTGGAAATCTGAAACAAAAACAGAAAAAGCTGGAGAAACTCAGTAGGCGTGGTAGTGTGGAGAGAAAGCTGAGTCAATGTTTCGAGTCCAAAGACCTTTCTTCAGAACTGGATCTGAAGAATAGTCTCTGGACCCAAAATATTGACTCTGCTTTCTCTCTCCAGTTCTCCAGAAGAGATACCGAACCTGAAGCTTTATTCAGCAATTGCTGAAGGAAAAATCTTGCTCCCATAAGAAACAACTGCAGGAACAAACCATGCATACCCCATGCCCTCTCCCCTCAAACCTATCTCCACCATTCATTAAGATTATGGTTAATCTTCAATCTGTGCTCCACTATCCCGTTGGTCACCATGTCCCTTGATTCCTCACATTTGGTAAAAGCTTTTGATTTCAGCCTTGAATATCCTATATAGTGACATAGGTTCACTTTGCTGCTCCCTTCCTTTTTACATGCTTTCTTAATATTTCCTGCTAGTTCACTTTCATGTTTATTTTCTGCATCTTTATCACCTCTTGGTTTCTGAAACTAAAAACTCAGGCTTACAACTTTTCTTGGCAAGATTAATCTGACAATAGTATTACATTTTTTTAGGAGCAGGTGGATTTTTATCACAGAGTTTTAATTAGTCAATAGAATGCACATTTGTTGAGAATTTTGAAATTATATTAAAATAAGTGTTTGCCATAAGGCATGCACATGATTTTGCTGGCAGTCTCATATGTAAGGGCCAAACCAGAATAATCTCCTTATGTATTTAACTTCTTTTTCACTCACTCAACCAACTGCATCCAGTCTACCATCCATATTGAGCTGTGTTATGAATATCAGAAAACCAATAAATCTCCAACTGTGGTGTCTATTTTCCTTTCCTAGTCCACTGCATTCATTGCCATCCTCAACATTGCTGATCTTCATTCCTGCAGTAACCCAGGCTCTTAGTACACTCAGTGATGCATTTCCACAGGCACTGATGGTCTAATATCTGCTTCAAGCACTCAGAAAAGGGAAGAGAGAGCCTGCGTTTATATAGCACTGGCTTATGTTCGGAGTGTTACCAAAGTACTTTCATTCGTTGAGTTAATTTCATGAAGTACATGTTGGCAGAATACTCCCTTACTAAGCAGAAAACTGGGATCATCATCATCATTTTTCACATGAGATCTGCCACCAGGTTATAATACTGTCGTTTGTCAAATGGAACAGGATATTGATGGGGAATTGTATAAAACCTTGGGTTCGTATGTGTCCCTATGTTCTCCACATTCATGTTCATGGCAATTTCTCTGCTTTCAGTTGTGTAATAATGTCACCAATCTCTGCCACCCCTAGCTCTCATTCAATTTAGGGCTAAATAGTGTTTCTGTTGAAGGTCTATGCCTACAAGGCATTCTTTTGAAGGAATTGAGTTCTCCAGGAAAATGGGCACTTTGTTACTCTTGTCAACCTCCTCAGTGGTGTTATGCATTAAGACATTTTCAGTCTTTCTGGACACAAGCTTCTTGACTGAAGGAATGTGTCTGTATGGCATGTGAATGTAATCACAGTTGATTTGTGTATCTTTATTCTACTGGAGTGAACCTGCTTCAAATCACTCCTCATTTACCCTCCATATTTAGAATTTAATGCACAAATTGTTTCTAGATCTATCAGTTTCCAGGATACTATTTTACAGTCTTGTTTATGTTTACAGCAAATGATGAGGGGGAGGTTGAAATTCCACCTCTGCTTCCACCACATCCTGATGAAGAAGAGGCCATGGGAGTATACAAAATGTGGTCTTTTCGCGAAGATAAGAGGTTTGTAACCAGAAGTTAACCCTAGTCATTAACTTGGTAATACAGTAAATGTAGCTTGCTGGTGGTGGTGATTAAACCTCTGCTCGTTAATTTAGATTCTCACTGCTGGGTGAAAGAAAGTCAGAAAGTCTGTCTTTATGTAGCACCATTCACGATCTCAGAGCATCCCAAATCTCTCTCAGCCATTAAAGTACTTTAAGTGTGGAGTCACTGTTGTAATATAGGAAATGTGGCAGCCAATTTGTACACAGCAAGGTTCCACAAACCGTATTGCAATAATAATCAGATCATCTGTCAAGCGATCTTGTTTGATGAATGAATAGTGAGTACAAATGCTTAGGAGGAAGTAATTAAAACTTCAACACAGAACTAAAAATATTGATAATTGATGACTGTTTACTCTGGCAGTCAACATTTACTCTTTAACTGGGTAAAATTGAGGAAATGAATAATGGAAATCCCTGGCACATGTGCTATCCACTTAGGTGCCATGTCGTTCAATCTGAAGTCTCTGCAGAGTGACTAATGTGCTATTGTGTTTTTAGAATATTTGTCACTGCTAGATTGTGTGTATTAATAATTTATACTGTGAGATTGGCCTTAAAAATACGCCTTTGACTGAATGCCACGCATATTGCAGAACAATAGCCCAACTCATATGCCACTGGGCACCATTTGAGTAGCTATTCTGTTATTGCAAGGGTTGTTATTGATGACAGCACATCAGTCAGTCATTTCTTTCATTTTCTCCCTGGAGTGCTATTTGTACTTAAACCTCTGGAGTAGGACTTGAACTCTCAAACTTTTAATTTGGAGGCAAAATGCCTACCAACTGAGCAGTGGCTGACCGTGTAACCAGTTTGTAGATCAATCCACTGGATCAATAAATTCCTAAAACTTTGACCCATGTTTGCCATTCTACAGCTAACTCAATGTGACTATCTGATATGAGGTTGCAGCAGTAAATTACTTCACAGGAAAGGTTTTAATTGTGCTTGGCTCCCACAGTTCTGACCAGAATTCTGCTTCACAATCGCTGCACCAAAGACCGACGGCTGGAGTTGCAGAATATCAGGCCAACAATACTGTGCAGCGGCAGTCTCCTGGCAAAATCAGCGGTTCCAAGAGCATGGATTTGGGTAAGGGCCAAGTATCCAACCTGTCACTCAAACAAAACTAATTAAAGTAACAGAACGCGGAGAAGATAAATTAAAAATAGTTTGCACCCTATTGTTGTTTAACATGCAAAAACTGAGTGGATCATAGATGTCCATCTGAACCCCCAGGATTAAATGAAATCCTGGTGGCTTGCCCTGCCATCTGTAGTTTTCTTGTAATCTATACTGTGAGTTTAATAAGATGAAAGTAGTATTAATGATGGTTAAAAGTAACACCAAAGATGCGAGTTGACTGAAATTGAGCAGATATTCCTTTGATATCATGGTGGACTGTGCCCTTTATAGAATTCACAGGGAAGTATAATTGGGTGGTGACTATTAAACTCTTTATATTAGAGGTTTAATCACGTCAGTCTGGCCTAGACCCCTCTTTGCTTCCCACTCAGTCTCGTTACCATTAGATTCCATTCTGAAAGGTGCCTCTAATAACAATGAGTATTGCAAAGTGACTGCAAGAGATAGCAACAATAACTTGCATTTACAGAGTATCTTTAGTACAATAAAATGCCCCAAGGACATTCAGATAAAATTGATACCATGGCTATAATGAGATAGGAGGATGGGTGGTCGAAAGCTTGCTGAGAAAGGCAGCTATTAAGTGACTTCTTAAATCAGCAAGGAGCAATGAAGAGATTTCAGAGGGAAATCTCAGACAAATCAAGTCACAGCTGCCAATGATGGGACTTGTGCAAGTGGAATCAACTGTACCTTCTGTTTCATGCACAATCAATCATAATTCAAAATGAACCCTTCCATTATTTGCGAAAGAGCACCAGGTTGGAACCTGTGGTACAATGGTTCTTCCCGCTATTGGGATCAAGGTACTTTTGGGTGGCAGATTGTTGGGTGCAACTTGCTCATTGGGAGTGCCGTAGAAAACAGCTAGTATTTAATCTATGTTGTGGTATGTCAGAGGCAAATAAAGATGCTGGCATGTTTTGTATATGCCTGAGCTGTAATTTGGTTGCAGGGTCACCCAGTTGTTGGTAGAATAGCATAATTTATCTCTCTTCCTGTTCCTTCTGCCAAGCTAGGCTTGGTAAACAAACCTCTACATTTACTGGTCAGTGTCAGAATCCTGTTTCTGGGGTGACCAGATAAAAATCTACCCAGTTCTCCCCCCTGTCATTTTTTTATGGCCAGTCTTCTGATGTTAGTGGAGGCTGTGGCAGGTGGGTGAATTGGCATTGTCAAGTCAGGCAGTAGTGAGATCAGGTTAGGTAGGGGCATAGGAGGAAGTTAGATGGCCTGGTCACGTCAGGTTACGTTTGGGGATAGCAGACAATTGCAGAAGCAGTAGGATGGGATGAGTGATGGTGGGGTCAAGTCAAGAGTGGAGTTGGCTGGTGGGGTTTGGTTCAGGTATGAGGTGGTGAGTCTGATGGAGTGATCTAGTTGAATGGCGCAGGGGAGGGTGTGAGTGGCAATTCAGTGGGGAGTTGTCAATTGTCTGGTCACCAGGAGTTAGCCTACGATATTTCTGTCTTAACATTTCCAGGGTAACTATCCAGATAAGTCAGTCAAAAGTCTCAACTTCAACTCAAAGCTGGAGGCTTTTTTTCCAAAGTTCCTGGGGAATGAGGGAATTGCCCCATGACCTCAGTGTGTTAAGATCTCCAGGAGCTCCCAAAGTATGTATCTGATTTTAAGTTCAGTCTCCAATCTGGACAAGTGTGTGAAGTAAAAATTCTTACAGATATTTGCATGGTCAGTGGCATGGAACCTCTTAAAAGCAACAATTTTAACATGCACATGAAATCACGGTTTAGAAAATGTGGCAAATTTCAGTAACGTGGCAGCCTTATAAGGCAATTGAGAAATCATTGTAGAAAAAAAAGTGTCATTTGTGGTCTTGCATTGCAGTTTGCTTTGAGCAATGCTGCTTTAACATTGAGTGACACACTCCTAGCTTCTTTCCATTTCAAATGCGGCCAGAATCCCTATAATCTGCCGAACCTGATTCCCTGTAATTATTCTTTGAATTCAGAGAGCTCTACTTACTTTAGACATAATTATAATGGGCAATCTCTGGACTGCACAGAAGCCAAAATCATTGCTCGTGACGCTGATGCAAGATATAGCTGTATAAAGTGGACATTATGGTTGCTTTTTATTGGACAAGACTTTTAATGTACATATCGTTGTTAATCCCTCAAAGAAGTTGGATATTGTGCTTGTGAGCTTCCATTGTGCAACATTTATCGTGGAGGTGAATTTACCTTGTAGAACCATACCCTTGCCTACCTGTTAATGTGAAAGAGCTATAATGTTTGTCATACCTCACTGTTCTTTCCTAGCCTGTGCTGCAATTCTCCTTTTAAGTATATATTCAATTTCTTTCTCTAAATTAAACTTAAATCTGCTTCCACTCCTTCTCAGGTAGCATATTCCAGATTCTTAAAAATGTTTTGTCTCAACAACTCATTATTAATGCAATGTCCTGAATTTCTTATTTATTGTCTAATGTGCATGCCTACTAATGAGTCATGCTCCCGTCTGTAAAAGCAGTTTCTCCCCGTCTTTTGAATCAAAATCCTATCGAACCTTTTGTGCTGTAAGAGAGCCACCCTGACAAGAAGCAGACCTTTTTCAATAATATATATCTGGTGTTTGTTGGCATTGTTAATAAAACCAAATTGTCCCAAAGCAGCTTTATTACGTTTGACTGAGGTGGGTATGCTGCTGTTGGTAAATATGTACATTCCAGCACTTTTACTCAGCGATAATGAAGAAGCAGTAAATTAGGCACAATTAAGGATAGTGTAAATGAGAGGACAGACTCAGAGGGCTGAGTGGCTTGTTCTTGTGTTCCTATTCCTGAGGCAAAGTGCGTTTTTCAGAAAACACAGGATCAGCAGGGAAAGCTGAGAGTTAGGTGGGGGAGAGAATGCAATCAATCACAAATTGAATTTTGGTATTAATTTGGTGCGGAGTGTCTTGCATGGAAAGGCATGCGCAGCTGAGCAATTGCTTTGCAACCAGAATATCTGTCACAGGTTGCTTTCCGTTTTGAAGTCCCTGCTTGGAACAGTTAAATCCAATAGGTCAGGTGCATTCCTTTGTAAGTTCAAGTGTCTGGTCAGATACTGTGAGGCTGTAGTTTGGATAATGGCTGTAAGTCATTAGGGCAGCACTCTCCAGATGAACTCTTACGGTTGGACATTGATTTATGACCCACTGCTTTCTCTTAATCATTTCTTTCAAGTGCATGTCTAGCTGAGACTAAGAAAAGACAATATCATCTTGCATAAAACCTGGACAAGCAGTTCGCTCGATATGCCATGTTCACTTTCACTCAGAAATGCTTGCATGGCTACTAAAAGCACCCTGTAGTGTTCAGAAAAGGACAGAGCAATGGTGATTTTTTTTTTTGCCTGCAAGCCTTAAAATGTAAATTGGTACCTGGAACCTAAGAGGTGTCAGTGACAATGGGAAATTATAAATATTGCATATTTTAAAGTATAAACATGGTGGTAATAAATATGAAACTTCAGCTGCTTGATGAGAAGGGATCCAGTACAATTAATGGTCACACAGGGTTGCTCATGCTGAATATGGAGGTTGCATGTTGGCAAACTCTGGAGAATTAATTTTAATCAAACTCACTGAGATGGAAGTTTCTTCAAATGTTGGTTTTGTCCCCAGCACAATGTTGTTCTCCACTGACGTCAATAGAAATCAACTCAGACTATAAAACATATCACTTTGGAAAGAATTTACTAAAATTTCCACTGCTCTGTCTCTTTATTTTTTGTTGCTGATGTATATTTTATTGTGATGTTTATTGTAACTGGCGACTTCAATCAAGCCAATCTAAGGAAGTTGTTGCCCAAGTACTACCAGAACATTTACCTGCCCCATCAGGGGCCCGAACATTTTAGACCACTGCTACACCACTGAGAAGGCTGCCTACCACTCCATCCCTCGCCTTCATTTTGGGAGCTCTGACCACAATGCCGAGTTTCTTCTCTCAGCTTACAGGCATAAGCTCAAGCAAGAGACCCCCTCGTAGATACAGGTCCAGTGCTGGTCAGAGCAAGCGAAGGATCAACTCTGGTGCTGTCTGGAATCTGCTGATTGGGCCATGTTCAAACAGTCTGCAGGTACCTTGGACAAATATGCCACCACCGTCACAGACATTGTTAGCAAGTGTGTAGAGGACTGCGTACCAAGAAAGTCAATCCGAGTGTTCCCTAACAGGAAACCTGGATGAATCAGGACATAGAGAACCTGCTAAAAACCAGGTGTGCGGCCTTCAGATCAGGCGACCCACTCAAATATAAGGAATCCAAGTATGACCTTCGTTGAGCCATTAAGACAGCAAAGGACCAATTCCGATCCAAACTAGAGACCCAGACACCTGGCGACTATGGCAAGGACTGAATGAAATCACAGGTTCTAAAAAGTGACAGTGCAAGATAGCAGACAATGACACATCCCTCCCAGATCATCTGAACGCATTCTATGCTCGCTTTGAGCAGAAGTTTGGCGGAGAGGTAACATCTATTTCAACAAATCCTGATGAACCTATCCCACCAGTCACTGTATCAGAGGTTTGATCAGTTTTCCTTCGTGTGAATCCAAGGAAAGCGATGGGACCAGATGGAGAAGCAGGCCGTGCAGTCAGAGCAAGCACAGATCAATTGGCAGAAGTCTTCTCGGACAGCTTCAAACTCTCTCTGCAGCAGGCCACTGTCCCTGCGTGTTTCAAGAGAGCCAACATCATCCCTGAGCTTGAGAAGGCTCATGCAGCATGTCTTAATGACTACCGCCCAGTAGCCCTAATCTCAGTGGTCATAAAAGGCTGGTCATGGCATTAATCAACTCCAGACTCCCCACTACTCTTGACCAACTCCAATTTGCCTATCGGACCAACAGATCAACATCAGATGCCACATCAGTTGCTCTTCACTCCTCCCTAGAACATATTGACACAAAGAACAGCTACATAAGAATCCTACTCATTGACTACAGTTCAGCCTTCAACACTATCCCCTCGATCACTAAACTTAGTGATCTTGGACTAAGCCCCACTCTCTGCAACTGGATCTTCAAGTTCCTGACCCCCATGCCACAATCAGTGAAGATTGGGGACAATATCTCATCCTCAATAACACTCAACACTGGAGCCCCCCAGAGTGCGTACTCAGCCCCCTACTGTATACCCATGACTGCATTGCCAAATACCAGACTAATGCCATTTACAATTTTGCTGATGACACCAACATAGTCGGTTGAATCTCAGATGACTGCGAGGTGGAAGACTGGAAAAATGGTGCACTGAGAACAACTAGCTCTCAATGCCAGCAAAACCAGAGAACTCATTATTGACTTTCAGCGGGATGTTACTCATGCCCCCCCTACACATTGACAGCACAGAGGTGGAATAAGTGGAGAGTGTCAAGCTCCTGGGAATGGTCATCCACAACAAGCTCTGTTGGACTCTTCATGTGGACACATTGGTTACAAAGGCCCAACAACATCTCTTTTTCCTCAGACAGCTGAGAAAATTTGGCAGGATGGCGGATACCCTTGTCAACTTTTATAGGTGCGCCATTGAGAGCATTCTGTCTGAATGTATCACTACCTGATATGGCAACCGTACCATTCAAGATTGGAGACGGTTACAGAGAGTGGTGAATTCTGCCCAGACAATCACAAAGGCCAACCTCCCATCTATAGAATCCATCTACCAGGCCCACTGTCAAGGAAAGGCTGCCAGCATTCTCAAAGATCCATCCCACCCTGGCAACGTTTTTCTACAACCTCTACCATCAGGGAGAAGGTACAGAAGCCTGAATACACAAACCAGCCAGTTTCGAAACAGTTTCTACCCTACTGTTGTTAGAATACTGAATGGACTCACAAACCCTTAATATTTGCCTGTACCTGTGTTTTTGTTTTGTCACTGTTTATCTATTACTTACTTATCAGTACTGTTTAACTATGTGATCTGCCTATATTGCTCGCAAGGCAAAGCTTTTCGCTGTGCCTCAGTACACATGACAATCAATTCAATTCTATTTTTCCCTGCACACTGCTTTTCCAGTAGCAAACCTTGCCCAAATGGATGGGGTGTACAACCTCAGCTGTCCAAGACTCTGCTAAGTATCTTTCCTGTGAAAGAAAATGATTTAGGTACAAGAAACCCTTCAGATACTTTGGCTACACTCTCTCCCTCTCCCTCCCTCTCTCTCTCTCTCACTCTCACTCTCTCTCTCTCTCTCACTCTCTCTCACTCTCACTCTCACTCTCACACTCACACTCACACTCACACTCACACTCACACACATACACAAACATCATGACTGATTTGTTAACTTTGGCTCTATATTCCTTCATATTATTGCCTTGTTCATCAAGATTCAATATGCCTCTGCCTTCAAATATTTAAAGATTCTGGCTCTGTTGCCTTTTGAAGAAGAGAATTCCAAAGTCATATAACTATCTGAGAGAAAAAAGTGTTTCCTCATCTCTGTTTTAGATAGTTGACCGCTTATTCTTAAATGATGACCCCTATTTTTACATATAAGAGAAAGCATACTTTCTACATTCACCCAGTCAAGTCTCCTTAGGGTTTTATATCTTTCAAAATTGTCGCCTCTGACTCTTAAACTCCAGACGTTAATTATCACATACTATTTGACAGAGATCTGCAGAGGCAGGTCATCAACACTCACTGAAGGAGACAAGTACAGAGCCAAAGATTGTTCCAGCTCGAATTCCTGAGCTTCAGCCTAAGCAGCTGAAGGCAAGTCTATGAATAATGGTGATACTGGGGAACATGCGAGAATCCAAATTGGAGAGAGACAGGCCTCAGAGAGTTATTGAGCTGAGGAACTTAGGGACGGGAAAGCAACAGAGCGATTTAAGTTTGAGATGATAAATTTAAAATTGAGACTTTCCATCTGAGAGCCAGGGTAGGTTACCAAAGATAGTATGGTGAGCAAGATTGGATGTGGGTTAAGATATGAACAGTAGAGCTTTAGATGGGCTTAAGCATATGGAAAGCAGAAGGCCACCTGTTTCTATGATAGTTCACGAATAACTTCAGCACATTGAAGGTCTTAAATTTTCTAATCAGCAATCTGCAATATGTTTTAAAAGAATCAAATTCTTCCTGTAGTGCTGGATACACTATGGTACCTATTCAGTTAATGTTGGCTACATGTGGCTAAATACTGGATAAAGTTATGTTTTAATATTCCATATCAGTTTGGGTTGTTAGGAGTATTTTGTGGAACAGCAACAGCCCTAATTTGTTTGATTTCTGATTTATAAACCAGTCTCAGCACTATACAGCACATAGAAATCTAGATTTACAGCAAACATGAAATAAAAGATCATTTATCATCTCTGTGTGATCAGATATTCATCCTCTTCACTTGTTAGTAAATTTTTCAGCTGAAGTAAATCACTGCTTACTACATGGGGCTGCACAGTTTGAATTTGGCAGGTTAGGTTATGGGAAACTGTGGCAATTTGGTGGCTCCTAAATGATTGTTGCCACCAAACCCGTTTTGTCACCTTGTTCCAGGTAGTGCCTGATTAATCTGCCACTGATTTAACATCTTCCTGGGTTATGGTTTGTTTGAGGGTTAGCCGTAGAAGTTACAAGTGATCTTTGAAAGACAGGCAATCCTATTCTGTAGGTGACTTAATTTGGTTTTTCTTTTGGAAGAAATATATTCTTGTTGAATGTGACGCATTGAGGGGAAATCTGAAGGGGTCAGTGCACCCTCTGAAGTTTGGCGCTGATGGCAACAATTTGACTGTCCCATGCGCTTTATCTATTAATCCCCTCCACAACCATACCCACCAACTCTCCAGCCATGTATAAATACTACATCAATACATCATCACAAATGTACGAATAATGATGTTTAGGATCGAGGTGGGGGGGAAAAGCAATGAAATAGGAATTCCCGGTTGTATCATCAGCTTCTTGCCGCTAAGAAATTTGAATCACTGTAGAAGCAGTGTGAGGTCACGACTCAGCCGCTAATGAATTCTATTGAATGCTTCAAAATTGTCAGAATTTACTGAGTGAACATTTTGGCCTGGGCTGATCAAGCTGGTTCAGTTGGCTTTGTGTTCCATTGTTGGGCAAGGGTGAAGCCAGTTTGTGTGGGTATTTGTGATCCCTGTTCAGATAGAATCCCACCACTGCGCCACTCCCCTAGCCAAGGTGGAGTGAAGATAATTTCAGAATCATTCTGATGATTAATTCTTGACCATGAACATCTGTCATGCATGAGGGCTTGCATGCTTTGAATAATGCATCCCGATCTGGCCCTGTCTTATAGAAAGGAAGTTGAGACACTGGAGAAGGTGCAAAAGAGATGAATTGCGAGATATGCCAGACCAAGCGATTGTAACCATCATTAAAGCCTGAACTGGGCTCTGTAGTATGGAAGGGAAAAAGAGCCTTTAAAATGGGCAGGGTGGAGAGAAGATGTTTTCACTCTGCAGGAGCCCAAAACTTGGAGTAAAAAAAAAGAAAATCACAAATAAATCCATCACGGTCTTCAAGAGAAACTTTGTTATCCAGAGATTGTTTGGACTGTGGAAACTCGTGATCAAATGGAAAAGTTAAGATGGATGGAGAGATACTTTTAATGAGAGTCAGGAAAAGTAGGGAAGAGAGAAATTAATTGAATGGTAGGCTGACAGACTAAATAAATAAGAAGAATAAATAAATAAGGAGCTTAAACACTGAAATGGGCCGGTTTCTGTGCTGCAAGTTCAATGTAACTCTGCAAGGGATGACAGACAGAAACAAAGTAAGTTCGGTGACCATAGGTGTTTTCATCAGTCTGTGTGTGGTTCATGAAAGCAGTGTGTAGTTTTAAACCTTCCTGGCGCCCCCCTGACTGCAGCTGCTTGAGTGTTGTGTTGCGACTGCAAAACACAATTTCACATTTAACAACGGTAAATAACACTGCATCAAAGTGAAAATATAATCTGTGGACACTGAATAATTCATGGTGTTACCTGTTACTTGTTCTGATTAGCATAAATCACTGAATTTGTTTGTTTACATTAATATTTAAGTATGTATGCTACGTACAAATGTAAAAAAAAGCTGAGCATTGTTTGCCCTAAAGGCTCAGGTTAGTGGATGACGGAATGTATCTGGTGATTGTTGACCCATTTGCCTTCCTTTGCAAGTGCAAAAGTGGTCAGGTGATTACAAAGTTGACTGCTTTAAAATAGATGATGTGAGGGAAACTGTGACAAGCCATTTCCAGTGTCGCTCTTTGAATACTGGTCTTGCCGTGGAAACAGAAAGAGAAAAATCTGAATGGCAAATTTGATAGGCACACACAGGCAATATATAAGGAGCACTGAACAGGAGGAGTGATGATTGAATTTGTGATGAACTAGAGTTGAATTGGAACTTGGAGACATGGGGCAATTAGCATGGAGGGGCTATCATGGAGTGTGGAAAGAGAGATTTGCATTTATCCAGCGCAATCTCAGGAAAGTCCAACACTTCTTTGCTGTATGTTAATTTTTAACAATTCTAGCTAACTTGGCAACATAGTAGCCACCTTCTGCTCAGCAATGATCACAAACTGCAATGTTATAGTGATGTGATCTGAAAAACAGCACCTCCAGCAGTGCAGTACTCCCTCAATACTGCAGTGGAGGGTCAGCTTACATTTGTGCTCCAATGTCTGAAATAATGCTTTGAACTCAGTGTTCTTACTCTAAGGCCAGAGTGCTATCAACTGAGCTTAATGGAAAAGGAGAACTTATTCTAAAGAGATTTTAATCATGTCTTTTCTTTGTGCTTTCCAGTGGCGGATGAAGGCAACGTTAGATCTCTAGCAGTGCTTCAATCTGGTAAGATGTTATGATGTTTATCTTTGCAATAATTTATTCCCAGTGGCTCAATGTTTGGTCAAAGTCTGATTTATTGTGTTTCTTAATTTTGTTTTACTTTCATAAAATATTTCCTGTTTTCCATTAAATCTGGTACTGAATTCAAGCCTGCAGTCGGATTTACTTCGTTCAATATTGCGGCATTTAATCATATGGTGTGAAATTTGAAGCATCCGCCATTCTTTTGAATGCTAAGCATCATGTCCCTTACTACACCACAGTCCAGCTAACATCCCCTTTCAACTTTGCACAGCTGAGCACAGTTTAAGGAGCAGGAAGAACTCTTCATTGCTATTTGAAGGGGTCACTGGTTAGTTGCTTGTTGATATTATATGATTGTTACCTTGCTGTTCAACTCATTGAGATCGATAGGGAATGGCTTGGCAGATGCTCAAGATTTTTGTCATCCTTAAGGTCTCCACACAGCCATTTGTGATTGTAGCCATTTCTCTTGGAACACAGCATGACTTGTCGAATGAATTTGATTGATCTGATTTATTGTAGTCACGTTTGCTAAGTACAGTAAAAAGCATTGTCTTGCAAGCAGTACAGGCAGTTCATAACAAGCAAGGACATACAGATCATAAGCTGCATAAACAGAGTGAGGTAGACAGGTTACACTGCACAGGAGGTGCGCAAGCAAGGTCAACATTACTTCAGTCTAATAACAGGAGGGAAGAAGCTGTTCTTGAACCTGTTGATGTGGGTGTGTGTGTGTGTGTGTGTGTGTGTGTTCAAGCTTCTGTATCTTCTACCTGACAGAAGAGGTTATAGGAGAGCATTACCGGGTGGGAAGGGTTTTCAATGATGGCAGCCTTTCCGCAGCAATGAGAAGTGTAAATGGACTCAATGGATGGGAGGTTGGCTTCCATGATGGTCTGGGTTGTGCGCACGATCTTCTGTTGTTTCTTACATTCTTGGGCAGAACTGTGGCCTTCCAAGGCCATTGTGCATCTGATAGTATGTTTTCTATGGTGCATCAGTAAAAGTTGATGAGGCCATGGACATGTCGAATTTCCTAAGTGTCAATGGAAGAAGAGGGGTTGAAGTGCCTTAACAGAGGCCACCTGGAGCAGGGCAAGTTTCTTGCAGAGGGAACAGGGTGTCAAGAATTGGAGGGCTGCTAAAGAATCCCATTTATTCAAAAAAACTCCCTGAAACTTAGCCAGGAATCATAAGCTGACCACTACTGTGCAATTCTGGGCACTGATGTTGACTCTGGTTGGGGATCTCATGCTTGTACTTGCCAGCTGTGGAGCTGACTCAGTAATATTCCTGTGAGCAGCCTCCTGGTTGGCCATCTCTGGACTCACCGTCCAATAAAGGAGTGTGGATGGGACATGGGCGCTGGCAACCCTGAAGCCCTAGTCACACTGTGTGCTTCCATGGCAAGTCAGCAAGTGTGCGTGGGATGGATATGTATATAATTGAAAACCAAGGGTACTAAGCAACTTGCCCTCTCTGGATAGTCCATTGGGAACACGCAATCTGTCAACATCCCTATGGTGGGAGCTTAGAGACTCTAGCATTGATGGGCTACCACCAGGAAAATGCCAGTGAGCCAGAAAAGTGGCCCATGATAGGCGAGAATGGTCAATTATTTAAGCTCCACTTGGTAGGCATCAGAATATGAAGATGGTGTCACTGGGAAACATCACTGTCTGCCGGTCATGACTAAATGCCAAAGACTGCAACTTTCCCAACTCTCCTGCCACCTTGGGACTGGGAAATTTATGCTTCAGAAAAGACATTCTCACTGAAATCTTCCACACAGTGCAACCACAACCTCAGAGCAGGGAAGGAATGGCATTGTTGATGTTTGTGAAGGTGACTGCTGCAATGATCTTTCTTGCATCCCCATTCCTTCTAGGCTGAGACTGGAGATATTTGTACAGTCTCACAGTCTGTCATCTATTGATGCTTAACAGAGGTGACTGACGTTCCCCATTCACTCGGAGCTCATTATGCTTCATTCTTTCATGCCTGGGGGAAATGGCTGGAATGAGATTGTGGATTCATAGGGATTTCAGGATTCCCATGGTGCAGAGTGACATTGACTGACTTGCACATCCCTTTGCAGGTGCCGCATGGCAAATCATCTTCTGCTGAAACCAATAGGAATTTCTGTTGCTTTATATTCAGCTAAGACATGCCAAAGGCAGAGAATCATGAGGACCAATACTTGTAATCCACCGACTGCCATTGTGCCTTGACTCCGAAGGAGTCTTTACATCAGCTGCTTTCGAGCCAGCCAGTACAGTGCAACAATGGGAGTAGTGCAGGGTAGTTACGTCTATCCCTGAATACGTGGGTGGTAACATGGGTGTGTAATCTATACATACGTGCACACTCTGCAATGTGGTAAAACAGACTGTGCGTGAAAATGAAATAATGTGAGTACTTATGTGTCAAGATTCATAATGTTCTAATGAAGACTGTGTGAACTGGGGTCTGGTGTGGGTGGTCAGACCATATGGAAAAGCCCCAGCGCTGCGATGCTGTAAGTAATGTTCATTTGAATTGTTTTTATCTGACTAGAATGGCAATTCTCTAACTATGTCCTACATTTAACTTATTCTTTAAACATTGTAATGTAAAAGTAATGCAAGTACTTTTCTCTTTGTTCCTATTTTGTAGCTAAGGTTTGTTCCTAGATACTTGTACCTAAGATGGCGCCATAAGAGGCGACATTGTAAACTGTTTCATTGTATTCCTATTCTTCCGCACTTGAGTACACGTGAGAATAAAGGATATTCCATTCTATTCTCCATCGTGGGAGGCAGTCCCAGTCACCAGCGATATGGCAAGACGCTCACATGAGGAGGAGCGATACGAGGAGAAGATTTAAAAAGCCTGTTTTCTAGCCGATTCTCTGTAAGAACTCAATCCCAGTACAAGACTGTTG
Organism: Chiloscyllium plagiosum; assembly: GCF_037043375.1. NCBI lineage: Eukaryota > Metazoa > Chordata > Chondrichthyes > Orectolobiformes > Hemiscylliidae > Chiloscyllium > Chiloscyllium plagiosum. The sequence goes on from NW_028270145.1 coordinate 29,683,900, forward strand.
ACTGCAATCCTAATTCTCCAGATGCCACCAACCCATTACTTTGCTTCCAGCTGTCACTCACCATCACAGCATCTGCTTGGCCACAATGCAGGCACAAACTCAAGTTTTAGAAATAAACTTACTTATACATGATAAGTAGTCCAACACAGATTTATAAATGAAATCATTTCATTTTCCATGCAGAAGTCAACGACTCACACCGGTGTAAGCCCTATCCTATGCTCCTTAGCAAACTACTCCAGTGGCTGTGGTATGGCTGGTGGAAGGCTGTTATCTTTCAGTAAAGGTGAAAACAGATAACCTTGGAAATTACCTCGAGCAGCCAGTCTGATTTTTTTACTCACAATGGGTCATGAACAAAAGCAGTTTTGGGCTGATTGGTTGGCAGACACTGGCAGACTGGCCAGAATGGGAGGATGAATGTTAGCTTCCTGAGGTTTGGTCATTCCTCTGGAGCGTTGCCTTGGCAATCCTAGTAGTTCTTTTGCGGACAGCTTGTTGGATTGATTTTTAATTTGATTTGATTTATTATTGTCACATGCCTAGGTACAGTGAAAGATTTTGTTTTACCTGCAGTACAGGCAGATCGTACTGTACAAAATGCTTTAGAGTAATAGAATAGAGTGAGGAATACAGTATTACGCCTGCAGAGAAGGTGCACAAAGAGTGAAATCAGCATTAATTTTAAAATTTGAGGGGTCCATTCAGAGGTCTAATAACAGCGGCGAAGAAGCTGTTCTTGAATCTGTTGGTGCTTGTGTTTAAGCTATCATAAACTACCATGATATCGTCAGACTCCTTTTAAGCCTTTAATCCACAGCCATGATGACAAGTGGTTTGGCCTTTATGACTTTAGCTGAAGCTTCTACTGCCACACTCTACCTTCTGCTGGAAGTTGCTACTGCTGCAGTGGGAACTGTGATGTCAGACGCTGTTTGAGTCTACAAGTGTATGGAGGAAGTTATCTATCACTTCATATTCGAGAAATTGGACATCCAGCTCAGTGCAACACCTGGACCAAGTTGGTACTGGCCTCCTCCATGCTTCTCAATGTGGATGCATTTTGTTATATATAAGAACGAGACGCTTATTTCTGAGCAGCCCCATTGAAGTTTTCACGTTCTCCTCTGCCGCAGAACTTTCACATGACCTCATCTCCTGCTGAGCTGGCATCTGTGTTGCCCTTGTCTCCTGCCCTGTGTACAAGTCACTTGTTGCCTGATATCTCATCATGTGCAATTTCTGCCTTTCTGTTGGCCCCTAAGGTACATTGAGTTGCCACCATCTGTTCCTGTGATTGTATGCCTAAAATTAAGAGAGAGTGCTACGTCTTCACCATCGCTGCTCCCCTATGCTTTCTCCACTGCCTGGCCAGGTTGCATATCTTGAATATTTGACATGAGAAAGGCAGAAGTAAGGGACATGCTTCATGGAGTAGGTGTGAGGTAAGACATGTGGTTTGCCGGCCAGAAGAAATTCGGGGTGAGGACAAGTGGAAATTGGGAAAGATGTTTTGATATGAGCGTACCAGCATCTTGAATATTCTCAGCCCTTCTGCTGGCCACTGCCTCAGCAGTGACCATCACAGTTCAGGATATGCTGATTCCTGGGATGAAGACATTGCCCTATGAGGAAAGGTTGAGCAAGTTAGACCTATTGGGATCATTGACGTTTAGACGAATACGAGACAATCTTATTGAAACAAAGAAGATTTTGCAGAGGCATCACAGATTCTGCAAGGACGTTGTGGGGGTTTGTAGAGAAAGCTCTGCTTTCAAAGTAAGGGGGTCTCCCATTTGAGATGAAGAAGAGGAGGAATTTCTTCTCTGAGGGTCATTAATCTTTGGAATTCTCTTACACAGAGCATCGCAGAAGCTGGAACATTGTCTAATTCAGTCTTAAAAAATATTCAGATTTTTGATAATCAAGGGAGTCCATGGTCATGAAGTGTTGACAGAAAAGTGGACTTAATGCCACAATCAACTAAATCATGATCTTACTAAATGGTGAAGTATTTTCAATGGGCTCAATTGGTTTGTTCAGGATTTTTTTTAATGATGAGTAATGGGCAGTGCTGCCTACAACATGGGGATTAAGCCATGCAGACACACCCATAGTTTTACATATGTGTACTTTGCCTTTAAGAAAGTTCACCCTCTAGGACTTTGTGTGCTATGTAATGTTGCCACTCTGCCTGTCAGTTCGTTGTGTGTCTGAAAGCTGCACACACTGAACTAAGTTGATTGTTGTAATGCCTGCTTCAGAACTTCTTATGTGTTTTACTATCTTAAATGAACTAACCCACTCAGTTAATTGATCCCCGACAAGTGATTGATTATTCGACCATTACTGTTACCACGGAAGGCGGTGCATCAGAGACTGTTTTGTAATCTGTAGGCTGATGCGGCTGTCCTAGTTGACCAGCCTGAGAGAGATATGGGGGTGAGGCTTGCAACATCGCTACATGTGTGAGGGTACATTTAAGGAGCACCTGGAACACGTGAATGCCAGGAACGAGTCCTGCCTGACGGAGTTATTGGTAACTGAAGGTGGTCTAGTGAATTGAGCACAGTGTGATGCAGTGTAGTGCTGTCGGTACCATTGATGATAATGAATTGATCTAGTCCACCAATGTGAGGTTACTCAACTCTGCATCCAGGTCCTTGGGGTTTTATTTCTGACATTATCATTCACACCTACCCAAATCCACTCCTTCCTGAGCATGTATCAAGAGGGCCTCCTGGTGAATATTAGATATCTGCCTTGCTTTGCACCTTCTCCATAATGGCTCCAGTGTGATCTCTTTTGAGAGGATGACGATGCAAGATTGAAAACTGATGCATCTTTTATAACTGGTCATGGAATACATAGCTCATCCTTCTGCAGAGCTGAAGGAAATACCTCCATTTGCGTGCCACCTTCCGCAATCATCAGACATCCCAATGTGCTTTACAATCATTGAAGCGTGTCATTATTGTCGTATTGCGGACAGCACCATTACTTGTGATACTAGACCTTTTTGTGGCATAATTGCAGATTTACGTCGTGGTCATTTTGAACCTTAGTCAATGGATATTTTCTTAGGGCAAAACTCTAGTCTACTTTGTGTCCGACTTGTTTGTTAATAGAAACCATATTAGTCCAACCATCCAAAGATTAACCGGCAAATTTATAAGTGAGAGGATAATCCGATGACCTAGCTTGTATTTTGCTGAAGGGATAAAACAAAAATGATTCATTTCATTCTGGATTATTCCCCTCCCTGCTATGTACCTCGAGGAAATAGAAAATCATTAGCAGAGATATAAAGTCTCTGCAGCAGAATAAACTTCCCATTGTGATCGACAGGGGGATAAAGTCTGAGGTTTTGGAGCAGTGTGTTTTAGGAACTGATCCTGCCGCAAACTCCCCATTGTGGCAGTAATATCCATTTAATAGTGCATCATGTTGCGATCCATATTCCCCATTCTCATCAGTGCACAGCGTAATCTATCAAAGGGACATCACTGTCCCTGTAACTGTGTTAGGCAAGTTTTTTTTTGTTCTTAATCTATTTATGAGTGCACATCATATTGTGTTGCTTGTGGGTGATGCCAAAATAGTACTTGACTTCCAAAACAGTCCCCCACTGAAAAGGGTGTTGATATTCTTGTAATTATTAGTTCTTGCCTCGAGTTTTTCCAGCAGAAGTATTCTAACTTGACCTGTCCTGCTTTGCAAATAATAAAATCTCTTTGCCCAGCAGAGTCATGGTATTTTGTTCTTGATATAGGTTTCCTTTTACGGATAGCTGATAAACACCTAACTTATCGTCCTAATCAGCTGTGTTTTTTGTTTGGAGCAGGGCATCTTGTTAGTGATCCACTTTTAGTTGGACTGTTCTCTGCACTTTTTACTCTACAAATTGTTGGGAAGGCATGCTGCTAATGATGCTGTTAGGGCAACATTTGTGACCTAATTAATTGATGGGACCAGCAGTTCCAAAATAAAAATTGCTGGAAAACCTCAGCAGGTCTGACAGCTTCTGTTGAGAGAAATAAGAGTTAACATTTTGTGTTGAGTGACCCTTCCTCAGATGCTGATGCAGGGCTTATACCCAAAACGTCGATTCTCCTGCTCCCCGGATGCTGCCTGACCTGCTGAGCTTTTCCAGCAATTTCTGTTTTGGTTGCTGATTTACAGCGTCCACAGTGCTTTAGGGCGAACAGTACCATTACTTAAAGAAATGCAGTTCAGAGTTTGAGTGATGGAGAAGGAAATAAGCTGTGTTTGAACCAAACTGTGTACATACAAGGAAAGGTTGTATTAAAAGAGAAAGAAGAGACTGAAAAGAAAACCAAAAAGAAGAAGTGACCTATTTAAAAAGTCTCTCCGAACAATTTACCACCTGATGGAATGAGACTCTGCAGTTTAAATTGAATCTCTCTTGATTGGAAAGTGAACATCGACATTGCATTACTCATGAACGAATCATTGAAAAAGTCTCTCAAACTATTAATTACTGAACCTAAATTTCTGTGGCAAGTTCAGTGAGCGATTAATGTTCAAACTTTCAAAGGCCAAAAGAAAAGGTTTTTCCAATGCCAAATTGCTGCTGGGTGAGACAACTAGCAAAAAAAATCAACCAACATGTTCTGATTTTTACTGCCTCAAATTGCTTGCCGATTTGCAAATTAATTACAAGGCAGTCTGATACTTTTACAGCGAAGTCCCACCTAAACAGTGCATGGTAAGTATTCTGTTCCATGAAATTCTTGTATGTTCATTATAAGGTAAATAAAAACCACAGAATCAAGGAATCCATTAACAAGCCCTAGCCGATGCGATTTGCTGAATCAACAGTATGGGGTTGAGCGTGGATCAGGTGGCAAAAAGATATACAAGAATTAAAATCAGAACTGAGAGCTTGTAACAGAAAAGATTGAACAGGTAGGTGCTCTCTCCAATGAAAAGGGAAGGCTGAGGAGCTCACCTGACAGAGATCCTCAAAATGAGGAATGAAGAACAGATGTTTGCATTGTGGAGGAAACTAAAACGACGGTTCATAAATATGCTGTTGAAGCTCACAATTCCTTTAAGACATTCAGGGGGAATGACTTTGCCTAGAGATTGGGTGAAATTATGGAACTCGGTGCTACAGGGAGCTATTGAGAGCAGATGCATTCAATGGAAAACTAGATTAATACAAGGGATTCGAAGATGGTTTGATGGAGTTAGATGAAGTAATGTGTGGAGGTGATTCTAATGGAGCATAAACACTGGAACAGGCCAGTTGTTTCTGTGCTGTAAAATCCTGCGTTGTACTATGTAATTGCAAATTGTTTCCTTGCAACAATTGCTTTGCTTCTCTGTTTTGTTCTTCAGAATATCTTTTATATTTGCCGTGCTCTGCTTCATAGCTCGATGCTCCAAGCGTCTCATGATGCACACACTATGATCTCACAGACATGCCAGGATGACACCTGCCAAAAAGGCAGGGATTCCCCTTTCAGTGCATCTGTTCAGTAGCATTACTGGCAGCATGTTCAGTCCATTCAGAGATCCAGCACTGGGACCTCTATATCTGCCAAGACTTCATTGTGCTGTTATCATTTAGCGGAACTGACCTGTAAAGCTCTTCAGTGAGAACCTTAGTCTTGATTTTCAGGAGTCTGTTTACTCCAGAGACCCAGAATATGTTAAAAGAAATGAATGACAGCTGGAAACCATAAGAATTTTAGATATGATTGTTGCTTTACATTATTCAGTGTGTGTGTGTGTGTGAATGTGTATATTATAGATATATACATATATAATACAGAGAGAACAAAACAAAAAACCAGGAGGAATAACCAGACTGCAGTTTAATCATATACGTTCAGGTGAGGTTCATTACTGTGCTGAAGCTTCACTCCTGGAGATTACAGTGCCATCTGAACTCACTTCAATTAGATTACAGTCTTGTAATTCACTCCCTGCTGCAATCCATTCTGTATTTTCTAGAAATATGTCTTGTTAGGGAAACCTAAAAGAATTGGAATTAGATCAGTATGTGAGCAGCAGCTGGATTCAGTTACCCCATCCATTTCTGCAAGCAAGGAACAGAGTTATTAATGCTGGTGATTCCTCTAGTTTTCCTGTGATAGATTAGTCCTTAATGTTTGGCAGCATGCATGCGGAATGCAGTTGTTGAGGAGTTGGTCACAGCATCATATTCAGTAGTTCCAGCATTCATTGTTGACTCACTTCTACACTTTGACTTCTTATTAGAAAGTCAGTCGTTTATTCTTCTCCTCCATCACCCATTTTTATTAACAGAAAAGTGCACCTCCTTAAGTCATCCAGCCTTATTCCAGCAGCTCTAATTTTTTTTCTCCAGATGTCTACCTCTAAGAAATGTGCCAATTTACTAACAGTTATGTGGTTTTCTTAAAGAGATGCTGATGCTGGTGAAGAATGTAGTTGATTTAGTTTGGCAGCTGAGTTGACAAAAGAGATTTAGTGCATTTCTCCCCCCAGAGCTGGCTTTTCTAAAGGCTGAGACTGACTTTGAAGGTCTTCAATAGAATGATCTTTGCCCCTTTCAATTAAAAACCGAAAGCAGGGAACCAAACCAGATGCACCAATGGTTTTATTGTTTTGGCTTTCAACCTGAAGTTCAAACACATAAGTTCAAGTCCCAGCCTCACCTGATGCTTGAAATTACAACCTGTCTTCAGGTATTTATAGCTGGGAATTTTGATGGCAACGGAGTGTTCCCGACTTCGCCTTGGATGAGAGACTCTTTCAGGAGCACTCTTGCTTTTCTGCAGCAAGAGGGAGCTGTTTGTGGTCAGTCACACTCTGGCATTTATAACAGAAAGAAAGACTTTTATAATTGTATGTTTACATAGCATCTCTCATACTTCAAAATGATCTCAAATATTTTACAGCCAACCAAGACCACAATTATCAGTTCCATACACAGTTCTTCAGATAACGAAGAGGTCTGTTGCCCCGTAAAGCAAGAAGTAGACAATATTCAGGTTTGACCTGAAAAATGCCAACACATGAACTACACTGCTGTCAGGCTAGAGACAGCTCCAGCAAAATCACTTCCCTTTGAAATTCAGTGGCATTTCCATCACTAACTATCAATATTATGATGCTCATTGTTGACCATAAACTTAACTGGAGCAGTCACTCAACCAGTGTGGCCCATTCAGAGGTTGAGTCTTCTGCTGTGATTGACTCACCCTGATGTTGTGGAGATGCTTGTGTGCCCTGACCATCCCTTGAGTGATGCTTTGGGAACTCTGTACTCCTGGTAGGGCCCCCGGTGGCGAAACGGTCAGTTGGGGTGGCAGACAAAGCAAGGTTCAAAAAATCCTCAATAGCAGAACAAGTGAAAGAAGACTCTGCATTTCAGTGACTGTGAAGGAGGAAGAAGGCAGCGGTGGCAAGAAGGTCTCAGTCATTATGGCTCAATGCATAACTGAATGCTGACCATTAACCCAGGGGTGGCACATTGGTTCAGTGTGGGCACTGGTGCCTCACAGCACCGGGAACCCGGGTTCAATTCCAGCTTTGGGTGACTGTATGGAGTTTGCACACTCTCCCCGTGTCTGCTGGGTTTTCTCCAGGTGTTCCAATTTGTACTCTCAGTCTAAAGATGTGTCGGCTAGGTGGATTGGCCATGGTATATATGAGGTTACGGGGATGGGGTAGAATGGGTAGAATGGCCTTTTTCCACACGGTAGAGATCCTATGATCCTAACCCGTTATAAAGGGGAGGTGGTATCCTAAAGTCCCCACATGCAGCAAAGTCGCACTCAGGTTGGTCTTGCAGAAATGAAGAATTGGCATTGGGATCAGGAATGTGATCAAAGTTTGTGAGAAGATTTGTAGCTCGGTTGCTCGTTGTTGTGGTTCTGTTCGCCGAGCTGGGAATTTGTGTTGCAGACGTTTCGTCTCCTGTCTAGGTGACATCCTCAGTGCTTGGGAGCCTCCTGTGAAGCGCTTCTGTGTTGTTTCCTCCAGCATTTATAGTGGTTTGTCTCTGCCGCTTCCGGTTGTCAGTTCCAGCTGTCCGCTGCAGTGGCCGGTATATTGGGTCCAGGTCGATGTGTTTGTTGATAGAATCTGTGGATGAGTGCCATGCCTCCAGGAATTCCCTGGCTGTTCTCTGTTTGGTTTGTCCTGTAATAGTAGTGTTGTCCCAGTCGAATTATGTTGCCTGTCACCTGCAGGATAGCTGGTCATGTCGTTTCGTGGCTAGTTGGTGTTCATGGAAATGGATCGTTAGCTGTCTTCCTATTTGTCCTATGTAGTGTTTTGTGCAGTCCTTGCATGGGATTTTGTACACTACATTGGTTTTGCTCATGCTGGGTATCAGGTCCTTTGTCCTGGTGAGTTGTTGTCTGAGAGTGGCTGTGGATTTGTGTGCTGTTATGAGCCCTAGTGGTCGTAGTAGTCTGGCTGTCAGTTCAGCAATATTCTTGATGTATGGTAACGTGGCTACTCCTTTGGGTTGTGGCATGTGTCTTTCCCTTAGGCATCTGTTGATGAAATTGCGGGGGTATCCGTTTTTGGCGAATACATTGTAGAGGTGTTCTTCTTCCTCTTTTTGCAGTTCTGGTGTGCTGCAGTGTGTTGTGGCCCTTTTGAACAGTGTCTTGATGCAACGTCTTTTGTGTGTGTTGGGGTGGTTGCTTTCGTAGTTCCACCCCAACACACACAAAAGACGTTGCATCAAGACACTGTTCAAAAGGGCCACAACACACTGCAGCACACCAGAACTGCAAAAAGAGGAAGAAGAACACCTCTACAATGTATTCGCCAAAAACGGATACCCCCGCAATCTCATCAACAGATGCCTAAGGGAAAGACAACAGAATGAGGGCATACCACAACCCAAAGGACTAGCCACACTTTACCATACATCAAGAACATTGCTGAACTGACAGCCAGACTACTACGACCACTAGGACTCATAACAGCACACAAACCAACAGCCACACTCAGACAACAACTCACCAGGACGAAGGGCCCGATACCCAGCATGAGCAAAACCAATGTAGTGTACAAAATCCCATGCAAGGACTGCACAAAACACTACATAGGACAAACAGGAAGACAGCTAACGGTCCGCATCCATGAACACCAACTAGCCACGAAACGACACGACCAGCTATCCTTAGTAGCCACACACGCAGATGACAGGCAACATAAGTTTGACTGGGACAACACTACTATTATAGGACAAGTCAAACAGAGAACAGCCAGGGAATTCCTAGAGGCATGGCACTCATCCACAGATTCTATCAACAAACACATCGACCTGGACCCAATATACTGGCCACTGCAGCGGACAGCTGGAACTGACAACCGGAAGCAGCAGGTACAAATCACTATAAATGCCGGAGGAAACAACACAGAAGCGCTTCACAGGAGGCTCCCAAGTGCTGAGGATGTCACCTAGACAGGAGACGAAACGTCTGCAACACAAATTCCCAGCTCGGCAAACAGAACCACAACAATCAGGAATGTGAATCGGGGAGAACCTTAAAAAATAAAAAAAGTGCTGGAGAAACTCAGCAGGGGCACCATCTGTGGATGGACAAACAAATTAACATTTTGAATCCAATTTGTTTCTGTGTATTTTTTTATTTTAGATCCCTAACATCCATAGTGCCATACTTTTAAGTTAGGCCCTAGTCAAGAATCTGTGTGCAGGCAACAGATGCATGACCATCATTACACATTGGTGTTGGAGAGAGGTATCATTGGGCAACAGCATCTGTGACTGGGTGGTCCCCTTCAGAATACCCTTTGCACGCTCAAATGGGGAAGGGGCTGGGAAAGGTTTCTCTTGAACCAGGCTGACCTACTTTCCCCTGGGGTCAGGGAGCCACACCATGTGGGATTGCCTTTGTTTTTTGGTCAAAGAAAGAATGTTCAATTTTACAAATTGGAGTAGTGGAGCCTTCATGGATTATGTTAATGTCAGAGAGGAGAACTGCTGTCATAGCTCATGAATTCTCAGGACTCCATGGGGGTGGAATACAAAATCTATTGTGAAGGTAAGACTCTTAAGTTCAGGGAGATGGTTTTGCCATCTGGAGTAGGATCTTGAATGCACTGTCTGAACTCCTCAATCATGTACGTGAATGGCTCATGACCATGCATCTCCAACTCAGCCATAATTAGTATGCCACAGAATAGGAAGTACATAAATTATTAGGTGTTGAGGGATATGGTAACATAGGGTAATGTTCCCGAACTAGTCATCCAGTTTCAGTAGTGAAACAAAACTGCTTTCTGTGACTCCAGGCCCACAGCAATGTACTTGACTCTTAACTGCCCTCTGAAATGACCCATCAAGCCACTCTGTTATTTTCAAGACAAAGACTCCCGATCAGCTTCTTGTAGTTGATTAGGTATGGACAATAAATGCTGGTCTTACAGGCATTCCAGACATCCTGGGAGGTCAGCACAAGCCAACGTGAAAATTCAAAAATAGGAAGGTTAAAAGTGAGCACATTCTTAGACGTCTGTCTGACATCCATGTAGTTTATTAGATATTCTGCTTTCCACACTGCAGTAGTTTTACCTCTCAGTCATGGAGTTAAAGGTGAAGCTGCTGAAAAGAGAAGTTGCAATCAGTTTCTCCAGTGCAATAATAGTTTCCAGTATAAACAACAAAAAAAGCTCCTTTTGAACAGAAATTCATGCTACCACTATTAATATTGATCCAATTACTTTGTATGAAGCATATCCTGTACTGGGTTACCTTGGATTTGGCGGGCAGTCTGATGAGAGTTTACATTTTTGAAGCTGCTGTTCCTAATAATATGCCCTTTTGCATTGCCAATAGCTTGGGGGCCTGAGTGTATAGTTTGGAAAAGGGAGAGGACTACGTGCCAATAAAATGACACATTTGTTGCTGGGTTAATCTGTTACAGCATTTGTTAAGCTACTTTCAGGCATTTGCTTTTAACCTTTCATCTGCTAGCAGCTCCAGGGAAATCTATGCTCCCTGGTCAGCCATTTCTTGTGCTAAAGAATTCAGCTCAAAACTCAGCAATGCTGAAAATATTCCCTAATACTAGAGTAAGCGTCCAAGTCAGATGCCGGAGAACCTTTATTACTATCATAACATTCTTCTACTGAAACATGTATATGTCTACTCTAAGGCACAGAATCGATAAAGAAAGAACAAACATGCATTTACATAGCTTTTTGCACAGTCTGAGTGTTAAGTATAGTTGGCATGAAGCCAAGCTGATGAAGTATAAGAGAAAATAAATTGTGCGAAAATAGATTCCTCATGAAGGCTCAAAGTTTTGGGAGGTCTTAACAGATTTGATTATCCAACAATTCAAATTAAGCAATTTAACTTAATGCAAGACATTCAAACTATTAAATCATCTCAATTGAACAACTTATCTTCGTCGATTTAGTGACTGTGCCATGAGGCGTTTAGACCCAACGTTCTGGAATTCCCTCTCTAATCCTTTCCATTTCTCTTCTGACTGTACATGTACAAAACTCAGCTCTTCGACCAAGTATTTGGTCAATGGTCTTAACAACTTGTCATCAGACTATATCAAGTGTTGTCTGATAAAACTCCTGTGATGTTCCTCGAGATGCTTAATTAGTTGATGCTGCATAAATCCAAGTTATTGTAGTGCTCTGGTCACCCTAACCTACAGGACCATTTTCTAACTCTGGTATTTGGAAGAAAAGTTTGATTTATGTAACCTCTTCCATTTCCTTCAATGACTCAAAACCCTTTTGAGCTAATGAATTACTTTGAAATAGAGTCCCTGTTTTTAACTGATAAAAAAGACAAAGAGCAAAGTCCCACAAGTGCAATGAAATAGGCGATTCATGTGTACTTGGTGAGATTGGTTAAGCAGAGAACTCCTTCCCATTTTTGTCCATTGGACTGGGTCTTAATTTAGTATCTCATCTAAATGAATAATGCAGCACTTGATTGTTTGTTGAAGTCGTAAGTGGGATGTGAATGTTTGAATTCTGCTAGACATTTCTGTTAGTTTCTTCAACATTTTAAAAAATGATTTGTTGTCCATGTCAATGCAATTGTTCATCATTAAGGAAGTGAAAAACATTTGTTGGTGATTCTGGTGATGCTCTGCAATATCTACAGACTCCCATCTGTTATTAGAGCTGCCACAACTAAACAGTGTTAATGTAGTAGAAACTAGCAATGGAGTGTTCAAAACATGAAACATTTTTAACCCACCCAAATCTTGGAAGCTCAGGGTGTATGTGGGGATTACAAAGTTAAAAATCACACAACACCAGGTTTATTTGAAGGGCTAGCTTTCGGAGCACTGCTCCTTCATTAGGTGGATGAGGAGCAGCGCTGTGCCTTTTACTTTAATGGCTATTTGGAGCTTTTCCGATACTCTCTTGTTTGTATCTTGTCTTGTGCAAATCTGTCCTGGACATTTGCCAATGTATTATACCGAGGTGCATGTCTTGGCTGATCCAGTAACTCACTGACCCCTTAGTTGTGGGATATAAATTCCACTCCAGAGACATGGATAGACAATCAAGACATTCAGTGCAGTATTGTGGGAGTGCTATAATGATGAATGTGCCATCTTTCGACAGAGATGTTAAACCAAGGTAATCATAAATGTTTATGCTGTACTGTTTTTACGAAGAATTGGACAATTATCCCTGGTCTCTTGGCTAAAGTTGTCTCTGAATAGGTGGATGATTATAGTCATGTCTCTTGTTGCCCTTTGTGGGAGTTTGTCTTGTGCAAGTTGGTTACCTGTTCCTTACATTATGAACGGTACTTTAAAAGGATTTAGTTGGCTGCAAAGTGCTTTTAGATGTCTGAAACCTTGAGAAATACTGTGGAAGCCCTTTTTTTCATTACATTGTCATATCTCATGCTGTTGGAATGAGCCAAGCATGTTTTCGTTCTAATGCAACTCATTCTTAAAAGTAAATAATTAATGTGTGGCCATAAGTGTTACATGGGGTTTACTTGTGATCTCTGTCTTTTTGAACCATAAAGTTCATTGCTGTTCTTCTCCAGTGTTAATGTTCAGTGTTATCACACATGTTAATATCATCACTGTGAAATCATTTTCATGTTTTGTGGATGTTGTGCTACAAATAATCAAAGTCTCATACAGCAGATAAGGAAACCATTCAACCAATGATGGAATCTTTGAGAGAGTTATTCAATTAATTTTTTCTAGCATCCCTGCAACATTTTGCTTTCAAGTATGTATCCAATCCTCTTTTGAAAGTTCCTTTTGAATCTGATTTCACCATCCTTTCAACCAGCGTGTTCTGAATTATAATGGCTCGCTGCTCAAGAAAAATTCTCATCTCCCCTCTGGTTCATGCAATAGTTTTCTTTAAAACAAGCTCTGGTAGGTTAGGGTTTCATTTCCACATCAGCATCAACAATCTGTGTATTTTTACTTTTAAAATGCATGACTTAATTTGAGCATTGGGTTCTGACTTTAATTACAATACTGGTTGTGAAACTTGAAATCTGTGATCCTCATCCAAGCACAAAGTAAAGAGTTGTGTTACATGCAACTGTGACCTCCCCCAAATTCTTTGCTTCTCATGACTTAACTTCTTCCCAGAGCGTCCAAAGGCAGCAGCATATCAAGTACATTACTTCTAATTGTTACTCCACTGCCCCGTGATTGTGCCACTTCAACGTAAGTTTCCACTCAAGATTCCTGCTTCCAGTTTTAAATTGGAAATTATGCTGGGAGCGTAATCTCTGGATTGGAGCTGCGAGGCATGGCTGAATTCCAAAGGGAGAATTGTTCAAGTGAGATGCTATTAGAATGTCAGAACTGCAACTAATACAAATATGCTGGGTTAAGTAAGGAAGAAGAGACAAGAAATGCATAAATTAATAGCAGCAAAATGTAATGGGGAATGTTTTAGTGGATACGACGAGATATCAGGAAGTAGTGAACTGGCTGGAACTTTTGTTCTCTTATAGCGAAGGCTAGAAGGTGACCTTATAAAGGTCTTTAAAATTATGCAAGGATTTGACTGAGTAGTAATAGAGAAATTATTTCTACATGTGGCGGAAGGGGGTCCCAACCAATGAACCATAAATAAAAGATGGTCACTAATAAACTCAGAAATAATTTATGAGAAATTTCTTTTCCCAGAGGACTGATGATAATGTGTAACTTCCAACAATGTGGAATAGTTAAGTCAATCAAGAAATACTGTGTATTTAAAATGCTTCTTTTGGCTAATTGATCAATTCTTCTGAGCAAACCATTCTGGACTAAATTATACATTTAGACCACTATAGGCATGCAGCAGGGCATTGAGTGATTTAGACAAGGAAAATCCTATGGTTTACGCTGAGCAATTTAACCTTAAAAAAGAGGCAAAGTTAGGACATCATGTTTAGCTCAGGGGTTACCAAGCTGGTGTGCTCACTTTGCAAAAACAGCTATGCAAAGCTTTTAGGGAGATTAGAGATGAGGTCTATTGCTCTTAATTGCTGAAAAATCTGGCTCTGGAAGAGACTTTGGCATCCATGTGCAGATGGTTGTCTCGCAATCCTTTCAGATCTTCGTTTCTATTTCAAAATCCCAGTGAGTCAGAGGATGAAATTCCCTGCCTGGTAATCAAGGGGTGCTTTGTGAATAGCCACATGTGCAGACGCAATAATTTTGACCTGCAAGTTCCCATTCCCACAACACCATCACCCCATTTGTATAGACCACTGGCTTTCATTAGGTACACTCACTAATAAATACTGCCTAACTGGGCCATGCCCTGGGTGTTACTATTCCTCAGCAAAAGCTAGAATTTTCATGAGGAAAGGGAGCAGTCGTCCTCATTGATTATGATTGGTTGTATGCAGGGGCAGCATGGTGGCTCAGTGGTTAGCACTGCTGCCTCAGCGCCAGGGACTCTGATTCGATTCCTGCCTCGGGAGTCTGTAGAGTTTGCACGTTCTCCCAGTGTCTGTGTGAGTTTCCTTTGGGTGCTCTGGTTTCCTCCCACAATCCAAAGATGTGCAGGTTAGGTGAATTGGCCACGCTAAATTTCCCATAGTGTTCAGGGATGTGTAGGTTAGGTGCATTAGAACAAAGAACAAAAAAAAGCATTGGAAAAGGCCCTTCGGTCCTCCAAGCCTGCGTCAATCCAGATCGTCTACCTAAGGGCGGCATGGTGGTTAGTACTGCTGCCTCACAGTGCCAGAGACCCGGGTTCAATTCCTGCCTCTGGCAACTGTCTGTGTGGAGTTTGCACATTCTCCCTGTGTCTGCGTAGGTTTCCTCCGGGTGCTCCGGTTTCCTCCCACAGTCTAAAAATGTGCAGATTAGGTGAATTGGCCATGCTGAATTGCCCATAGTGTTAGGTGAAGGGGTAGATGTAGGGGAATGGGTCTGGGTGGGTTGTTCTTCGGAGGGTCGGTGTGGACTTGTTGGGCCGAAGGGCCTGTTTCCACACTGTAAATAATCAAATTTAACACTGCAGTGGGCGGCACAGTGGTACAGTGGTTAGTACTGCTGCTTCACAGCGCCAGAGACCCGGGTTCAATTCCTGCCTCAGGCGACTGTGTGGAGTTTGCACATTCTCCCTGTGTCTGCGTAGGTTTCCTCCGGGTGCTCCGGTTTCCTCCCACAGTCTAAAAATGTGCAGGTTAGGTGAATTGGCCATGCTAAATTGCCCGTAGTGTCAGGTGAAGGGGTAAATGTAGGGGAATGGGTCTGGGTGGGTTGCGCTTCGGCCGGTCAGTGTGGACTTGTTGGGCCGAAGGGCCTGTTTCCACACTGTAAGTAATCTAAATCTAAATCTAAACTTGTCACCTGTTTTCTAAAGGTCTGTATCCCTTTGTTCCCTGCCCATTCATGTATCTGTCCAGAATCATCTTAAATGACGCTATAGTGTCCGCCCCTTCCACCTCCACTAGCAAAATATTCCAGGCACAATCACCCTCTGTGTAAAGAACTTGCCACACATGTCTCCCCGAAACTTTTCCCCTATCACTTTGAACTCGTGGCCCCTAGTAATTGAGTCCCACACTCTGGGGAGAAAAGAAGTTTCTTGCTATCCACCCTGTCTATTATCTCTCATGATTTTGTAGAATACAATCAGGTCCCCTCCTCAACCTCCATCTTTCTTATGAAAATAATCCTAATCTACTCAATTTATCTCCATAGCTAGTGCCCTTCATACCAGGCAACATCCAGGTGAACCTCCTCTGCATCCTCTCCAGCTCACTGTTGGGAGGCTTATAATACAGCCCCAACATTGTTACCGCTCCCTTCCTATTTCTGAGCTCTGCCCATATTGCCTCACTGCTCGAGTCCTCCATCGTGCCCTCCTTCAGCACAGCTGTGATATCTTCTTTGACCAGTAATGCATCTTCTCCATCCCTTTCATCTTCCTCTCTAACCTGCCTGAAGCATCTATATCCTGGGATATTTAGTTGCCAATCATGCCCTTCCCTCAACCAAGTCTCAGTAATATCAGTAACATAATACTCCCAGGTACTAATCCAAGCCCTATGTTCATCTGCCTTACCTACTACACCTCTTGCATTAAAACAAATAGTCAGGGATAAATGTAGAGTGATAAATTCGGGGATGGGTCTGGGTGCGTTACTCTTCGGGGGGTCGGTGTGGACTTGTTGGGATGCTATGATTCTTTAAGTAGACACAGACTGAAACTATGCTATTTGTGTTAGAAGCTGCATGCTAGTGATATGACTGTGATAGACAGAATGCGCTGATAATCAAGCCCCACTATTCCATGAGTTAATCCATTTGTATAAGTGTTTTGATTCAATTACCAAAATGGCTAATTGTGTCTCTTTAATATGACAATAAAAGAGGTTTTCATACTTTTAATCCCGAAACAAATCCACTCAGACAGCACAAAAGATAACAAAGGCTCTGTGGAGATTGTATTTTGAAAGTAGGAGAAAAAGACTTTTTGGCCAATGACCTGAAATACAAAAGATTAAAAGTTTGACAAATTTTCACCGTCCATTTGGTTTCTTCTTGATGAAGTCAAATTACTGACAGCTATAGACCGATGGAAGCTCTTCGAGACAGTGGTTGGTTTGGAGGTAAATCAAGCTGGTTACAAGTCTTTATAAATGTGCTCACTGTTTAGCTTCTCAGGATTGAGAAGGTAGTCAAAATAGTGAAATGTGAAAGTTTGATCAGGTTCTCAAGTACTTCAAATGAGAGGGCGTAGAGGTTTTTCACCCTTCTGTTCAGAATCGAAAACAAGACCGGGAAGAGTTCCAAGGCACAGGGGCCCAGTAGTAGCCTCCAACCCAGGTTTTCCAGCAATTACGTACAATAAACTGGACCTCTTATCTCCCTAAATCTTTGTGTAACTGTTTTTCCAAAGTCACTTGAGCTTACTGCAGATAGCAAGTGAATCACAGCCCATACTCTCAACTGTTAATTTCATTGCTTTGTTTTACCAAAAAAAACCATTTTTAATCCAAAAAGTGTCCAAACCATTCAATATCTTCCAGTTTTTCCATACAGTCCATGCATGTAGTCTCAACACTAATAATGTAAATCTGTAATTAAATTCTTCTGAAAGTGTGCGAACATTGGTTCTAGTTCTGTTTTCCACAGTTCCTCTGAGAGCACAATGTCAAAAGCCATTCAGGCTGAAGGATAAGAAGTAAGAGATGAAGAAAAGGTGATGTCCGGCCGAACTGATTTCTTTCATAAATTCTATTGATAATAATGTAGCAATGAACAGAATTCATTAAGTTCTACATGGACCCTGGAGCATTCTATTTCCTCATGTTCTACTGGGACCAGTATTTTTACGAAGATGCTATTGCATCTATATCTGTCAAATCAATTGACGTTTCCTCTGTAAAGACTCAACTCTGAGGAAAAGACCTGCCATTTAAATTTTACATGAGTGTTAAGAGGAGGAATGCACTGAGTGAAACTAAGGATAATAGAGAAAGACCAGTGCCTGATATATGGGAACATGTGGCGAGACAGGAGATTTGCACTGTTGACCCTCATCTTTTGAAAGTTATTGATTATTTCTGGGTGGGTTACATTTTTTAATATAGGCTCCTTATTTGAGGAACTCCCTCCATGGAGATATCGATAGAAATGGCATTGATGCATTTAAAAAGAAGCTACATAAGTATATATGGGAGAAAGGAACAGGACTTTATTTTGACAGGGTTAAATGAAGTGAGTGCAGCTTAAATATCAGCCTTCATCATCAGGCCAAATGGTCTGTAAAGTAAATCGAATTCTGTGATGCCAGTTCTATGTAATTCCATGTCATCCACTGTCCTGTAAAGCATCTGAGGTGCTTTTTGTGTCACACATGAGTGCTGTGTAAATATAATTGTCTTAAACCTTTATTGCTGGATTTGATATACTCGTCTGTTGCTGTATACAAAGGTTCCTTGGTAACTAACCAGTTGACACATGTACCTGTCAGTACTTGATGGAGCGGATGGAGTATGTTGCTAAGGGAGGAAGGGGATGATAAAATTGTTGGATCAGTGCTCTGTACACTGCTATCAATTGAATCTTCCTAATAGAACTGTAAAACTGCTGGATCATGAGTGCTTTGCAAGAATTTCAATTCCCTAAAACTGTACAGCAGTGCCTTCCAAACTTTCTCCCACCCTGTGATCCCATTTTCCAATTTGCAAATTAGCATAAGGCAAACTGGAGGATTCTAAATGGGCTACTCAGCTGTTAGTACTGGTTTGGAGCTTCACTGTAGCCATTGCTACCTTGGAGTTCACGATCCCAAAATTTCATCTTGCAACAGTACTGGGGGCCACAACCCAGCATTCTGGGAGCACTTCTGTGCAAATTACAGAGGCAACTAGAATAAACTCTGTGTTGTGTCTTCTGTCAGATTTGGCAAAGGCAATCCAATTCATGTCAAAATGGTTTATTTCAGGTAGTTTATTGCCAGCGCCTCTGCAACTTTCACTTTTGCATCCTGAGATGCATCTCATCCGGTCTCTGTGATTTATCAACTATAAAGATCAACAGTATTTGCAATTATCAACCATCTTATCAATTTAAAACAATTCTAGTGACTGACTTTCCTTCTCTGTCATTGTGGCCTGGGCATAATCTCGTATTATTTTGATGTTATTAATCACTGATTCTGTGTTCCAAGTATCTTACCAAGATAAAAGCAAAGAAAAACTGTATTTGGGTAGCTTCTTTCATTACCTTTGGACGTCTCACATGAAGCCATTTTTGTTAAAAAGTGTAGTCTCGCTGAATGGAGATATCAATGTGTCACTGAAGGAAATATGGCAATGCTGTCCTTGCTTTAGACTCTTTGACCAGCTTATGAATTAAAATCACTTTACCGAAGTGCCCTTGTCAATGAAGTGGACAAAGGGACACAGAATTCAGTTTGTCATTCAACATGATTTTATTGACCAAATATTCCTTATTAAAAACACCATGTAAGCATTTCCAAATTCACAAAATATTTGCTGTTTAGCTCAATCCATGTAAAAAAGGGATATTAGCCACAGCAATCCATGAAATCGAGCTGTGCTGGTGGGGAATGTCCATCCACTCTGGCGTAGGACTGGTTCTCTTGTATGAAGGTAGGTTTTGCAGGGCAGATCCTCTCTCTCGATTTGTCATGCTGTCTGTCACGTGATTTCTGGCTTTGTCTGGCCCAGTCCAACACTGGCACCTCCACATCACAGATACTCCTCAGCCACTGGCTGGGAGTCAAGGCACCTGGCTGTCTGTTCAAAACTTCTCCAATACACAGCCCTCATGCTGGTTATGATTTGGAGATGCCGGTGTTGGACTGGGGTGTACAAAGTTAAAAATCACACAACACCAGGTTATAGTCCAACAGGTTTAATTGGAAGCACACTAGATTTCGGAGCGACGCTCCTTCATCAGGTGATTGTCATGCTGGTTGTAATTAATTCCCCTTGTAACCTGTTTGACCATGGGGTTTCCACTGTTCTTCGTCGCCAAAAGCTGCTGGCTGCTACTTAATTTAGTTTAGTCAATTTTCTGTCAGGCCTGATTTCTCTGGCTGTGCATTAATTTGGAAGGTCCAATTTTGGGCCAGTGGCTGCTTGATCACAACAGCCAGTTTTCACGTAGCAAACTCCCACTAAGTGTAATGAAGTAAAGATAATCTGTCTTTTTTAAAGTGATGTTTAGAATGATTCTTCATATCATGCCATCAGATACTTTATGCCCAGCTAAGGGGACTTCTGTTTAATGGGATATCTGAAAAATGGCACCTCCAACCATGCAGCAGTCCTGCAATATTCATTGGAGCATTAGCCTAGATTTTCAGTTCAACACTCGAGTGGGGCATCAACCCATAACCTTCTGACTCTGGTGAATATGTTCCCACTGTGCCACAACTGATACCCTACGACTGATCAGGTTATTGTGGCTATTTTTAAAATGTAAAGACACAACTTTTACATAATAATGAATGAGCAGGTTAATAGGTTAACACAGTTTGAGAACTTCCCTCTTCTGAAGACTAGAATGTCAGCTGGATTTGTGCTCCTCCAGAATTCTGTTATTTCTTCCCAGCTCAACCCCCTTCCCACTTATAACCTTGACATTTCCTGGTATACAATGTCCATCTATGACCAGATTGCACCCTCAATCAATTCTCCTGTTTTCTCCTTCACCTTTTTATCTTTGTTCATGTACTTCCTTTCTTCTTGATTTTGATTTTATTTAATACTCACATGTACCAAGAAACAATGAAAAGTTTTGTTTTGCGTGCTAACCAAACAATTCAGACCTTATATAAGTACATCAGGATAATAAAACAGAATATAGAATGTAGTGTTGCAGGGAATGATCAACTCTAATAAATGAGAGGTCCGCTCATCAGTCTGAAACAGTGGGAAAGAAGCTGCTCTTAAATCTGTTGGTATGTGTTTTCAATGCAAGGAAGGTTGTGATGGACTGGACTGCATTCACAACTCTGCAACTTCTTGTGGTCTTAGGCAGAACAGTTGAGTTAGCAAACTGTGATGCATCCAGATAAGTTGCTTTCTATGGTGCATCTGTGACAATTGGTAAGAGTCATTGTAGGCTTGCCAAATTTCCATAGCTTTCTGAGAAGTAGAGGCATTGGTGTGCTTTCTTGACTGTTGCGTCAACCAGGACAGATCATTGATGATATTTCCCTTTCGGAACTTCCCCCTCTGTTTCTCTTTCAGAGGCAGGATTCTGTTCAGTCAATCCATCCTATGCCAGTGTTCTTTAACTTAAAAATAGGAGAAAATATGACTGCTGGAAATTGTAGATGAAGCAGTTGTTTGTGGCTAGATCACTGATCTTTTCATTTCAGTTTCAAACCAAAGCATGCTGACTTCTGGTGATTGAACAGGTACTTAAAAGTCTTCCAATGTCTATTGAGCTATTTCCTTTCTATCTTCCTTATCATTTTTCTAAACTAGCTTTCCAGCCATTACTACCTCTTACGAAGATTGACTCCTTGTTGAGGTGAGTTTCCACAACTGCAAGTCACCTTGCAGACCTGAAGAAGGGTTACACCTGAAACATTGACTTGTTCACCACCTGACGCTGCCAGGCTTGCTGTGTTCTTCCAGCCTCCTGCTTGTCTACCTTGTATGTTGGCTTGCAATCACAGCTGAGCAGAGTCTTGTGTACGTAGGTGAATTTCAGGCATGGGTACCAGTTAGTATTGAAGAGTGAGAGCCTTGCAGTTCCCCCCAATCTGCCCTTCAGCCTAATGCTCTGCCGTCACAATCATTCGTAACACGTTCAGTCCTGCCTAGCTAAGGTTATCTAGCAAACCAGAGCAGTGATCAGCTACTTTCTGGACCATTAGGATGCTCAAGATCAATCTTCAAACAAGAACCTGTGTAGATAAGTGGGGAATTGTGGGGAAAAGATGTGGCTGAGCTGAACCTTGCTTCTATCCACAGCATTGTCCATTTCAGCAAGGGTTACTTGATGGTGAGAGTCGGACCAAGGTCTGGGTACTGAAGCAGATTGCAACCTCTTTCTCTACCACCAGATTAACTAGCTGAGCAGAGGCTAGGTTAATATTGCTCAATGAAATTATAGAATCCCGACAGTGTGGAAGCAGGCCATTTAGCCCATCGAGTCCACGAAATGGATCCCATCCATACCCACCCCATTACCCTATAACCCTGCATTTCCCATGGCTAATCCACCCCAGCCTCCACATCCTTGGACATTACAGGGCAACTTGGCATGGACAATTCCCCTAATCTGCACATCTTTGGGCTATAGATTGAACCCGAAGCACTTGGAAAGAGAACCCACGCAGACACTGGGAGAATGTGCAAACTCCACACAGACAGTCACCTGAGGGTGAAATGGAATGCAGATCCCTGTTGCTTGAGGCAGCAGTGCTAACCACTGAGCCACCGTGCCATTCTGTGGAATAGGGAATATGGCAATCATTCCGCTCTTTCTAACCAGCTCAGTCAAAAGTACCTTTTAAACAGACTGTGCATTGTCACTTCAAAACTTTTTCTTTTTGTTGCATTTTAATTCGTGGAGGCTGTGAAAAAGCCAGGATGGAATAGGAGGTTACAATGGCTGGATTCTTGATTTCAATGTGTTTTTCTCCCTACACTTCAAGCAGGAGTAAGAGGACTGTTTCTCCAACAAGCTAGCCTCTTCATCAATCTCTTGTCAGGACCCACACCTTGTCCCATTCACTGAGAACTACACCCCTCAACCCCTCCTGGCCGAGTGATGTCCGTTTATCACTTTCCCCTCCATCCACCCACACAGATTTGACTGAACTTTGTTTCTGGTTGGCTTCCTGACCACGTCAATTCCCAACAAGACTGTCAATTGAGTTGCTAATTAGACAGGAATCTTGTTAGAGAAAAGAAAGGTACAGGTCGACTTGCTACTAACTTCCGCAAAGGCCATACTTCCAAGTTCCATTCTGAAAATCCATATCCACCCTGTTCAGTCCCCTCTCATTACTGCTGTACCCCTAGATATCATTGAGAAATATTGGCAGCTGCTAATTTATACCTCAGCCCCTCTTCCATCATATAGAACAAAGAACAAAGAAAATTTACAGCCCAGGAATAGGCCCTTTGGACCTCCAAGCCTGAGCCGATCCAAATCTACTGTCTAAACCTGTCGCCCAATTCCTAAGCATCTGTATCCCCCTGCTCCCCACCTCCTCGTGCATCTGTCCAGACGTATCTTAAATGAAACTACCGTGCCTGCCTCTACCACCTCTGCTGGCAACGCGTTCCAGACACCCACCACCCTCTGCACGAAGTACTTGCCGCGTGTATCCCCCTTAAACTTTTCACCTCTCACCTTGAAAGTGTGACCTCTTGTTACTGAATCCTTCACCCTGGGGAAAAGCTTATCTCTATCCACCCTGTTGATACCCTTCATGATTTTGTAAACCTCAAACAGGTCCCCCCTCAATCTCCTTTTTTCTAATGAAAACAAACCTAACCTACTCAATCTGTCTTCATAGCTAGCACCTTCCATACCAGGAAACATCCTCGTAAATCTTCTCTGCAATCTCTCCAAAGCATCCAGATCCTTTTGGTAATGTGGCAACCAGAACTGGACACAGTATTCTAAATGCGGCCGAACCAACCTCTTGTACAATTTTAACATGACCTGCTAGCTCTTATACTCAATACCCTATCCAATGAAGGCAAGCATGCCATATGCCTTCTTGACCACTCTATCCACCTGTGTAGCAACCTTCAGGGTACAATGGACCTGCACTCCCAGATCTCTCTGCTCATCAACTTTTCCAAAGGCTCTTCCGTTCGCTGTATAAAAAAAGCTCTAGAATTAGACTGGTCTAAATGCATCACCTCACATTTGTCTGCCACTTCTCTGCCCAACTCTCCAGTCTATCTATATTCTCCTGGATTCTTTGACAGTCCCTTATGCTTTCTGCTATTTCCCAATCTTCTGCATCTGCAAACTTATGTCTATCACAAACATCAGTGGTCCCAGCACTAATCCCTATGGAACACGACTGGTCACCTTTCTCCATTTCGAGAAACTCCCTTTAACTACTACTTTCTGTCTCCTGTTGCTCAACCAGTACTTTATCCACTTAGCTAGAACACCCTGCACACCATGTGACTTCACTTTCCTATTAGTTTACCACTGGGAACCTTATCAAACGCCTTACTAAAGCCCATGAATGTGACATCAACAGCCCTTCCTTCATCCATCAACTTGGTCACTTCCTCAAAGAACTCTATTAAGTTGAAAGGCACGATCTCCCCCACACAAAATGATGTTGCCTATCGCTGATAAGCCCATTCTTTTCTAAATATAAATAGATCCTATCCCTCAGCACCTTCTCCAGCAACTTTCCCACCACTGATGTCAGGCTCACAGGTCTGTAGTTACCAGGAATATCCCTACTACCCTTCTTGTACAGGGGTACAACATGAGCAACCTTCCAGTGCTCCGGCACCTCACCTGTGTTTAAGGGTGCCGTAAAGATATCTGTCAGGGCCCCAGCTATTTCCTCTCTTGCCTCCCTCAGCAACCTGGGAGAGATCCAATCTGGTCCTGGGGATTTGTCCACCTTAATAACCTCTAGCATACCCAACACATCTTCCCTACTTCTCTAATCTCAACATTCATCATGTTCCTCTCTTCAGTGAACACTGATGCAAAGTAATCATTCAGAATCTCACCCATTCTCTCAGGTTCGACACGTAGCCTTCCTTCATTATCCTTTAGTGGACCAGTGCTTTCTCTAGTGACCCGCTTGCTTCTTATATAAGAATAAAATGCTTTGGGATTCTCCTTAATTCTGCTCGCTAAAGCTATTTCATGACCCCTTTTAGCCCGCTTGATTCCTCATTTAAGATTGGTCCTATTCTTCCAATATTCCTCCAGGGCCCATTCTGGTCTTAGACCATCTTCATCCCCGACAGAAAACCTTTGTTCTCTCAGTACTTTGTGACACAGATCATTAAAGATTTACTGGCAAGGTTTGTTTTAACAAGAGGAATGTTCACTTTAGAAAGTGAAATGACTTTTATTTTATATAAACGTTTATTAACTTCTGATGAGGAAGCCTTTTATTTTCAGTGCAGCTCATTTGTAGATTTCTTAAGTAAAGCAAAAGGATTTTCTAAGTTTTTATACATTAAAAAATATAAAAGTCCTGCTTGCTACTGTGGAGACAGAATCCCTTGGTGCATTCATGGTGTAGTTACAATATTAAAGGCTCAAGTAATATAGTTGTCAGTGCCAACACTGCAATATAAGCCAGCTACATTATTGCTAATTATTCGTTTTCTTCTATTTTATTGACATAATAAAATTGCCTGGGGTTTTTTTAATCTCTGCTGTAAATTTGAGTTGATGCTTTGGGCTGCAAGCTCTGTATTCAATTTTCCCGATGGTGACTGGACCAAAACAATAAATAGACCATTGCAAGCCAGTCGAAACAGAGCCTTGTGTCTATCCTCTGATTAAATCAGACAGTAATGAATGATTATTGTTGTGAACAATATGCAGCTCAACAATAAATTTGATCATGATGAGAGCCAGAAAGCTGTTGTCTAAACCCAAAATTAACAAGTGCTTCAGAATGTGAATATCGACTTATTGAGGAGTTGTTGGCTTACTTTCTCTTCCTTATGTTTTTCTTGCTGTGTGGGATACTGCAGTAGGCCCTTATTTGCATCTGGTCTGTGGGTTCAATTTACATCAAATTGATGTGTCTTACAGCTGCAGTACACTACAGGGAGCAGTCTCGTCAGTTTGGCATTAACTAAAGGCGTATTTTTTTCACTGGCTAACGACGTGAGTTTGAAAGCTTTCAAGAAATCATGCCACTTGTCAGGAATAACAAAGTTCAAATCTATTTCCAGTTCTTGAGAATTTTAAAATGCTAATCGCTGAATGCATTGTGCAATCGTGAACTTTCCATACAGTCACCTGGACAAAGATTCCTTGCTCTGAGTGGAGTTCCTGTTTTCTCAGGGTATTTTTTGCTCATGTCTAATTACATGGATTTGTGCCTTCCTCTGGGTAAGGGTGGCACTGTGGATTCATTGTTTTATTGAATGGAGGATGATTTATTAGATGAATGACCAGGGAGAGATCATGCTTGTTCACCATAACAAAGACTTCCAATTCTAACCCTGTCTCGTGATGTGGAGGAGCCGGTGTTGGATTGAGCTGGACAAAGTTAAAAAGCTTCCAAATAAACCTGTTGGACTATAACCTGGTGTTGTGTGATTTTTAACTTTGTCAACCCTGTATCAGACAGTTCTCATCTGAACTTTTGTTATTTCCGCACTTGACTCTTGCAGTGCTGTCCTGGCCAGTTTCCCACTTTACACATTCCTGAAGAAGGGCTAATGCCTGAAACGTCGATTCTCCTGTTCCCTAGATGCTGCCTGACCTGCTGCGCTTTTCCAGCAACACATTTCCAACCCTCCAGTAAACCTCAGTTCATTCAAAAGTCTACTGTCTTCATCTCCATTCATGAACAACCCTTTAACATTATTTGAAAATGAGCAGGTAATTCCCTTGCTCTGGATAGCATTCCTCACTTAAACAGCGCTGCCCAGAAGATAGATTCACTTGTTATTCATCTCATAGCCTTTTGTGACACTGTGGGTTGTGCAAAAATGGCTTGTGCATGCCCACAATAACATCGATAATTATTCCTCAAAAAGTAAGTAATTGGATATACCACCTTACTCTGTAAAAGGTGTTGCATTACTACTATTGCTTTGATATGAAGTGCTTCAGAATATAATGGGTGACGTGATCAAATGATTTATGATTTTTTTTATATAATGCATCAACAGCTTGAAATTATATAAGAGTGTTATCAAACATGTAAGAGATGTTAGTGCAGGGATAGATTTTAAGGAATGCCTTCAAGGGCAAGAAAGAGCAAAGTGATGTTTAGCGAGACATTCCAGAGTTTTGGTTGAAGGAGGCCCAGCTGACCATAGGAGGAAAGATGTTGTGAAACTTGAAAGGGTTCAGAAAAGATTTACAAGGATGTTGCCAGGGTTGGAGGATTTTAGTTATAGGGAGAGGCTGAATAGGCTGGGGCTGTTTTCCCTGGAGCGTCGGAGGCTGAGAGGTGACCTTATAGAGGTTTACAAAATTGAGGGGAATGGATAGGGTAAATAGACAAAGTCTTTTCCCTGAGGTTAGGGGAGTCCAGAATTAGAGGGCATAAGTTTAGGGTGAGAGGGGAAAGACATAAAAGAGACCCGAATTAGAGGACATAAGTTTAGGGTGAGAGGGGAAAGACATAAAAGAGACCCTCTTTTCACGCAGAAGGTGGTACGTGTATGGAATGAGCTGCCAGAGGAAGTGGTGGAGGCTGGTACAATTGCAACATTTGGGTGGGTATATGAATAGGAAGTGTTTCGAGGGTAATGGGCCAGGTGTTGGCAGGTGGACTAGATTGGGTTGGGATATCTGGTTGGCATGGACGTGTTGGACCGAAGGGTATGTTTCCGTGCTGTACATCTCTATGACTCTATGACTAGAAATGAAGGAAAATGCACGGTTGGGATCGAGGACCTTTCAGAAGTGGGGAGGTAATGAGGTGCTGGATAATAAGCACTCTATCTCAGGGACTACCTTCGCCATTTCATCAAACTTGTAAAATTATGTTAAATGAGCCAAATATCATAGAGCAGATTACATTTGTGTGAAATGCCCTGATTTGAAACTACTGGTTAAGTACTGCTTTAATTTTAAGATTGTCATAGTTATTTGCAAATCTCACCATGGCCTGGCCCTCCCTATCCCTGTAATCCCCTCAGCCTATAACCTCCTGAAATACTTGCACTTTGTCTAATTCTGGCTGCTTGAACAATGAAGGCACTATGTAAATGCAATTCGTTGAAGTTGTTTCATCACATCTGTTGTAGTCAGCTAGACTGCAGTAGATGTAGTAATTTTAAATTCTTACACAAGAACCTTTGCATTCTTATTGCACAACATGATACTGTCTTGCACAGTGATCACTTAAGGCAAACCAGACCTGAGACTGATACAAAAGTAACAAGTCAAACTTGTGCCACTTGACAATGTGACCCTTGTCTCTAAAGGCCGTCTGGCTACAGTTGGAATCTTTATGATAAAAAGAATATTTTTTCTATCTCAAGTTTGACACCTCTCTGCAACAGCACACTTCGCATCAAGATAGATCTATTAATAAGATGCAATTATAAGACAGCGCGACCTTATCAGACCACCTCCTTTGCCCCTTATTGCATTTAGTTTCTATGGCCCTTGTTAAATAATGAGCTGTATGAAGCAAGTGTGAAGGAATTTTGTTTTCTGTTGGAGGCCAAGCCTTTTTTTTTGTATAATAGCGTTCTTAGTTTTTTTTTATGAGTTCCTTAATCATCCTGGTCCGAACAGCATTGAGCAGAGTGTTGCAAGTTCTAAATAGCACATTAAAAGTGCCAGCTTCTCATCATAACAAGGGAGTAACTACAGTACTTGCTGATACTGGAACAGCACAATAATTCACTTTTCTTAGTCAACTCACTAAAATGCCACTACAAACTGAGCCAAATAGCATCCCACTACAACACCATTTCATCACTGAACATTGAACATAGAACAGTACGCACAGGAACAGGCCCTTTGGCCCAGATGTTGTGCCGAACATAATGTCACGTTAAACTAATTCTTTCTGCCTCCATTCCTCCATTCCTTATTCATGTGTTTATTTAAAAGCCCCTTAATCACCCCTATCGTATCTCACTACACCACCACCCTTGGCAGCACTGAATGCCTCAAAAGCCCACTGACAATCGGCCCCATTCCTTGTAACACATGCATATGTCAGCTGTTGGTTTCAGTGAAGGTGACCGTGCGTGGATTCATGTTGGAGCTCTTTAGCTACGTGTTCCTTCATCATAGCCTTATCTGCACTGAGGTCACTCTGGAGAAAGAGCACTGCGTGGCGATTGACATGCTTAAGGCCATGACCACAGGAACCAGATAAATTGTATCGTGGATGCCAGCAGCAATGTTATTATTTAAGTTTATAAGTTATCAATGCCTATTGTTTTACTAAGGAAAGGCAATCCAGGTAATTTTAAGATAGTAGAGTATGTTTGTTAACTTTAGCACTCAGAGACCAGTTAGTATTTCTTGAGAAAGTTCAACTGCATTTTCAGGTGCCCATCGCTTATAGTTTCAGTCATATGTTCAGCTCTTTGTCTTATCAAATACTGAAAAAACTGAAGATCTTGCATTAAATTTGATCTTTTGGGACTCTCAGAAATATTGTAAAGGTAATGAAGCAATGTCTACCTGTGTACGACAAAATCTGGGCAAAATCCAAGCTTGGGGTAATAAGTGTCAGTAGATATATGGGAACACCATCAGTTGCAGGTTCCTCTCTTGGTCCTTTACCATCCTGACTTGGAAATACCAGTTTATCACTTGTCTAACCGCATTGTGGGAGCACCTTCACCACTTGGACTTCTTCAGTTTAAGAAGACTTCAATTTAAGAAATAGGTGCCTGAAGATGTGCTTGATCTTTCTCGAGATATTAACTAGTCACTGAGCACTGAAGGCAACAACCATACTCTACTATCTTAACATTATGTTCTTGAGGGCAATAAGGGATGGGCAGTAAATGCTGGCCCTAACACCACAATCCCACCTGTGAGTAGAGAAAATAAGTACTTGACAAAGTGTAGTTAGTCTGTAATGCAGGAAATATGTAAAACGATTTGCAAAGAGCAAGACTCCATATATAACAGTATGATACGGATGGACAACTTGTTTTAGCAATGTTAATTGAGGGTTGCATTTTGAGTTTGGTACTGAGGAGAACTCCTGTGCTGTACTTTGAAGAATGACAAAGAATCTTTGCATCCACCTAAGAACGCCCCAGTTTAACATGTCTTCTGAGCAATAGTATTCTAACAATGTAGCACTCCCTTGCCAATACACTGGGGTGTCAGCCTGGAATCTCACCTTACGCCTCTGCAGTAGGGATTTGAAACCAGAGCCTGCTGACTGGTGAGGTGAGAGGGCTAAATACTGAGCCGCAGCTGATGTCTGCAGACATCCTGATTCTCAAATAATGTGTGGGATTTCTTTCTATTTGCTTCGAACATTTCTGCTGATTGGTTATAAAACTGTAGAATGGTGGAGGTTGGGACATTTGAAAATCATCCCATTATTTGGTGCTGAGTCTTTTCTATTTCCAGATGTTTTGGGAAGGTGAATATATTGGTCAGTCTACAGTAAGAGCATGGTGAGGGTCATATGGAGGAAGTGGGCCAAGGGACAAAGCTCTAGGAATGTATTAAGCCAGAGTTGGCAGCTCTCAAGCCACGTGGCTTCAGCATATCCTAATTTTGATGAGGAAACTGAAGAATTAATAGATCGGTTTGAATCATGACTTCTCTTAATGGTAGTCACAAAGATGTTTGTTATCTAGGTTATCTCGCCTCTCAACAAAAGAAAGGCATTTAATAATTACGAAGAAACCATTGAAACGAAATTTGGGCGTGAAAAGATAATCCTTGTCCTAAAGATTCTTTTGAAAACTCAACCATTCAGTACAAATTATAATCATGTCTAGCACTCTTTTGTTTAGTCCGTTTCAGTTCATTGTTATTTAAAGAGCAAGAGTTGATGCCATTTTCTGGGTTATTGAGCTGAAATTGTAAGGAAGATGAATTAACACACGCCACTGATGCTGAGGTAATGACTCCCAGGCTGATGATAATCTAGTTCTTTTACACCAATAAAGTCAGTAAGCCATTCAAGCCAGTACCCTGATATCATCAGCTGCATTGCCTGAGCAGAAATTATTCATAATTGAATGGAACAAAACAATGGGATGTGAATCTTATTAATTATTAAGAAGCTGTTTCGGTTTTTTAAAAATGATTTCCTGATGGTGAAAGTCCTTCCTTAAATAAATTATGTTTCTTTGACTGTAAAGATTCTTTTTAACCTGCCTTATCCATGCTGAAACATGTTGATTGAAGGTGGGTATGGTTGCTGATGGATTGGATTCTAACCGGTTGAGGAATTGATTTCTCACAGACATTGGCTAGAAAGTTTAGTGGTGGGGGTGCATTTAATTAGCTGGATGGTTGGTCGAAAGGAATGTCTCCACCAACTTGGGTCAAGAGCAGGAAGACCCATGGATGACTTTCTTGCCCCGACACTAATTGAGGTACGTAATTTAATGCCCCCTTAAAACTGTCTCTGGCATTAACTCAGTGATGGGCAGAGAACTTGCCATGCAGAGAGCACAAAAAGCAAGTCCGTCTGGAGTAATATCTGTTCCCCTGGAGGAGGTCCTCCATTAAAAGGCCTGATAAAGTGACTTGGCGTTGAGAAGAGGAGGTCTAGACGTGCCGAGAGCTAATGTCTGGCTTTCCTGCTGGCCCTCACTTCCTGTGCAGCCCACCAATCAATTTATCTCATTTGCCATCATCTGTCTCTGACCTGGGATCCAATGGCAATCCCAGGCCCCTGTGGATGTCATGCCAACATTAAGCATCACCTTCTCAGTGATGCTGTGACTCCATAGGAGTCTGCGAAACCTTCAACCTGGGGTTGGCCTCAGTGGGAGATAATGCTGAAGGCCTTTTCAGGTGGTTTGACCATGCTGGGCTCTATAGTCTCCTTGATTCCGCCACCTGCCCATCCTCCATTCCCCACAAAGATTTTTCTCCACAAGGTTCTGACAGATTATTCTGCTCGTTTCAAAAGAGCACTCTTAATGAATGCCATTACTATTGTTAATATTATGATCGTGCAGAATTGACAGCCAGAAAAGACCAATTAATTCAGCCGTTCTGCGGCACAGCTTAATGGTTAGTGCATCTTGACTGGTTATTTCCCTTTGGTTCTCCGCCATACTTCCCAAACTCCTGCAATGAGACAATCGAGACCTTTGGTGTGACTTAGAAGCACCATATGCTGTCTTCCAGTAAAAAAAAGAGGAGGGGTTACCTTTGAGCTTTGTTGGTACTGTTGCAATGTAGGAGTTTAGCAGTCAAATTTTCAAGTATGCAGCACACTCATCCAAACAAACAACAACATGACAACGTCGTAGAATCCCTACAGCATGGAAGAGGGCTGTTGAGCCCATCAAGTCTACACGAATCTTCTGAAGAGCATTCCAACCAGACCCTTCCACCCTATCCCTATAACCCTTCACCTCCCATGGCTAATCCACTTAGCCTGCACATCCCTGGACACTATGGGCAATTTAACCAGGCCAATCCACCTAACCTGTACATCTTTGGACTGTAGGAGGAAACTGGAGCACCGGAGGAAGCCCACCCAGACACAGGGAGAATATGCAAATTCCACACAGACAGTCATCTGAAGATGGAATCAAACCCTGGTCCCTGGCACTGTGAGGCAACAGTGCTACTACTGTGCTGCCAATGTCCTGATGATCTGTGTTTAAGTCTTGATGGAAGAATGAATAGCACATGGGACACTATTGCTAACTGACCTGGGCTTCTTTGAAATACTGAAATAATGGGATTTTAATAGAACTTTTCCAAAGTCAATGCTTCTGAAAGTACAGCACTTCCAGTGAGATGAAACCTAACTGTGGTGATCTGACCATAGCATTCAGATGGCTAGTTCACTGGAGTTAAGTTTCATCCCACATCCTTCTAAGTCAGAGATGAGAGGACAACTATTTACTGAACCATGACTGACCCTGAGAATGACCTGGTGTACGAAAATCAAAATGCTGCAGATGCTGGAAATGTGAAATAGTAACAAGAAGTGCTGGAGAAACTCAGTAGGTCTGCTAGCATCTGCGGAGAGAGAAATAGTGTTAACATTTCAAGTTCATATGACTTTTCTATGGAGTGCTTATTTTTATTGCATCTCTTTTAGTTATTGTCTGTAGTGCTGGAGCCTTCCTTTTACTCCTGATTGCCAGGATTGTAATCTCATCTGTGAAGAACTGTGGGCACAAGCTGCATGGGTTGCTATCTTTCCACAATGCTCGACACTTGGGTGTCAATGCATGTGCAGTTGTTAACGGTTTTTCAGTCAGTCTAAGAAGTTTGTGCTCCAACAACAGTAACAAAGGCAA
Source organism: Chiloscyllium plagiosum (assembly GCF_037043375.1). NCBI lineage: Eukaryota > Metazoa > Chordata > Chondrichthyes > Orectolobiformes > Hemiscylliidae > Chiloscyllium > Chiloscyllium plagiosum. The sequence goes on from NW_028270145.1 coordinate 29,716,979, forward strand.
CGTTAACAGCTCAAACATCTGTAGTTAGCCTTCCTCGTAACTTTTGTGGCACAAGATGCGACTGTGGAACTTGTTAAGGCAGACATATGTTCCACGCCAACATATGTTGAAAGTTATTGTTGTTCAGAGTTGATTTCAATGGGTTTTGAATTGTGGCCAAAGCTTAGCCTCAACACAAAGGGAGATTCAGTTTCCAAGGCATGTGGGTGCTAAATAAGACATTATTTTGTTTTTTTTTGCGTGTGGCTGGAATGTAAATTATCTGCATTGCTCTTCTTTTCCATTGTCCCCTGCTGAGCTCAGAATTCCCCTGAAGCCTGCCAACAGTATAACTCAGAGCCTAAGCTGGTACTACTTTTGGTTTTGGGTTAAATTCTCTAGCTCCTTGAGAGATATTCACAATCATTGCTTGGATTTATATTTGTCTCTTTCTGTGGGTGGTCCATCCTTCTCAGGGCAATGGATTATGCAGAAGGATCCATTTTCTTTGTGTCAAACTCACTTGATTCATTGCACTAAAAATATCACTCATGTTCCATAAACGCTTGTTTGATTGCCAGTGAAAGAAGAAAAAAGGTTTGAGGAGATGAATGTGTATTAGCCTCCCACTTCCATTCCCAACATTGACTGTGCACTAAAAAGCTGGTTTTATTGACTTGCGCCAATTTTTCTAACTTATCCGTATGATATGGAATGACTGGAATTTTTCCTGCATTACTGTTTCTCAGCAGACACTGTGACTTGTGCTAATGTCTTTTGGATAGTGTTCCAGAAGCCCGGGCTAATGCCAGCATGGCAGCTGGTGGTTTTTGAATTCAATTTATATAAAAACACAGAACATTAAACTTGGTTTCAGCTACAGTCACCACGGTGACCATTGCTGATTGTTGTAAAAATCCGTCTGGTTCACAAATGACATCTGCTGTCGTCACCCGGTTTGTCGGACATGTAACTCCAGATCCATGGCCCTCTAGCTGACTCTTAACTGCCCTCTGTAATGCCTCCAGCAATTCTATCAGCTCCAGGGCAATTAGGGGTGGACAAAAAATGGTTGCCTTGCCAGCATCCCATAAATGAGTAAAAGGAAGCAAACAGTGACTGCACTTCATTATCTCTCATGTATTTTGAGATAACTTTAAGTCATATAAGGAGTCACAAGACTTTTTTTTAAGTGCCTGTCCTTAATTGTTTTATGGAAAGTTAGTGCTGAGCTGCTTTCTTGGACTACTGTAGCAGTTCAAGAAAGCAGCTCAGCACTAACTTTCCACAGAACAATTAAGGATAGCTACAGTAGTTCAAGAGGTGCTTCCCACATTGCTAATATGTTGGACTCTCAGGATTTTAACCCGGTGACTATCGTGTCTCTGAGTAAATGTTTGTTTCATTTGGAATTGTTTGGCGCAATGATAGTGTAATATCCAGGTCAACGTTACCTTCAATTGACTCAATGTTATGGACAGAAGAAAAGGAAAAGCAACAGAACTTTCTTCGCATATGCATAACCCAAACTGATCATATTTCTGCTTAATTTGTACCAGGTGCACTATTTCCCAGCAAATTTATCATTTGTCAAATTCTGAGTCATTGCATGAAAACCATCATTGAATCCAGGCTGCAAAAACAAAGGCCTACAAAGCTGAATAAAAACATCCCCGAACTTGGGCATGTCTATATTAATACAATTAGATACTGTATCTCCCACTTTATTACCAGACTCCGGATGGTGTTTCTGGTATAAATATGTTGGAATTCTTTCAAGTGGATGTCATTTAAGCTTTTATGAAGTTTCATATTGTTTTGTACTTGTTAAGTGGGGAGAAAGTTTCTCTGGCTTGGGACTTGCGAAACTGAACTGCTGATGTTACCAGGGCACGGGTGGAAGTTAAAATCTCAACTTTCTCTCTTGGTGGTCCCTCAAAATGATGAGGACGCTCACAAATGTATAAAAAACGAACGGGAGTTGATTATTCCACCCACCGAGCCTATTTTTCTATTTAATATGATTGATCTGATTTGAACCAAACTTCACCTTCTTGTCTACACCACCAATTTTTTTTTTACTCCTTTGCTTCACAAGAATCTATCTTCCTCTGTGCCTTAAATATATCTAAAGATTCTGCTTCCACCACCTTACCAGGAAGAGTTTCAAAGCCTCATTCTCTCCGAGAGAAATAGTTTTGCCTTATATCGGTTTAAAATGATTCCTTATTTTGAGACAGTGACCCCGAGTTCTGCCACCTCCCATAAGAGAAAGCATCCTTCACATGGGGAGGTGATGGCCTGGGTGGTATTATCACTGGACTATTAATCCAGAGACCCAGGTAATGTTTTGGGCACCTGGGTTCAAGTCCCGCCACGGCAGATGGTGGAATCTGAATTCAATGAATATCTGGAATGGACAGTCTGATTCAATAAATATCTGGAATTAAGAGTCTAATGATAACCGTTGAATAATGAATTAATTGTTGATTGTTGGGAAAACCCACCTGGTTCACTAATGCCCTTAAGGGAAGGAAACTGCCATCCTTACCTGGTCTGGTTCCTACATGTGGCTCCAGACCCACAGCAATGTGGTTGATTTTTAACTGCCCTCTCAATAAATGCTAACCTAGCCAGCAATGCCGTCATCCTGTGAATGAATTAAAAAAAACACATCCACCCCTCAAGGACTCATACATTTCAATCAAGTCACTTCTAAGCTCCAGCGCATATAAGTCTAGCTTGACTAAACTTTCCTCATAAGGCAACCTGCTCATTCCAGGTCTTAGTCTGCTTAAATTTCCTCTGAACCTTTTCTGATGTATTTAGGTCTTTGCTTCAATAAGGCAACCAGTAAGGTAATAGTAGTCCAGGTGTGTTTTCACAGGTGTCCTGCAAAACTGAGACATGATAATATCCTTACTTTGTTATTCAGTTTTCCTTGCTGTAAATGATAGCACTCTATTCGCTTTCCTAACTATCTGCTTTACGAGTGGACTGACATTTTGCAATTCTTGCATGAAGGACACTCAGATCCCTCTGCCTCTCTGAACTCTGCAAGCTCCCACCATTGAGATTTTATGGTTCTTGTTTATTCTTCATGCCAAAAGGATGATTGCACATATTCCACCATTATATTCCATTTTCAAAATCTTTTCCCTCTCTCTTAAGGAGGCTACAAATGGATATAAGTAGGTTATTGCCTATTCACAACTGCTTCCTGCTTATCTTTGTGTCATCAGCTTATCTGGCAACCATCTCTTCATCCCAACCATTTATATAAATTGTAAAGAGCTAAGGTTGCAGCACCGATCCCTGTGGTACACGATTATTTATATCTTGCCACCAGAAAAAGACTATTATGTCTATTTTCTGCCTCTCAATAACCAACCAATCCTTTATCAATGCCAATATCTACATCAGGAGCATTTATTTTCCACAGTAATATTTGATGTGCGCTTGTGATTTCCAGAAGGCATTTGATAAATGCAGTGGGTGAACAGTGACAGCCTTTTTCCCAGGATGGCAATGGCAAGCACGAGGGGGCATAGCTTCAAATTGAGGAGTGATAGATATAGGACAGATGTCAGAGGTATTTTCTTTACTCGGAAAGTAGTAGGGGTGTGGAACGCACTGTCTGCAACAGTTGTAGACTTGCCAACTTGATGGCCATTTAAATGGTCATTGGATAGGCATATGGACGAGAATGGAATAGTGTGGGCTTCAAATTGGTTTCACAGGGTGGTGCAACTTCAAGGGCTGAAGGGCCTGTACTGCATTGTAATGTTCTATGTTCTATATTATTGGTTGTTGCTCTTCCTCAGCACCTTGCTTCCAATAAATTGGTTCAATGTTATTTTCCCTCCACAAAGCAAAGTTGACTTTGTCTAATTATTTTGAACTTATCCAAGTGCCCTAACATGACATTTTTAGTAATACGTTCTAACATTTTCCAATTGAAGCAAACAGAATGGAAGATGGGGGAAACATTATGGCTGTAAGAGCTGCTCCTTTTTTGAGGTAGTTTAGGTGTTGGAGGTGACCTCCTCGAATTCCAGGAGCAGTAAGCTGTTTTATAAGCTGTTGCATTGTTTTGGAACTTTGGGGGAAAAAAAATCAAAAGAATGGCACAAAAACAGGAGGAAGAGAACAAAACACGGTGGCACAGTGGTTAGCACTGCTGCCTCACAGCGCCTGAGACCCGGGTTCAATTCCCGCCTCAGGCGACTGACTGTGTGGAGTTTGCACGTTCTCCCCGTGTCTGCGTGGGTTTCCTCCGGGTGCTCCGGTTTCCTCCCACAGTCCAAAAGATGTGCAGGGTCAGGTGAATTGGCCATGCTAAATTGCCCGTAGTGTTAGGTAAGTGGTAAATGTAGGGGTATGGGTGGGCTTCGCTTCGGCGGGTCGGTGTGGACTTGTTGGGCCGAAGGGCCTGTTTCCACACTGTAATGTAATCTAATCTAAAAAAAAAGCCGAGGCCATATGGTCAGTGTGTGTGAGAGAGAGAGAGAGAAATAAACCTACACTGCTGTCTGACACAGCAGTGAATCTGCACAGCTACTGCCCTTGTTGTTGGAGTTCTAGTATTTCTGGGACATAGGAGTGTGTCTAAGAAAAATTAACAACCAGTGAAATTCACAGTGACCTTGAAGGAAACTGTGTGGGAGAGCTCATAGCACAGGAGCAGATAAGTGCATGGTTTTTAAGTGTAATCTTGCTGTATTTTTTTAATAGTGAGTAGAGTGGGTTCTTTTTGGTTATATGTTTTAGTGAGATCTGTTTCTTGATTAAAATTTAAAAATACAAACCATAGCTTCTAAGTTAGCCAGGAGCAGTGTTTCTTTTTAGAAAAGTAAGACTGTGCTGGTTTCTGTCATGACTAGAGTAGTGCTGGAAAAGCACAGCAGGTCAGGCAGCATCTGAGGAGCAGGAAAAATCGGCATTTTTGATGAATGGCTTTTCCTTGCTCCTTGGATGCTGCCTGACCTGCTGTGTTTTTCGAGTATCACTCTGATTTTGACTCTAATCTCCAGCATCTGCAGTACCTACTTCTGCCTGTGCTATTTTCTGGAGATGGTTAAGGTACAAAGATGGCCTTAAGTGGTCATCCTGTGGTCTTCCTGTGGGATGTCCGAGATTAGGGAGAATTTCCATGTTACTGATGAGTTATGTCGTAGTGTGTTTGGTTGCAAATCTATCAGATCGCATGGGTCAGTTGGAGATACAGTTCAAGGCAACAGGGAATTTACAGGAGCTAGGGGGTGTGATGGATGGCAGTTAAAGGAAGGGAGAAAAACTGCACGTAGAGTCAGGTAGATGGGTTACCACCAGGAAAGGTAGGAGAGCAAGCCAGGTAGTGCATGAGTCTCCTGTGGCTATCCCCGTCCCAAACAAGAAAGCTGTTTTAGAAAGTGTAGGGAGTGATGGACTCTCCGGGGAATGTAGCACAGACAGCCAAGTTTCTGATAATGAGACTGGCTCTAATACAATGAGGTAGACGTCAGGTTCCAAACAATCGATTATGATAGGGGATTGTCCAGTCAGAGACACAGGCACTCGTTTCTGTGGCTGACAGTGTGAAGTTAGAATAGTGTGTTGCCTCCCTGGTGCCAGGATCAAGGATATCTCAGAGAGTGCAGAATATCCTCAAAGGGGAGAGGGATCAGCAGGAGGTAGTTGTACACATTGCAACTAGGAAGGAAAAAGATTCAGATTCTGAGAGGAGAATATTGGACATTAGGCAGGAATTCAAAAAGGAGGTTCTTGAGGATAGTAATATCTGGATCACTACAGGTGCTATGAACTAGTGAGGGGAGGAGGATAGAGCAGATGAATGAGTGTCTGAGGAGCTGGTGCATCTCTTCTGCGGTAGAAGTGACCTTTACAAGAAGAACAGATTGCACCTGAATTGGAACTGGAGTAATATACTGGTGGGGAGATTAGATTCCCTACAGTATGGAAACAGGCCCTTTTGGCCCAACAAGTTCACACTGACCCTCCGAAGAGTAACCCACCCTGACTCATTCCCCTACCCTATATTTACCCCTCACTAATGCACCCAACACTACGGGCAATTTAGCATGGCCAATTCACCTGACCTGCACATCTTTGGATTGTTGGAGGAAACCGGAGCACCCAGAGGAAACCCACGCAGACGCGGGGAGAATGTGAAAACTCCACACAGACAGTCACCTGAGGCAGGAATCGAACCCAGGTCCTTGCCGCTGTGAGGCAGCGGTGCTAACCACTGAGCCACCGTGCCACCCATTAGCGAAAGCTGCTTGGAAGGATTTAAATTAGTAAGGTGGGTGGGACCTAGGGAGATAGTGAGGAAAGAGATCATTCTGAGACTGGTACAGTTGGAAAAGGAAGCAAGTCAAACAGGCAGGGTAGTTAGGAGCAAAGCAGAGAACAAGGTAAATTAAACTGCTTTTATTTCAATGCAAGAGGCCTAACAGGGAAGGCAGATGAACTCAGGGCATGGTTAGGAACATGGGAATGGGATATCGTAGCAATTACAGGAATGTGGCTCCAGGATGGACTGGCAGCTTAATATTCCAGTATACAAATTCTATAGGAAGAATAGAAAGAGGTGGGGTGTGGTGTTTTTGATCAGGGATAGCATTACTGCTGTTTAGGGAGGATATTCCTGGGAATACATCCAGGGAAGTTAATTGAGTGGAACTGAGAAATAAGAAAGGGATGATTACCTTATTGGGATTGAACTATAGACCCCAAATAGTCAGCGAGAAATTGAGAAACAAATTTGTAAAGAGATTTCAGTTATATATAAGAATAGTAGGGTGGTAATGGTAGGGGATTTAAATTTTCCAGACTTAGACTGGGATTGCCAGTGTTGAGGGTTTAGATGGAGAGGAATTTGTTAAGTGTGTATAAGAAAATTTTCTGATTCAGTATGTGGATGTACCAACTAGTGAACGTGCAAAACTTGACCTACTCTTATGAAATAAGGCAGGGCAAGTGACTGAGGTGTCAGTGGGGGAGCACTTTGGGGCCAGCGACCATAATTCTATTAGTTTTAAAATAGCGATGGAAAGGATAGACCAGATCTATAAGTTAAAGTTCTAAATTGGAGGAAGGCTAATTTTGACGGTATTAGGCAAGAACTTTCAAAAGTTGATTGGTGTGGATGTTTGCAGGTGAGGGGTCGTTGGAAAATTGGAAGCCTTCAAAAATTAGGTAATGAGAGTCCAGAGACAGTATGTTCCTGTTAGGGTGAAGGGCAAGGCTGGTAGGTCTAGGGAATGCTGGATGACTAGAGAAATTGAGGTTTTGGTCAAGAAAATAAAAGAAGCATGTGTCAGGTATAGACAGCAGAGATCGAGTGAATCCTTAGAGTACAAGGGCAGTAGAGGTATACTTAAGAGAGGAATCAGGAGGGCAAGAAGGGGACATGAGATAACCTTGGCAAATAGGGTTAAGGAGAAACTAAGGGGATTTTATAAATACATTAAGAACAAGAGGGTAACTGAGGACAGAATAGGACCCATCAAAGATCATCAAGGCAGCCTATGAGTGGAATTGCAGGACATTGAGGAGGTAGTAAACGGGTACTTTGTGTTTACTGTGGAGAAGGACATGGAATGTGGGTAAACAGATGGTAACATCTTGAAAAATGTCCAGATTACAGAAGAGGTGCTGGATGTCTTAAAACACACAAAGGTAGATAAATCCCCAGGACCTGATCAGGTGTAACCTAGACCTCTGTGAGAAGCTGGGAAAGTGATGGCTGGGCCCCTTGCTAAGATATTTGTATCATCGATAGTCACAGGTGAGGTGCTGGAAGACTGGAGGTTGACTAACGTGGTGCCACTATTTAAGAAAGGTGGTGAGGGAAGGTCAGGGAATTATAGAGCAGTGAGCCCGACATCGATGGTGGGCACGTTGTTGGAGGGAATCCTGAGGGACAGGATTTGCATGTATTTGGATAGGCAAGGACTGATTAGGGATAGTCAACATGGAGTTTTGCTTAGGAAATCATGTCTCACTAACTTGATAGAGTTTTTTTTTAAAGTAAAAAGAAGATTGATGAGGGCAGAGCGGTGGATGTGATCTATATGGACTTCGATAAGGTGTTTGACAATGTTCCTTATGGTAGACTGGTTAACAAGATTCAGTCACATGGAATAGAGGGACACCTAGCCATTTGAATACAGAACTGGCTCAAAGGTAGAGAGTGATGGTGGACGGTCACTTTTCAGTCTAGAGACTTATGACCAAAGATCAGTGCTGGGTCCACTGCTTTTCATCACTTATATAAGTGATTTGGATGTGAACATAGGAGGTATAGTTATTAAGTTTGCAGATGATACCAAAATTAGAGGTGTGGTTAACAGAAAAGAAGGTTACCTTAGAGTACAACAGGCTCTTGAGCAGATGGGCCAATGGGCTGAAGAGTGGCAGTGGAGTTTAATTTAGATAAATGTGAGGTGCTGCATTTTGGAAAGGCAAATCAGACGAGGACTTATACACTTTAATGATAAGGTCCTGGGGAGTGTTGCTGAACAAAGACACCTTGGAGTGCAGGTTCATAATTCCTTGAAAGTGGAGTTGCAGGTAGATAGATACAATAGTGAAGGTGGTGTTTGGTATGCTTGCTTTTATTTGTGAGAGCATTGAGTGTAGGAGCTGGAATGTCATTTTGAGGCTGTAAAGGAGATTGGTTAGGCCAATTTTGGAATATTCTTTGCAATTCTAGTCTCCCTCCGACCTGAAATGTCAACTCCCCATCTCCTCTGATGCTGCCTGACTTGCTGAGCTTTCGCCGGCTCTTTCTTTTGCCCACCTTTATATTCCATTATCAGTTCTTCACTCACACTTCCTAATGGAACAATGCCTTCCTTGTTAACCATATTTTTAAAAAAGTATTATTAGAAACTCTTATGATCTGTTTTTGTATTTCTGGCTTAGCTTCCAGCCTATGTGCTTTTTTGTCATTGTTTACAGTTTTAATATTCTGTCTAATCTGACCTGCCACCTGACATTGCACTATCATATCTGTTTTCTTTAACTTTAATCTTTTTAGTTAATCACAGATGTCGGGTCTGTTCCTTGGAAATTTTCTTTCTCATTGGAATGCTGACATATCACCTTAAATGTGTGTTTCTGCATCTCAATTGAACACCCTCCACCCTAATTACAACCCCCCCCCAACCAACCACCGTAATCTAGCAAACAGTGATCCTCCTGATGTATCTGGACAATGAAGAAACCTGGGTTATGTATCACTGATACCTGAGAGAATTCTGACTCACAAGGACTGCCGCCTCTTTCATTCTTGTATACCAGTGTTTCTGTGTTCTTTAACACTTAGTATCAATCTCTTTGTCTTTCACTCTCATTCATGTATTGTTTCTATTTTATCTTTCCTCACATTCTTTTTCTCCTGCTCTTTCATTCCTTTTTTTCCAAAACTCACTTTTAATGTTTTAATTATTTCTATGGTTCCTTTTTTCCTCCCCTTCAATTGACCCTCCGCATCTCATTTACTCACTTGCCCCCCACCCTTCCCTCTTCTCCTCTCCCCTTCCCCTCACTCCTACCCCACTTGTTTCCCTTTTGCAATTTTGCCTTTCTCTTCCTCTTGCCTCCCTCCAACCTCCTTCACACCAACCGCTCTGATTCTCAACTCCCTCTCTCTCTCACTGTATCCCTTAGTCTTCCCTTTCTCCCATCCTTCCCTTTCCCCCATTATCTTCCCTTATTAGTTCTTGCTATAAATCTTGCTCTCCTTTTGCTTACATACTGATTCTCTCTGCTTTCATTTGCCCTTTTGACTCGGTCTTTAGTCCTCCTGCTCTTTTCTTTCTTCTCTCCTTTTGCTCAGCCATAAATACCTTCCAAGAATGTTGTAGACGTTACCCAGCTAAGTGAAATCAATAAGCAAGTTTCAGAAAGAGGAAAAACAGTTTTGCGTTTTTTTTTCTTTATATTATGAATGAGCATCAGAGCATCATGCAGGAGGAAATGTAGTTTTAGATAAGGGCGGAAAGACTGCTTGGTGATGACTGGAGAGGAAAGTAATTGACATTTATTTGAATGACGTTTTTATCTGCAACTTCTCAATTTCTGTGTGAAGCTTTGATTACAGTAAAAGAGTGTCAAAGATTCTGGAGATGGTGGAATTTGCAGAGAGAGTTTGAGATGAAACTTTTTATTAGCCTTTCATAGCAAGTTAGTGGGAAGTTTAAATTCATAAAATATAATTTCTGTTGTTATTTATTGAAATTAATTGCATGTCCAATTCAGATAGAACTTCAGCGATTGCTTAATCTACTGTAACAACACCACCACACTGGACAGATCAATTATTGCATTTGCATGACAAAAAGTGACAAAAAATAATTACAACCTATAATTCCAGTGGGTGGCACAGTGGTTAGCAATGCTGCCTCACAGCGCCAGAGACCCGGGTTCAATTCCCGCCTCAGGTGACTGGCTGTGTGGAGTTTGCACGTTCTCCCCGTGTCTGCGTGGGTTTCCTCCGGGTGCTCCGGTTTCCTCCCACAGTCCAAAGATGTGCAGGTCAGGTGAATTGGCCATGCTAAATTGCCCGTAGTGTTAGATAAGGGGTAAATGTAGGGGTATGGGTGCGTTTCGCTTCGGCGGGTCGGTGTGGACTTGTTGGGCCGAAGGGCCTGTTTCCACACTGTAATGTAATCTAATCTAATGTAATGTAATCTAATCCATTGCTAAGAGAGTGCAGAATTGATTATAAATAAAATCAAAGTGCTGGAGAAACTCAATAGGTCTGGCAGCATCTTTTGAGAGAGAAGCAGAGTTACTATTTCAAATCGAATACGACTTCTCTCCAAAATGAAATTGATCTCTAGTTGTGTGTTATAAACGTGGAAGAAGCATTGCTCAGATTTCCATAGGTCATTTAATTTTTCTGCTGCTTATTTCCTTCCTTTTGTTTAGTTCTGAAATATTTTTCAGCAATCAAGTGCCCCTGTGAGGAATGTCAGTCATCTTGCTGCCGAATTATACTGTTCTTCAGCACACATCAACTCAATTAACCCTCAGATGCCTGATATGATCATGGTGCACTAAGCAGATTAACTGCTTCAAATGGCACATTTGCTCAAAAATAACCAATCAGAATCTCATACTGAGATTAATCTCAGTTTACGATGAGCAGTTTAATCTAGAATTAAGTCTAATGATGACTATGAACCTGTTGTCCATTGCCAGGAAAAGCCCATCTGGTTCATTCACTTCCTTTAGGAAGGAAACTGCCATCCTTACCCGGTCTCACCTACATGTGACTACAGACAGACAGCAATGTGGTTGACTCTTAATTGCCACCTGGGCATTTAGAGATTATCAGCGACCCCCCCCCACATCTGTGAATGACTTTTTATAAAAACCTGAACCTTCATCTACATAAAGTCCTTTCCAATGCCCTCCATCATCTTTAAGACCTGCAAGCTCCCCTTATTCTCCATTAGTGTCAAAATAATTGCCTTGGCTTCAAATGACTTTACCCTGGTCTTTGCCACCACCTGTTCCCTCTGCTTGTATAAATCTGACCTATGCATTTCTTTCCCATTCTGCCACTGACTGCCACTCATCCATCTCCTGAAAAGGTCTACCTATTCCTCCCACCTTGTGAAGCTCCCTTGATCCCTGCCTGTTCCTGAAATCAAATCTCCTCACATGAATTGGTTTGAGATGGCCTTCTTGTGCCTGTGAACTTGAGCTGCTGAGAATTATGGAGTTTCTGACTTCCAAGGATTTCTGTGGGGGTGGAGGGGAGGGGAGTGGAGGGAGGGTGCGATGGTGAGGATATAATGGAAAACTGATACTTATCCCATTGAGATGTAGTTATTCAGCCCCTACCTCTGTGCTGGAAGACTCTATTTCAATTCACCTACTCTGGAGGTGTACCGAAAAGACCACAAACAGTCAGAACAGAAGTAATCTGTAAGACCATAAGACATAGGAGCAGAAATTAGGCCATTCGGTCCATCAAATCTGTTCTGCCATTCAATCATGGCTGATAGGTTTTTCAATCCCATTTTCCTGCTTTTTCCCCATAACCTTTGATCTCGTTGGCAATCAAGCACTTATCTATCTTTGTTTTAAATATACTCCAAGACCTGGTCTTTATAGCCTTCTGTGGCAATGAATTCCACAGATTCACCACTCTCTGGCTAAAGAAGTTTCTCCTTATCTTAGTTCTAAAAGGTCTTCCCTTTACTTTGAGGCTGTGCCCTCGGGTCCTCATCTCTCCTGCCGTTGGAAACCATCTTCCTGACGTCCACTCTGTCCAGGCTGTTCAGTATTCTGTAAGCTTCAATTAAATCCCCCCCCCCCCCCCTCTCCCCCCAATCGTTCTAAACTCCATGGAATATAGTCCCAGAGTCCTCAATTGTTCCTCAAATGGTAAGCCTTTCTTTCCTGGGATCATCCTCGTGAACTCCCTCCCAACCCACTTCAGGGCTAGTATATCTTTCTTGAGGTGTGGGGCCCAGAGACTTAAAAAGGCTCAGCAGTACACCCCTGCTTTTATATTCCAGTCCTCTCGAGATGAATGACACATTGTATTTACCTTTCTAATTACCAACTTATTCTGCAAGTTTACCTTAAGAGAAAGCTGGACTAGGGCTCCCAAGTTCCTTAGCACTTCAGAATTTTCTCCCCGTTTACAAAATAGTCCATGCCTCTTTTTCCTCCCAAAGTCCATGACCTCACAATTTTCCATGTTGTGTTTCAACTGCCACCTCTTTGCCCACTCTCCTAACCTAAATCTTTCTGCAGCCTCCCCGCCTCCTCAATAGTACCTGCCCCTCCACCTATCTTTGTATCATCTGGAAATTTAGTCAGAATGCCCTCAGTTCCTTCATCCAGATCATGAATGTATAAAGTGAAAAGTTGTGGTCCCAACACTGACCCTTGTGGAACATCACTAGTCGTCACCTTCCATCCTGAGAAGGACCATTTTACCCCAAATCTCTGCTTCTGCCAGACAGCCAATCTCCTAACCATACTCGTATCTTGCCTCTAAGACCAGGGGCCCTTAACTTACTAAGAGCAGCTTCCTGTGCAGCACCTTATTAAAGGCCTTCTGGAAGTCCAGATGGATAACATCCATTAGTGCTCGATGGTCTAAGCTGTTCATTACCACCTCAAGGAATTCTAACAGATTTGTCAGGGATGACTACCCTTGATGAAACCATGCTGCATTTGACCTATTTTACTCTGCATTTCTAAGTATTCATCTCATCCTTCACAAAGGACTACAAAATTTTATGAATGACTGGGGTCAGGCTAAACGCCCTATAATTTCACGTCACTTTTCCTTACTCCTCCTTAAACAGGGGGTTTACTGACATTCCCTGACTCCAGTAATTCCTGCAAGGTCACTACTAAAACCTTCACTATCTCTTTGGCTATCTCCTTCAGAGCTCTGGGGTGTAGCCATCTGGTCAAGGCGATTTATCCATTTTCAGACCTTTAGGTTTTGCTCGCATCTTCTCCTTGGTGATGGACACCATACTCATCCCTGGTCCCTGACTGTCTTAAAGTTTTGGGATATTACTAGTATCTTCCACTCTGAAGACTGACGCAAAGCTATTTGGACGATTGAATCTGCTCCACCATTCAATGAGATCATAGCTGATCTGATGATCCACAACTCCAGTTCTCTGCCTTTTCCCCATAACCCTTAATTCGCTTACTGATTAAAAATCTATCTCAGCTTCAAAGAAACTAGCTTGCACAGGTCTCAGTGGTAAAGCATTCCACAGATTGCTTGCTTTCTGAGAGAGAAGAGATACTTCCTCATTTCTGTCTTACATAAGTCACCCCTTATTCCAGGATTATGCCTCCGACGTGAGACTCTCCCACAAGGGGAAGCAATCTCTCTGCATCAACATATTTGAACATGTTGATTAAAAATAATTTTTCAACAATTGATGCGTTTATTGTTGTGCCGACTATAGAGGAGGCAGGATTGAGTGATCAAATTTTTTTTGTTATTCTCACAATAGTGATCAAGAAATTAATGTTACTGAAGGATAAGCAAAGGTTTAATGTTAGCAATAAGCTGCTGGAGACAGATTTTTTAAAAATTGGGCATGAAGGAATGTGTATGGATATGTGTGTATGCACATGCATGTGTTAGATTGTGATTTTTAATATTTCATAAAAATTGCCAATGTCAGCATGAACTGACAGACTGCAAATGAGCCATTGATATTTAGTCTGCACTCGGCTCAAAGCAGATCTCCGCAATGTGCCATAAGTAAATGCATAATATTTATTTAGACATCAAGCCTGAATGTCACTGGAACAAACTTCATCTGTATTTGTGACATAGAGGGGAAACTGGAAAACAACAATAAAGCAAGGAAATAACTTGCATTCGTATATCACCTTTTATAACCCCATGATATCTCAAAGCCCTTCACAGCCAATTAAGTGCCTTTACTTTTGAAGTGCAACTGCTATTGTAACATGGGAAGTGATACAGCCAGCTTACATGTGAATACCACACACCCACACACCTGCATCTCTATATGATAAGGGCCAACTAGTCTGTTTTGATGGTTAGCTAAATATCTGCCATAACACTTCAATTTTCATTCAGAATAATACCCTGGTCATCTCCCTTTATTTCTAAGCTACTTCTCAATGATATCGTCCAGAAACATGGCTTCCATGTGTGTGCTCTTGATATTTGCAGTTTCTTTAATCAAATTTTCAGTATTGTTGAAGTTAGGGGGAGCTATGTAATGTAACTCCTCACGTTCTTGCTACTGTGCTACCAGCCTCTTCTCTGCAACCATCACCACTACTCCCCCCTGGCCTACCAAACCAATAAATGTTATTAACAGGGCAGTGAGAAAAGAGGGAGTGGGAATAACTGAGCAAGTTTGAAAGCAGTAAAACTATATTTAATTACAGCCTGTGTAGACTTCCTTAATGGAGTGTACAGATGATCATTATTCCCAAGCTGTGACAAGCAGCTAAAGTGTCTTGCAGTCTGTGTACAATTGTTGCTGTCCTATATCACAATTTGTAGATCGGGGTAGACTATTTTATTGACTAACCTCAGTAAACCACACACTAATTATATGTTCATTTAATTTGCTGCAGACTAGATGGATCTCTGTTCAGGATGTTCATTGAAGCTGCTGACTACAGGAATAATTAAATTAATCATAAGACCTCTTTGTGCACATTTCCAATATTTCAAACCGGTCTTATTATTGTATCTGTTGTGTTAAAAGATTGAAACAGGGAATAAAATACAAGTTTCCTCCATTATTTAACCATCACAGTTGGCTATCACCCAGTTGCACACAGCAAGTTCCCACAAACAGGAATGCACAATTAAATTGCATTCACAATGTGGTCTGAGGGAATAAGTATTGGTCAGGAGATCAAGAGGTGTTTCCCGGCTTCTCTTCCAAATAGTGCTGTGGGGTGTTTTACATTCTCATGATAGGGTCTTGGTTTAACATCTCCTTCAAAATATGCCTCCAACGAATCACAGTACTTTCTGAATAGAAACAGTGGAGATCCAGAGAGACTTGGGGGGTCCATGTGTTTAGGTTGTCTAAATGATGACAGATGCAAAGGATAACCCAAGGGGCCAATAGAATGCTGGCTGGCCTTTGATGATGAGAGGACTAAAATATAAGAGAGGAGAGGTTATGCTTCAGCTTTCCCTTGTTAGACCACATCTGCAATACTCTGAGCAATTTTCAGCCTGCACATTGTATTGATTTTGGAGGGAGTACAGTACAACCTAGACTACCCAAGACAATGCATGGATTCCAAATGTTAACTTACACAAATGGGAGCTATATTGACTGGAATTTATAAGGTTAAGGAGTCAACTTGATTAAATATTTCAGTGTATTAGAAAGAACAAATAGATTAAACAAAACTGGTTGGCGAGTCAAAGCCTAACCTGGGAAATTCATGACTAAAGTTAGGAAAACTTCTACATGAAGAACTTAGGAGAGTAAAGAATTCACAAATGTCTATTGATGCTACTTCAACTGTGAAGTTTATGCCATAGACTCGGGTATTGGTTAATGAAAGATAGTAAGATATATGGATCTGTGGAGCTGGGTCACACATCAACATCATTTCATTGAACGGTGGAGTAGGCTTCAGGAACCAAATACATTACTCCTGTTCCTATGTTCCAATGCCAACACAGTACGCCCTCGGTATTGTACTGTGGATGTCAGCCTAATTCTTTGTGCTCAGATCTTTCAAGAGAGACTTGAAACTTGTAACCTTCTGACTCTGCTGCTGGCTCCTAGATGGATTAGGGTACCTCTGTGCTGAATTCTGCAAAGCTTTCCCTCTGATAAAGTGCAATTTATTGATAGTAAATAACTAGAACTGATTTGCATAATTTGTATGGAAATTCCCTCCACCCCCTGCATTTTGCTGTGGAACTAATTCTGACTTTACCAGGAAGCACGCTGTTTTCTTGGTTGTTATGTTTGTTATGGTATAGACAGACTATTTTTAATTGACATGCTTAGGACTTTTGAAGCAACAGAGAAGCTTGTGTCATTTGAACCTCTGCTTCTGAACCAAAATGCTTCTGGGTTTGAATCCCAGTCCACAACATGATGACTGTGGAAGATTTAAACCACTAGTGTTGGCACATACTACCCCAGTCTAGATAAACAGTGAATATTATTTGAATATTCGTTCATAGGAATTGGGCAATACTGGCTAGGCCAGCATTTATTGTCTGTTCCAAAGTATTCTCAGAAGAGCTGCTTCCATAGGGTATAGGGATACCTACAGTGCTGCTGGTAAAGGACTTGCAGGATTTTGATCCAGTGGCAGTGAAGGAATGACTCCCTGTGTTTCCAAGTCAGGGAAGTATGTGGCTTAAAGGGGAACTTACAGCTGGTGGGGACTCCCATGCATGTGAGAGAAAGTGAGGACTGCAGATGCTGGAGAGTCAGAGTCGAAAAGTGTGACACTGGAAAAGCACAGCAGGTCAGGCAGCATCCGAGGAGCAGGAGAGTTGACATTTTGGGCATAAGCTCGTCACCTAAACATCAATTCTCCTGCTCCTCGGATGCTGCCTGACCTGTTGTGCTTTTCTAGCGCCACACTTCTTTTTGGCTCCCGTGTATCTGCTGCCCTTGTCCTTCCAGGAGGTAGTGGTTGGTGATTTAGAGGTAGTTGTCTAAGAAGTCTGAGTGAATTTGCTCCAGTGCAAATTACAGATGATGCACACTGCTGCAACTGTTCATTGCTGTCTGAGTGAGTGAACGTAAATTAGCAGCAGGAAGGGAATCCAATTGTGAAAGTGCCTGCTTCATCCAAAAGTCACAATTGATATGAATGGAGGTGGTGAATGGTAATCAGCCAACATGTTGGCAACTCCATGTAGCATGTGAAAAGGCTGAAAGAGAAAGAGATAGATGTTAGTTGTAGTATGCTGTTAAAATAGTCTCTGTTGACTGTGTAAAAGTAAACCTCCTTTTCTGTACGATACTGTGTTCACTGGTAGCCCTGCTGTAAGTTCTGACCCACTTCTGATTCATGAGCTGGCACAGTGGTGTCAACAGAGGCAGTGAATCTGTGATCACACATGTGAAATCTTGTTTTTTTCCCTCCACAACCAGCTTCCATAGGGAATGATGTGGGCCCCATGCTGGGTTTGAAGAAGTCTAGCTCTCTGGAGAGTTTGCAAACAGCTGTTGCTGAGGTCCGGAAGAACGAACTCCCCTTCCACAGACCCCGACCTCACATGGTCCGTGGTCGTGGTTGCAATGAGAGTTTCAGGGCTGCAATTGACAAGTCCTACGATGGACCAGAAATCCCTGACGACGGTAAGTGTCTCATTCAGTATGTTTTTTTAAATTGTTCTGTTGCATTTTTTATCCCCCATATTCTGGTTTCACATTGTCGAAAAGAGACCAAAGGATTTTTTCTGTATGTTTTATCTTGCCACCTTCATGGTTCATGATGTCAGCTGAGTTTGTTGGAGTTAGATACCAGAACTGACAGGAATTAATTTTCCAACCTTTTTCTATTTCCTTTACATGACTGGCTGTTAATGTACTGTCAGATTTATCTTGCCTGTCTTTGGGCTGTATGTATGTAGTCCAGAAACTTTTCAGTGTAAGAAAAGTAGCACTTTGGGTCAAATAGATTATCTTCGGTAGTAAGCTTCTCAAATTGTGATTGCTAATTACTTTGGTAATTAATGTGAAACATGATATATAGGCCGTTTAGCACCTCAATCCTATTCTGCCATTCAAAAGGTTTTGAGAAGGGATCTTGTGATGCAATCACAGAGTCATAGAGATTTATAGCATGGAAACAGGCCCTTCAGCCCAACTTGTCCATGTGACCCAATATTCACGATTAAACCCATTTGCCTGGATTTGGTCCATGTCCATCCTTACCTATCCCATCCATGTACCTGTCCATATGTTTATAAAGTCACAGAGAGTACAGCACGGAGATAGACCACTCAGTCCATCTTGTGCGTGACGATGAGATATCATAACTTAGTCTCATCTGCTAGCATTTGGCCATATTCCTTTAAACCGTTCCTATTCATATACCCATCCAGATGCCTTTTAAATGTTGTAATTGCACCAGCCTCCACCACTTCTTCTGGCAGCTCATTACATACATCACCATCTGCATGTAAAAGTTGCCCCGTAGGTCACTTTTTAAATCCTTCCCATCTCACCTTAAACCTAAGCCCTCTACTTTTAGACTGCCCTACCCTAAGGAAAAGATTTTAGCTACCATAGAGGTTTACAACATAGAGTCCATATATCTAAAGCAAGAAGACCTGGTTCACATTGCATCTACTCCAGAGATTCATAATAACATCTCTCTGAGCAGGTTGATGAGAAAATATGAAAAAAAAAGCCTTGATTGATCAAAATCTTTATTCCATCTACCCCATTTGCTTGTTAAGAAAACTGAAGAGTGATCTTTTAAAGGTTTATAAAATCATGAGGGGCATGGATAGGGTTAATAGACAAGGTCTTTTCCCTGGGGTGGGAGAATCCAGAACCAGACCAGAGGGCATAGGTTTAAGGTGAGAGGCGAAAGATTTTAAAAGGACTTTTTTCACACACAGCGTGGTGCGTGTATGGAATGAGTTGCCAGAGGAAGTGGTGGAGGCTGGTACAATTACAGCATTTAAAAGGCATCTGAATGGGTGTGTGAATAGGAAGGTTTAGAAGAATATGGTCCAAATGCTGGAAAATGGGGACTAGATTTATTTAGGATATCTGGTCGGCGTGGACAAGTTGGACGGGAGGGTCTGTTTCTATATATATCACTACGACTCTAATTAACTATTAATATCCCACACTTAAAAGTAAGCTAAATTTTGAAACTTTCAATCAATCCCCTGACTCATAAGGTTTACGGGGAAAGAGTTCCATGTTTCATGGTTGAATGTTTACACAGAAGGAGGCCATTTGGCTCACCAAACCCCTGCCAGCTTTCTGCAAGTACGACTCTGTTCCTGTAGCCCATCATGTTACTTTCCCCTTCAGTTGTTCATCTAGCTGCAAGTGAATCTATCACCACCACCCCAAAAGCACTTTCCAGTCTTTCTGACAGTCTTGCGTTTGATTTCCCTTCACTGCTGCTGCTTCCAGAATATTGCTATTCAGCCATTACTATTTTATTATGATAAAGGATTATGAAACCTGCCTGGAATCACAACATGTCGGAATTGATTATGAGATCGCAGTACAGCATGTTCCTATTTAAATTGACTATTCAGCACTTCTCCGTCACATTTCAAGCATTTTATTATATTGTTCCTTGGAACCGACAGCCTTAACAGTTCTATATCTTGAGCATAGATGCAAAACTGATTCAACCAGTAGCACCATTGAATCAGTCCATTTAGAGGAAGCTGAAATTGAAACGAAGAGTGGAAGTTATGTCCCAATTCTTCAAATTAGATATTTAGCTTTGTCGTCATTTGAATATACAAGTAGAATGGGCCACTCAGCCCATCAGTACTATGCCATGTTTTATGTTTCTTTCAAGCCTCCCCTCATGGTTCCTCAGTTAATTTTGTGAGTATACTCCTGTATTTCTCTGTCCTTTTATAATTAATTTTATACAACAGTGCTGGGTGTGTTATTTCAGGGAAGTTTTGACGTGAACCACCAGCTTCTGGCCCAGAAGAAAGCCCTTTAATGCTTGAACTTGGATCTCATCAGAGATATTGTGCGCGCACATTCAAGAACAGCGTCTTCTCCAATGTTATTTGACTTCTGAATGAACCTGTCAAATTTCAAATCGAACGTTGATCTTGCTTCTCGTGCACCTTCTTTGCAGCTGAAACATTGTATTCCTTGCTCTGTTTAATCACCCTATGATCTTTTTTGGTATGATCTGCCTGTACTGCATGTAAAACAAAACTTTTCACTGTACTTAGGTACGTGTGACAATAATAAATCAAATCAAACATGCATGTACACGCACACACCTCTGGCTTTCCCCAGAAAGAGTACTTCAATAACAGTTAGAATCTATGAGGTGCCCCTTCCACCTTCCCAATAGAAATGAGAATAGGCTAACCATTCTTTCTTTTGGGGGAAAAAATGACTTAATTCTGTGACTATCTTTTTAAATATATTTTAGCATCCTCTCCTTGTTATAATTATAAACTACTGTCCTCTCTTCCAGCTCTGGTCGGTGTTAAAATACGCAATGGGAATGTTCAAGCAACAGAGGGGAACTCATTAATGTCATTTGAAAGGAAAAATGAGAGGCTGTATAAACTGAGTGATGTTTTAAAGGGGATGCATAAATAGGTATCGAGGCATTCACACAGATAAATGACTGAACAAGTCGATAAGCATGTTAATAAGAATTTGGAATCCTTCAACTTGTTAACTGAGGCAGAGTGGTACAAATGTAAGCAAGTTATGTACTGGTCAGGCCTCCAGTCTTGTATCCTCTTCTGGGTACCACACTTTTAAAAACAAATGTCAAGGCCATGAAAAAGTCACGTACTAGTATTACCGGAATAGTAAATTCTACAGTGTAACTGATGAAAGGTCATTTGGAAGTATCTGGCTGGATTTTACCCAGAGGGAAGAGTCAGGCCCAGCAGCTGAAAGGTTGAGGCAAGCCTATGTATGTGTCCAGGAAAGATTCAGCCAGATTCTACCCTCTGAGGGTGTGACTTCAACTCTCATTGGGGAGGATGTCCTGCCTCAAAGAGCTCATCAGACTGTAGCTCTCTAATGCCTGCAGCACCACGGGGCACTGCTCAAACAGTATTTAATTCCTGTTGAGGCTTAAAGCTGAAGGCCTGACTAGAAGCAAAGTAGGGGGTGCCACCCTACCTCAGTCCTCAGCCAAGCCATGTAACTGTGAGTGCCCTTCAATCCACTGATAAAAACCCAGCAATAATAACAATTCATTGTCCAATAGTTGGGCGGGTTGCCTAATACCTACCCTGGTTCGGGTAAAAATACCTGCAAAAATATACAATGAACACATGCCCTCCTGTTTGATGTCAACCTTGACATCACCCTTCAACCCCCTTTCTTTCTTTCCTTCTCTCTCTCTCTCCTTTCTCTCCTCTCTCTATCCTCCTCCCCTCCCCCCCTTCTCTCTCTCTCTCTCTCTCTCTCTCTCTTTCTACCTCACTAAATGCTACCAAGCCTCCTGAATATTCCCAACACTTATTTGTTTCTGTTTTACCAGAATGGTGCTTGGGTTAAGGGATCAGGGGTTCTGGTGAGAGACAGGAATAAGTGAGATTTTTCTTTTTGGAGCTGAAAAGGTTATAGGACGATTTAATAGAGGGATTCATAAGGAAGCAGCAGTTCAACAGTGTAGATGGGGAAAAACTAGCAGGAGTGTTGTTAAACAACGACAACAGATTTAAGTTAAAAAGAGAGCAGGCATAAGGTGAAAAGAACCTATGACAATTTCTTATGATCTAGAATGTATGACCTGAAAGTGTGATGGAAGCAGATTTCATTGTAATTTTTAAATGGAATTCGAAAAGTACTACAAAAGAAGTAAAACATTTCAGGGCTATGGGGAGAGCATAGATTAAAACCAATTGCTTGCTCTTTTGAAGAATTGGTAGAGACCCAAAGGACTGTATAACCTTCTTTAGTGCAATCCTCCCATTGCAGGTTTAATATTTTACCGCTGAGGGGAATAGTGGAGGGTGCAATAATTGTCTGTCAAGCATTTCTTTATTGGTAGCACGTTAGTGGTGCAGAATTGGCTGCCTCATTTTCCCACATAAGAACAGTCATTTCGCTCAAGAAACGAGTTGATGTTCAGACATTTCAGTGTGATAAGACATTGTCTGCATACTCAAGTGCCAGTATTAACAATTTGCAGTTGAGGACTAAGATAAATGTTGAGCAAAGGGTTGTTGATGATGGTTGAAGGACACAGTTTGGTCAAGTTTTATCAAGGATGGGTTTGCAGTTCCTGCATTATTCCAGTAATTAATTTCTTTATGATTCACTAGATATATTTTAACATGGAAACTATTTTTCATTTGCACAGCCAAATCTTCATGTGATTGTATATACATCACAAAGGCAGTTTGGCTCATTGAAGGCAGGGTTATAGACATGGTTTATCTTACCATTCCTCTTCTCCTTCATATCACTAGCAGTTGATTACTGGCTTATTTCACGCATGAGAAAAAACTGGTATCTCATGAGCAGTTTCATTTCTTTTGAGTTGTAGGTTTTCAATATTCATGAAAATCACTCCTGTAATAAACCGCTTGTGGTGTAATGGCTAACATTTGTTTATATGACAGACACAATGATTCCAACTCTACATTGCTCCTATTAATTTTTTTAAATCTATAGACAAGGTCATAACAAATTAATTTTTTTGTTACAGAGCTAATATAGTGATTTTTTTCCCTTTGTGTGGTTTATAGTTCTCCTGAGACTTTCATTGTGCAATATAAGACTATATGTTATTAGTAATGGTAGCATACTGGTAATATTCCTAGGCTAATCATCCAGGGGCTTGAATTAATACTCTGGGGACAAGAATTCAAATCCCACTATGACAGCTGGGAAATTTCAGTTTTGTTAATATGGAACAAAATACTAATTTCATCAATAGTGATCATGAAATGACTGTATTGTTAAAAATAAGCCACCTGGTTCACTTATGTCATTGAAATAATTTCCGTCCTTATTCTGTTTGGCATAGGTATGACTATGTACCCACAACAATGTGGTTAATGCTCCACTACCCTTTTGGAAAAAAAATCCACCAAGACACTTAGTTGTAGCTTCAGGTGAAGAATAAAGCTGGCAGTCCACACTGCAAAACTAACATCTGGAGACTCATATAAAAATTCAGAGTGATCTACCATAGGTAATGAATGACCTGACGTAGTCATGCTCACAAATTATTCCTGTCAGCCACACAGATTTCTCTGTCACCATCCTGCCATTTGTCCCCCCCACCAGAGCAGGCAGCACAATGGCATGTGAATGGGGAGG
Source organism: Chiloscyllium plagiosum (assembly GCF_037043375.1). Classification (NCBI taxonomy): domain Eukaryota; kingdom Metazoa; phylum Chordata; class Chondrichthyes; order Orectolobiformes; family Hemiscylliidae; genus Chiloscyllium; species Chiloscyllium plagiosum. The sequence continues at coordinate 29,740,465 of NW_028270145.1, forward strand.
GGGTGGTCCTAAGACACCTAAACATTGTCTGCAGACCCCCTGAAGCGTCATGGCATCAGATCAAATTTGAGCAAGGAAATCTCTTGCTGTTTTCCACCCTCCTTTAATTGGTGAATTGGTGCTCCTTTGTTTTGAAGACCACGTTAACACACAATGGGTCAAGAATGGCTCAACTGCTAGTAACCAATGTGATTAAGTCTTGAAGGATGTATCTGCTAGAACAAGTTGGTATTGAGGGACCAATGTAATGGAGAAATACAGGGAAAGGTGGCCTTCATCTCAACAATTGACCTCTTCCAGACTTTAATCTGCATTTGTTTATGGCAGTGTTGGTGAAGTGTGACCGCAGCCAGTTGTTCTAAAAATGAAATTCCTTCCTCGCACTGAGGATATGTTCCATTGTGTTATATGGGTAATAACATAGTACTGTATATACTAAATGGGATAAGTTCAGATAGGATTCGATCAAGCAGCTCAATATAGACAACCAGGGGGTGGCGTTGCCAGCCATTTAAACTCCGCCCTCCATCATCAACACAAGGTCACATGCAAACAGGAGGAAGAACACTTTACCTTCTGCCTTGGGAGCTTACAACCATATAGCCTTAACATAGAATTCACCGGCTTCCAAATCTGTCCATCCCCCACCTCCCACTTTGCCCCATGCCCAGCCCTCCTTCTGCACTCCGCTCCTTAACCTGACCCTACCTGTCCATCTTCCTTCCCAACTAACCACTCCACCCTTCCCACTGACCAACTGTCGGCACCTTCTACTTGCATCCACCTATTGCCTTCTCACCCACCTTTCCTCCAGCCCCACAATCCTTCCTGTATTTATTTCTCAGCCCACTTCCCCTTCCCCAGTCCTGATGAAAGGTTCAAACCTGAAATGCCAACTGTTCCTCTCTTCTGATGCTGCTTCACCTGCTCTGCTTTTTCTAGCTCCACTCTGACTCTCCAGCAACTGCAGTCCTCCCAGTTTAGTGGATGGTGATCATAGAACATAGAACAGTATAGCACAGTACAGGCCCTTCGGCCCTCAATGTTGTACCGATCTTTTATCCTATTTTAAGATCAGACTAACCTACATACCCTTGATTGTACTAACTTCCATGTGCCTATCCAAGAGTCGCTTAAATGTCCCTAATGCTTCTGACTCAACCACTGCTGGCAGTGCATTCCAAGCACCTACCACTTTGTGTAAAGAAACTACCTCTAACATCTGCCCTAAAGCTTCTGCTAGTTACCTTAAAATTATGCCCCCTCATGATAGACATTTCCGCCTTGGGAAAATGTCTCTGGCTATCCACTCGATCTATGCCCCTCAACATCTTGTCCACCTCCTCAGTGGTTCTGTGACTCCATTTGCCACTTATTACTGTAGATGGCTACAGTGTTGTTGCAGGAACAGGTACAGACCTTTTCTCCCCTGAGCCTCTCCCAACATGAATTATGGCAGATCTGTATCTTAATTACATTTCCCTCTTTTGGATCTGTAACCTTTGATAGGCTTACCTCATAAAAAATCTATGAATATTAGCTTGGAAACTTTTAATTTATTCCCAGCCGCAACATCATTTTATGGGAGAGCATTCCAGATTTCCATCGCCCTTATTGTGTGAAAAAGTGTTTCCTGACATCCTGTGTGAACAACCTGGCTCTCTTATGGCCCCTTATTTTGAACTCTCCAAACTATAGGAAATTGTTTCACCCATGGCTATCCTTGACTAATCTTAATCACCTTGATTAGATTGTACTTAATCTTCTGTACTCCAGGAAATACACACCTGGGACTGGATTTTCATTACTGGGGTGGCTAAACTGAAACACAAATTTCCTGACTCAGCTACTTTATCAATCACCCTGCCCTCAAGTGGAGAAGTCACAGATGGTTACACATCGCTCAACACGTTCACAACTCCATAGACACCAAAGAAATTCACGTCCATGTGTAAATAGACTTGGACACATTCAAGATTGGGCTGGTAGTTGGAACTTAACGGAGTCTGTGAGGAGGGATAGGCACTAAATAGGGCAAAGATGCAGTCAGTCTGATGGGTTGAAGTGTGTCCATTTTAATGCAAGAAGTATCTGGAGTAAGGATGGCACTCAGAGCATGGATCAATACTTGTAACTATGATGTTGTGGTTATTATGGAGACTTGGATATCACGGGGCAGGAATGGTTGTTGGATGTTCCAAGATTTAGATGTTTCAAAAGGAATGGCGGTGGTGAGGGGTAGGTAAAAGAAGCAGAGGAGTGGCAGAGATAGTAGCAAAGCTGCAGAAAGGGAGATTGTCGAGGAGGGTTTATCTACAGAGTCAATATGGGTAGAAGTCAGAAACAGGAAAGGAGCACTCACTTTATTGGGAGTTTTCTACAGACCCCCCAAACAGCAACAGAGACATGGAGGAACAGATTGGGAGGCAGATTTTGGAAATGTGCAGAAGTTAGAGTTCTTGTCATGAGTGACTTTAACTTTCCTAATATTGACTGGAACCTACTTAGTTCAAGTAGTTTGGATGGAGCAGTTTTTGCTAGGTGTGTCCAGGAAGGGTTCCTGATGCAATATTTAGACTAGTGGGGAGGCCGTATTGGATTTGGTGCTTGCCGTGAGCCATCCCAGGTGTCAGAAATCTCGGTGGGATAGCATTTTGGTGATCGTAATCACAACTCCCTGACCTTTACTATACTTATGGAGAGGAATAGAAGCAGGCAGTATAGGAAAGTATTTAATTGGGGGACAGGGAATTACAATGCTATTACACAAGAACTGGGACATCCTAAATTGGGAACAAATGTTCTCAGCGAAATGCACAACAGAAATGTGGAGGTTGTTTTGGAAGTACCTGCTGATAGTACTGGCTAGGTTTATCCCACTGAGGAAGGCATGGGAGGTTGAAAAAACCTTGGATGACAAGGGATGTGGAACATCTAGTCAAGCAGAAGAAGGAAGCTTATTGAAAGTTGAGGAGGCAAGGATCAGGCACGTTTATTAGAGGGTTACAAGGTAGCCAGGAAGGAACTGAAGAACAGACTTAGGAGAGCTGGAAGGGGGCATGAGAAAGCTTCAATGGGTAGGAACATTTTACACTTGTGTGAGGATGGCCAGAGTGAGAGTAGGGCCGATCAGGGATAGTGGAGAGAACTTGTGCCTGCAGTCAGAGGAAGTAGGGGAGGTCCCTAACGAATACTTTGCTTCAGTATTCACTACTGAAAGGGACATTGACATTTCTGAGAAAGGCGTGAAATAGATTGATATGCTCGAACAGGTTGATGTTAGGAAGGAGGATGTGCTGAAAAATCTGATAAAAGTAAGGATAGATAAATCTCGGGCCAGACTGATTATACCCAAGGTTACCACAGGAAGCGATGGAAGAGATTGCTCCGCCTTCAACGATAATCTTTGCGTCCTCACCATCCACTGGAGTAGTACCCGATGATTGGAGGGGGGGAAAAGTGATTCCCTTGTTTAAGAACAGGAATTGGGATAACCCTAGGAATTATAGACCAGTTAGTCTTACGTCTATTGTGGGCAAAGTATTGGAGAGGATTCTGAGAGACAGGATTTATGATTACTTGGAAAAGCATAGCTTGATTAGAGATAGTATGGCTTTGTGAGGGGCAGGTCATGCCTCGCAAACCTTACTGAAGTCTTTGAGGATGTAGAGCTGGAAATGTGTTGCTGGAAAAGCGCAGCAGGTGAGGCAGCATCCAGGGAACAGGAGAATCGACGTTTCGGGCATAAGCCCTTCTTCAGGCATGAGCCAGGAAGAACTGTTTGTTTAGTTTATGGATCCTTCTGTGGATGAAGAACAGTCGAGGTCCTTTGCAGGTCTGTGAGAGTGTTGTCCTGAGCTGGGGTAGGTCGAGTTGCAGGGAATGTAGGTAGCGGCGCATGGCTGCAAGCGTGGAGCGGAGGATCCGGAGGGAGGTCTGTTGCTGGAGGCTTCGGATTTGTTGTAGGTACTGGTTGTCCTGGTTGGGTCCAAGTTTTGTTGGTCGGAACGTAGTCCGGAGTCCGTGCGGGATAAGTCGGTTCCGTAGGCAGGTGCTGAGGAAGGAGATGTGGCTGTGGTAGCGAGTCTGTTTAAGAATGTGGCTGAAGAGCTTCTGTGCAGAGGAGATGACCTGGGGGGTGCAGTGAGAGAGGGACTCACTGAAATCTTTGTAGAGGGAGGAAGAGAGCTTCTTCAAGGAAGGCATCCTTGTAAGAGGATTCGCAGTAGCTTCTTCAAGGAAGGCATCCTTGTAAGAGGATTCGCAGTAGAATCTTTGAGGATGTAACAAAACACATTGAAGGTAGAGCAGTGGATGTGGTGTATATGGATTTTAGCAAGGTGTTTGATAGGGTTCTCCATGGTAGGCTCATTCAGAAAGTAAGGAGGAATGGGATACAGGGAAATCTGACTGTCTGGATACATAATTGGCTGACCCACAGAAGACAGGATAGTGGTAGATGGAATGTTCTCAGCCTGGAGCTTGGACACCAGTGGTGTTCCAAAGGGATCTGTTCTGGGACCTCTGCTCTTTGTGATTTTTATAAATGACTTGGATGTGGAAGTGGAAAGGTGGGTTAGTAAGTTTGCCAGTGACATGAAGGTTAGATAGTGTAGAGGGCTGTTGTAGGATGCAATGGGACATTAATAGGATGCAGAACTGGGCTGATAAGTAGCAGATGGATTCTACCTGGAAAAGTGTGAAGTGATTCACTTTGGAAGGTCAGATTTGAATGCAGAATACAGGGTTAAAGGCAGGATTCTTGGCAGTGTGGTGGAATAGAGGGATCTTGTTGTCCATGTCCATAGAGCTCTCAAAGTTACCAGCCAAGTTGATAGGGTTGTTAAGAAGGTGTATGGCATGTTGGCTTTCATTTGCGGGGAGATTGAGTTTAAGAGTGCAAGGTTAGACTGCAGCTGGATAGAGTCCTGGTTAGACTACACTTGGAATAGTGTGCTCAGTTCTGGTCACCTCATTAGAGGAAGGATGTGGAAGCTTTAGAGAGGTTCAGAGGAGATTTACCAAGATGCTGCTGGGACTAGAGGGCATGTCTTATGTAGAAAGGTTGAGGGAGCTAGGGCTTTTCTCATTCGAGCAAAGAAGGTTGACAGGTGACTTGATAGAGGGAGACAAGATGATGAGAGGCGCGGATATAGTGGATAGATGTTGACGTTTTCCCAGGGCAGAAATGTCCATCACTGGGCAAAACTTTTTTTATTGGTTTTTTATCTTTTGTTGTATTTTGGCTATTATTTCTTTTTTTTAATATATATATTTTTTACATTTTTTAATATAACATTTTTTACAAAATTATGAAGTAATGCAAACAAATATAAACACTAATATACAATTAAATATATATATTAAAAAAAGAAATAATAGCCAAAATACAACAAAAGATAAAAAAGGAGAAAAAAAACTTGGCTTACTACTACTCTATCCTACAAACAACCAAAGCATAAAATAAGATATCTTACATTACTAATAAGAAGTAAAGTAATAATTAAATAAGTAATCAAAGTGGATTAACATCAAATCATAATAAAACCCATATTTATACGGGATTCCTCCAGTCAGACAAAAGCCCTTGACAATATGGCTGAAATATCTGTCTATATAGTTCAGAAAGGGCTGCCATATTTTATAGAATAATTCAATTTTTTGGTGCACCATATTTGTGAGGAAGTCAAGGGGGATATTTTCCATGATTAAACTGTGCCAATTCGAAAGTCCTGGAGGGCCCTCAGCTACTCAATTCATTAAGATATTTTTCCTTGCACGAAAAGAGAGAATGGAGAATAATTTCCTCCCGTCCACATCCAGGGAGGGCAAATTTGAAAAGCCCAGGAAAAGATACACTGGATCCAATCCAATCTCCGTTCCCAAGATTTCTGTCAGAGCATTCGCTACTCTGCCCCAATATTTGCAGATCTTGTGACATGTCCATAAGCAATGCGTGAGAGTGCCCACTTCTATTTTAGATTTAAGACACATTGGGGATGTTCCTACCCTAAATTTTGCCAGTTGTTCTGGTGCTATATGAGCCCTGTGAAGTATCTTTAATTGAATAGCTTGAGTTCTATTACAATTAGAGATCTTTCTGGCATTTTCCCAGATGTCCTCCCACATTTCTGAAGGGATTTCTAACCCCAATTCCTGGTTCCATATTTTAAACAGCTGTTCCATGTCTTTCGATACCTCATTATGTAATGAGTGCTAAAGAGTACTGACCGAGGGTGGACACATTGGCCATAGTACTCTTCTCTCCCTATCCGATTTGTAGGGACTGTCTAATAATGTCTTCTGTATATAATCTTGAAAATACCAGAAAAGGTCTCCACTAGGCAGTCCAAACCTCTGGTGCAGCCGCTCAAAAGACATCACAACCTCCCCATCAAACAGGTCCGCTAAGCAAGAGACACCTCTGGACTTCCAGGTTTTAAATGTAGCATCTGTCTGCCCTGGCTGAAAACCCCATGGGGGGCATAATTTTAAGGTAATTGGAGGAGGGTTTAGGGGACATGTCAGAGGTAGGTTATTTACTCAGAGAGGTGGGTGCGTGGAATGCACTGCCAGCAATGATAGTAGAGTCAGATACATTAGGGATATTTAAGCGACTCTAGGATAGACACGTGGAAATTACTACAATGAAGGGTATAAAGTAGGATAAAAGTCCGGTGTAACATCGAGGGCTGAAAGACCTGCATTGTGCTGTACTGCTCTGTGTTCTATGTTCTATTAGTTCCACAAGAAAGAACCTAAACTTCACCCCTTGACATTAAGTGGCAATACTATTGCTGAATCCCCACCTGTCAACATGTTGGGGATTACTACTGAACAGGAACTCAATTGGGCCAGCCACATAAATGCTGTAGTTACAAGAGAAGGTGAGAGACAGTTCTGCAAGGAGTAACTCACCTCCGGTGTCCTCATTGCCTGTCCACAATCTACAAGACATGAGTCCATAGCATGAGGAATATACTCCAATTGCCTGGGTGGGTACAACTCCAACAACAACACAAAAATCTCAGCACCATCCAGCACAAAGTACCTCATCTACTTAATTAAACCTTCAAACCCTCCACCACCAGAGCATAGCAGTAGCAGTTGTGAACAATCAACAACGTGCACTGTTTTGCTTCACCAATGCTGGTTTGACACCATATTTCAAATCTTCAACCTCGACCACATTGAAGGACAAGGGCAGCAGATTCATGGGAACACTGCCAGCTAGAAACACCCTTCCAAGCTCTTGTCCATCCTGACTTGGAAACATTTCACTGTTCCTTCGGTTGCTGCGGGGTCACAATCCTGGGACGGTACCCCCACCACACCACAGCAGGAATACAAGACTTACTGCTTCTGGCTGAAGAATAATTTGCCAGAGCTGCACAAATCTCAGGAAAGTTTTATTTTTATTCTAGCACACTGGGTGCTGCCCACCATTATTAAATACATCTGCAGTCAGTCCTGCTCTGTGGGAATCTGGCTGCAAGTTCTCTGGAACATACCCTAATAATGTAACCCTTTTCACCTCTGTGGCATTCAGGTGGTTCTGCACTGCACCCCGAAGGCCAGTAACTCTTTCCTGAGGTGCACTGACTCAAATCTGAATGCAGTGCAGAGTAACAAGAGCTTTGTAAGCAGAAACCTAATGTTGCATTGGCAGTTCAGATTTCCATTTTGTTTCTGTCTATTTTGAGTCTCTTACAAAGGCCACCTGTTCGTCACCGTCGGCTTTCTACCCTGGTTTCTTGGTCATGTGCACGGTCCCTTGTACTTGTGACCTGAGGAACGAAGACAATGCCTTATCTTTCTGCACAGCAACCAACTTGACAATTTAAAAACAGAAGCAGTGGCAATTTCTGATATGTCTTTAAGTTACGGAACTGTGTGTTCACGTTAACTCTGCGACCTGCCAACGATAGGAATTGCATCCGGGACTGAGAAACCCCTTTACAAATTCAGCAGTTAACAGCTACATTAAACCCAGTAGCAAAAGCAATTGGCAGGTCTCTCTGAAGAGAGGCGATAGGAATTCACATGATATAAATGAGAATATTAAATGTCCCTGTATGTTCATAATACACCTCTTTAAAATAAAGTATAAACAAACACAATTACTTATTTATGAAGTTCTGACAGTTATTAAAATCAGAAAACATTCTGGATGACAAAGAAATAGGATTTTTATTCCCACTTGTGAGGCCAAGAGAAGCCTATTGTGGAAATACAAATCCCGTGTCAGTGCCCTTCCATTATAAATCTTTAAATTATTTATGCATTGCTTGGACAATATCACGACCAGAAAATATCAAATATTGAAAGGAGAGGCCACTGCACTTCTATGAAGAATGTTTGGTGACACAGATACACTAGCGGTACTTATTTTGAGTAGTGAATTGTTTCAGAATAAATGGTTTCCTGTTATTATTAGTGAAGGACCTTCAGACAGTGAAACTAGCATCACAAGCAAAAAAGTAAATTGTTGGAGAAACTCAGCCGGTCTTGGCAGCAGCTATGGAGAGAAAGCAGAGACAGTGTTTCAGATCCAGTGACTCTAAGGGTTGTTTACATCTACTCTAGATATATCTTTTGTTTATTTACTTGTCCTGCTAGGATCTTATTTGCCTTGTATCAACCACCAACTGTGTCACCATTCTTTCCTGTTTTGCAAGCTATTATGGACTCTCCCTTTTGATTCCTCAACATCCCCCTTCCCGTAGTTTGTTGAAAAAAACATTTCTAATACTCCGAGCTCTGACAAATAGCCATCAACCTGAAACGATAGTTCTGCTTGTCTCTTTCCACAGGTGCTGCCAGCTCTGTTGAATCTCACCATTATCTTCTCAATGAATGCCAGGCAGTAAATCCTGACTTTGCCAGTGACACTCATGTCCCATGAATAAACTTTGTTTCAAAACAAAAGTGTTCTTTCCACAGTACTGTACTCCTGACAGATTTCTATTAAGCTTGGTTATTATGGGTTCTGGTACAAAAGTAGGTCACTGGAGTTAAGATTCATGATAATTTACCATGATCTTGTGAAATAGTGGAACAGTCATTGAGGGACATCCAGGCCCATTCCTTTTACCCAGACATATCAAATCTTTAATTTTAAATGATTACCCAACAAAAACATTGAGACTTGGAGTTCTGATATCTCCATATTACAACTACTCTAAATATTCATGTGATTATGTAACAGATGCTGTGTAAATCAGAAACATAATTATATGTTTTTGGAGATAAGTCTCTTGATTAAACTTAAAATATAAGCCATAGCTTTTAATTTAACCTCGGGAGATAGTGAGGAAAGAGATTGATCTGAGACGGGTACAGCTGAGAACAGAAGTGAGTCAAACAGTCAGGGCAGGCAGGGACAAGGTAGGACTAATAAATTAAACTGCATTTATTTCAATGCAAGAGGCCTAACAGGGAAGGCAGATGAACTCAGGGCATGGTTAGGAACATGGGACTGGGATATCATAGCAATTACGGAAACATGGCTCAGGGATGGGGCAGGACTGGCAGCTTAATGTTCCAGATACAAATGCTACAGGAACGATAGAAAGGGAGGCAAGAGAGGAGGGGGAGTGTCATTTTTGATAAGGGATAGCATTACAGCTGTGCTGAGGGGAGGATATTCCCGGAAATACATCCAGGGAAGTTATTTGCGTGGAACTGAGAAGTAAGAAAGGGATGATCACCTTATTGGGATTGTATTATAGACCCCCCAATAGTCAGAGGGAAATTGAGAAACAAACTTGCAATGAGATCTCAGCTATCTGTAAGAATAATAGGTTAGTTATGGTAGGGAATTTTAACTTTCCAAACATCGACTGGGACTGCCATAGTGCCAAAGGTTTAGATGGAGAGGAATTTCTTAAATGTGTACAAGACAATTTTCTGATTCAGTATGTGTATGTACCTACGAGAGAAAGTGCAAAACTTGACCTACTCTTGGGAAATAAGGCAGGGCAGGTGACTGAGGTGTCAGTGGGGGAGCACTTTGGGGCCAGCGACCATAATTCTATTCGTTTTAAAATAGTGATGGAAAAGGATAGACCAGATCTAAAAGTTGAAGTTCTAAATTGGAGAAAGGCCAATTTTGACGGTATTAGACAAGAACTTTCGAAAGCTGATTGGAGGCAGATGTTCGCAGGTAAAGGGATGGCTGGAAAATGCGATAACAAGAATCCAGAGAAAGTATATTCCTGTCAGGGTGAAAGTGAAGGCTGGTAGCTATAGGGAATGCTGGATGACTAAAGAAATTGAGGGTTTGGTTAAGAAAAAGAAGGAAGGAAGCATATGTCAGGTATAGACAGGATAGATCGAGTGAATCCTTAGAAGAGTACAAAGAAAGTAGGAGTATACTTAAGAGGGAAATCAGGAGGGCAAAACGGGTACATGAGATAGCTTTGGCAAATAGAATTAAAGAGAATCCAAAGGGGTTTTACAAATATATTAAGGACAAAAGGGTAACTAGGGAGAGAATAGGGCCCCTCAAAGATCAGCAAGGTGGCCTTTGCGTGGAGCCACAGAAAATGGGGGAGATACTTAATGAATATTTTGCATCAGTATTTACTGTGGAAAAGGATATGGAAAATGTAGACTGTAGGGAAATAGATGGTGACATCTTGCAAAATGTCCAGATTACAGAGGAGGAAGTGCTGGATGTCTTGAAACGGTTAAAGGTGGATAAATCCCCAGGACCTAATCAGGTTTCCCAAGAACTCTGTGGGAAGCTAGAGAAGTGGTTGCTGGGCTTCTTACTGAGATATTTGTGAGGTGCCGGAAGACTGGAGGTTAGCAAATGTGGTGCCACTGTTTAAAAAGGGCGATAAAGACAAGCCAGGGAACTATAGACCAGTGAGCCTGACCTCGGTGGTGGGCAAGTTGTTGGAGGGAGTCCTGAGGGACAGGATGTACATATGTTTGGAAAGGCAAGGACCAATTCGGGATAGTCAAAATAGCTTTGTGCATGGGAAATCATGTCTCACAAACTTGATTGAGTTTTTTGAAGAAGTAACAAAGAAGATTGATCAGGGCAGAGCAGTAGATGTGATCTATGTGGACTTCAGTAAGGCGTTCGACAAGGTTCCCCATGGGAGACTGATTAGCAAGATTAGATCTCATGGAATACAGGGAGAACGAGCCATTTGGATACAGAACTGGCTCAAAAGTTGAAGACAGAGGGTGGTGATGGAGGGTTGTTTTTCAGACTGGAAGCCTGTGACCAGTGGAGTGCCACAAGGATCGGTGCTGGGCCCTCTACTTATTGTCATTTACATAAATGATTTGAATACGAGCATAAGAGGTACAGTTCGTAAGTTTGCAAATGACACCAAAATTAGAGGTGTAGTGGACAGCGAAGAGGGTTACCTCAGACTACAACAGGATCTGGACCAGATGGGCCAATGTGCTGAGAAGTGGCAGATGGAGTTTAATTCAGATAAATGCGAGATGCTGTATTTTGGGAAAGCAAATCTTAGCAGGATTATACACTTAATGGTAAGGTCCTAGGGAGTGTTGCTGAACAAAGAAACCTTGGAGTGCAGGTTCATAGCTCCTTGAAAGTGGAGTCGCAGGTAGATAGGATAGTGAAGAAGGCGTTTGGTATGCTTTCCTTTATGCTTTCCTTCTGTATTGAGTACAGAAGTTGGGAGGTCATGTTGTGGCTGTACAGGACATTGGTTCGGCCACTGTTGGAATATTGCGTACAATTCTGGTCTCCTTCCTATTGGAAAGATGTTGTGAAACTTGAAAGGGTTCAGAAAAGATTTACAAGAATGTTGCCAGGGTTGGAGGATTTGAGCAATAGGGAGAGGCTGAACAGGCTGGGGCTGTTTTCCCTGGAGCGTCGGAGGCTGAGGGGTGACCTGATAGAGGTTTACAAAATCATGAGGGCATGGATAGGATAAATAGACAAAGTCTTTTCCCTGGGTTCGGGGAGTCCATAACTAGAGGGCATAGGTTTAGGGTGAGAGGGGAAAGATATAAAAGATACGTAAGGGCAACTTTTTCACTCAGAGGGTGGTACGTGTATGGAATGAGCTCCCAGAGGGTGTAGTGGAGGATGGTGCAATTGCAACATTTAAGAGGCATTTGGATGGGTATATGAATAGGAAGGGTTTGGAGGGATATGGGCCGGGTGCTGGCATGTGGGACTAGATTGGGTTGGGATATCTGGTCAGCATGGATGGGTTGGACCGAAGGGTCTGTTTCCATGCTGTACATCTCTATGACTCTATAAATTTTTTTATTTTTATTTTTGCAAAGTCCATTACACTTGAACATGCCATTCGTCTTTTAATTTTTTTGACTTTCTTTTCTTCTTTCTTCAAGGTGGCCACAAGTGGCTTGGAATTTACTTCTCCAGCTGCCTGGTGCCTACGTGCACCTAACAACTGTCACTTTGAGTTCTGTGAATGTACTAATGTCAATGAATTGCAAGAGGGGTGGGGGAGGGATCAGTTTAAGAGAAATCAAAAAGCAACGAGGGGACAGAGGTGCAGGGTAGTGAAGAGACGAACAACAATCAAGAGTCATATGGATGTACAGCATGAAAACAGACCCTTCAGTCCATTTTGTCCATGCTGACCAGATATCCTAAATTAATTTAGTTTCATTTGCCAGCATTTGCCCCATATCCCTCTAAACCCATCCAGCTGCCCTTTAGATGTTGTAGTTGTACATACAAGCGCCACTCTCTGTATGAAAAAGTTGCCCCTCAGGTCCCTTTTAAATCTGTCCCCTCTCACCTTAAACTTATGGTCTTTAATTTTAGTCTCACCTATACCTGGGGGAAAAACCTTGGCTGTTCACCCTATTCATGCCCTACATGGTTTTCTAAACCTCTCGAGAGGAAGAAGTAGAAAATATAATAAGTGAGCATCCGAAATTAAAACCAGAATAAGCAATCATGATAAAGTGTCAAAGCTTATGGTTCTGCATCTGAATGCCCACAGTATTTGTAAAAAAGATGGTTGAGTTGCTTGGTAAATGGAAATAAATGATTAAGACTGTTCCCTCCATTCATAGAATTCCTGTGGCAATCCTGGAATTTCATATCAACGTTTTGAATTTGCATCCTCTTACTATGAATTAGAAGGTTAGAATCCCTACAGTGTGGAAACAGCCCTTCGGCCCATACTCTGAAGAGTATCTCACCCAGACCCATTCCACTATTACTCTACATTTACCCCTGATGGATGCATTGAACCTACACATCCCTGAACATTATGGGCAACTTAGCATGGCCAATTCACCTAAACTGCACATCTTTGGATTGTGGGAGGAAACCGGAGCACCCAGAGGAAACCCGAGCAGTCATGAGGAGAATGTGCAAACTCCACACAGACAGTTGCCTGAGACTGGCATCGAACCCGGGTCCCTAGTGCTGTGAAGCAGCAGTGCTAACCACTGAGCCACCCTGCTGCACCAAATTACTCTACTCATTTCTTAGTTGGAAGCAATGACCTAGTGGTATTATCGCTGGACTGTTAATCCAGAGACCCAGGTCATGTTCTGGGGATCTGGGTTCAAATTCCGCCATGGCAGGTGGTGGAATTTGAATTCAATACATACCTGGAATTAAGAGTCTAATGATGTCCATAATTCCATTGTCGAATCTCGGAAAAACCCATCTCGCTCACTAATGTCCTTTAGGGAAGGAAACTACCGTCCTTACCCGGTCTGGCCTCCATGTGACTCCAGACCACAACAATGTGGTTGACTCTTAACTTTGGGATGGGCAATAAATGCTGGCCTAACAAGTGATACCCTCATCCCATATATGATTTAAAAAATGCAGTCTCCTAAGTTTCCTTTCTCTTTTATTCAATTGTTTGTTTGTTGGATCCAAATGATGGTGCCTTAACACATCCCTGGAATCCTCCTTTCTTAGAGCGTGCCTCTAGCACCTTGTTTGTACAACTTGACTTGGCAATGAGGACTACAGCTTGACCCCCCCCCCCCCCCCCCCCCCCCCCCAAACGCTCGTCAACTTCAACAGCACTTCAAAAATCCATTGACTCCACCATTTAGAAAGACAGGGCAGCTGCCTCCTTGAAGCACTGTCAACTCTAATTCTCCTCCACATTGTACACTTGTACACTATTGTGACTTGGGCCTGTGCCACCATTTTTCTTCATTATTGGGTCAAAATCCTGGAATCCCCACCCAACAGCAGAGTGGAGTCTCCTTCAGTGCCTGGCCTCCAACAGTTCAAGAGGAAGGCCCGTTATTATCATCTTTAAGTCAGCTGAATGTCTCTTTTTTCTTTTGTCCTGATTTCCAAAGGCTGGTCTACGTTTCTGGTAGTTTTCAGGTAACGGGGATAGGTGATAAACACTAGCCTATGATGCACGTGTTCCCAGAATGAATTAAAAAACTTCAGATGGTGAAATCCTGTCTGAATATCGGATTAGGATGTTTTCAAAAAACAAAATTATGACAGTATCATTCATGCATTTACTAGGTACATATCACTTTCAAAGAGCATAAATGGAAATTCTAACAGGTACCAAAAGATGCATCATGTGCATTCCAGTTGCAAAACAAATATAGTAGTGCCAAAAGCTAACCGGTGGATAGGGGTGTGCAGCTGTTCCATGTGCCATTCCATTATTGTTGTAGAATCTTAAAATGATTGAGAACAGAGAGGCAATTCAGCCCATTGGGGTTGGACTGGTACTTTGAAAAAGCCCACCTGTTTAACCTCAGTCGCGGTGTTTTGCTCAAAGCTCTGTAAACCAGAACACAACAAAAAGATGTTTTCCATTCAGGTCCTCAGCCTTTGACCTATTCAGTTTAATCATTGCTGTTCTGAACCTCAAATCCATTTTCCTGCTTTGCTTCCAAATCCCTTAATGCTCTCACCTATCAAACATCAGTCCAAGTTTTGAAAATTGTAATGATTCAGTCTCAGCATCATTTTCTTCCAGACTTTCATTTCACTTTTTTTGCCAAATAGCAGTTTCCAGCATTCCACTTGAACAGCCTAGTTCAAATTTTAAAGTTATGTCGTCTTGTTCTGAGTTGCACACCCCAGGGGCAAATTGTTTATCACTTCACACAGAGGATGGTTAGAGTATGGAACTAGTTACTACACAGAATGGTTGAGGGAAATGACATAGACGCAGTTAGGGGAACCTGGATGAGCTGCTGGGTCAAAAAGGAACGAAGGGTATGCTTATGTAGTTAGATGATGTGAGGTGATAGAGGTTCATATATACGTAACCAGCTTAGCCAAATGCCCCATTACTATGTTGTTAATTTGAGAGAATTCTGTGTACTCTGCCAAATCACTTAATTCCTTTTAACCAGATCACTTTTTAAACTTTGTACTGACGTCATGATAGATACCAATAGCTGGAGTGGTGGGTGCAACACAAATGTTCAGTGAAGGATTTGTTATGTGCCAACTCTAAAACTTGACACCATTTCTACATTTTCTTTTAACAACTGCATACCCAGATGAGGCAAATTGCACCCCGTCAGATATTTTACTTTCCACTAAATTCTTCCTGCCAGGTTAGTCACTGAGATCCAGTGCATATCTTTTGAGATATTTGTGTGTTTTCTTTGAGTCTATTTTGAGTGTTGTGAACTTCAACCTTCTTACTTGTCTGCCAAGGAATTTTGTTGAATCAACTGTCTCTAATGGCAAAATTTGAAGAACTCTAACTCTGTAGAGGAATATCTGGAAGGAATCAAAAAATGTAAAGACCTGAGAAACAATGTGAAATGAATTGTTGAATTGTTCACAATGTTTTTGTCGTTATAAATAAGGCTCCACTTGCTGACACCAGGGAGCATGTGCAATGTCTATGATACCGCTTACAAGTATAGTCACAAATAGGTACAAAAATCTAAAAAAATATATTTTAATGAAAATGTATATGGTGAGGGGGAGGGGGAGGTCACAGAAATAAGCTGTAAAATGAGAGGGGAGATTTAAAAATTGACTGAAAGTTATACATATGTGCAGCCGAAAATAGTTGGTGCTTTGGTTCAAGAAAAATAATGAGTATTGTAATGAATCAGTATATTATGGTATTTTACAGTGGTCGTGTAAATCAAAGAAGCATTTTTCTTTTAATATTCAATAAACATCATCTTATTGTGTTTGAGTGTGCCATGTATTTGGTGTCAGCAAATAGATTATTTTTCAAAGATGATTAGAATCCCTACATCGTAGAAGCAGGCCATTTGAACCCACACCAACCCTCTGAAGAGCATCCCAACCAGACGCTCCCCTCATCCATCTCTGTAACCCTGCATTTCCCATGGCTAACCCACATAGCCTGCTCATCGCTAGACACTATAGGCAATTTAGCCACGGCCATGCCACCTAACCTGGACATCTTTGGACTGTGGGAGCAAACCAGAGCACCCAGAGGAAACCCACACAGACTGTCATCCGAGGGTGGAATCGAACCCAGGTGCGTGGCATTTTGAGGCAACCACTGAGCCACCATGTGACAATGAATCTATGGTCCATAACGTTTGAGAGTTTTGATACAAGATCCTGAGAGCTGAATTTCACCAGCCTCTTAGCAAGGGAGTGGGAGGTGAGGAAAAGGTGGTGCGAGAACGTGTTGGGTGGTGTGCACAGCACATTCCCTCTGCAATGCCATTTTGTCAAGGGGTGATGGTAGCCAAGCCACCCAGTTACAGCCCAGTTGAGCTCCTTGAGTGGCCAACTAAGGATCTACCCCAGCCTCCACTTTCATTTTGCAATGCCCAAGGGAGTGGGGGATTTAAGTATGAGTGGGGGGGCACGTAACGGCTACCTCTGTGGCAATGGCACCATCTGACCTGAGGATCCCATTTCCGCTCCAGATTTCTGGGCCTGGCATCCATGGGTGCAATACCCCTGTGTTCCAGGGTACCCTGTCATCGATATGCCCTGTCCTGTCAATGAAACTCCAAAAATGGCCAGCGCTGGCAGTGGTGCTGCTGAATTGACAGCTCTCTGAGTTGATGGGACAGCAGGTCTTCGGCTGGCATCAGGACCATGCTTCCTGAGCCATGTCACTGGCCAAAGCAGGTTAGGCTTCTGCTGTTAGGCCTAGACGGTGGGACCTCAGCCTCAGTCATGATAACGCGCCCAATGAGTCGACTATTTGAGCACTTCTTGTTCACTCTGTTCTGTTTCACTGCTGTAAAAAGATGTCTTTTTAAAAAAAGGCCAGGAATCTCACCCTGGCCAAAAGAATTTGTATTTCTGTAGTGCCATTTATGATTTCAGGATACCCTGAAGTCTTTTTAAAAATTATATAATAGGCAAGAGAAGCTGATGGCCTACTTAAACAAATGAAAGAACCTGTATTTCTAATTGCACTTTTTGCAATGTCAGGACATCCCAAAATGTTTTACAGGAAGCAAAGAACTTGGGCGGCGCGGTGGCTCAGTGATTAGCACTGTTGCCTCACAGCGTCAGGGACTAGGGTTCAATTCCCTCCTCCGGCAACTGTCTGTGTGGAGTTTGCACATTCTCCCCATGTCTGCGTAAGCTTCATCCGGGTGATCTGGTTTCCTCCCACAATCCAAATATGTGCAGGTCAGGTGAATTGGCCATGCTAAATTGCCTGTAGTGTGAGGTGCATCATTCAGGAGGAATGGGTCTGGATGGGTTACTTGGCAGAGGGTCGGTGTGGACTGGTTGGGCCGACGGGCCTGTTTCCATACTGTAGGAAATCTAACCTAATCTAAAAAAAACTCCTCGAATTCTTGTCTCCATTGTAATGTAGTTAATTCAGCAGCCAATTTGTGTAAGACAGCCATGGGATAATTGCTAACGAATCAAAATTTTAGTAAGGTTGATCGAGGGATAAGTGTTGTCCGGGACAATAGGAGAGCTTCTCTGGTGGTCTTTGAAATAACAACATGGAGTCTTTTGCATGTGAGTGGAAGGTGGGACCTCTGTTCCATTTCTAAAAGGAAAAATGATCACTTCTGACAGCAAGATTTTTCATCAGTGCTGAGCTGGGTGTCAGCCTAGATATTGTAATCAAATATATGCTACAGATCTTGCAGCCAGACTCTCTAACTCATAAGTGGGGTAATTGGAGGGCAATTAAGTACCTGAAGAGGAGCTGTTCTCAGGCGGGCGTACAGAGACAGTCCCCCAATATTTGTTGGGTAGAGAATGGTTTAAGAGATAGGAAAACCAGGAAGCAATAAAGGAAAATGTACTTTTAAAAGACATTAGAATGCACTGATTTATTTGAAAACACTTTTTAAACTATACTTGTTTTTCCAAATCTGTGGCAATAGATTCTGAAGAGAGTTCCCAGTCAGGCCACGAGACCCCAGGCAGCGAATCTGCATTACAGGGGAACACAGAACATGAGGATGTGGAGAACTCAGATGGCAAGACAAAGAAAGAGAAAAAGAAGAAAGAGAAGAAAAAGAAGGTGAAAACAAAAGGAAAGAATAAAGATAAAGAGAAGAAGACGGAGAATGATAACCAAGAAAAGAAAGCCAAGAAGAAAGGCTTCGGAGCAATGCTCAGGTATTTAACAGAATTTATCCTGGATGTCAGGATCCACTTCTTCACACAAATTAAATTTGGAAGCCTGTCGTCCGAAAGGCATTGAGGCTGAGAGCCAAATGAGTGTCTTAAAATTGAGTTGTATATGATTTTGTTCATCAAGGGTTATGGAACTGAGGCCATGCAGGTGGAGTTGAGACCCTACCAGAAGTTTTCAGCTGGTTTGATGTTCAAGTGCACTCAACACATTCAGTAATATCATAGGGTTTTTAAACTTGATGTCATTTGATAGCCAGTTGTGTCAGGTGATCACTATTGGGTTACTTGGGATGTGAAGTGGTTGCTAAATGATCACTTTTGAGTGCAAAAGATCATAAACATATGATGCCCCTGATAGACATTGACATTAAATCGAGCTGGCAGGATATGTAGGAACTTATTGAATAAGGGGACATTGGCATAAGGGACTGAATGGTCTATTCTTGTAGAATCATAGAATCGCCCAACTGACTGTTGAATGTCTTTACAAACTCACCTAGATTTTCTGCCATTTTAACTGGGGTCAGAACCCTTTGTGTTTTCTTTTAGATCTTGGGTGTTGGAGGCCCAAGGTTCGATCGTTATCCTGTGCAAAGCTACTTTCAACCTGCTGCTCGTGAATACATTGTGTTTTGCCTTTAGAATTGCAACTAGAAAGGGAGAAATTAATGAGTTCTCATTTAACAAAAGCTTGCTTTTATACAGCACGTTTAATGTGGTCCCTAAATGTATGAAAATAAGAATTGGTACTGAGCCACTTAAATACTTACTACAATTTGGTCAAAAAACTCTTTTAAAAAATGCAGGCATTGAGCAGCATTTTTCTATAAAATATCCTGTGAGGATACTTTGGTGTGATGCACGTGAAGACACAACATCCAGTGTTGCAATGTGAGAAATTGACATGTAGACAACTTGGAAAATAGATGCAGGCGTAGACCGTTCAGCCCTTTGAGCCCGCACCACCATTCAGTATTACTGCAGCTGATCTTGCAATCTCAGTATCCCACTCCCACCTTTTCTCGATACCACTCGATCCATTTAGTTGCAGGGGTCACTTACAATTCTCTCTTGACTATGTCTAATGAACTGCCCCCACAGCTCTCTGTGGTAGAAAATTCCACAGGTTCACAACTCTGAGTGAAGAAGTTCTTCCTCATCTCAGTTCTGAATAGCTTACCCCTTATCCTTAGACTGTGAAGATGCACGATAGCCAGAATTAGAACAATGTGAAGATCTTTGAAAGTTGTGGGGCTGGACAAGTCATTATAAGGAATTTACTTAGCCTTTTTTTTCCTGGTTATCTTTCTCTTTCTTTTCATTATCTTCATTCTTTCCCCTTGTTTTCACCTTGTTGGTCTTCCCTTTCTTTCTTTCTTCACCTTGCCATCTGGGTTCTATGCATCCTCTTGTTCTGTGTTCCACTATAATACAGATTCTCTGCCTGGGGTCTCATGGCCTGACTAGGAATTCTCTTAAGAATCTATTGCAACAGATTTGGGGAAAAGAGTTTTAAAATGCATTATTGCATTCCAATTTCTTTTAAAAGTACATTTTCATGTAGTGCTTCCTGGTCTTCCTATCACTTATACCATTCTCTACCCAACGAGTATTGAGGGGAGGTCTCTGTACAACATCCATTCGTCTGTAAATAGCTCCTCATAGGATAGTTAATTATCCTCTAGTTACCACGTTTGAGTTAGAGAATCTGGGTGCAAGATGTGCAGTGGATATTTGAGTGCAACATCTCGGCTGACACTCAGCTCAGCACTAAGGAAAGGCCGTGCTGTCAGATCATCTTTCATTTTAGAGATGGAACCGAGGTCTCACCTTCCCTCTCAAGTGCAAAAGAACCTATGCTGCTATTTCAAAGAACATCAGGGAAGCTCTCCTAATGTCCTAGCCAACATTTGTGCAACAAGGACGAGAATTTTACATTAAAAACACTTTTTTGAACAGAGAACAGATGTTAGTCAGGGAACATAGAGGTGATGATATGGAATGCAGGCAGTAGGATTTTGGACAGTGCGTAGATTCCTGTTTTATTAACCAATGGCCATTTTTTGGAAATTGGGGAAAGAGCTTGCTTGTGACATCCCCTGTTATGAACCTTGATATATGAGAGCCACTGTACTTGACTGCGGTGTTTGGAGCCTGATAAACTTTAACTTAAATCACCACCTTCAGGGAATAAGGGGAGAAATAAACGATTGGGGAAGTAATGTGAGAATTGAGACAAGTTTTTAAAAAAGTTTGCTTATTTGAATTCTAGGGAATGACCAAGCACTCTGCATTTGAGGCATGGAAGTGCCAATTTTAATCTTTATTTGCCTTTTTTCAGTCTTCACAAGTCTAGATTTCTCAATTGTGCCACCAGATCTCATAATGGGAAATGGAAACATTATTCACTGCACAGGATCATGACCCACCTAGAATAAATCCCAATCTTTAACAGCCAGAATTTAATTTCAGGTGCAATTTATTTTGTTGCTGTTGCTTATTTTGCACATGCAGAGGGATTAATTTTTTACCTAGCCCCTTTTCAGGTAATGCATACCGGAATTACAAGTGGTAATTCTCCAGGAATTCTCCTCTACCCTTTTTACCTTGAAGGTTGAGGAAATGGTCAAGTATCCCAAGAATATAGTATCAGAGTATGAAGTCATAAGCATTGCTTCTTGCTGCACTCAAAACCTTGGTTTTACAAAGGAAGTATCACGGGGAGTTATGACACATGCTGCACACATTTCAGTTGCAACACAGGATCTGTAAACAAAACAAACTAATCTTAGAAAATGTGGCAGCGATTTATACTCAATAATTTGCCACAAACAGCAGTGTAATAATAGCCTGATGATTTTTTTTATTAATTGCTAATGGTTAAGGGATAAATATTGGTCAGGACAAAATCTTCTCTGTGCTTCTGTGAAATTTCTACAATAAAATATTTTCCATACACTTGAGAAAACAGAATTAGTTAATGTTCTATCCAAAAGTCAGTATTTTTTGCAGTATAGCACTCCCTCAGTACCATGCTCTGTGTAGTCAGTCTGAATGTGTTATGTTGGTTATAAGGCAGGTTCAACATTTTGTGATTGTGTAAAGTGCTATACAAATGCAAGTCTTCATTTATTTTGCTCTCTGCCTCACGTGGGTGATGCGCATATATTGTGTTATGGCATGGTGAGATGCACTGATGTTCAGTTCTGACTTTCTTTGGGCATGCCCACAGGTAGAAGAGTAATTAGTATATCTTGTTGAAGGTTGTTGAAGTTAAGTTTGAACTTTCAGTGGAACAAGCTACATAAGGTTACCTAGATATAGTTGGCTAAAATGAGTGTTATTGTCGTATATGAATTCCAACTCTCCAAATCTTCAAAAGTGTGTATCCTTGTCTTAAGCTCGAGGTGCACTGTTAGTTACATAACCGGGTAAACCCAAACCCAGCCATGCTTTCGTAATTGGGTAGGATCGGATGCATATGCCCAAGTCGCACAGGCTGTTAAATTTAGTCGCTGTCTAATGAGTTTGAAATAGAAATCTGTTACAATTGAAACAATAAAAATGCATGGCTTTTGTCCCAGTGGGATATGGAGAAATAGGAGTGTGAAGGAGCAGAGCTTCATGGGCAATCTGCAGCCAACATATGTCCTCCAACTTCATTGGCAGTACTCTCCCTGTATCTCCTTCCACCCTAGGGTTTGGTGATCTTCTGTCCTGTAAATTGGGACATGTTTGCACATTATGTTTCTCACACACACGCTTTGTTGTTGTCTCTCTTTCTCTCTTTAGGGTGTATGCACATTCTATAGGCCACTTCAAACTGATGCTGGAAGCCTAGTGATGGGAGATAAGGAAATAGCAGGAGAACTTAATAAGTACTTTGCGTCAGTCTTCACAGTGGAAGACATGAGTAATATCCCAACAATTAAAGGGAGTCAGGGGGCTGAGTTGAGTATGGTTGCCATTACAAAAGAGAAAGTGCTAGAAAAGCTAAAAGGTCTTAAAATTGATAAATCTCCTGGCCCTGATGGGTTACATCCTAGAGTTCTGAGGGAGGTGGCTGAGGAAATAGCGGAGGCGTTGGTTGAGATCTTTCAAAAGTCACTGGAGTCAGGGAAAGTCCCGGATGATTGGAAGATCGCTGTTGTAACCCCCTTATTCAAGAAAGGATCAAGGCAAAAGATGGAAAATTATAGGCCAATTAGCCTAACCTCGGTTGTTGGTAAAATTCTAGAATCCATCATTAAGGATGAGGTTTCTAAATTCTTGGAAGAGCAGGGTCGGATTAGAACAAGTCAACATGGATTTAGTAAGGGGAGGTCGTGCCTGACAAACCTGTTGTGAGATCTTTGAAGAGGTGACAAGTAGGTTAGACCGGGGAAACCCAGTGGATGTGGTCTACCTAGACTTCCAAAAGGCCTTTGATAAGGTGCCACACGGGAGGCTGCTGAGCAAGGTGAGGGCCCATGGTGTTCGAGGTGAGCTACTTGTATGGATTGAGGATTGGCTGTCTGACAGAAGGCAGAGAGTTGGGATAAAAGGTTCTTTTTCGGAATGGCAGCCGTTGACAAGCGGTGTCCCGCAGGGTTCAGTGTTGGAGCCGCAGCTGTTCACATTATATATTAATGATCTGGATGAAGGGACTGGGGGCATTCTAGCGAAGTTTGCCGATGATACAAAGTTAGGTGGACAGGCAGGTAGTACTGAGGAAGTGGGGAGGCTGCAGAAGGATCTAGACAGTTTGGAGGAGTGGTCCAGGAAATAGTTGATGGAATTCAATGTGAGCAAATGCGAGGTCTTGCACTTTGGGAAAAAGAATAGAAGCATGGATTACTTTCTAAACGGTGAGAAAATTCGTAAAGCCAAAGTACAGAGGGATCTGGGAGTGCTAGTTGAGGATTCTCTAAAGGTAAACATGCAGGTTGAGTCTGTGATTAAGAAAGTGAATGCAATGTTGTCAATTATCTCAAGAGGGTTAGAATATAAAAGCACTGTTGTGCTACTGAGACTTTATAAAGCTCTGGTTAGGCCCCATTTGGAGTACTGTGTCCAGTTTTGGTCCCCACACCTCAAGAAGGACATACTGGCACTGGAGCGTGTCCAGCGGAGATTCACACGGATCCCTGGAATGGTAGGTCTAACATATGAGAAACGGCTGAGGATCCTGGGATTGTATTCATTGGAGTTTAGAAGATTAAGGGGAGATCTAATAGAAACTTACAAGATAATACATGGCTTGGAGAGGGTGGACGCTAGGAAATTGTTTCCGTTAGGCGAGGAGACTAGGACCCGTGGACACAGCCTTAGAATTAGAGGGGGTAAATTCAGAACAGAAATGCGGAGACATTTCTTCAGCCAGAGAGTGGTGGGCCTGTGGAATTCATTGCCACAGAGTGCAGTGGAGGCTGGGACACTAAATGTCTTCAAGGCAGAAATTGATAAATTCTTGATGTCACAAGGAATTAAGGGCTACGGGGAGAATGCAGGTAAGTGGAGTTGAAATGCCCATCGCCATGATTGAATGGCGGAGTGGACTCAATGGGCCGAAAGGCCTTACTTCCGCTCCTATGTCTTACGGTCTTATAGCTCTGTCTTGCACACTTTATCTAGATCTCTTTATCTCTTTCATTCACATGCTTGTTGTCTCTAACTCCACTGTGTTTTCATTCTCACCCACCACCTGAATTATACCTGAAGTGTTTTTATTATGTTCAGTTCTGAAATTTCTGTTAAGATTGTCCAACTTCATATCAGGTGGGTTCAAATTGCCCTCTTTCCTACTTCTGCTCACGATTTGACTTGAAATGGAAACCGAGGCTGTCTTGAAGACTGTAGCTAATACAGGGTGATTTTTGTTTTTTGACAGAAGGAGTTTATGTATAATGTGCATATTACTCCTGGCCTGAGAATACTTGATACTAATGGCATTGGTCCAATAATAAATTAGTTCTGGATACGATGCAGGTTTTGAAAATTATTCCAATAGGATATGGCTGTCATTGGCAAAGCCGACATTTGTTTCCCATCCTGAATTGCTCACGAGCTGAGCAATTTAGGTTCTTGCAGTCTCCTTCCTGAAGAGCCAACCATATTGCTGTGGTTTTGAGTCGTGTGTAGCTCAGAATGAGTTGGGATCTCCCCGAAAGATTTATTAGGTCAGGTCCCTGTTGTACACGCCGTCTGCTTTGCCTGTCTATGTGAATTTTTGGAAGGGTACAAAATGGGAATCTGACCCCTCGTTTTAGTCCGGTTAGGTTGACACTGGGGTTTCCATGCCTCAAGTGGAAAGTGCTCTGTTTTACTTAGCCACCTTTCATAATCTTTGGAAACTCCTCTATACCTGCACAATCTCTACACTCTTCCAATTATGGCCTCTTGTGAATCCACAGCTGTGTCTTAAGTGGACTGGGCATCAAACTCAGGACGACTTCTCCAAATCTAAATCCACTCAACCTCACTTTCTCCTCTTCCTTGACACTCCTTAAAAACATAGCCTTTGTTAACTTGTCTTAATATCTCTGGACATATTTGGTGCCTGATTGTATTCCGTAAGGTGCTGTAGAGTCTCTCACTTTAAAAGTGCTTTGCAAATGCAAGCTGTTACAATGAGCACAAAAAGATTTGATTTTTTTTAAACATAACTGGAATGATTCATTCACGAGTTACATTGCGAATGAGCTGTTTAAGTAAAACAGCATACTGAAATAATAATAACTTGGAATTCACTGCCTGAGGAACAGTTTTCTCATGGCACAACCTGTGGTTTTGTCTATTTTATGAATTAGGTTCTCTAAATAGTTCAGCCGTTAGGTAAAGATTTTTTTTTACTTAAATAGTTTTGAACTAGAGCATGAGATTTCCATAAATGGTTTTTTGTTTGCTACTCTGTTCGCTGACTTACTAACTCAGCCTCCATTTCAATGCCCATGAAGAACACAACCAACATTTTTCAGAAATTACTACACCTCTAAAGTTCATCCAACCTCTGCTGGTGGTACCATTGTGTGGGACTGTGCCTGCCTATTTGAAATGTTGGAACAATTACAGTCGAGGAGGAGTGGGAGATGCAGGAAAAATTGCTAATGTTTCACTTCAGGCATTTGTTTATGTTGAAAAGCCAGGAATAACAGAGGCCATCCTGTGCATTCCCCAAAGCTTCTTCCTACCTATAGCATTTATCAGCTTGGCCTTCTCTTGCGATGTTCATCTGATGAGTTGGCGAGGGAGGGCTCTTCCACAGCCGGAAAGCTACTGATGTTACAAATCCGTATCTCCACTTGTGTTTTGGTACATCTGAGTTAATATTCTCCCTCAACTCTCTTCAAGTACTCTTTCCAGTACTGCTTCCATCTTTCAATTGAATTGTAGAACCCTTATGACACAGATTGAAGCCAATCAGCCCAACTTACCCAGGCTGGTTGAAAAAGTATTGACAAAGTCCCGAACTTAATCCCAACGTTTTTGACTTTGGTTCATAGGCCTGAAGGTGCCATTTCTTCAAGCTATCCAAATGTGAATTTTACCTCTGCTACTGTTCGGTCAATGACTCAGATTCCCCAATACCTTCCAAGTGACAAATATGTTTCATTGTCTCTTCTTTTTTTAGACCCTGCTACCAATTACTGGAAATCTGTGCTCTTTGATTGTTTGACCCCCTGCCAAGACCAAATAGGTCGTCTGTGTTTACTATATCCCAGGCCCTCATAGTTTTGTAGACCTCAAGCAAACCAGCTCTTAGCCTCCTCTGTTGCAAATAAAACAACCTGAAACCTATCCAATACTTCCTCTTAGTGAAGATTTTCCAGACCTGGCTGTACCATCATAAATCTCCTGAGCTTGGCTCGCAACTTTTGTCTTAATAGGGAGCAAATGTTGTCCTTCTTTGCAGGTTTAGTTTCGATATTTCGATATTTATAGAAACTCATAGCAAAGCAGGAAACTTCTTAATGCATTGTGTCCATGCAGGCTGTTTGACAGAATTAAACCAGTTCTGCTGCTGTTTTTCACACAGCCATGCATTTTATTTTTCTTCACATTTTTTAAAGTATGTATCTAATTGCATTTTGAAAGTTAGTATTGAATTTGCTCCCAACGTGCTTTTGGGCACCATATTCTAGATTGTCATAACTCGCTGAGTGTACAATATCTTCTTGTCTCCCCTGGCTTTTTTGCCAGTTATCATAAATTTGTGACCTCAGGTGATTGACTCTAATGGCAGGAGAGACAGTTTCTCCTTATCACTTTTTATCAAAGCTCCTCATATTCTTCAATTTGATTTTGTTTTTGAAAACGGTTTTACAGTGTGGAATGAGCCATTTGGATGTTGTCATATTGATTTCTGTGGTTGGCTGGTTAAACTGCAACAATGACTCGTGAAAAGATACACTTTTATTTTGTTGACGTGTTGCTGGACCCTTGAGCATGCTCTAAAAAAGCAATGGCCAGGCGTCCTCAGATTTCAGAATATGTGAAACAATAAGTTACAAAGCACCATTTTGCTCGCATTCTGGGAATCAACCAAACTCTTCAACCCCATGCATTTAGAGTCCAGAGATATGCACAGCATAGAAGCAGACCCTTCAGTCCAACTCATCCATGCTGGCCAGATACCCCAAATTAATCTGGTTCCATTTGCCAGCATTTGGCACACATCCCTCAAAAGCCTTCCTATTCATACACTCATGCAGATGCCTTTTAAATGTTGTACCAACCTCCACCACTTACTCTGGCAGCTCATTCCATACACACGCACCCTCTGTGTGAAAACGTTGCCCTTGAGGCCCCTTTTAAATCTTTTCCCTCTCACCTTAAAGCAATGACCTCCAATTTTGGACTCCCCTACCATGGGGAAAAGACCTTGGCTATTCATCCTATTCATCCCCCTCATGATTTGATACTTGCCTGAAGGAACATTGTCACGGGTCATTGAAAAGTTTTCAACTTATTTATTCTTTTTATTGAAAAAATCGGTTCTGAATAACTTGAGCGAATGATGGAGCACTCTCGTGAGCTTCTACCTTTCAGATGGCAAGTAAAACCAAAGTACTGCCTGTCCTCTCCAGTGGATGTAAAACATATCATGGTACAATTTCAGTGAAAGTAGGGGAGTTCTCTGTTCCATGAGTAAAATTTATATCTCAACCTATATTACCAGAGTGGATAATCTGGTCAAGTACTCATTGCTGTCTGGGATTGTTGATGGCCACTGTTTCTTTTCCGTTATAGTGGTGACCACATTCAAAGTATTTCATTGGCTGTAAAATGTTTCAAGGTGTCATGAAGGGTGCAAGAGAATGGAGATCTTCCTTTACTGACAGGTACATGAATCTAAAGTAGGATTTGAACCCACATCCTGTGGCTTAGCTAAAAAAGCGACCTGCAAATGAGCCACAACTGTCATAGATGTTCCAAGGGGATGCTGAAACTCTTGAGGAAATTATGCTGTCTTTATTTTTCTTTTAGCCAGATGAGACGATTTAAAGGAGAAAGAAAAAATTCACTCAGAACAGCAATTGGGAGACCCAACCTCGCTTCACACATTAACAGTCAATACATGCCAACGTTAATGAGGCCATAATCTATCTGGTCATACCAATAAATGGTTGTGTCAGGCCGAGGCAATAACTGCTGGTCGTTATGCTAATTACAGTCATCTTGTGATGACTTTTATAGCTTTTACCCTGTTCTGTTAATAATTACAGTAAAACAGAATCCTTTTTATTAAACTGCAAGAGTGACACTTGGAATTTGAGATATGGGAGTGATGGAGTAAAGAGAAAGTGGAAATGGCACTAAATTGTTTGTAAGAAACTTTTGAAATGTATACAAATTAAGATATTGATAGGGTAGGGTGCATCTTGTCTTTCAAGCCCCAGAAGTCCCAAAGAACCTTGCAGATGATTATTGACTTTTTGAATTACAATCGTGGTTTAAAACACGCCAACCAGTTTATGCACAACGAGCTCCCACCAGTAGCAGAGATAATAAGCAGATAATCTATACTGCCATGATGCTTTGATAAGGGACAAATATTGTGCAGCACACAAGGGAAAAGTCTCTTTTGTTCAATGTTATTCAGCAGTGCTACATACCCTTTCCATCCACCTGACAGGGCCAAATGATCTCCTCAGGTCTCGCTGGAAAAATTGAACATCCAGCACTGTCTTAGTACTGAAGTGTCAACCAAGGTAATCTAGTGCCTTGAGTTGGACTTGAACCTGCACTTTTCCTGTCACTGAGACAAAAGTGTTGCCCACTCAGTCATTGCTCCATTTGATTTGGGGGCAGGACATAGAACAATTCATAGGATTTCTCTTGTAGAAAAAAATTCCTTTAAAGGCCAGGGTATAATACTATTAAGGGCAGCACCGTGGCTCAGTGGTTAGCACTGCTGCCTCATAGGGACAGGGACCCAGTTTCAATTCCATCCTCTGGTGATGTCCATGTGGAGTCTCTCCATGTTTGCGTAGATTTCCATTGGGAATATCGGTTTCCTCCCACAGTTCAAAGGTGTGCTGGTTAGGTGGAATGGCCTTGCTAAATTGCCTCGTAGTGTCCAGCGATGTGCAGGCTAGGTGGGTTAGGTGAGATAAATGTGAGGTTATGGGATAGGTTAGGAGGACTGGGTCTGGGTGGGGTGCTGTTTGGAAGTTTAATGTAGACCTGATGTGCCAAATGTCCTCTTTCTGCAGTGTATGGATTCTGTGATTCAATCTAGGGTTATCCAGAGAAATTGCCACACCTATTTCTTGGAAATCTCCTAGGAGATCCTCTAATCATCCTCTAAGCTGCAGGTACTGCCTTAGTAATAGGAGGAGCATATTTGGCTCCTCCAGGCATCTTGATAGATCATGAAAGATCTATATCTGAACACAATGTGTACACTCGCCTTTGTTCTGTCCCTCTTTAAACCCATTTCTCTCATAAATCGACCAAAGTCAGTATTGAAATTTTCAATTGATCCCTCAATCTCAACAGCATTTTGGAGGAGAAGATTCCAAAATGGAGATGGGTTGAACAGTTTCCTGCAGCAACTGCTGGTGCCGAACTGCAAAATTGACGAGGGGTTTAAGGAGACAGCATAACCTGTTTTAAAAAGAAGACGATGATGTCAAAAGAAATCTAGTTTTGAATAAAGTGTTCAGAAATTATTAATAATTTTCTCTCCCATTCTGCTTTGCATGTGGCGGTGACCTCATCTGGTCAGCGGGAAGTGTTATCCATTCAGACATCCCTCCCCTCATGGTTTGCCATTTACCCCATGGACCATACAGGGTGGTAACAATCCAGCTGTCATGCCCCAAATATCTTCTGGACATGGAGAACTATTTAACAGGTGGATGCAGAGTCTTGCGCAAGTATGTTCAGTAATCATGAGGCACACCCTCCAGAATGTTGGGTGCTGGTGGCAGAATGCCTCACGCAAACATACCTGAGGCTATTTAAACCTGCCAGTCGTTTGAAAAGAAGAGCCAAAGAAACCATTCACCAATCAATGCATTGCCACCTTTCCACTCTAATTGTTCAGGCTAGCCAGAATGAAGGGCAGGGTAGTGAGTCTGTTGCATCTGACCCTTAGCTGCCCAGTACCAAGTACTTAGTCCCAGTGCAGGTAAACAAGAGTGAATAGCAACACACTTTCCTCATTTTTAATCCAAAGCTTGTATTTTCAATGTGGATAGCGCTTCGCTTCTCACCTACTGGGAAATAAAAATTTCACAAAATTTGGGATTCTGCAAACTACTAAGCAGAAGAGGGAGAAGTAATTAACAGAAAGTACACTTCTTTAGAGAGACAGATGAATGAACTGTTCTGAACTCTCAGCTTCTGAAGATTTCCCAACTTGGATGTAGGTTTGTTTTTAGAAGTTTCGTCACCATACTAAGTAACATCTTCAGTGAGCATCCGAATGAAGCACTGGTGGTGTAGACCGCTTTCTATTTATATGTTTGAGTTTCCTTGCGTTGGTGATGTCATTTCCTATGAGGATGTCATTTCCTGTTCTTTTTCTCAGGGGGTGGTAAATGGGATCCAAGTCAATGTGTTTGTTGATGGCGTTC
This sequence comes from Chiloscyllium plagiosum, assembly GCF_037043375.1. Classification (NCBI taxonomy): domain Eukaryota; kingdom Metazoa; phylum Chordata; class Chondrichthyes; order Orectolobiformes; family Hemiscylliidae; genus Chiloscyllium; species Chiloscyllium plagiosum. The sequence goes on from NW_028270145.1 coordinate 29,771,068, forward strand.
CAAATAGAATGCCATGCTGCTAGGAATTCACTTGCGTGTCTCTGTTTGGCTTGTCCTAGGATGGATATGTTATCCCAGTCGAAGTGGTATCCTTTCTCATCCATATGTAAACATACTAGGATGTAAGGGACAACACATCCATCCTAGGACAAGCCAAACAGAGACAGGCATGAGCATTCCTAGAAGCATGGCATTCCAATCGGAATGCTACCAACAAACGCATTTACTTGGATCCCATTTACCATCCCTGAGAAAAAGAACAGGAAATCACATTACCGTGGGAAATGATGTCACCACAGGAAATGACGCAACCGACCGAAGGAAACTCAAACATATAAATAGAAAACAGGCTACACCACCAGTGCTTCATTTGGAAACTCATTGATGATGTTACCTAGTATGGTGATGAAATGTCTAAAAACAAACCTTCAGTTCAGCAAGCAAACCTACATCCAGAACCTCTACCTGAGCTACAAATCTTCTCAAAACTCGCTAATTTCCCAATTTCCTGGAAAAATTTCCCTCTAGATACCTGGACCTGAGAATTAGGAAAAGGGTCAATCATTTGGAAATGGATTGCATGTTTTTCGGTGGGAGGTTGCCATTTGATATCATTGAAATAAATGTCTTGAAATTTTCAGAAGCTTCAGAATTTGAGACTTCCCTAGTCTTTTTTGCCTTTCCCAGGGTGTTACTCAGCTGTGCGAGTGTGGAGATGGTTTAGCCATGATTCTCCAGCTGTTGTGTGTGAAACTGGCTTGACAGGCCAGCTGTTCTTCTTCCTGCCTGCCATCTTGTGTGTTCTTACGTTTGGGTGCAAACACATCTCTAACTGGTTGCAGTGTGACATTCTTGTCTGAATTTATTTTGTAAAATGAAACCTTGGATTTGGGGATACACTGGTTTTGAGCATTTGACAGTGATGACCATTTGAAAGACCTTTCCAAGGTAGAGGCGATGACTTAGAAAAGCTTGGCGATTGGAAATGTGAATCATTTAGTTTTATTGTGGTGAGATGCTATAAGCTGGAATGCAATGTCTGAGAGGGTGGCAGAAGCAGATTCAATTGTAACTTTTTTAAAAGGAATTGAATACAGGGGAACCTCAATTATCCGAACGTGATGGGCGGGCACTATTTCGTTTGGATAATTGATTATTCAGTTAATTGATTCAATGCCTTTCCTCTGGGGCTCGGAGTTTTCTGTTAAGTCTGCTCCCCGTTCGGTAGACAAGACAGCACGAACCTCGCCTCCCGTCCAACACTGCCCACCCGCCAACCCCATTCAACACAGCCCGCCCCATGGCCGCGCCTGAACCCCATCCAACACCGCCCCCCACCTCACCCGCCTGCCAACACCATCCTACACCACAACCCCCCCAACACTGCACGTCCGCCCGCCAAACCCATCCAACACCGCCCACCCCATGGCCACCCCTCAACCCAGTCCAACGCCACCTCTCACCCTCGCCCATCTCCCAACCCGGTCCAACACTGCCTGCCCCTTGCCTGCCCCCAACCCCATCCAAAATTGCTCCTTCCTCCAGGTCTAACACCGCTCCCCCACTCCCGACCACCCCCCCAACCCCGTCCAACACCGCCCTCATCCGTCCCAACCCTGTCCAAAAACGTCCGCCCTCCAACCCAATCCAACACCGCCCGCCTCATACCCATCCAACACCGTCCACTTCCCCAACTGCCCCCGACCCCCTTCCAGGTCAGCCGGATCGGACACCAACAACAAGACTGCTGCTGCCTTTTGGAGGGTGAGTCTCCAAATAGTGCACGCGTGTACAAATTCTTATTGCAACTTTTTGACAGGTTCTACCTTTACCCTGTGCAGCACAATGTTGGGGAGATTCATGCCTATGTAGAACTCCAGGGATATTGAGGTGTGGGAGGGAGGAGGTGGGGGAAGAGGGTGGAAGGTCTGTCATTTAGAGACGGTGCCTGGGCTCCCATCAGTCCAGGACTGTTCACAGCAGCATTTCAGGAAGCGGAGTTCACTTTTAATCATTGTCAACAAAAGGCACGATCAGTGTTGAAAACACGTCTTTAATGTTTCTATCGGGACCTCAAGATTTCCTTTGGGTAATCCGATATTCAAATAATTGATATTCAGATAATCGAGGTTCCTCTGTATCTACTTGAAAAGAAAATACTTGCAGAGCTTTGTTGGAAATAACAGGTCATGGAATTAATTCAGTGTCTTTTTTCCAAGCGGCTGGCCTATGCGTAATAGACCAAATGGCTTCCTTTGCGCTGTATAATTCTATGAGGCCAGAAATGGTGCTCCATAGCAAACTTATGTCCAAGTGAAGACCTGATAGCCTTTACATTTGGTGGATTCCCTTTGTTCAGCCTACCACCTGAATTAAAGCTAATGTCTGTCAGCTCAGTAGTGTGGGCGGCACGGTGGCACAGTGGTTAGCACTGCTGCCTCACAGCGCCAGAGACCCGGGTTCAATTCCCGCCTCAGGCGACTGACTGTGTGGAGTTTGCACGTTCTCCCCGTGTCTGCGTGGGTTTCCTCCGGGTGCTCCGGTTTCCTCCCACAGTCCAAAAGATGTGCAGGGCCAGGTGAATTGGCCATACTAAATTGCCCGTAGTGTTAGGTAAGGGGTAAATGTAGGGGTATGGGTGGGTTTCGCTTCGGCGGGTCGGTGTGGACTTGTTGGGCCAAAGGGCCTGTTTCCACACTGTAATATAATCTAATCTAATCTAATCTTTAAGCTTTGTACGTGTACATTCATATCAAAAGCAGAATATATTGTTCCCTGGATTTCCACAGAAATCATTCACACAATTTGTTGCAAACTTGCCCTGAATAGGCAGAAACATTTTGAGAAATACTTTTTACAAAATGTCTCTTTGTTTAGTTGCCAAGCAATGGTTTTGTATGCTTTCCCGTGTTCAGTCCCTCTTTCTTATTCAGTCTTGCAATTGAAACTAATTGTGTCCCTGCAGATACCACATGTGAAACGTGCAAGCAACCTTTCATCCTGCCCATTGCACATCGTAAACCGCTTTCCATTAAACACATAAAAGCGATCCCTCAATTGGGAATGGAACCACGCCCTATTTTTGTCAAGATTGAGCACTCCTCGATCAGGTACAGCATGATGGAGCTGCAGACTAGTTAGAGAGTACTGGCTAACCTGTTTGAGAGTGATGATCAGTACCACTAATGGGATTTACAGCATATCTCTCCTGCCACTACACAATGTTCTGTGCTTATGTCTTAGTTTTTAAAAAAAATTAATTTAGTAAAAATCTGAGTAAATTAATTGGGTAAAGAAATTAATCAGATGGAGATAACAGTGCACTGTATTCCTTTGAGGTCTTATTTGAGCACTGCAACAGGCATTGAAAGTGCTAATTAGGCTGTTGCGTGTTGTGTTTTAAAATGTTTGTTCAGAATATTTCTATTCGAAAGACTTCAAAAGAAAAATTATACCAGTTGTTTGATGTGATGTAATTTTATGTCCACGCAGTAGGCAAGTTATTCATGAAAATAAGGTAAGCACGTGGGCATAAACTCCCTTATGCACTTTGCATCATTTACTCTCTCTTCAACACAAGTGAGGGTCAGCTGGAAGGTTTTAAGCTCTTGTTGCAGTGCCATGTTAATCACTCCCAGGTCCCACAGCTTGGCTTGAAGCAGCTTACTGCTCTCTTAATTGTCCACTCCCTCGTCATTTATGCTATGGCTTAAACAGATGGTAAAACTCCCTCCACAGCACTTCTTTTAACTCTTGGCTAGTTATTGCATAATGTAGAAGCATTAACAGCAACTTGTGTTTCTGTAGCATGCTTAATGTGCAAAACAACTTGAGGCATACCACTGGAGTATTATTAAATAGTTTTGCCGCTGACCCACATGTAAAGAGACATTAGAATGGGTAACTATGAGCTTGCTCAAAAAGGTAAGTTTTAAGTTAAAGAAACAAAAATATCCTGGAAGTGCTTCACAGGTCTGCAGCACCTGTGGAGAGATACCATTTCTGCTGTTGTATTTTGATTTTATATAAATTAAAACCTGCAATGTTGATACTCATGCCCGTGCAGGGCTAAAGTGACTGGAGATTTGAGTGCCCATAACTAAACTAAAGCATGTGTGTTTTATATTCATTCAGAAACAACCTCAGCTCATTGAGACCTTAAGGATTGTCTGAAAATGGGAGAAGGAGATAGAACGGAGAAAGAGATAGAAGGGAGCAGAAATCTGGTGAGGGAATTTCAGAGTAAGGCATGGACAGCTGAATATATAGCTGCGATTGGGGACGGGTGTGTGTGGATTGATCAGGATAGGTGTCTTTTTTTATAGGAATATCAATCAGCCCCAAACCATCTAAATATTAATGAGTTAAGATTGTAGTTCATCAGCCAGTTACACAATCATCTGAGTTAGATGCAGAGCAAAACTCTGTGTACCCCATTCCTTTAATGACTCCCAGATCATCTATAGCAAGGTTATATGCAGGCTAAAGTTCTCCGGTTCTGCTACCATCAATCACTGACAGGCCACTTACACCATTTGCTGGATGCAGGGAAAAGCTCAATTCTTCCCGCCTGCATCAATCACTCGCAGGTCACTTAGTCCTGGTCCATCTCGCACTTGATGCTAATTGTGTCCCTACAGATGCCACATGGCAGCCGTTCAGACAACCTTTCATCCTGCCTGCTGCATGTCATAAACCTATTTCCAATAAATACATGAAAGTAATCCCTTAATTGGGAGCAGTTTTGATGTCCTAGTTTTTGAGGCTATACAAGAATAATTAACTCCATTCCATGCTGGTTTTCCAACTTGAATCAATTGAATGCCCTGGGCCAGTATATTTATACACGTGTATGTGTACATGTACAGGTATTCCCATAAAATTAAATGGAAATATTGGTTTATTGGAAGAGAAGAGGCAATTGAAGTAACAGAACCTGCCCATAAGAAATGTCTACATAATGAAAAATCGACACTGTCTGTGACAAAAGTGCAACAACAAAAAAGAAATGACTATAACTTGGAAAGAAAGCAGAATATCAGGCACACATTTGAAACAAAAAACCTACTGCAGGGAGCGATAAATTGGTCCGAAGAGCTGAGGTTATTTCTGTGTGAATATAAAACACACATGCTTTAGTTTAGTTATGGGCACTCAATCTCTAGTCACTTTGGCCCTGCACAGACTTGAGTATCAACATTGCAGATTTTAATTTTTAAGCAGTGCTTGCTTTTGCCCTCATGTCTTGTGATATTCCACGTCCCTACATCAGTTGCCACCCCCTCTCAGTTAGATAGTCTGGCTCCATGTTTGTCACAATGGCACAATCAGAATGCACAGTATCCCTGCAAGCAGGGATATTTTCTTTGATATTTCTTTATCTTTCAATTCACTAGTGTAGGGTGTAGGCTAACATCAACATTTGGAACTTTTCTAGCAATTGTTAATACATGGAATTTTGTTAGGGAAAAGTGATTACTTTGGTGTTTTTATGACTGAACCACTCAGAAGTAACATGACAGGCAGCAATCACAGCTATAGAAATACTGAACCTGTCACAAAGATTCTCTTGTAACCTAGGACAGGGTAGACATAAAGAAAATGTCATGGCATTTGGGCATGTTGTAACAGATAAGGAGGCCATTCGGCACATCGAGTCCATGCTAGCTCTCCAGAGCAATGCAGTCGCTCCCATTCCTCTACTCTAAAGCAGTGCAAATTTAGTTCCTGTGCGTGGCCAATCAATTTCTTTTCACAAATATTCATAGCTATTGCTTCCACTGTGCTTCCAAGTCATTACTATTTGGTGCGTAAGAAAGAGTTGTTCTGCACCTTCTCCCCTCCCCCGCCCCCATCCTTGCCCAATACTTTTAATCTGTGTTCCCTCTACCATCAAACAATGGGAGCAGCTTTTCTATTGTTGATTTTTAGATAGGTCAAGTAAATAACCCATAAGCAATTAATGAATGGTAACTTTTCTGAGGGGGCACTTTCTTCTTAGGTGGATGTTTTTGGGATATTTCAGCAGCATCCTGTTTGTGGAGATTTGGTTGTTGTGTCCCCTGGCAAAGTTTACAACGTAGCTGTTTTATCGTCCATCTTGGGGTGGCGTTTTCAAAGAGTTCCAATTTTGATGTTTTCCAAATTAAGCTTGAGTTGAAGCATATCTCAGTTCATTGAATTGCTGTTAGCAATGTCCCAGCTTTGTCGATTTAAGAGCAAAGCAATGTGGCCCAACCTTCGGCATGAGCTTCTGAATTATGACATGTAAAAGCCTTGATAACAGTGTGCCGACTGCTGCCTTTCTGACTGACAATTTGGCAATGTGTACTGTTTCTGGGGATGGGGGAGTGGACAGATATAGACAGCAGGAAACAACATACAAATCCACCTACATAAAGTTGGCGTACTTGGATCTCAAAGACACTTTTCATCATTTTCTTGCAGCAGATTTACTGTGACTATGAAAAGAAATCAAATAAACTGTGTGACATATCCGTGCACTCCCATACATCTTTCAGTCTCTGGCCAGCACCACTTACATCCTAAATAAAATTTAATCTGGCCTTACAAACTCTAGTGGAGCCTAAAACGCATTGAAATGTGATTACTTGGCTTTTAAATTAATGGCTGGGGAAGTTGCCCTCGCATTAGTGTAACCCTGCTTGTTGGGTGGGGACTGGCAGAGCGCTGTGGTTGTGCACGGAATACTTCGGCAGACGGATAAACTTCTGATTCAAGGGAATTTTTATTTTTTGCATTTGATCCGTCAAGTGCAAACTCAATGTTATCGGAGAATGGTTGGTGCAGCAGGTTAGCCGACTGCACTTTTCTCGTGACAGAAAGGGGATTGTTTTAATCTGACATGCTAAGCAGCAATTTCCTCCTGTTGTACCCGGCAGCACAATCCCCAACCATCAAAAAGAGAACAGGGGAGTGGTGGTGTTTGGTGGGGACAAGGTGTGGGGGGGGGGAGGGAAGAGGTGGGTAGTGTGTGGGGCATCTTGTTATGGCTGGAGGAGGGCACTGCAACTCTCTTTAATCCCAAAGCTTCACTGACTGCAATGTAAGATGAAACATTTTACACAGTTACTGATAAGGCCAGGCCAATGAGAAAATTTATCTACATTGGGTTTGAAACCAATGGATCCATCAAGCCCTAGGTTTCTTTATTAAACTTATTAAGTGTGAAAACCACGATATAGGAGCGAATTAACACGTGGGACAATAAATGATACATATATCTACCCTTCACATACAAAACATCTATTCTCATCTGGAAAAGGGATGTAGGGTTAATCTCTCTGCATGGGCACAATTTGGGTCGGGGGGAGGGGGTTGTGTGTGTAAAAAAAAAAAAAAGTGCTTTGATCCATGATAGTTACTTCCTGAAGGCATAGATGATAGGATTTGACATGCTCAGATGACTGGTGGTCTGTTGTCCTGCATGTGTAAACAGATGCCACCATCTTACGGAGTTTCCTCTGGACTCTTTACAAATGCAGCTTCACTTGGAAGCACAGTATTCCTCCACAGGTTCTTCAAGAGGGCAGTGAGCTTTCATACTGGATTCACAGCACAGACCTTCCCAGAAACAGGAGAGCTCAGCTGGGCAGCTTCTATCTTTAGGCAGGCTGGTCACCAACCACTCCAAACAACATCCAAAGTAGAAACTGAAACCTGACCGGTCATCAATCCAGGGAGCTATCATCCAGTAAACAAGCTGCCATCACAAGACATGTGACTACCAAGAAATGCCTTGTTTAAACAAAATGTTTGAACCCCTTCCACTGACCTCGTTTAAAATAAAAGATCCATTCTAGGTATCTAACAACCCTGAAACTCCATCATTATTAAATATGAAGCTTTCATAACAAAATCCCACCATTCTCTCACACACACATATCTATCAGTTGACGTCTCCCCTTTCTGATTTGAGTAGACTGATGAGGCAGTGTGAGGAACTTTTTATTGTGCCTTCCACAATCCTTGAATGTCCCTAAGTAGTTCACCGACAATTAAGAATGTCTTGAAGTGTTGTAATAAGAAATTAAGATATTGGAGCTAGTGTAGGCCATTTGACCTTGAAACCTGATTGATCTGATTCAACATGATCACAGCTGATCTTCTGCATCAAATCCCTTGATTCTCTTTGTGTCTAAAACTATATTGATTCATGCAGAGGCTGGGATGTGTATGGAACAAGCTGCCAGAGGAATGGATGGAGGTGGGTACAATTACAACATTTAAAAGACATCTGGAGGGATATACAAATAGCAAGGGTTTAGAGGGATGTGGGCCAAATGCTGGCAAATGGGGTTAGATTAGATTGGGATGTCTGGTTGGCATGGCCAAGTTGGACATGTTTCCATGCTGTGTGAATCTGTCTTGAATGCATTCCACAGTTCCCTCGGGTGTGTATTCTGAAAGTTTATACCCTTTTTGAACCCATTAATTGCCTCCTATGGTGGTACTAAATGGCAGATGTTTTATGGTGAGATTGTGACTCCTAGTTCTAGACTGTTATGCTCAGGAAACATCCTCACACCTTTTACGCTGTTAGGAGTCAGGCATATTTCAATGGGATCAGCTCTTAGATTTCTAAATTCTGGTGTATAAAGACCCAGTCTACTCCATCTTTTCTCACTGGGTAATCTCTTTATCCCTGGAACGTGTTAAGTGAATCTCCTTTGCATTGCCAGGGAGATCAAATCTGTTGACAGTACTCACAATGCAAGCTGTTATATAATGATAGTTAGACTTCTTTAGACCCTCCCACATGGTCAAGATTAATGTAACATTTGCCTTGACATGTAGGAAATGTTGAGCCAATTTGAGCGTAGCTAGATCCAACAGTGGATAAATACATCACCAAACCAACTGTTTTAATTATTGGCTTGAATTACTATATAAATGCTGCATTGTTGTAACTGATGCATTGCACAAGAACATAAACTTTAGGAGTAGGAGTGGCCAATCCAACTGCTGCACTCTTTAATATGGTCATAGCTAATCTTAACTTAGCCTCCACTCCCACTTTCCTGCCTGCTCCCGTAGCCCTTTAACCAGTTACTAATTAAAAGTCTGTCAAACTCTTTAAATTTATTCAGTGTCCTAGCATCCACTGCACTCTGAGTAGTGAATTCCATGACCCTTTCAGAGAAATAATTTCTCCTCATCTCTGTTTTAAATCTGCTACCCCTTGGCCTATAACTAGGGCCTCTCATTCTAGATTGCCCGGCAAGGATATAATCCACTCTACATCTGCTTTATCAATCCCCTTCATCCTGTATATCTTGATTATATTCCCTCTCATTCTTCTAGACTCTAGTGAGTGTAGGGCTAAACTGCTCAATCTCTCCTCATAAGACAGGCCTTTCATATCTGGAATTAATCTAGTGAACCTTCTCTGAACCTTCACCATTACTGAGAGTGAAGGACAAGAGCAGAAACAATAACTTACGAATAACGTTTTTTCCTTGATTTAGTTCTTTTGTCTCTCTCACATTGTTCTTTGCGAGTAGAGACAGCCATGGAAAGCTACAGGCACTATGAGAGAAATTGCTACATCCCTGAAGTAATGGGGCAGATGGGGATTTCAATCACCTAGTGTGGTTATGCATGACATGCTACAGTAGATAAGGAGAGAATGATGGATCAAAAAAGCTGCTGTATTAAGCAAATAGACCAAAGCCACAAAACTTAAGCAGCTATCTGTGATCAGGTACATTTAGAGCAAACTTTTGCAGAACATGGAACTTTTCTGGTTCGATGTGTATTCTTCTCTGGGTGAACCACCATATTAATCAATGTAGCCTGTTTTATTGTCGGTGTAAAAGAACTGGTAATCCTCAGACATCCATTGGATCATTGTACATTTAATGTTTAGGAACACAGCACATCATAAGATGATACGAAATGGAATTCTCAAATTTAATGCCAAACGTCACTCAATTGAGCAGGAGACAGAGGTTTGCTGCTTGCCATGTTGGTGCTTGACCTTTGCTTTGTACTTTGATTAGACATTTACACGTTGTCTTTAAGATCAAAGCACCTTGGGAAGTGTTATTTAGTTGTTTTAGCAAACAAAATTTGACATCAATTGTTATAAAGATGTTTTAGATATAAACTGGCTTTTAAGGAGCTTCTTAAAGGAAGGGAGAGAGATGTAGAAGTTTAAAGAAGAACTCCAGCCTGAAGGTCCAAATAGCTGAAGGCATAGCCACCAATGTGACAAGGATATGCAAGAAGCTAGTGTTGGAACTCTGTAGAGATCACAAAGCTTTTCTTAAGAACACAAGGAACAGGTGCAAGAGTAAACCATGTGGCCACTCAAAGCCATTGAATTTCATGATGAGCAGATTTTCTGCCTCAGATTCACGTTCCCATCTCCCTTGATTTCCTGATAGATCAAAAATCTATTTGTTCCGGCCTTAATCTTTCTTCTGTTCTTACATGGGACCTGGGCATTGCTGGAAAGGCCAGCTTTGTTGGTCATCTCTAATTGTCCTTCAGGACATAATAGCGAACAGCTTTCTTGAGCTGCTGCAGTCACTGGGGTGTAAATATATTTCGAAGTCTGAAAGGTGAGTGGCTTGGAGGAGAACTTGCAGATGGTGATGCTATCATGTGCCTTTCTAGATTATGGGTTTGGAAGACTCTGGTGAAAGAAGCTTGGTGAGTAGCTCAATGAATCTTGGGTAGACTGCCAGTATTGTCCTTTGGTGGTGAATGGAATGAATTTTAAACATGGTGGATGGAGTGCCCATCAGGCAGACTGACTTGTTTTAGATAGTGTCAAATTTCATGATTCTTCTTGTAGCTGTGCTTATTCAGGCAAGTGAAGAATATTCCACACTTGACTTCTGTCTGGTCGGCAATGAACAGACTTTAAGGAGACAGGAGAGGAGTTACTCACAGTAAAATTCCCAGCCTCAGACTGATATTTGTAGGCACAGTATTTATACGGCAGGGCCTATTCATTTGATGGTCAATGGTAAAACCCAGGTTGCTGGCATAGGTATTGTCAAGGATTGGTGGTTTGATTCTCTCTTGTTTGAGATGGTCATTGCTAGGCAATGGGTGGCACAATAGTTATTTTTCACTTACCAGCCCAAGTCTAGACCTTGTCCAAGCCTTGCTGCACTTGCCCATGGAGTCATGAACGGTTCTGAACACTGAATAATCTTCAGTGAACATCCCCAGTTCTGTTCGTTTGAGAGAAAAAGTCATTGATGAACCAAGTTGGGCCTCAATACATTACCCTGAGGGAATACTACAATGATACCTTGGAACTGAGATGTTGGCCTCCAACAACCACAACCATTTTCCTTTGTATTAGGTATGACTCGGCAAGGATGAGTTTTCTCCTGATTGCCATTGAGGTCAATTTTCGTCTCAGTCCTTAACAATAAATAAACTCCTTGCCTGAGGCTGTGCCCACATGTTGAGGAGTCCTCAACAAATAGGCACAGTCTCTTAGTGATGAGCTCTTTCAGAATCTTGTACGTTTCAGTGAGATTAGCTCCCATTCTTTAGAATTCCAGCATATTTAGGTCCAATATATTTAGGCTCAATTCGTAAAATAACTCTCTAATCCCAGAAATCTATCTAGTGAGTGTTAACTATAGTGCCTTCAAGCACAGTATGTCCTTTTCTGAATATAGAGACAAAAACTGCACATGGTGGTCCTGGTGTGATCTCATGAGAAGCCAATACAATTGTTGTAATGCTTCTTTGTTATTGTATTTCAGTTCCCTGATGACTTAATTTACTCTTGAGACATGGGCATCGCTGGCTGGCCAGCATTTATTGCCCATCCCTAGTTCCCCTTGAGAAGGTGGAGGTGAGCTGCCCTTTTCAACTGCTATAGATCAAAAACTATGCCTTTCGGAAGGGAATTCCAGGATTTTGACCCTGCAAAAATGAAAGCACAATGATATGTTTCCAAATCAGAATGGTGAGTGGCTTGGATAGGAACTTGCAGGTGGTGGTGTTCCAATGTATCTGCTGCACTGATCCTTCTAGATGGGAGTGATTTGTGAGTTTGGAAAGTGCTGTATAAGGGTCTTTTGTGAATTTATGCTGGGCATCTTGTAGATAGTACAATTGCTGCTACTGAGTGTTGGTGGCGGAGGGAGTGAATGCTTGTGGATGTGGTGTTAATCAAGTGGGCTGTTTTGTTCTGGATGGTGTCAAGCTTCTTGAATGTTATTGGAGCGGCACCATCCAGGCAAATGGGGAATATACCATCACTCCTGACTGGTAACTTGTGGATGGTGGACAGACTTTGGGGATTTGAGTTAGTTGGCACAATATTCCTAGCCTCTGACCTGTTCTTGTCATCACTGTAATTAGATTGCAGGTCCAGTTGAGTTTCTGATCAATGGTAACCCCCAGGAAGTGATAATAACACCATTGAATGTCAGGGGGTAGTGGTTAGATTGTCTGTCTTTCATTGGAGGTGGGCATAGCCTGGCATTTGTGTGTTGTGACTATTATTTGCAATTTATCATACCAAGCATGGGTATTGCCCAGATCTTGTTGCATTTGAACATGGACTGCTTCAGTACCTGAGGAGTCACGAGTAGTGCTGAACATTGTGCAAACATTCACAAACATGCCCACTTCTCACCTTATGACGAAGAGAAGGCCGTTGACGAAGTAGCTGAAGTTGGTTAGGCCCAGGACACCAACCTGAAGAACTCCTGCTGAAATGTGCTGGAGCTGAGATAACTGATCTCCAACAACCACCCCCATCTTCCTATGTGCCAGATATGACTGTAACCTATTTGCTGTCTTGATTACTTGCTGTACCTGATTACTATCTTTATGTTCTTTGATCAAGTGCTCATTAACATTTAAAAGTGCAACGCCTTTTAAAAGATATTCTGCTTTTTTTATTATTAAAATAAATAATCAAACATCCCTTCTTCTCCCTCCACCCACGCATTCTCTCTCTGTCTCTCTCACTCTCACACACTCACTCGCACACTCACTCATTTCAGGGATATACGGCTGGCTGAGGGCACACAGATTTCCAGGTATCAGGAGGCCATAGAGGGAATTTGAAAACAAATACAAAAGCAATGCCCAAACAGGATTTGGTGCAAGCTAGGATACAGGTAGTGAACGCTCCTTTATGAATATGATGAATTGTGAATTTACAAAGCATTACACCCATAGCACTGTAATTCCCGACATTGTAATTTGAGCTTTTTTGTTTATTTCTCCATTTATCCCTATCTCGCCTGGAGTCCTTGAATCTTGAATCAAATGTTAAATGACTGCAGAGGCGATCACAGATCAGGTCAAATCTGATAGACTCATATAGTCATTCACATTTACAGCACAGAAGGAGACCATTTAGCCTATCATGGTTGCACCAGTCATACAAATGTACAAATCCCATTTTCCAACTTACGGCTCATGGCTCTGGAGGCTGTGGTAATTCAGGTGAGTGTCTAAATTATGCTTAATATTACATGAGGTTCTGACTCAAACACCCTTCAAGACAGTGAGGTGCAGATTCCTACCACCATCTGAATGAAAAACATTATCCCTCAACACTCATTTTAGCCTTTTACCTCTTACTTTAACTTTATGTCTCCTGGTCTTTGATCCCTGTACTATTGGTAAAAATGCTGCCTTATCCAATCTAGCGATGTCTCTCATAATCTCTTAAATCTCTATCCATGACCCTCCCAAACTACACTGTTCCAAAGAAAACAACCCCAAGCTTTCCTCATCATTCCTCATTGCTCATTTCCTCCAGCCCAGGAAAACATCCTGATAAATCTCCTCTGCACCCTCTCTATGGCAATCACATCCTTCCTATAATGTGGTGACTAGAATTGCACGCTGTATTCCATTTGTGGCCCAACTAATTGTTTATATAATTTGAGCAGAACCTCCCTGTGATTTATGCCACCATAATCACCTTATCTACCTACAGCCTTGGCTGAGAAGATTAGGGTGAATCCAAAGAGGTTCTTTAAGTATATTAAATGAGAAAGAATAACTAGAGAGGGGATAGGACCACTCAAGGACCAAAGTGGACATGTATATGTAGGAGATGGGTGAGGTCCTCAATGAATATTTCTCCTCTGTGTTTGCATGGAGAAAGATATAAAGACTTAGGAAAGTTACTGGTCATATCTCGAGGACAGTCCATATCACAGTAGAGGAGTTGTTGGACATATTAGATTGTAGAATATATAGAATGGATAGGGCATTGAAGAAGACTTTTTACACACTGGCCTTCATCAGTCAGGACATTGAGAATAGAAGTGGGGAAGTTATGTTGCAGCTGTACAGGACATTATTGAGGCCACACTTGGAGTATTGTGTTCAGTTTTGGTCACCCTTGCTGTAGGTATTAGAATGTATGAAAGTGGATAAAACTCCTGGTCCTGACTAAGTATACCAAACAGCGCTGGAAGAAGCTAGAGAGGAAATTGCAGGAGCCCTGGCTGATATTTTTGCGTCATCGTTAGCCACAGGTGAAGTCCTGAAAGCCTGGAGGGTAGCCCTTGGGGACGGCTGCAAAGAAAAGCTGGGAACTATAGATAAGTAAGCCTAACATCTGTGATAAGTAAGTTACCTGAGAAGATTCTGAGGAATAAGATATAAGCGCATTTGGAAATTTGATTAGGGGTAGTCAGCATTACTTTGTGCATGGGAGATCATGTCTCACAAATTTGTTATAGAGTTCTTTAATGAAGTGACCAGGAAGGTTGACGAGGGCAGGACGGCAGACGTAGTCTATATGGATTTTAGTAAAGCTTTTGCTAAGGTTCCACATGGTAAGCTGCTCTGGAAGGTTCGATCGCATGGAATCTAGAGCAAGCTGGCAAATTGGATACACAATTGGCTTCATGGTTGGAAATAGAGGGTCATAGTGGAAGGATGCTGTCAGACTGGAGGTCTGTGCCTAATGGAGTGCCTCAGGGATCAGTGCTGGGCCCATTGCTGTTTGTTATCTATATCAGTGATTTGGATGAGAATGTGCAAGGCATGATTAGTAAGTTTGCAGATGACACTAAAATAGGCAGCGTCGTGGACAGTGAGGAATGTTGTCAGAAGTTGCAGCGAGACCTTGATCAGCTGGGGAAGTAGGTCGAGAAATGGCAAATGGAGTTTAATATAGATAAGTGTGAGGTCTTGCATTTTGTAAAGTCCAATCAAGGCAGGAGTTTCATGGTGAATGGTAGGGCCTGAAGGTGTTTAGTGGAACAGAGGTACCTTGGAGTTCAGGTGCATGGTTCTCAAAGTGGATAGGGCATTGAAGAAGGCTTTTGGCTTACTGACCTTCATCAGTTGGGGCACTGAGAATAGAAGTTGGGAAGTTATTTTGCAGTTGTGCAGGACATTGTTGAGGCCACACTTGAAATATTGTGTTCAGTTTTGGTCACCTTGTTATAGGGAGGATGTTATTAAACTGGATAGAGTGCAGAAAAAAATTACAAGGATGTTGCCAAGATTCAATGGTCTGAGTGATAGGGAGAGATTGGACAAGCTAGGACTTTGGTCTTTAGAGCATAGGAGACTGAGAGGGGATCTTATAGAAGTGTACATGATCATGAGAGGTATGGATAGGGTGAATACATTCAGTCTTTTTCCCAGGATTGTAGAATTGAGGACGAGATGGCACCCGTTTAAGGTCAGAGGGGAAAGAATAAAAGGGAACCTGAGGGGCAACATTTTTTATACAGGGTGGTCGAATATGGAATGAGCTGCCAGCGGAGGTCGTTGAGACGGGTACAATAACAACATTTAAAAGGCATTTGTACAAGTAAAGGATAGGGAAGGTCTTAGAAGGATATGGGCTAAGTGCAGGGAAATGAGGTTAGAGTGGATGGACATTTTGGTCAGCATTGACCAGGTTGGGCCAAAGGGCCTGTCTCCATGCTGTAGGACTGTATGGCTCTTCCAGCACCAGGAATATGTGGATGTACCATTCGTAGTATAATCTCACACCTTGTGCCTCTCCAAGTGTATTAGCTCTCCTTTAAGTACAGCACAGAAACCAGCCCTTCGGCTATACAGGCTTGTGCCGGTCATCATGCCCTAACTAAGCTATAAAATAAACCTTGTGCCATTGTTCAGTCTGTATCCCTCTATTCCCTCCCTATTCGTGTAACCATCCCTGATGATTCTTAAAAGTCACCAACGTGCTTGCTTCCACCACCTCCTCTGGCAGTGCTTTCCAGGCTCCTACAACTCTCTGCGTGAAAAACTTTCCTCACATAGCTCCCTTAAACTTTCCCCCACTCACCTTGAAGTTCCACTTTGTAATCGAAACTTCAACCCTGGGAAAAAGCCTCCCACCATCTCATAAATTTGTAGACATCTATCAGGTTTTCTCTCAGCTCCCCTACTCCTCTTTCCCCCCCCCCCCCCCCCCCAGCTGAATTCTGTTTGCCAATGCTTGGTCCACCTGAGCAGTCTGGTGATATTCTCCTGCAGTGAAGTGTTAGAGGCTGGTACAATTACAACATTTAAAATACATCTGAATGGATATGTGAATAGGAATGGTTCAGAGGGTTATGAACCATGTGCTGGCAAATGGGACTAGAATTATTTAGGATATCTGGTTGGCATGGACAAGTTGAACCAAAGGGTCTATTACCGTGCTGTACATCTCTCACTATTTACCACCCGACCAACTTTTATGTCACCATAAGCTTCTTAATTCTAGCCCTACATTTAAGTCCAACTCATGAATGTAAACCACAAACTGTAAAGGCCCAACCAAGCCCTGTGGAATTCCACTGAGAACAGATGTCCCATTACCATCACTCTCAGCTTCCGATCTCTCAGTCAATTGTGCATCCAATGTGCATGGGTCCTATGGAATCTTACTTTTTTGACCTGATCTTCCATGACATCACTGATTTCCTTTTTCTGTTCAGTAATACTAAATCACTAAAATAAAGTTTGTTTATTCTTAAAACTAGTGTGCCAACACAATTCAAAGCAGCACTAATTCCAGCCTGGCTGTGATTGTTTGAACAATCACAGACCAAGTGATACTTGGGACTGCACAGCTTTATTCTACTTTTCCCCATTGCTACTGTAGTTCTATTGAATGCTCTGAAGGCCAGCTACAGGGATTTGAGCGCATCATTCAGACTGCCACTTCATTACAGTACTGAGGAAGTGCTACAATTTCAGAGGTGCAAGCTGCCAGATGTGATGTTAAACCCCTGTGCCTCTCCACCGTTCTATAGAAATATTGATGAGTTACAGCACAAAAGCAGGCTGTTTGACCTGCTGTATCCATGCTTGCTCTCTGAACAATGAACCACCTTGTTCCCTCCTTTACTCTTTTCCGCAACGCCCTGCAATTTTTTCTCTGCAGGTATTTATCCAGCTCCCTTTTTGGAAGTCAAAATTGAACTTGCCTGCATCACTCTTTTAGGCAGTGCATTCCAACTCCTAACCATTCACTGCATTCAAAGGATTTCCTAATGTCTCTGTTGGTCCCTTTGCCAGGCACCTCAAAGGGAGTCTCTATACCTTTACACCAACTGGCCCAGTTTCTCTCGAGATAATCTGTTCTCATATAGACCCTTTGTGATTTTGTACACCCTTTGTCTCATTTTAAGAGGCCAGCCACAGCTTCTCCGATCTATAGTCTCTTCACTTCCCTCAACCCTGGAACCAATCTCAACTACACCATCTTCAAAGCCTTCACATCTTCTCTTGGATGTGGTCCCCCCAGCTATACGAACACAATCCTGCAGTTGAGGAGACGCCAGTGTTTGAGGAGCATTTATCGTAGCTGCCTACTTTTGTATTCTATGCTGCTATTTATGAAGCTCAGGATCTCACATGTCTTTTGAACCACTTTCTCAACCTGCCCTGACACTTTCAATGATTTTCATCTATTTTCAACCTATATTTCCAGGTTTCTCTCTTACTGCAACCAAAGAATAGTTAACCTAGGGGCAAGGTAGGACTAATAAATTAAATTGCATTTATTTCAATGCAAGGGGCCTAACAAGGAAGGCAGATGAACTCAGGGCATGGTTAGGAACATGGAACTGGGATATCATAGCAATTACGGAAACATGGCTCAAGGATGGGCAGGACTCGCAGCTTAATGTTCTAGGATACAAATGCTACAGGAACAATAGAAAGGGAGGCAAGAGAAGAGGGGGAGTGGCAAGATTGATAAGGGATAGCATTATAGCTGTGCTGAGGGGAGGATATTCCTGGAAATACATCCAGGCAAGTTATTTGAGTGGAACTGAGAAATAAGAAAAGGATGATCACCTTATTGGGATTGTATTATAGACCCCTCAATAGTCAGAGCGAAATTGAGAAACTAACTTGCAAGGAGATCTCAGCTATCTGTAAGAATAATAGGGAAGTTATGGTAGGGGACTTTAACTTTCCAAACATCGACTGGGACTGCCCATAGTGTTAAAGGTTTAGATGGAGAGGAATTTCTTAAGTGTGTACAAGACAATTTTCTGATTCAGTATGTGGATTTACCTACTAGAGAAGGTGCAAAACTTGACCTACTCTTGGGAAATAAGGCAGGGCAAGTGACTGAGGTGTCAGTGGGGGAGCACTTTGGGGCCAGCGACCATAATTCAATTAGTTTTAAAATAGTGATGGAAAAAGATAGACCAAATCTAAAAGTTGAAGTTCTAAATTGGAGAAAGACCAACTTAGATGGTATTAGGCAAGAACTTTCGAAAGCTGATTGGAGGCAGATGTTCGCAGGTAAAGGGATGGCTGGAAAATGGGAAGCCTTCAGAAATGAGATAACAAGAATCCAGAGAAAGTATATTCCTGTCAGGGTGAAAGGGAAGGCTGGTAAGTATAGGGAATGCTGGATGACTAAAGAAATTGAGGGTTTGGTTAAGAAAAAGAAGGAAGCATATGTCAGGTATAGACAGGATAGATCGAGTGAATCCTTAGAAGAGTATAAAGAAAGTAGGAGTATACTTAAGAGGGAAATCAGGAGGGCAAAATGGGTACATGAGATTGCGTTGGCAAATAGAATTAAGGAGAATCCAAAGGGTTTTTACAAATATAATAAGGACAAAAGGGTAACTAGGGAGAGAATAGGACCCCTCAAAGATCAGCAAGATGGCCTTTGTGTGGAGCCACAGAAAATGAGGGAGATACTAAATGAATATTTTGCATCAGTATTTACTGTGGAAAAGCATATGGAAGATGTAGACTGTAGTGAAATAGATGGTGACATCTTACAAAATGTCCAGATTACAGAGGCGGAAGTGCTGGATATCTTGAAACGGTTAAAGGTGGATAAATCCCCAGGACTTGATCAGGTGTACCCGAGAATTCTGTGGTAAGCAAGAGAAGTGATTGCTGCATCTCTTGCTGAGATATTTGTATCATCGATAGTCACAGGTGAGGTGCCGGAAGACTGGAGATTGGCAAACGTGGTGCCACTGTTTAAGAAGGGCGGTAAAGACAAGCCAGGGAACTATAGACCAGTGAGCCTGACCTCGGTGGTGGGCAAGTTGTTGGAGGGAATCCTGAGGGACAGGATGTACATGTATTTGGAAAGGCAAGGACTGATTTGGGGTAGTCAACATGGCTTTGCATGGGAAATCATGTCTCACAAACTTGATTGAGTTTTTTGGAGAAGTAAAAAAGAAGATTGATGAGGGCAGAGCTGTAGATGTGATCTATATGACTTCAGTAAGGTGTTTGACAAGGTTCCCCATGGGAGACTGATTAGCAAGGCTAGATCTCATGGAATATAGGGAGAACTAGCCATTTGGATACAGAACTGGCTCAAAGGTAGAAGACAGAGGGTGGTGGTGGTGGAGTGTTGTTTTTCAGACTGGAGGCCTATGACCAGTGGAGTGCCACAAGGATCGGTGCTGGGCCCTCTATTTATTGTCATTTACATAAATGATTTGGATGTGAGCATAAGAGGTACAGTTAGTAAGTTTGCAGAAGACACCATAATTGGAGGTGTAGTGGACAGCGAAGAGGGTTACCTCAGATTACCACAGGATCTGGGCCAGATGGGCCAATGGGCTGAGAAGTGGCAGATGGAGTTTATTTCAGATAAATGCGAGGTGCTGCATTTTGGGAAAGCAAATCTTAGCAGGACTTATACACTTAATGGTAAGGTCCTAGGGAGTGTTGCTGAACAAAGAGACCTTGGAGTGCAGGTTCATAGGTCCTTGAAAGTGGAGTCGCAGGTAGATAGGATAGTGAAGGCGGCGTTTGGTATGCTTTCCTTTTTTGGTCAGAGTATTGAGTACAGGAGTTGGGAGGTCATGTTGTGGCTGTACAGGACATTGGTTAGGCCACTGTTGGAATATTGCGTGCAATTCTGGTCTCCTTCCTAATGGAAAGATGTTGTGAAACTTGAAAGGGTTCAGAAAAGATTTACAAGGATGTTGCCAGGGTTGGAGAATCTGAGCTACAGGGAGAGGCTGTTCAGGCTGGGGCTGTTTTCCCTGGAGCATCGGAGGCTGAGAGGTGACATTACAGAGGTTTACAAAATTATGAGGGGCATGGGTAGGATAAATAGACAAAGTCTTTTCCCTGGGTTCGGGGAGTCCAGCACTAGAGGGCATAGGTTTAGGGTGAGAAGGGAAAGATATAAAAGAGACCTAAGAGGAAACATTTTCAGGCAGAGGGTGGTACATGTATGGAATGAGCTGCCAGAGGATGTGGTGGAGGCTGGTACAATTGTAACATTTAAAAGGCATTTGGATGGATATATGAATAGGAAGGGTTTGGAGGGATATGGGCCGGGTGTACATCTCTATGACTCTATAACCTTTGCTCAAAACAAATACACAGGTAGTCTGATGATTTCCACACTCTTGCTTAAAGGTATCTTCTTTGTGCAAATTACTTATTGAGTTTCACATGCGACTTCACCAAATTATTTTGCTGAGTGTAAAGCACTTTGGGATGTTTCAAGTCATGGAAGGCTCTATACAAATGCAAGTCTGTCCTTGTTTTTAACAGAGTGCATGCACCATATGTGGCATTGAGCCATGCAGTGCAGGGTCATACTTCTGACTGCATTCCTTTCTGATCTCAGCCTAGAGAATAATGAGGTTACTTCCATTGAGCTGAGAGATGTACAATTTTTCTGAGTCCTATTCGTTTCTGATCTGCAGCTAATAACCTTTGACAGGAAGTGCAAATGTTGGGATTCGTCTGAACTCCTGCTGCATACCTGTCTCTTTGATGGCAAATTAGTTGTTAACCCTCAACTGTCTAGTTTCTATCGCATACAAGAATAACCATTTTATCAAAGATGTTTTGTAGAATCAGCATGACTTACCATTGTAAAAGGTCATGGTTTTGAAGAGGTTAATATTCATGTTATATTGACTTCATATTCTACTGAAGTCACAACCTCTGGTGTGTGGAGGCAAGGAGTTCTAATCTTGCTTTCAGAAGGAGCAGATGTACTTGTACCAACTCTGAAGGGTCCAGCAATTCAGCTATACTTATTGCTATCATGCAATAAACTTCCTAGTTATCTGTGGATACTCTATGGTGACATATATTCTACCACTAATCAATGGATATGGCCAAGATAAAGACAAAGGAGGACAGCTGGATCCAAACTACATCAAAGAGCACTTTCCCAGTACCATTTGCTGATAGAGGTGGCAAATACCACAAGGTGCCGAGTGGTCATTTGGGAACACAGTATATCAATGCTTGCCTTCTTAAAGAGAAGGCTGGGAAGACACAACAGTGCGGCAGACTAGTTTCCCTACTGAACTATATGATGCATGCATTCTCATTTAGCAGGTGTTTTTTTTTCACTTCTAGCTGCCTTTGAACATCATTGGGATTGTCAGGAATCCCAAGACAAATGTTAAAGTAAATAGCGTGGAGATGACAGGCATTTATTGCTTAAAATATGGTGATACTTCGGCTCTGAATTTTCATGAAGAAAACAAAAACAAATTTGTGGAAATTCTGCTGAAATATGACTTTTCCTGCAAGTTATGAATTAAGTGGCTTTAAGTGTGGTGCAAGGACCTAATGTACGCGCGGTGTGTTGGTATAAATCATGGCTGTAAAATTTTAAAGTTATATAAATATAATCTGAACCTGGGAATGATTTTCTAGTTTTTAAGGAACACCTAAACAATTCACCAAGCACTCAGAACATTTATCGGACACACAGTAGAGGAATACAGATAATCATGATCCCAGTTTATGCTGCATCTTTCTAAATCACTAGTTTGGGCTCAGTTTGATTAATGCATTCAATCTTGGTCACCACCCAAAGGAAAGTAGCCACAGTCTAGTAAAGAGGAGAAAGTGAGAGATGCAGATGCTGGAGATCAGAGCTGAAAATGTGTTGCTGGAAAAGCGCAGCAGGTCAGGCAGCATCCAAGGAACAGGAGAATCGACGTTTCAGGCATAAGCCCTTGGCTTATGCCCGAAACGTCGATTCTCCTGTTCCTTGGATGCTGCCTGACCTGCTGCACTTTTCCAGCAACACATTTTCAGTACAGTCTAGTAAAGAGTATCGTACTGGGGGTGAGTAGAGAGACAAACTTAATCTCTTTAAGATGGAGAAGGCTAAGTAAAGATAGGGCAGCACAGTGGCTTAGTGGTTTGCACTGCTGTCGTAATGCACCAGTGACCTGGGTTCAATTCTACCCTCAGGTGACTGTGTGGAATTTGCACACTCTCTCCATGTCTGCATGAATTTCGTCCGGGTGCTCCGGTTTCCTCTCACAGTCCAAAGATGTTCAGGTTAGTTGGATTGGCCATGGGAAATTGTCCCATAGTGTCCAGAGATGTGTAGGTTAGGTGGATTAGCCATGGGAAATGCAGGGATAGGGTGGGGAATGGGTCCGTGTGTGATGCTCTTCGGAGGGTTGGTGTGGACTCAATGGGCCTAGTGGTCTGTTCTGCATTTTATGGATTCTGTGATTCTTCTGTGGGATAGTGGTGTTCAACTCATGATAGGATTTCACCGTGAGTAAAGAAGGAACTACCAGCCTTTTGCAGGAGGGTTGGTAATCCAAATTTTGGTTATTTTTCTTATTCAGCATGTTTGGAAACCACAGATCTCTGTATTTTTACATAAATTGTTGTGACCAGGAATGCACTGCCTGCAAGGGCAGTGGCAGAAGATGTTTTTATGACTTATAAACATGAATTGCATTGATGTTTGAATAGAAAATTTTTGAGAAGTAACAAGAACGTTTTAAAATTCAATTTTGCTTTTTCAAGACATGAGCTCTTCCTGATCTGTACCATTCCAAGAATATATTTTTAATGTCTGGCTTATGCTGAGCTGACTTCTTCAACTGGCCTTGGCTCCTTGCTTGGTTTTAGGAAGATGGAGTTTGGGGATTGGAATTCACAAATGAGGAATCAGGACTTGGGTTGTGCAAAGCCTTGGTCACATTTCAACTCAATTACTGGATTTGATTTTTGACACCAAACTTTGAAAGGTACATTTGGGCAAGGTGAAGTACAGATTCACCTGTATTACGGCAGAGCTAGAAGGTCAGAATTGAGAATCAGCTGCATGATCTTGATTTTGTGTTGTCCGGCATTTAGACGGTTGAGGGGCGATCTAATCAATGTATTGAAAACAATTAAAGGTTTTGAACGCATTAGTAGCAAAGAGCAACATTCCAGGAAAAGGTAACATAGCCTTAAAACGGGAGCTGGATCGTTCTGGAATGAAATCAGGAAACATTTCTTTACACAAAGCATAATGGAAATCTAGAATTCCTTCCCACAAAAATCTGCAAATGCTAAGCCAACTTTGATATTCGAGACCCAGCTCATTAATTTTCCTTTCACACAAGTAAGGGCAACAAAGGTTATTCAATAAAGTTGATGTTCAGGTCAGTCAGGATCTAAATTAATGGCAGAATAGTCTCGATGATCACAATGGTGTACTCATATTTTTCTCTGGACTGTGCTTTTGGCCTGTTTCAACCCCAATAATGAACAAACCAAGTTTTGGAAAAGCTTCATTTTAAAGACGTAAACCTGCAGAAATACAAGGGTGAGAATTTGAGGTGGAGTTGTTGTAGACCAACGTAGGTCAACAAACATGTGGATGACGAATGAACAGGACATGGAGCCAGTTGGGGCAGCAAACATTTGCATTAGTTTCAGTTTGCAAAGGGTGTAAGGTGGGAGTTTGACCAGGATGGTAGCAATATTCCAGAAACATGGATTAAAGCTCTGAGGGCATGAGGTCAGACCTCACCACAGAAACTGGGAAAGTTCAAATCTGATTAACTAAAATAATTTGAAATAAAATGCTAGTTTCATTAGTGATGGTCCAAAGCAGTTGAATTACTGTAAAACCAATGTCTTTTCAGGGAGGAAATGTGCTGTCTTTACCTGGTCTAGCCTGCATATCACTCTAGACCCTCACCAATTGAGCAAGTCATTTGTTGCTGACCTTGTCAGTGATATTCCCATCCCAGGACTGAATATTCTTTTTTAAAATTCAAGTTAAGAAGTAACAAATGCAAAGCCTTCTAGAATCCTGGCCAACATTCCTCATGATGTTGCTATTGGTGCTTTGGGGACGTTGCAACCTAATGCTACCAGAATGAAAGAGCTGCTTGCTTTGGATTCCTCTCAATCAGACAAAGGATCTCATGGGCAAAGACTGGTGCTCCGTGCTAACTGATGCAATAATAGTACATGTAACCTAGTGAGCAGTAATATATTGAGTAGCCTTCGGTTCCTGTGCCCCACACATTTTTGCTGCTGAGACTTGTTTTTGCAATAATCGAATCATTTTGTTTCCTAAACTGATGTTGATGTATTGTGCTGATATTGCTGTCGGTTTCTGTGTCGCTGCTTTGGTTTTTATAGCTTTCCTCAAGTATTTTATGCTTGAAGTGTACAGCTCCCTGGTGTGTCAGTTTTACATTTCGTTAATGTACTGTATCTGATCTCCACATTATACAGCCCCCTTTGGAGGTTGTTTCCTCACATCATGCCTGTGTTTTTATTTTAAGAGGAAGGATTGCTCTGAAAAATCCCTTGCACCTGTAGACAATTATGGGAAGTGCTCAGGTATATTTTCATGGGTTATTCTATGAAGTAAGAAGGATTGGGATTAAAGTTAGTGGGCTAAAACCGGATGCGCAAAAAACAACAAAGTGACATTCTGAACCAAATAATTTTTGATAGATCACATGCTGCAATTTCTTTCTTGTCCACATACTCTGCTTCCTATTTTTTCCCTTTATTTCTACATAGGGTGCCGTTGCCCCAGTTAGGCTGGTATTTGGTGCCCTTCCCTAATTTTCTTTGAAAGCCCAGATGTGGTGAAGCAGGTGAATTGATGGTCATTGCTATGATCAGCAACACTGAGAGTAACGTTACGGTTTCAGTGATTAATATAGATTAATTGATTGAATTTAACTTCTGCCCATCGGCCTTTGGTGGGATTCGAACCCAGAGTGAAGAAAACAGAAAATTGCTGGAGAAACTCAGCAGGTCTGGAGGCATCTGTGGAGAGAAAACAAAAATAATGTTTCAAGTCCGGTGACTAAGCAGCTGTAAAGAGTTGGTATTTATGCTAATGACTGGAGGGTGGGGTGGGGAGTAAACGGATTTGTGGAAATGGAACCCAGAGAGAGGGAAAATGAAAGGAAGCAGACAGGATCGTTGTTGATAGTAGGCCAGGGAAAAAG
The DNA here is from genome assembly GCF_037043375.1 of Chiloscyllium plagiosum. Taxonomy (NCBI): domain Eukaryota; kingdom Metazoa; phylum Chordata; class Chondrichthyes; order Orectolobiformes; family Hemiscylliidae; genus Chiloscyllium; species Chiloscyllium plagiosum. Next base: position 29,796,732 of record NW_028270145.1, read on the forward strand.
GGAAGCTAGATGAGTGATCATGAGGGCTATGAATAGTTGAAAATGTGTTGGCTATGCCGACAGTAAAGCATTCATGACATGACTTGGGGTTGTGGGGTAGATAATAGTCATGAAAGGAGATGTTCATGCTTGAAATTATTAAACTTCATGTTGAATCCTGAAGCCAATGTCCCTGGAACATTATCCTGGACCTCTGGATTACCAGTCCATTGACATTACCACAATAACAACTCCTTGGCTAAAGGTGACTGTGCAAGAGATGGACAGGAATCTGATTCCTTACCACAATTGACTGGAAGAAGGTTAGGCCTAGGGAATTACCCTGACTAACTCCTACAACGATATCCCGACATTGAGATGATTAACCACCAACAACCACAATCATCTTCCTTTATGCTAGACATGACTCCAGCCAGCGGAGAGTTTTCCCCGCATTCTCACTAACTCCATGTTTGACTTGATACCATGAAACAGTGTGGTGTCCAGAATCAATCTCGAAACTCCCAGGGTAACTCCTTCCCAGCTGTGTCCACTGTGCTGCCAACTCTGCTGGGTCTGACATGTCGTTAGAATGATGATGGTAGTGTCTGGGATTTCGTTAGTCATATTCATTGAATCATGCATTACAATGTCAGGCTGGTGCTTGACATCAATAGAACAGCTCTCCCAATTCTGATGCAAGACACAAAATGTTTGTAAGGAGGACATTGCATAGTCAACAGCTTTGCCATTGTTATTTCCAATACCTAGATTGATGCTTTCAATCATTTTCATAGACCTTTTATATAGTCTTATATAACTGAGTGGATTACTTGGCCATTTCAGAGGGCATTTATGTCTCAAGCAAATTGCTATTGGTCTAGAGTCACGTGTAGTCCAGTCCAGATTAGGAGAGACAATTTCCTTCCCTAATTACATCAGTGAATCAGTTGGGCTTTTCCAACAACGGACAATGGTTTCATTTTTTTTATGTTCACACTTGCCTGTCTGTTGTAAAAATACTGGTGAGGGAGAAACAAGTCTGTTCAACCCAATGGTGAAAAATCACCCAATCAGGTAACAAGGAGTTTATTTGCTTTCCAGTTGGGGGGAAAGTAGGGGTAACAGCAGGGTAGATGTTGCTTGGAAGTCATTTGATCAGACCTGCCCAAAACCCCCTAGTCACAGTTGTCAACCCCTAATAGTCATTGCTCTCAATAAGTATTGCCACTGCTTAAACTTAGAGTGTGTAGAATGAACTAGGGAATAGAATAGACCCAGAAAAAGGGAATTCTGGCAAAAGGAAGACAGTGGGGAATTATGATGACTACAACGTTTCTTGGCTGAATTTCACTTATCACCAAGTGTTTCCAGTGCTTCCCGATTAAATAAATGTCTATTTAATAAAATTCAGTGTAACTGGCTTTCAGCAGTCTTGTTCACTGGGTTATGTTACTGCGATGGAGGGAGGTGAGCAGAGGGATCATGTGCTAATTACCCAAAAGGTTATGAAGGCTCAATCTCCCCATTACTTGTTGCGCTGACTGTATAGCACTTCAGACCCATGTTATTTAAGCTATGAGGCATCGACTGCTCAGTTGAGTGTGATGGTGATTGCGTCTAATTGGGTGGAATAAAATGAAGTTCATGAGGCTTGTGATAAACGGGGATAAGTCAAATGAATACTGATCAGTTTGTTAACTGTCAATGATGATGGTTGCATAGAATTAATTAGCTGTTCTTTGGTGTTGGTTTCTGAGAGAAATAGATTCAATGCTCCTATTTGCCTATTAGGAGCTTTAGTTTTTCTCTTAAATTGTCTCATTACCAAATACTTGTCTTTAATTAATGCCTGATGACAAGTTGAGATATAAAATGAAACCAACTGGCACAATTATTAGGGGTCCGTATTAGGTTATTTTTTCCTAAGTCATGAAAAATAAGAACCTAAGAAATAAAATAAATTTCTATTGGAAGATGGCTACAGTGATACATTGCGTTTTATCCAGCAGCCAAAGTGTTTGGATACGTAAGGCCAGAGTTTTGCTACCAAGTTGTGCCTGCCGTGTCAGGAAATTTCCAGGGGTGGATGCAGATCTTTGGTGAACATTGGAAACTGTGCTCAGCTGTTTGACAGACCCATCTCAGTCTTTTGGGGACTTCATTTCAGTTCCCTTATTAGCTCTGGCTCACACCTGCAACACCCTCCCTCCACTCAGACCATGCCATCTTCAAGTCCTCATGCCAATTTAATGTTAACCAATAGCTCCCCACTCACCATGGCCTCTTAGTGCCAACTGTGCCATCTCATTTACCATGCTGGGCCCTTTGATCCAAGTGCTAACACACAGTATGCAAATCTCAGGAGCCATGTAGAGATGGAATAAAATAATAGTTTAAATATGCATTACAATCTTCACTGTATTTGGAAAACATTCCTGTTCATAGAGATCTAAGCACAGGAAAAGGCCCTTTGGCCCATCATGGCTGTACTGGTCAAAACAATAGCCTAACTATTTTAATCCCATTTTTTAGCATTAAGCCCATGTCCTTGAACATTTAAATCACTTTTAATGTTTACTTCTTTATGAAAACATGTTATCATAACACTATTTCAAAACAGCTAATCTTTCAGTGATCATTTTGAGTTGTCAATCAAGCCGTGAACGTAAAACTGCTGATAATCTTACTTTTGAAATGACATGATGATAACCTTTGGGAAAGCACCTATTGTAATTGCTAAAACAGAGATTGTTTAAACTTTTGTTGATGCCGTCACCTTTACTTCAATTTTTTTTAAAGAGCTGGTGATTTAAATAACTTCATATCATGGCAGTTCTTAAGACCTTACATGTCATAGAGTCATAGAGATGTACATCATGGAAACAGACCCTTCAGTCCAACCCTTGAGGAATATTTATGTCTCCTGTAACAAGAAGTTTTATTTTCCGACAGTAGGTTATGGACCTAGCTACAGAGAAAATAGGCTTTGTTTCAACCCTGAACTCTGTTCAACTTGCCCGGATTTTGGGTTCTCCTCATGCATGAATCATGTGAACCTCTTTTCTCCTGTTTGTCAGAAATAAGGCTGGGCATCCTGTTCCAGGTCCCACCGACAATCTTTATACATTTGCAGAGTTAACTTGACTCCATGAAGTTAAGGCGCAAGAACATTCTATACAGCCCAACTGGTATATAGAGTCATAGAGATGTACAGCCCAGAAGCAGACCCTTCAGTCCAACTCGTCCATGCCAACCAGATATCCTAGATAAATCTCATCCCATTTGCCAGCATTTGGCCCATATCCCTCCAAACTCTTCCTATTCATATACCCATCCAGATGCCTTTTAAATTTTGTACTTGTACTAGCCTCCACCACTTCTTCTGGCAGCTCATTCCATACATGCACAACTCTCTGCGTGAAAAAGTTGCCCCTTAGGTCCTTTCTAAATCTTTCCCCACTCACCTTAAATTCTAGTTTTTTGACTCCCCACCCCAAGGAAAGGACCTTGACTCTTTACCCTATCCATGCCCCTCATGATTTTATAAACTTCTGTAAGGTCATCTCTCATCCTCTAAAGCTCCAGAGAATATAGCCCCAGCCTATTCAGCCTCACCCTATAGCTCAAAACTCCGACTCTGGCAACATCCTTGTAAATCTTTTCTGAACTCGTCCAAGTTTCACACATCCTTCCTATAGCAGGGAGACAAAAATTGCACACAGTATTCCAAAAGTGGTCTAGCCAATGTCATGTAAAGATGCAACATGATATCTCAACTCCTGTACTCAGTGCACTGACCAATAAAGGCAAGCATAACATACACTTTCTTCATTATTCTATCTACCTGCAACCCCACTTTCACGGAACCATGAACTTGCACTATAAGGTCTCTTTGTTCAGTAACAATCCCCAGGACCTTGCCATTAAATGTATGAGTCCTACTCTGATCTGTCTTTCCAAAATGCAGCACCTCACATTTATCTAATTTAAGCTCCATCTGCCACTCCACAGAGTGGCAGATGGAGCAAACTCTGATCAAGATTCCATTTACTCTGAGATAACCTTCTTCACTGTCCACTGCACCTCCAATTTTGGAGTCATCTGCAAACTTACTAACTATACCTCCTATGTTTGCTTTCAAACCATGTACATAAATGATGAAAAGCAGTGGCCCTAGCACCTATCCTTATGGCACTTGTCACAGGCCACCAGTCTGAAAAACAATCCACCACCACCACCTTCTGTCTTCTACCTTTGAGCCAGTTCACTATCCAAATGGCTACTTCTCCCTGTATTCCATGAGATCTAAACTTGCTAACCAGTCTACCATGAGCAATCCTTTACTGAAGTCCATATAGATCACATACACCATTCTGCCCTCATCAATCCTCTTCATTAATTCTTCAAAAACACTCAATCAAGTTAGTGAGACATGATTTCCCATGCACAAAGCCATTTTGACTATCCCTAATCAGTTCTTGCCTGTCCAAATACATGCAAATTCTATCCATCAGGATTCCCTCCAGCAACTTGCCCGCCACGGATGTCAGGCTCACCAGTCTATATAGTTCCCTGACTTTTACTTCCCATCTTTGTTAAATAGTGACACTACATTAGCCAACCTCTAGTGTTCCAGTACCTCACCTGTAGCTATCAATGACACAAATATCTCAGCAAGGGGCCCAGCAATCATATCCCTTCCTGCAGAGTTCTAGGGTACACCTGATCAGGTCCTGGGGATTTATCCACCTTTATGCATTTTAAGATGTCCAGCAACACTACCTCTGTAATATTGACATTTTTTAAGATGTCGATATTTAGTTCCCCATGTTCTATATCTTCCATCTCCTTCTCAACAGTAAACTCTGACAGCAAAATACTCATTTGGTATATCTCCCTCTCCTACAATTCCATGCATAGGTTGCCTTGCTGATCTTTGAGGTGTCCTATTCTCTCCATAGTTACCCTTTGTCCTTAATGTATTTATAAAATCCCTTTGGATTCCCCTTAACTCTATTTGCCAAAGTTATCTCATGTCCCCTTTTTGCCCTCCTGATTTCCTTATGTACTCCTACTGCCTTTATACACTTCTAAGGATTCATTTGATCTCTGCTGTCTATACCCGATATATGCTTTCTTCTTTTTCTTGACCAAAACCTCAATACCGAATCAACACGGACATCTACTACAAACACCGAATCAACACGGACATCTACTACAAACCAACCGACACCCACAGCTACCTGGACTACACCTCCTCCCATCCTGCCCCCTGTAAAAACGCCATCCCATTCTCCCAATTCCTTCGTCTCCGCCGCATCTGCTCCCAGGAGGACCAGTTCAAAATACGTACAACACAGATGGCCTCCTTCTTCAAGGACCGCAATTTCCCCCCCGACGTGGTCGACGGTGCCCTCCACCGCATCTCCTCCACTTCCCGCTCCTCCGCCCTTGAGCCCCGCCCCTCCAACCGCCACCAGGACAGAACCCCACTGGTCCTCACCTACCACCCCACCAATCTCCATGTACAGCGCATCATCCGCCGTCACTTCCGCCACCTCCAAACAGACCCCAGCACCAAGGATATATTTCCCTCCCCTCCCCTATCAGCTTTCCGTAGAGACCACTCCCTCCGCGACTCCCTTGTCAGATCCACACCCCCCACCGACCCAACCTCCACTCCCGGCACCTTCCCTTGCAACCGCAGGAGGTGCAACACTTGCGCCCACACCTCCCCCCTCACTTCTCTCCAAGGCCCCAAAGGAAACTTCCATATCCGCCACAGATTCACCTGCACCTCCACCCACATCATCTACTGCATCCGCTGCAGCCGGTGTGGCCTCCTCTATATTGGGGAGACAGGCCGCCTACTTGCGGAGCGATTCAGAGAGCACCTCTGGGCCACCCGGACGAACCAACCCAACCAACCTGTGGCACAGCATTTCAACTCCCCCTCCCACTCCACCGAGGATATGCAGGTCATTGGACTCATCCACCGCCAAACCACAACAACCCGACGGTCGGAGGAGGAGCGTCTTATCTTCCGACTGGGAACCCTCCAACCGCAGGGGATGAACTTGGACTTCACCAGTTTCTTCATCCCCCCTCCCCCCACCTTGTCTCAGCCGGATCCCTCCAGCCCGGCACCGCCTTCCTGACCTGCAGTCTTCTTCTTGACCTCTCCGCCTCCATCCTACTCCGACCTATCACCCTCACCTTGACCTCTTTCCACCTATCACATTTCCAACTCCCCTCCTCCAAGTCCCTCCTCCCTACCTTTTATCTTCTCCTGCTGAACACTCTCTGCTCATTCCTGAAGAAGGGCCTGTGCCCGAAACGTCGAATCTCCTGTTCCCTGGATGCTGCCTGACCTGCTGTGCTGTTCCAGCAATAAAGTTTCAACAAAACCTCAATTTCTCTAGTCGTCCAGCATTCCCTATACCTTCCCTACTTCCTTCACCCTAACAGGAACATACTGTCTCTGGACTCTCATTATTTCATTTTGAAGGCTTCCATTTTCCAACCATCCCTTTACCTGCAACAGCAACCCCAATCAACTTTTGAAAGTTCTGCCTAATATCGTCAAAATTGACCTTTCTCCAATTTAGAACTTCAACTTTTAGATCTGGTGTATCCTTTTCCATTACTATTTTAAAACTAATAGAATTATGGTCACTAGCCCCAAAGTGCTCCCCCGTTGACACCTCAGTCACCTGCCCTGCCTTATTTCTCAAATGTAGGTCAAATTGTGCACCTTCTCCAGTAGGTACATCCACATACTGAATCAGAAAATTTTCTTGTGCACACTTAACAAATTCCTCTCCATCCAAGCCTTTAACACTATGGCAGTCCCAGTCTGTGTTTGGAAAGTTAAAACCCCCTACCCTTACCACTCTATTATTCTTACAGAAAACTGAGATTTCCTTACAAATTTGTTTTTCAATTTCCTGTTGACTATTGAGGGGTTTATAGTACAATCCCAATAAGGTAATCTCCCTTTCTTATTTCTCAGTTCCACCCAAATAACTTAGCTAGATATAACTGGGAATATCCTCCTCAAGTACATTGGAATGTTATCCCTAATCAAAAATTCCAGTCACCCTTCTCCCTTGCCCCCTTTCTATGCCTTCTGTAATTGCTATGATATCCCTATCCCACATTTCCAACCATGTCCTGAATTCATGTGCCTTAAGTATTAGGCCTCTTTCATTGAAATAAGTACAGTTTAATTTATCAGTCCTACCTCATTTTCTGCTTGTGCTGACTGTTTGACTTGCTCCTTTTCCCAACTGTACTAATCTCCGATTGATGTCTTTCCTCACTATCTCCCTGTGTCCCACCCTCCCACCTTACTAATTTCAATCCACCTGAGCAGCTCTTGTAAATCTACCCACCAGTATATTAGGTCCCTTTCAATTCAGGTGCAATTCCCCCTTCTTATACAGGTCACTTCTACTCCAGATGAGATTGCAATGATCCACAAATGTGAACCATTCTCCCCGGCACCAGCTCCTCAGCCACGCATTCATCTGCTCCATGCTCCTATTCCTATCCCCACCAGCTCACGGCACCTGGATATTACTACCCTTAAGAACTCCCTTTTTAAATTGCTGCCTAACTCCATATATTATCTCCTCAGAATCCTGTCCTTTTCTCTTCCTATGTCATTGGTTCAAATGTGTACAACAGCCTCTTGCTGGTCCCTCTCCCTTTTGAGAATATACTGCACCTTCAGTGAGATATTCTTGATCCTGGCACCAGGGAGGCAATGCACCATTCTAATTTCTCGCTGTGGGCCATAGAAACGTCTGTCTGTGCCTCTGACTAGAGAGTCCCATATCATAGTCGATCGCTTGGAACCCAGTGTGCCCTCATTACATTAGAGCCAGTCCCGGCACCAGAAACTTAGCTATCAGTGTTACATTCCCCTGAGAGTCCATCACTCCCTACATTGTCCAAAACAGCATACTTGTTTGAGATGGAGATAGCCACAGGAGACTCCTGCATGGTTTGCTTCCCTTTCCTGATGGTAACCCATCTACCTGACTGTGTCTGTGGTTTTCCCCCTTCCTACAGCTGCCATTCATCACAGCCCCTAGCTCCTGTAAATTGCTCTTTGCCTCCAACTGCCATTCCAACTAATCCATGCAATCTGATAGGATTCGCAACCAAACACACTTTGTGCAGACAGAATCATCAGTAATATGGAAACTGTATTTAATCTCCCACATCCCACAGGAAGAGCACATCACTCTCCTGAAAGCCACCTTTGCACCTTAGCTATCTGGAGACCCAGAAAATAGTAGTCTTACTACTCTTAAAAAAACTGATAGAGGCTAACTGGGTCAGCCAGCAGTGTAGGTTTATTTCTCCATTGAAATACTCTGAAGGAGTTTCCTCCCGTCCCACTTCTTCGAATTCTATCAGCATATCCTTTGAAATCCTTTCTCATTCATGTACTTATTTAGCTACCCATTACATTATATCATTGATTGCCATGTGGCAGCAATTCCACTTTCTCACCACTCTCTGGATAAAGATGCTTCTCATGAGTACCCTTTATTTATGACCATCTTATATTTATGGCCCCTAGTTCTCGTCTCCTGTACAAGGAAAAGCATTTCCCCCATAAAACTCTTCGCAATTTTCAAGACTTATATTAGGTCATCCCTCAGCTTTCTCGTTTGTAGAGAAAAAAGAAGTCTTAAGCATTTTAAATCTTTCCTGATGGTTATAACGTGTCAGTGCTGCATTCTCTCTTTAAATTTTTTGCACCATCTCAAATCCCATTTTTACTTTGTAATGCAGATCAGAACTGCAGCACCACACCAAATACCATCTTACCTAAGTTTTATGTAAAATTGAACATTATTTTTCTTTTATTCATTCATGCGTTGTGGGTGTGGCTTGGTGAGCCAGCAGATGCTGCTCATCCCTTGCACTGAAATTGGTGCAATTTAATTCAGCAGGCATTCCTTGCTGCCCTTGAGAAAGTGGTCATGAACTCCCTTCTTGAACTACTGTAATCCATTCTGTGTTGGTGCATCCACAATGCAATTAATAATGCCAATCCCTCCTGCAGCCATGTTTCTGTAATAGTTATAATATCCCACTCCCATGTACCTCTCCATGCCCTGAGTTCATTGGCCTAACCTGTCAGCCCGCTTACATTGAAATAGATGCAATTTAATCCAGCAGGCATTCCTGCAACCTGTTGTGTTTCAGCCTGACCTGTCTCTTCAACTTACTATTTCTGATTACTGTATCTCCTTCCAGCCTCTCACTTGCCTCCCTACTGTTGAGGATCCCACCCAACCTCCCTAACCAATCTAGTTTAAACCCACCCTTTTAGCACTATCAAACCTGTCCACCAAGATATTGATTCCCTTCCAGTTCAGGTGCAACCTGTCCCTCTTGAACAGGTCACCCCTGCACCAGAAAAGATCCCATTGATCTAAAAATTTGAACCCTTGCCCCCTGCAACAATTCTTTAGCCACACATTCATCTGCATTCGTGGTAGTGGTTGACAGTTTGGAAGATGCTATCTAAGGAACATTAGTGAATTTTTGCACTGCATCCTGCTGATGGTACATATTGCTGGAACTGAGCATTGGTGAAGGAGAGTGTGAATGTTTGAGAGTGTGGTGCCAATCAAGTGCGATACTTGTCACTGAAGCAGCTGAAGATGGTTAGCCTAGGACAGGACACTGATTTGAGGAACTGCAGTGATAGTATCTCTATCTCTGAGCCAGGAGGCCTGGGCTTATGACCCACCTGCTCCAGAGAGGTGTGTAATAGTATCACTGAACAGGTTGATCAGAAAATATTTGTACTGAGAAACTTGTAGTTCTTTTGAGGTGCAGAGGTAGCGTCCCTACCTTTCAACCAGGTAACCAGATTTCAAGGAGAAAGTGAGGACTGCAGATGCTGGAGATCAGAGCTGAAAATGTGTTGCTGGAAAAGCGCAGCAGGTCAGGCAGCATCCAAGGAGCAGGAGAATCGACGTTTCGGACATGAGCCTGATTCCTGAAGAAGGGCTCATGCCCAAAACGTCGATTCTCCTGTTCCTTGGATGCTGCCTGACCTGCTGCGCTTTTCCAGCAACACATTTTCAACCAGGTTTCAAGTCCTACTTACCCCAAAGGTGAGTATTAACATGTATGAACCGGCTACAAAATATCTATTCTGAGGAACTCCTGCAGAGGTGTCCCAGAGCTGAGATGACTGACCTCCAACAATCATAACCATCTTCCCTTGTGCCAGCTGAGACTTTACCCCTGATTGCCATTGATTTCAGTTTTGCTAGGGCTCCTTGTTCTCCCACGTGGTCATGTACGACCTTGATATCAAGAACAGTCGCTCTCACCTCATCCTTGTAATTCAACTCTTTTGTCCATGTTTGAACTAAAGCTGTAATGAGGTTAGGAGCTGAGTGGCCCAACAGTTGAGGCTGGGTTAGTGAATAAATAGATTTTTGATCAGTAAGGGAGTCAGGATCGGTGAACAGTGGAAAGCGAAGTTGAAGCAAAGATCGTGTGGAATGTTGGAGCAGCCTCGAGGTTTTGTGTTCAAAAGCAAAACACTATAGAAGCTGGTGTCTGAAAGACAAACTGGAAATGCTGGAAAAAAAACTCCGCAGGTCAGGCAGCCTCATGAAGAGGAAACAAAAACAAGAAGAATGCAATTTCTGGTGGGTTATGTATAACATGGTGTCTCAGACTACCCAAAGTTGAAATGAGGTAATAAGAACTATGTGGCATAAATTGCGTATGGAGTTCTAAGATAAAGTGCATGTTGGTTCCAGTTTCTAAAAATATTACATTTCGCTTTGTTTCATTTATGGAAAAAGCAGAGTTTCCTGATCTGTATTCTGTGTTGCCTCAGAAACGATTACGTGACATGGATGCTTGATAAACCAAGTGCTAGGATATTCTTAAAACCACGTATATCAAGAATATTTTCCATTAAGGATTTTGAGTGGGGCAGGGAAGAATGAAGCTTCTAACATAAGTCTGAATCAATTTCCATTTAGTGCTGAATTCCCCTTGTTGTGATCAATTTTACCCTTGATCTCTATTTAAAAACAAAAGACAGCATGTCTATCGTGCATTAAAGCTAATTAAGATTACATGTAAGCAATGCTCTGTACTTAAAGTAAATAATAATTTCACTGGCTGAGATATTCAGATCAACTAAATTGAAGAAAAAACACATCCCTGCCATTGTTGGCCTTCAGAAGTTCATATTTTCAGATTTACCATATATTTTGGAAAATATCATGGAACCTTTACACTATTGTTTTATTGTCAGGAATAATATTATAAAGCTGAGCATCTTGAATCCGCCTCTGCCCTTACAGTGGCCTTCTGATTGTTGCAAGGTGCTCCTGGGGATGTATTCGCAAAGACATGTTGCTTTCCTACAGGAATGGATGGGTGTGATGCAAGATGAGGGTGGTGTTACTGTCACCAAAGGTTAGTTCAAGATTTGTGTCATTATATGATACCATTAAGTCCATCACTTCTATTCCAGCTCTTTGAAAGAGCTGGTTAGTGCCATTACTCTTTCCCCCAACCTGTCAATTTTTTTCAACGACATGTACAACTGCCTTTTGGAAGTTACTAATGAATTTGCTCGTGCTACCTGCTGTGCACTCGAGAGCATAACAATTTGCTGTGTAAAAGTGTTCCTTCTCATCTGCTCCCACCCCCCCACCAGTATTTTTATGCCAATTATCTTAAACAGTGATTAAGGAAAAAGGACAGGAGCTCCTTCATAAGGTCAGGGGAAATGGTGAGTGATATTGGATGTTGAGGAAGGTGTGAGCTGAAGGATTGAAAATGTATACAGATATTTATATTAGAAAAATGTAATCAGGTTGTTGCTAGCCAATCGAATCAGTTGAGGAGAGCATAAAGAGAACTGCCTCATTTAATCGCCACAGAAGAAATTATTATGTTTTCATGAAAGCCACAGGATCTGTCTTACAGTTATTGATCTTGAACACTTTTACATTGTCCAACAACTTATTACGGGGCTCCTTGTAATCTGAATTCAGTCAAAGCTTGACCGGTAAATAGAGTACTACAATAAAAGTAAGTAACTTCAGCAGTTAAAGAATTTTGCCACGGCTTTACAATGTGACCATATTGAGATTCTGTCACCAGTAGACAAAGGTTACTCGCATTCATTATCTTCCAGTTGAAAGCAGGGTAAAGTGCCCATTATTATATCAATAGCTGATTCTTCCAGATGCATTGGCACATTATCTGCACTATAATAATTACTGTGACCTTGTTGAACCGTCTTCTGTTGCTTGCCTTTGCATGGTTTCCTGCAGGGTCTCTTTCAGCCTTACTTAAGATGCTAATTCACTGTCTGTGCTGTATTTTCTTTTAAATCTACTGAGATCTTTCCCCCCCCCTTCTCTCCTCTTGAATTGCTGAATATCCAGAGATAACAGCAGCAACTCACATTCATATAACTTAGGAAAACATCCCAAGGCTCTTCAGTAAATAGATTTTAAAAATTCATTCTTAGGATATTGCCTCTACAGAAATGCAAGTTCTTTACTTTCCTTTGTTTGATACACAGTGGACTCTTATCAGTCATGATAAAAGGACTAAGCTGAAAATGTGTTGCTGGAAAAGCGCAGCAGGTCAGGCAGCGTTCAAGGATCAGGAGAATCGATGTTTCGGGTATAAGCCCTTCTTCAGGAATGAGGAAAGTGTGTCCTTTAAGATAAAAGGTAGGGAGGAGGGACTTGGGGGAGGGGCGTTTGAATTGCGATAGGTGGAGGGAGGTCAAGGTGAGGGTGATAGGCCGGAGTGGGGTGGGGGCGGAGAGGTCAGGAAGAAGATTGCAGGTTAGGAAGGCGTTGCTGAGTTCGAGGGATTTGACTGAGACAAGGTGGGGGGAGGGGAAATGAGGAAACTGGAGAAATCTGAGTTCATCCCTTGTAGTTGGAGGGTTCCTAGGCGGAAGATAAGGCGCTCTTCCTCCAACTGTCGTGTTGCCATGGTCTGGCGATGGAGGAGTCTAAGGACCTGCATGTCCTTGGTGAAGTGGGAGGGGGAGTTCAAGTGTTGGGCTACGGGGTGGTTGGGTTGGTTGGTCCGGGTGTCCCAGAGGTGTTCTCTGAAACGTTCCGCAAGTGGGCGGCCTGTCTCCCCAGTATAGAGGAGGCCACATCGGGTGCAGCGGATGCAATAGATGATGTGTGTGGAGGTGCAGGTGAATTTGTGGTGGATATGGAAGTGTCCCTTGGGGCCTTGGAGGGAAGTAATGGGGGAGGTGTGGGCGCAAGTTTTGCATTTCTTGCGGTTGCAGGGGGAGGTGCCGGGAGTGGAGGTTGGGTTGGTGGGGGGTGTGTGGACCTGACGAGGACTGGACAGGGTAAATGCAGAAAGGATGCTAATGATGATCAGGGAGCGCAATACTAGGTGCTACAGTCTACTGATACAGGAAAGGTCATTTAGGACTGAGACGAGGAGAAATTTCCTCATGCTTTTATGTTTGAAGATAGGGGATAGAATGTGATCCTGTAAAATCTTGCAGGCAGCCTTCTCATATAGGGGTGGTGATGGCCTCAGGGTATTCTCTAGACTATTAATTTAGAGACTCAGATAATGTTCTGGGGACCCGGGTTTGAATCTTTCCATGGCAGATGGTGAAATTTGAATTCAATAATAATCTGGAATTAAGAATCTACTGATGATCATGAAACCACTGTCGATTGTAAGAAAAAACCCATCTGGTTCACTGGTGTCCTTCAGCGAAGGAAATCTGCCATCCTTACCTGGTCCAGCCTACATGTGACTGGACCACTCAAAGTGGTTGACTGTTAACTGCTCTCTGAAATGGCCGGGCATGCCACTCAATTCAAAGGCATCTAGGGAGAAAAAAAACCCCACACATCTGTCTCACAGCACCAGGAACCTGGGCTCGATCCTCCCCTTGGGCACATGTCTGTTGTGGACTTTGCATGTTCTTCCTGCGTCTGCGTGGGTTTCCTGCCACAGTCAAAAGATGTACAGGTTATGTGGATTGGCCACGCTAACTTGTCCCATGGAGTCCAGGGATGTGCAGACTAGGTGGGTGAGCCATGGGAAATGCAGGGTTACAGGGATAGGGTAAGAGGGTGGGTTTTGGGTCGGATGCTGTTTGAAGGGTCGGTGTGGATTGAATGGCCTGCTTCCCTACTGCAGGGGTTCTATGATCTGAAATTTCACAGGAGACAAGGTTTGGGGTGAGGTGCGGCTGCTGCCCTTGGCCTATTGAGGCACTTAGGTATCCACTTAATGGTCATTTAAGGACCTCGTGCCAACACTGTCCTACTAATGGAGGACCGACCCATGTGAAGTCAGGCAAAGAAAAGGACAGTCTCTTTCTCAGGCTCCCTGGACCCATTACAGCCATCACACACCCCTAGGCCAACCCACACCTGAGCCCACCTTTAACCCCACTCACTGAGACCCTGACCTCAACTGACCTGAGCTCCTCAGCTCGGTGAGACTCAGTAGCGAGTTTGAAAGGGGAATTGAATGCGTACTGGAGAGAGAAAAGAGTGAAGGATTTTGGAGAAGCATCATGAGATTAATTGAAGTGCTCTTCAGTGATCTCCACAGCTATGGTGAGCCATATTATCTCTTCCTGTCCTGTAAAATTGTGTGGATATGAAATTTATAAGGCCTAACTTAGTGTCATGAACACGGAACCTGTTTTATTCCTGCAAAGCCCAATTTTTTTTTTGAACACAGTGTCGCTAACTTGTTGTGTACATTTTATATCTATTTATCAGCACACTGATCTTTTGCCTCTGCTAGTGCTGCACTGCCTTTATTATCCAGCAAAGTCTAAATAGATGACAGCTATTTCTCTCGCTAGCTTTAAAGTCCCAGGTGAAATGTGCAGGGGTGGAAGGGTGTCAGATGAGTGCTGAAGAAAGACAAGAAGGCACCTTTAAATTGTGGCGGTGATTAAGTCTCTGATAGAGGCCCAAGTGGGAAATGAGAATGAAACAGGGCTGAGAGATTTACATCTAACACCACATGTTGCTTGAAGCACAACTCCAGTCACTGGACCCAGGTGTAAGGTTAGTTCATTGCACCCCCCATATTGAAGACCATCAAGGTACATGAAATCTTGGGGGGAGAAAACCCATGCACATGATGGCTACATGTTTTTTTTTATTATTATTATGGTTGGCAAAGGGGACGAAAAGTGCCTGTGATCAGTTTGTCTTCCAAACATTTCCTGTTTTCATTTTTTTCCCTTCAGTCCCTGGCGAGGATGGGGGTCTTGCTGCTGCTAATAACAGTCTGTCCGTTAACACATTCTCTCAAGAGACACTCTGTAGGATATAAATAAACACATGGAGACATGGAAAGATAAAAACCACAGTGCAGTACCAGACCCCAAATCATTACCCAGCCACAGACAAAAGGAGTTCAAGCATGTTAATAATCTTTTTACATTCCACTACCTCTCTGAACTGCCATCATTTCCTTTGGTTGCATCTCTTGCCGTTAAATGGCTACAGCTGTACCATGCTCTACACCATTTAATGAGCACATCAGAGAACAGAAGAGACGAGAGGCTGAAGGGCTGGGATTATTTTGTGTGATTTATTTATTTGTTGTTCCTTCTGCAGGGGAGCTCCATAGCGAGGCTGTGTTTGAGAAGCAATTACAGGGTCTTGGGTCAGAAATGACCCAGCAAATATGTTTGTTGTTTGAGCTCTGTTTTTTTGGAACTAAAAGCAGATTCTGCCCAGGCATTATTGAAACTCCAAGTATTTCTTTGTAAAACAGTGCCTGCTTTAAAATTTGCCTCATATGACAATGTGGACTGTGTCTGAATGTTATCTTTTTTGCTCTACATCTAGCTATGAAGGTCATTTTCTGTGTTTTTCTTGATATTTCTCTAACTAGTTCCTCTCTATTTCTGTATATTTTTCTGTGTCCTGCTGTGCATCAATTTACATCTGTATCACATTCGCTGATTACTTTTTTTTCTGTTATGCCTCTCGTTGTAGCTCTTTCACTCAATATTGCTTATATTTGTGTGCAATTCTCTGTCTGCCTCTTTCGATAGGGTTCACAAGCAAAAGATATTTTCCTCCCCCAAAACTGTCTTTCAGCCCACACCACAAGACTAGTTCCTCATGCTGAGATCTGATCTGAATATCCTGGCTGAACTCAGTTTGTCACCGTGATTATAGTTAACAGGTTGCTGTTTCTATCATGTCTGTTGCGGTCTACTTTGTGGCACTGCAATTTTACCCAGTACTGATAACTAAAGACCACAAAAAATAAGAGATGTTTCTGGATTGATTCCTGATTACCCTACTACAAGTCATACTTTTAACCCCCAACGTCTGCATCTCATTCACAGAGAAGTAGATGCATGGAGTTGGCTCAGTAGCAAGTTTTCATTAAACAACATTATCAATTAACTGCAGAAAAGGTTACCCTGTTCCTCTATGATTTTGCAGTCTATGATGATCCATTCCCAGTGAAACCTTTGACAAAGTGTCAGTATTGAATATGAGTCAGTTCTGAGGAGTTATCCCACATGGTTTGCTGCATTTGTTACTTCATCCACCACCAGGAGTGTTATGCAATGAGATTGCAGTAGAGAAACAGGCCATTTGTCTTGTGCTGGTGTTTACGTTCCACACACAACTCCTCCAACCCTATTCCTTTGTAATCCTATGGGCATATCTTGTTGTTCCTTTCTCCCCCATGTACCTACGTTGCTTCTCCTTAAAGTCATCTGTGTTATCCATGTTAACCACTCCTCAGATTCCAAGCCCTCCTGTTTCGGGCATGAGATTTTTGGATTGGGTGGTTGGTCGGTCTCCTGGCACCAGCTATTGCCAACTGAGGAGAAACGGCCCAGTTGGGTGGATCCTTTTTGAGATGTCTGGCTTGTTGGCCAACTGGAGAGCTGGCAGAGAGAGCCGCACTGCCTCTTCCAAAGAAGGACCACTCAACCGCACGTCAATCAGGCAGTGCTGCACTCAATGGTGGGCCTTCCCCCTTGAATCAAGACCATAAGTGCAGAAGTCCTTCCCAACAACAGCTGCCTACCAGTGAGAGGTTGGTTCAGTTTGAACTCAGCCTTGCCACTTGGAGAGGCCATGCCTATTGATGAAAGAGCGCACCAAGGCATCTGGATAAGTATATGAATAGGAAAGGTTTGGAGGTATATAGGCCAAGTGCTGGCAAATGGGACTAGATTAGGTTAGGATTCTGGTCAACATGGATGAGTTGGACCGAAGGGTCTGTTTCCGTGCTTTACACCTCTGTGACTCAAATAACCTAGAATGCCTGGGTCACACGGGACCCCTGAGCCTGGGGATAGCTGATGTTTTAGGTGGCATTGGAGGTCACGGGGAGAAGAGGTCTTTGGGACAAAGATGGTGATGGTCCAAGGAAAAGATGGGGGTGGCTCCCAGTGGTCAAGCACTGGTTGTTTCTCATCAAGGAACAACCCTCACCCCTTCCCCCTCCCCATCTTCAACACTGAGGTGGTATGTTATCCACAGGGGAGCAGGTATCAGGAATGCAACAGGCCCTCCTGTGACTGGTTTAATCACAGTGGCAGGGGTTGAGGGGGTTAAGTAGCCCTTACTTGACCAATTAATGGGTGGGGTGGGAAAGATGAATATTCACCATGGATGGTCCTGCTCAGATCTTAATTTTGATGAAGACTGGAAAATGATGAGCAAGTTGGTGTGTTGCCACCCTCAATTCTACCCATAATTTGTGGATCACTCGTGCACTGCTCTATTTACATAGATTTGGGCCTGTTAGTCTTCTGGCTATTTTGAATACACTCATTCACTTGTGAGGATGGATCAATTTACACAAGGAGACAAAAGAAACAATGACAACAACAAAGACTGAATGTAAAATAAGAAAAGTGATAGGCAGAGAATACAAGGGCACAAAGCAAACATGGCCACAATGCAAACAGGATTAAGAATGTTAAAAAGACAAACTTTAAGGCCTTGTGTCTTAATGCACAGAGCATTTGTGATCAAATGAATGAATTATGCAAATAGGTACAAACAGGAATTGGGATTACAGAAATGTGACTGCAGGGTAACCAGGGATGGAAGCTGAATATCCAAGGGTTTTCAGTTTGTAGGAAGGTCAGACAAAGAGGAAGAAGAGTTAGAGCAGCATTACTGATTAAAGAGGAAATTAAAGCAATGGAGAAGAAGGGATATGAGCTCTGGTGAACTGGAATCAGACTGAGTAGAACTTAAAAACACCAAGTGACAAACAACAAAAGTGAGGATTGTGCATCGACCCCCAAATTGCAATGGTAACATTGGGGAAGGAATTAAACAGGAAAATCAGAAACAGAAGCAATAATGTTACAGCTGTAATTAAGGTGACTTTAACCTGCATATAGATTAGGCAAATTGAAACAGTAATAATGTCATAAAGGAGGAATCCGTGGAGTATGAACAGGATGGTTTTCTGGTTCAGTACGTTAAAGAACCAACTAGAGAATAGGCAGTCCTCGAATGGGTATCATGTAAGAAGAAACAAATAATTGGTAATCGATCTATATGAGGTTCCTTTGGGAAGAGTGACCATAGTATAATAGAATTCTTCATAACGGTGGAGAATGACATAGGTGATTCTGAGACTGAGGTCCTAATTAAAGGAAACTAAATGGTATGAGACACATATTGTCTATGATAAATTGGGGAACTTTATTTAAAGGTTGATGATAGATAGGCAATAGCAAACATTTAAAGAGTGCATGGAGGAAATGCAAAATTGATGAATAAATTAAAACTGGAAAGGTGGCCCTATCGTAGCTAACAAGAAGATTAGGGTTAGTATTAGATTCAAATAAATTTACCTAAAAAAGAATGATCTGGGGATTAGAAGTAGTTTAGCTATCAGCAGAAGAGGACAAAGATATTGATTAAAAGGGAAAATAGAGTAAAAGACTAAGCTTGCAAGGAACTCTCAAACTGATTGTGAAAGCTTCTGTAGGTATGTTTAAAAAGAAGTTACTGAAGAGGTGACAAAGAAGATTGATAAAGGCAGAGTGGTAGACAGTGTTTCTGGACTTCAGTAAAGCATTCAACAAGGTTCCACATAGTAGATTGATTTTTAAAGATTAGCCTGCACGGGATGCAGGCGTAGCTAACCCATTGGGTACAAAATTAACTTGAAGGTAGGAGACAGAGGGTGGTGGTGGAGGGATGTTTTTAAGACTGGAGGCCTGTGACCAATGGTGTGCCACAAAGATCATTGCTAGGTCCACTGCTTTTTGTCATTTATATAAATGATTTTGATGTGAATACAGAAGGTATGGCTAGTAAATTTGCAGATGACACCAAAGTAGGTGGTGTTGTGGGCAGTGAAGAAGATTATCTCAGAGTACAATAGGACTTTGATTAGATCGGTTAATGGGTCGAGAAGTGGCAGATGGACTTTAATTCAGATAAATATGAAGTATTGCATTTTTGTAAGGCAAACTTGAGCAGGACTTGTACAGTTAATGGTCGGCCCTGGGGGGTGTTCCTGAACAGCAAGCTAGGGGTGTAAGGACATAGTTTATTGAAATTTGTGTCACATGTAGGCAGAGTAGTAGAGGCGTTTGGCACACTTTCATTGCTCAGACCATTGAGCTTAGGAGTTTAAGGATGTCATATTTTGTACAGGATGTTGGTGAGGCCACTTTTGGAGTACTGCATACAGATCTGGTCGCCCTGCTATAGAAAGGATATTATTAAATTGGAGCATGTGCAGAAAAGAGTTACGAGGATCGGAGGGTTTGGATTAAAAGGAGAGGCTGAATAAGCTGGGACTTGTTTAACCGGAGCCGAGGAAGTTGAGGGGCGACGTTATAGAGGTTTATAAAATCATGAGGGGCATAGATAAGGTGAATAGCAAAGATCTTTTCCTTAGGGTTGGGGATTCAAAACTAGAAACATAATTTTAAGGTGAGAGGAGAAAAATTTAAAAGGGACCTTAGGGGCAGCTTTTTCACACAAAGATTAATTCATATATGGAATGGACTGCCAGAGGAAGTGGTAGATGCAGGTACAGTTACAACACTTATAAAAATATTTGGACAGGTGCATGAATAGGAAAGTTTTAGAAGGATATGGACCAAATGTAGACAAATGGGACTAATTTAGTTTGGGAAACTTGGTTGGCATGGGCAAGTTGGATTGAAGGCTCTCTTTCCATGCTTAAACACTGTGATTCTACAAGGAGAAGTTTCTTCACCCAGAGAGTGGTGAGCCTGTGGAATTCTTAGTCACAGAAAGTAGTTAAAGCCAATACTTTGAATGTTTTCAAGGAGGAATTAGTTGTAATTCTTCGGACTAAAGGGATCACCGAGTGTAATGGAAAAGCAGAAACAGCGTACTGAGTTGGATGGTTAGCCATGATTAAAATTGAATGGGAGTGAAGGTTCAAAGGGTTAAATGGCCTAATTCTGTTTCTATTTTATGTGTTTCAATGAGTGATGCAGGTTGGGAAGGGACAGAGCAAGGGAGGAGGAAAGAAAGCGAAACACAAACTATGAAGGGGGAGGGGTAGAGAGAGAAACACTGAATTGTGCAGCATTGGTTCCACTTTGAGGATTGAACCACATCCCTGTGAATCTGTTTTATTCATGAGCTATGGAATCAGTGAATTGGATGAGGGTTAGTTTTGGTTAATTGTATTATTTTTATAACTTTGTGTTGTAAAATAAATTTGTAATATGCACAAACATTTGAATGCTGGAAGTAATCATACAGGTGCAGTAGGTGGTGAAGAAGCCAAATGTATGCATCTTAGCCTTCGGAGAGAGAGGATTCGAGTGCAGGACAGGGATGCCTTGCTGCAATTGTACAGGGCCTTGGTAAGACCACATCTGGAGTATTCTGTGAAGCTTTGTTCTCCTTATCTGAGGAAGGATGTTCTGGCTATGGAGGGAGTGCAATGAAGGTTTACCAACTAGATTCCTAGGATGGCAGAACTGATATATAAAGAGAGACTGTATTGGTTAGGACTATGTACAATTTAATTTTAACAGTATTCTTTCTTTGACTGAAAATTACATGAGTAATCACACTGTAAAGGTCTCGAATACTTAATTATGGTTTGGTGATGGTAAGAAACTGAAACTAAGCAGTTGTTCAATGCCATGTGGTTAAATATTGTAATTAAGTATCATATGAATGGTGTCATATGATTGAATGCCATGTGGGTAATGTTGCAATATCAAATCTCCAAGAATATGTAAAACCACTGTTTGCATTCCAAATTACTTTGTGTGGTGGCAAGTTCCACTGTAACCACTTACTGTGTGAAGAGGCTTTTCCCCCCTCAACTCCATCTTTCAGTGACTGTCATGTACTAATGATTCCTAGTCATGGATTCCCTGTTCTGCTTGGAGGAGAGGATCTGACTAGAAAGAAACTAAAAATGAATTGAATGGTATGTTATCCTGCTGATATACATTCTTGGGTTACTCTATAAACTCTGTCTGATTTATGATCAAAAATTTCTCCTGTTTTCTGTCAGTGGAGGATATTCTTTGTATTTAAAAATATGAACCATCAAGCTGCAAGGACAGTAGGAGGAAAACAGGAGAATCTTGCTTTTCAAAAATAGGAAAGTCTTGGAAATGAACATTATAGTATTTACCATGTATCCTTTTTGTCCTTGAGAAATTGATAGTGGACCTTCTTGATGTCACTAATCTGTAAAGAAGGGAATCCAAGGAAATGGTTCAAGTTTTTAGAGTCAGGAAAAACACTGATATAGTGGATTTGGCAAGGCATTTTGTGTTTAAAAACTGAAAAAGATTTGGAATTGTAGAGAAGTGTGGTGAAGCATAACTTGTGAAATAATATTTTTGCACTTGGAGTCATTGACACAGAAATAGCACATGGATATTGTGCAGTAAACATGGACCCAGTTGATGTACTTCATCAAGGAATGGATGCATTGATTCAGTAGGTGGTGAATATCAAAGTATGTCAGTTAGACTGTACTAGCCTTTTGCTTTCACTTGGCTGTGCAATGAACCTAGAAGATGCCAGCCATAATACTTGTGTTTTGAAATAATGTTGATTGATGCAACCTCTCGCAGTCAAGCTTTATTGAGAAGATAAAATGTAAATAAACTGTATACACTAAGGAAACAGATGTTTGAGAGGTTTTCACTACTGAAACACAATCTCAATGTTCTCATACTGCTTTCTCGTTTTTTATTATCCCTATCTACAACTGTATCCAAATCCTTCAAAGGTGACAAATAAAAATGACAGAGAGAAAGAGACAGTTTGGTGTATGTGCTGCATTAAAGGTTGAGAAAATAAATAAAACTTTTTTTCTCCAGTAAATTTTCATTTGAAATTATCGATGGCTAGAATATATTAGTTATT
This sequence comes from Chiloscyllium plagiosum, assembly GCF_037043375.1. Taxonomy (NCBI): domain Eukaryota; kingdom Metazoa; phylum Chordata; class Chondrichthyes; order Orectolobiformes; family Hemiscylliidae; genus Chiloscyllium; species Chiloscyllium plagiosum. The sequence goes on from NW_028270145.1 coordinate 29,819,135, forward strand.
GTATAGAGATCTATAGGAACTTTTAGTAACATTCTTGTCTGTATGAACAGCAAACCCTGTCATGTAATTGTTACTTAACACTCCACAAGATCTTTCAGTCATCAAAATTAGAACTTGATTTAACTTTAAATCATTGATGATCTATTGGAATCCTAATAGTGATAAAAGATCATCACCCTGAAATATTAGATCTCCCGGGACACCTGCACGAACCAACCCCACCACCCCGTGGTTGAACACTTTAACTTCCCCTCCCACTCCATCAGGGGCATGCAGGTCCTGGGCCTTCTCCATCGCCACTCCCTAACCACCTGACACCTGGAGGAGGAATATCTCATCTTCTGCTTTGGGACCCTCCAATCACATGGTATAAATGTCGATTTCACCAGTTTCCCCATTTCCCTCCCCCACCTTATCCCAAATCCAACCTTGCAACTCGGCACCGCCCTCATGACCTGTCCTACCTATCCATCTTCCTTCCACCTATTCGCTCCACCCTCCTCTCCGACCTTATTATAGATAAGGGTGCGCAACATTGAGTGAATAATATGGGGTAACAGGCAGCACACAGTATTGCTAGCCAACAAACTACGGTATTTTAGCTACACTGTAACTAGTAGCTCAAGAAGGTAATAGGTTTCAAGTATGTGTCACATACAGAGTAAGAAATTGCAAAGGAGTGCGCTACATCGAGACTAACTGAGCGTGGAAGATTGCTATAAACTGAAACAATGTTGTTATTGTAGGATTTCGAGCAAACTCCAATGCTGCTTTGAATGAGACCACATACAAACTTGTTATTTGAAGTGCTGTGGTTTCTGCCCTTTGATTATCTATATGTCTGTGTAGTGTCCCTCACAACGTCCACTTGATCTGACGAACGTTTGTGCTCATCTGTGTAAGGTAATGGGTGGGGACAGGAGAATGGCTGGTGTTGAGCTGGTATCTGCACATCTGATATTAGAGCTGTTGTAACGTAAGCTATATTTGCAAAACTGGCCATTCACATGTTTTTATCAGGCTCGTGCATCACTGATTAAAGCAAATATTGTACCATCTAACTGCTGCCACTGTGTGTCTGTGTGCCTTCCCTGATTTTTGATGGACTGTTCTGTCTCCAGAGGGAGTGCAAGCTGGAAATAATTGTGACAGCTGCTGATGATTAGATCAGTCCATGCGGTGCCATTACAAGTGCAGGTTGCTGTGATGAGGCAGACCTCCAAAAACCTTACGGTTGTTTTGGTTACAGCAGGACAAATTTTCCAAGTCAAAATGAGGATAAAAAGCTGCTTGTTTTTTTTAAACCTGCTGACGTAGTCTTACTTTGTTTAAATTTAGATAAACGCATCACATTTTATTCGAACTACATTATTTAGTTAAGCAAGTTTCTGCTGGTGTGTAAAGTCTGCAGCGCTCAGAAGGCAAGCAGAATTTTGAGTGCCACTTCTGAGACCTGAGGCTAAACTGAAGGCTGTTTTTCTCACTGTGGTACTACAGGAGTGCTACATTATCAATGATGCCAACTTTCAGATAGAACTTTAAAACAAGCTCCTGCCTGTTTTGCTTTTAATATGGCATGGCATATTAAAGAGTTTAAAGAGTTTCAGGAGAATTCTGCCTGGTTTTCTTGGCTGGTAGTTATCCCTTAACCAAATTGCTAAAAATAGTGATCTGGTCTTTATTACAGTGCTATATGCAGGAGCTTGCTATCATGTTTCCTACACTGTAAAAGCAACTATACTTCAAAAGTACTTAATTGTCTGGAACGTCCGAGGATTGTAAAAGACGTAACGTGAATTCAAGTAATTCTTTCTGTTGCCATGTGGCAGTGCTATCTCAGATATTTCATGGATAAGTCCAGTCTTCTAATTGCAATAAGCTTTGCTTATACTTGAAAGTTAGAATTTAATGATCTTTGATTCGGTATGCAGCTTAGGTTATAACCATACCTCATGTACAGAGTACTATATAACAGAAAGGGTTTATGTTGAAGGTGATGGATTACTAAAACATGATTCCAAAGAAGATATTAGATAGAAGTGTGTAATGTTTATATAGTGATCAACTCTTAGGTAATTTATTAACGGATACTGTGGCATGTGACTGGAGTGGGGGTATTACTGCCAGAGCTGTAAATGCTCCCAAGATCTTTACACATGCATGGAGGTACCATGCATGCCACAAGTGTACAAAAAAGTTAAATTACAGACAAATAGTCTGCTGAAATGCATGACATGATCCCCAAATAGTGAGTGGCCCCCGAAGATTCAGGCTGGTTGGTCAAGCTATATGTATAAGATAACCATCTTGAGAACATAGCAGGTCACTTGGAGTGTGTTACATAGAGAACAGTATTTAGTTTGTAGTGAGTTGCACGATTCCAAGTAAATAAGGATGTCTTATGCAATGGGTAGTATAGCTTAAAGTCTAGAGGATTAACCCACTGGGTTAAAATTCCTCATCTACAGATGAGTAGAGCTAAAACTCTTTGAAAATATTCATTCCTTGAGAAGATGTAGAGAAAGCCTGAGTCTTCTGGAAATTCACTGCAGTGTTTCTATTGACAATACATAAATAAATTTGAAATTCATGGAAGGGAATTTGATTTCACTTTGGCAAGTATTTTTGCTGATTTTTGAAATTAACTTGACTTTGCTACTTAATCCCCATATCCCCCAAAGCCCTTGGAGCTTAAATGTTTATTGATCTCAGCTTTGAATATTTTTCACTTGGACATCCACAATCCCAAGATGCTTCACAGGAGCATTAGCAGACATAGTTTGATACCGAGCTACACAAAATGATATTGGGACAGGTGACCAAACAAGTAGGTTTTTGCACAAGAGGTATTCAGGTGGAAAGGTTGAGGGAGGAACTCCAGTGCTTGGAACCTTACTATCTGAATGTTCAGCAAGAAGTTTATTGTAGTTTTTGGCTAAGGTTTACGGTCTCCCACGAGGCTCACTTTCACGGTAGAAGGCAGGGTAGATAAACTGAGTCAGGTGGCTAGTTCACTGCATTCCTGCATACCTCCAGCCTATGTCCCTTAACACAGTGGGTGGAAGTGTGCAGAAATCAGATTGCCCAGCAACTCCTGAGGTTGGGACTTTCACTCACTGCAGGGCAGAAGTCTAGCTGTCACCTCTTTAAAGCAGACTGCAGGAAATTAAAGCTGAGCACTGGCCTTGTTTAATGTCAGCCTGTTCAGGACTGACTTCTTCTCCCATCAAATTCAGCCCTTAGTCTTGGATTAAGCAATCTGCAGCATTATATAGATCTGTCATTTGTGTAGCATTTGTAAAATTTACCACTGGTGTGATGTTGTGCAATTTTGCGTAGTTCATTACCTTGTCTGCATGAACAAAGGCACCTCCAATGTATGCATTTGATCAAACAAACCAAGAAAGAATCTTATTGTTAGAATCCTTTAAATTGTAATGGTTGCTCTGGCTGTGAATTCAAGAATAAATAGAGCCCTTTGGTAACCACTTGCTTAAATTTGGAATTTGCTGATGTAGTCAAATCCTGATTTAACAGCATAAATGGTTTGCCAAGAAATTTTTATGCTTGGATCAGGGATTCTACAAACTAAGGAACACATTTGCCCACATGGCAAGTCTTTATACTGCAACCCATTTAATCACTTATTCAGCAACAAAACATAATGAAAAGCACTTAGCAAAATATATTTTACATAAGAGATTAGACTTCCAGAGTATGCTCTGGCTGTCTTTAGTAGAATTTGGCAAGGGATTTGCTGTGTTAATGCACTTAACATTAAGAATTAGATAGTGTACCATTTTGCACTTGTGTTGGTGTTTTATTTGGATCAGTAATTCTGGATAGTTACTGTGATCTTTGGAATCACAGACAGTTGACTTGAATAATAGGAAATGTGATATTTTATTAATTAAATGGAAAGGGATTTGATCCATTGGAATTGTCTAAAGTAAAAATATGATTTGAAACATTCTATGCTTTCACGACCGCATTATTCTTCAAATTCATGGTCTGGATATACATTAGTTAGTGTAAGTGATGTTAAGTGTACAAATACCTCTATGTGGCCATGGTGTTTTGAAGCTGTAAAGCTTCTTTAGTCATTAAATCTAAGCAATTTTATTGTGTTATAGTTTCAAAGTGGCAGTTTCACAACATGATAATTATGGACCATCACTTTCTCCTCCCTTGTTTTCTTTTTCTTGGTTGGAGTTTTATGGTGACTATTCCCATGCAAATCCTTGCTATTTTTTCAGCTGCAAGTCATACTAATTGAGGTGAAAGTATGACAACATTGGAATCTCTTTAACGCAGTGAGTTTGTGTCTGTGCTTGCTGTGAATGCATTCTACCAAGATGGATAAAGTGGGTCGTCTCAAGCTAGAATTCAGTCCATGTGCCTCTGGCACTTATCTTGAACTTCAGCCCATGTTGATGGCATTGCTGTCTTGAATCAAGCAGATTTCAAACTTATGTGCATTGAAATGGCACTTTCAAATCATTCAGTGTGGTGATACAAGTTGTCCAGAACTAGAGACCATAAATATATGCTAGGCAATAGTAAAGAATTTAGCAGAAAACTTTGCAAAGTGTGTAGTGAGTATGTGGATCTTACTGGCACATTGGAGTCATTCAGGTAAACAAGGTTAGATAAATGCAGAGGAAGGAAAAGATGGAAGAGTATTCTGAATATATAGTGAAGTGAAAATAGATGAAGTAATGTGTGAAGAGGAAACTGTGTAACATAAGCACTGACATAAAACAGTTGAGCCAAATGGCCTGTTTCTGTGTTGTAAAATCTGTATTCTGTATTTAGTTTTAGATTTGAAAGATTAATGTTTGCTGAAGATTTTTTCTTCATCATCATTTAGTCCTCCTCATTTCTTCAGGGGCTAGGAGGCTAAACTTCCAAATTCCAATTCTTTATTTGATCCAGTTCTTTATTTGATTTGTGTTTACCATTTGATGGATATGTGGGATTAGTGATGCCAACTGTTTTAAGTCTCCAGCACAAATTTGAGTAATTAGTGCAGGTTTAAAATGGTTACTGACATTAACTACAACTTAATGACCAGAACTGGTTATTTTTTGAAGTCCCACTGAGAGATGGCCATAAGATGGAAAATAATGATCTTGGTGCGTATGCAAGTATATTTTGGAACTAAACCACAACCACAGATGTAGTCAATGTGGGTGATTTTAAAGTCTTCCTATTGTGGCTGCTTGAGCATCTTGGATTTTAATCAGTCCAGTATTGATGGTCATGCATTCAACCGCCTGGTCCAAAAACTCTGTAATTTCTCCTCTGCACCACATTGCCTTTCTACCTCTCTTTCATACTTCTAGGAATTCTTTCCAACCTACTGCTTTGGCCAAACTACTGGTCATCTCACATAGTATCTGCTTATGTGTGCAACTTTCATGTGAAAACCCAAATCTATAAAAAGTTAAAACATAAGTCATTGGCAACATTGGAATATAAAACATTTCTATCGATAGTCACTGTAGAAATTATCTATGCCAATAATTGGAATTTAAATCCTATTTAACAAAAGTCAAAATCTAAAGTTGTTTCTATCCATACCAAGAAAACAAGCCATCTCTACAAATCAGAATACACGCATTTTATTCTTTTCATGCAAATCTCTCATTATTTCGATGTCTGAGCCGACTTTGCTGTCAGTATTACTGCTATTTATATCACTGTTTGAAGTCTGTGAATTGGAATCGTGCTCTATCTTTACTGTACTACTCACTGTTACCTTATTGAATGAGGTGTGCAAGTTTATTGCAGTGTTGTTGCACTATAATTAACAACATCAATGCATGTAGAAAGTCAGAGCATAGATACTAGTATTCTGTAGGCCATTACTGTCATTTAATCACATAAAAGCAGGAGCTGAGGTTCGCATTTTCAGCAATTATTAAGTCAATTTGTGGTCCTTTTATCTGGCTGAAAATACTAGGGATCAGAAAAATTAAGTTAGTTGAGTCTTTTTGTTAAATCTCTTCATTGATACTTTGGAAGAGGCACATGGCATGATCAGTGATTCTCTTTCACCTTGAGTCCCGAACGTAGTTCTCTTCTGGCCTCTTTTGACTCTACATAATAGTGTCTTAGAATATAGGACATAGACTGGCACAGAACAGTACTGGCCCTTCGGCCCTCGATGTTGTGCCGACCTTTTATCCTACTCTAAGATCAAATTAAACTACATACTCTACATTTTACTGTCATCACTTGGTTTCTTTAAAAAAAACATATTAGCGTACATGTCTATCCTCTTAACAAAAAAAAAATTTGAGTTCGTCATTCAGTCCTTTGAACCCATTCTACCTTTCATCAGAGTTACAGCTGATTTTGTTTACCTCAACCCCACCTTCCTGCAATGCCTCTATAATCAATGATTCTACTACATGGTTCTGGTACTGTCAAAAACTCAAGAAATTTCTGACTTTAATTTAAATAATGATTCAGCATCTATTGCTTTCTGCTTTCCAGAATTCCAAAGATATACTACCTTCTGAATGACAGCATTTCTTCTCCTCTTAGTTATGATTAACAAACTATTTATTCAAAGACTCTATTCATTGGTTGTAAACAACCTAGCTGGTGGATCCTAATCCCAGCAGTTGTTCTGTCGAAAACCTTTAAGAATTTGTTCATGGGGAACATGGTGGCTCAGTGCACACTGCTGTCTCACATCGCCAGGGATCTGGTTTTGATTCCAGCCTTAGGCAACTGTCTGTGTGGAATTTACGCATTCTTCCCATGTCTGCGTGGGTTTCCTCCGGGTGCTCCAGTTTTTTCCCATGGTCCAAAGGTGTGCAGGTTAGGTAGACTGACCGTGTTAAATTGCTTCACAGTGTGCAGGCTGTTTGGGTTAACTATGATAAAAGTGGGGTTATGCGTATAGGGTGGGATGCTCTTCAGTGGGTCAGTGCAGAGCCCATGGGCAGAATGGCCTCTACCTGCACTGTGGGGCTTCTATGATTCAGAGCCTATGATGCATTGCCATTCCACATTTATGATCAATTGGGTAAGCAGTCGTGCAAATTACTGTTGTTATACATGAGAACCTGTCAAGATTGGTGCTTTAACGACATCAACAACTTGAGTTTAGGTAGCACCTTTTAATATAATAAAATGGTCTAATGCTCCATACAGAAGCATTATAAAACAAAATATGACGGTGGCAGTTGGGAGATGTTGGGTCAGATGGCAAACAGTTTGCTCAAAGAGATAGGTTTTAAGGAGCCTCTTAAAAGAGGAAAGGGAGCTTCAGAGATGTCGGAAGAGAATTCCTGAGCTTGGAACCGAGGCAACTGAAGGCTCAGGCACCAGTGGCAAAGCAATTAAAATCAAGGATGCTCGAGAAACTGGAATTAGCCAAGTGCGATATCTCAGAGGGTAAAGACTTCAAGAATTTACATTGTGAAGTGATGTCCTGTACAGGCAGTCCTTATATTAATTCTGAGGTCAAGATAAAACTTCAGATATGTAATTAGATGTAACTCAATATGTTATTATCCTCCAATGAAGGTTGCACAGCACATCTTACACTTCATATGACAGGCATTCCTGTTCTCTTGTCGGGAACCTTTCACATCAGCAGAGATGAAGAACTATTTTGCATTTCAGCTCTCCAATTTTTAACTCTTTCTCTTTTCACTTGCTTCTTGCCTGTTTTTCTTTCCAATTTTTCACTTCCCGCCTTGAATCTTATGCCACATAACATTAAAGTGTAAGAGCAAACAAGTGACACACCATCTGCCAAAGCCTGCATCTGTGCCATTCTGAATCCGGGCCATTGCAAGGCACAAGAGGAGTATTGCCATCCGCTCTGCTCCCTGAGGTTGATTTCCTGTCAGTAATTAAATGGAACATTTCAGAAAGAGAGAAGGGCTTGCATTTATATATTGCTTTTCACCATTTACATATATTGCTTTTCATCACCCCAGGACATCGAAAGATGCTTTACAGCAATTTAGTTATATTTTAAAATATGATCACTTTGGGACTGTAGCTAGTGCCACTCCCAATCTAATGCATGGCAAGATCCCAGAGCAGGAATGTAATTTGGGCATCACTTACTAGGCCAGCATTCATTAATCTTCCCTATTCTTGAAAAGGTGGTAATAAGCTGCCTTTGTGAATATTAGAGTGGTGCTGGAAAAGCACAGCAGGCCAGGCAGCATCTGAGGAGCAGGAAGAATTGACATTTCGGGCAAAAGCCCTTCATCAGGAATGAGCTCATTCCCGATGAAGGGCTTTTGCCTGAAACGTCGATTTTCCTGCTCCTCACGTGCTGCCTGACCTGCTATGCTTTTCCAGCACTGCTCTAATATTGACTCTAATCTCCAGATCTGCAGTACCCACTTCTGCCTTTGTGAACAGTTGCGTTCTTTATGGTGTAGGGGCATCCATTCTGCTGATCGCTGATGGAGGTAGGGGCTTTGAAAGGAACAGAGTAGAGTCTGGATCTTCTTATTTTTCTGTAATTTGATTGTGAACTAAAATGGAAAAGGTTGCACAGCACATCTTACACTTCATATGACAGGCATTCCTGTTCTCTTGTCGGGAATCAATCAAGGATTATGGAAAGGATTACTGCACTTTTTTAAAAGCAGGTACTGACATTCATAGTAAGTTTATACTGCTGTTTGTTCAAGCACCGGGGACAGTTTAGTCGCAGACTAACTGGGCAAGGGAGGGTGTAAACAATGAGATTCAGCCAGCAACAAGTAGTTGATTGGTCAGTGGAATGGTAGCCCATTGTTGATGGCAAAGGCCTCCTGCCTGTCAACAGCTGTTGGCTCTCGGGTAGCTGAGTTGTCAGTTGATGTTTGGTGAGAAACTATCAGATCTCTGAAAAGGAACAAATTCTCCTTTTCTCAGCAGTAAACATCACCCCTAGCCTGATGCAAGCCACTCTAATTTTCCTCATCAGTTCCTGTAAGCTGTGGCTCTTAACCAATAAATCAGAGACTTTCTAGCGATGAGTCGTTTGCCTTGTGCCTCCTGCAAGTAAATGAAAGTACCTGGAGAAAGAAGATCGAGGAGCAATAGGTCCTGACAAGCCAAAAGGATAATCTCGGTGAACCCTGTGGTCGGGACATTGAACTGCCTTTTTTGTCTTTACCCTGCCCATAACGTCCATGTTTTGATTCTCTATCTGCATGCAAGGGTAGTTTTATAAAGGGGTTTGAGTTTTAGCTAATGGTGCTTTGTGTCGATGATTCATAGTTGTTTGTAGTTAAAATTTATTTATTTGTTATAAACAGTAATTTGTGTTAAGTACAGAAACCTGTCAACCTGGGTCAAATTGGGGAACTTTGCATAATTTTCAAAAACTTTGACCTTTGCGATGACGTCAACAATTGCAGGGTTTGATATCTGGTGGGCTACCCCAGTGAGGAACAGATCCTTGGTGAGCTGCTGCACTGTATCAAGAATGCTGTTTGGGTCTGCAGCTGGCACTGTGTTTACTAACCCAATGAGTAAAGATTTAAGGTCATAGATGGTGTAGCAATGAAGCAGGCTGCTTTGTCTTGGATGGTGCTGAGCTTTTTTGAATTTTCTTGGAGCTGCACTGATCCAGGTAAGTGCAGAGTATTCCATCACAGTCGTGACTGGTGCTACATAGATGATTAACAGGTATCAGGGTAATGAGTTGAGGTACTCATATTCCTGGACTCTGAAATGTCCTTGTTCCTCAGTACTGTTGTGGGTGGTCCAGTTCAGTTTGAGATCAATGGTAACTCCACCCCCAACCCTCTCCAAATGGATGTTAATAATTAGGAATTCAGTGATGGTCGTGCTATTGAAATTAAGGGGCAATGATTAAATTCTCCCGTTTTGGAGATAGGATGAGGTAGGATTTCCTGGTACTTGCGTGGTGTGCTTGTTACTTGTCATTTACCAGCTGAGCCTGGATGTTGCCTGAGTCTTGCTGATTATGAGCACAGACTACTTCAATGGGAGCCATGAATGATAGAATGCCTACAGTGTGGAAAGCAGGCCAATCAGCCCATCAAGTTCACACTGACCACTGAAGAGCATTCCATCCAGACCCATTGGGAGGAAACCGGAGCACAGAAACAGACTCTTGAGTCTAACTCATCCATGCCAACTAGATATCTTAAACTGATCTGCTCCCATTTGCCAACATTTGTCCCATATCCCTCTAAACCCTTCCTCTTCATGTACTCATCCAGATGCCTTTTAAATATTGTAATCATACCCACCTCTACCACTTCCTCTGGCAGCTCATTCCATATGTCCACCTCCCTCTGCATGAAAGCGTTGCATCTCAGATCCATGTTAAATCTTTCCCCTCTCACCCTAAACCAATGTCCCCTAGTTTTGGACTCCCCTACCCTAGGGTAAAGACCTTGTCTATTCATCCTACCTGTGCCCCTCACTATGGAATGGGGCAATGTCAGGGGCAATGATCAAATAGAGAAATTTAAACTTGTAAATTGTCTGAACTGAGGAGCAATATAGGTCAGTGAGCGTAGTGGTAACCAATGAATGGAATTTAGTGTTTATTGACAGATAAATATTAGCAAGGATGCTGTTGCGATTGGACCGAACTGGATCTTGGGTTTTGGATTACACTTCTGGCAGTGGAATCCTCCTCAGTACGACACTGGCTTATAATTTTTGCTGAAGACACTGTGATAGAATTTTGATGGTCTGATCATACTGTTGGAACCCTCACTGATTTTTCATTATTGTTAATTTATATTTGTATCAATTTTGGTTTGGAATTGTGAACTAAGAATGGTGAGAACCCTATGTCCGCTCGCTTTGACTCCCTCCCCCCCACCCCAGGGAAAAGACCTTGACTATTCACCACATTCACGCCCCTCATGATTTTATAAATCTGTATAAGGTCACCCTTCAGTCTCCGATGCTCCAAGGAAAAAAGTCACAGCCCATTTAGCCTCTCCCTAGGGCTCAAACCTTCCAATCGCAGCAACATCCTTGTAAATCTTTCCTGAACCTATTCAAGAATGAAACTTAGTTTTCTAAAAGTAGCCTCACCAATGTCCTGCACAGCCGCAACAGGTCATCCAACTCCTATACTCAGTGCATTGACCAACAAAGGCAAGGGCAAGGCATGTCTTATTTACCACCCTGTGACTTTCAAGGAACTATGAACCTGCACTCCAAGGTCTCATTCTTCAGCAACATTCCCCAGGACCTTACCATTAAGTGTATAAGTCCTGCTCTGATTTGCCTTACCAGAAAGCAGTATCTCACATTTATCTAAATTAAACTCCATCTGCCACAGTCCCAATTGATTCTTAACTTTTGAGGATTTATTTCAATTGCTTTACTTTCAGGAGAGTGGATTTGAAAATTATCAAATCAACCATGATCTTATTGAATGGCAGAACAAACTCAACGGGCTGAATGGTCTACTTTGACACCCACATAGAGTCATAGAGATGTACAGCATGGAAACAGACCCTTCTGTCCAACCCGTCCATGCAGACCAGATATCCCAACCCAATCTAGTCCCACCTGCCAGCACCCGGCCCATATCCCTCCAAATCCTTCCTATTCATATACCCATCCAAATGCCTCTTAAATGTTGCAATTGTACCAGTCTCCACCACAACCTCTGGCAGTTCATTCCATACACTTGCCAGCCTCTGCGTGAAAAAGTTGCCCCATAGGTCTCATTTGTATTTTTTCCCTCTCACCCTAAGCCTATGCCCTCTAGTTCTGGATTCCCCGACCCCAAGGAAAAGACTTTGTCTATTTACCCTATCCATGCCACTCATAATTTTGTAAACCTCTTTGTGAACCTCTGACACTCCAGGGAAAACAGCCCCAGCTTGTTCAGCCTCTCTCTATAGCTCAAATCCTCCAACCCTGGCAACATCTTTGCAAATCTCTTGGACAAACTTAAAACAACAATTAACTTATCTGATTCTGTGCTGTGAACTTCGCCCAACAGTTGTTGAGGAAGAGCAACAACTAATGATAGAGAACAGCTTATCTATGGCTCTCTGTAAACTGCAACATCCTTCAGTACTGTCCACAATTCCACTGATCTTCGTGTCATCGGCAAATTTACTAAACCCATCCTTCTACGCCCTCATTCAGGTCATTTATAAAAATGACAAACAACAGTGGCCCCAATACAGATCCTTGTGTTACACCACTAGTAACTAAACTCCAGGATGCACATTTCCCATCAACCACCACCCTCTGGCTTCTTTCAGCTAGCCAATTTCTGACCGAGCCCACTAAGTCACTCTCAATCCCATGCCTCCATACTTTATACAATAGCCTACCGTGGTGAACCTTATCAAACACCTTACTGAAATCCATATACACCACATCAACCACTTTACGCTCATTGCCTTCTCAAAGAACTCAATAAGGTTTATGACGCATGACCCACCCTTCACATAACCATGTTGACTATCCCTAATCAACTTATTCCTTTCTAGATGATTATAAATCCTATTTCTTATAATCTCTTCCAACACTTTACCCACAGCTGAAGTAAGGCTCACTTATCTATAATTACCAGGGGTTGTCTCTACTCCATTTCTTGAACAAGGGGATAACATTTGCTATCCTCCAGTCTTCTGGCACTATTCCTGTAGACATTGATGACAAAAAGATCAAAGCCAAAGGCTCGGCGGTCTTCTCCCTGGTTTCCCAGAGAATCCTAGGATGAATTCCATCCAGCCCAGGGAACTTATCTATTTTCATACTTTCCAGAATTGCTAACATCTCCTCCTTGTGAACCTAAATCCCATATAATCTAGTAGCCTGTATCCCAGTATTCTTCTCGACAGCATTGTATTTTTCCAGTGTGAATAACAACGAAAAATATTCATTTCCCGCTTCTCCTCTCTTTTCGGACTCCACGCACAACTTCCCACTACTGTCTTTGATTGGCCTTCATCTTACTTTAAGATTAATGTTCACTTTTAGAGTTAAGGAATAAATTGATATTATTTTCTTTAAATATGGAATTTGGAAGTTCTCTGTCACTCATATTTTAACAGATTATGAGGTGAGGTGAGCTTTTTTGGGTGTTTGGTTTAATTTACAGAAGGGTTCACCACTGTGTCGTAACAATAAGGAGAGGCCGGAAAGGCTTGGACTTTTTTTTTCACTGGAATGTAGGATGTTGAGAGGTGACATTATAGAGGTTTGTAAAATAGTGAGGGATTTAGATAAGGAGAATGGCATCTAGGGCGGAGATTTGAAGACTCAAGCTGTATTTTTAAGGTGAGAGGAGAAAGATTTTAAAAAGACATGAGGGGCAATTTTCTTTTGCCCGAAGAGTGGTTCGTGTGTGGAATGAACTTCCAGTGGAAGTGGTAGATGCAGGTGCAGTTACGACATTTCAAAGACATTTGGATAAGTACATGAACAAGAAATATTTGGAAGGACCAAAGCTAAGCACAGGCAAGTGGGACTAGTCTGATTTGGGATTATGGTCGGTGTGGACTAGTTGGACCTTAAGGGTCTGTTTCTGTGCTGTATGACTCTATGACTCTATTTGCCCCATGATATTCAATGGCATTGCCATCACTGAATCCCCTGCTGTCAGCATTTTGGTGTTACTATCTACCAGAAACTGAACTGGATTAGCCATACAATGGCTTCAAAAGCGGGTCTGGGGCTAAAAATCCTGCAGTGAGTAACTCACCTCTTGACCTCCCGAAGTCTGATGGAACACTCCGGCAGCAGAGTTTTGGATGAGCTCAAATTTACAGAACGTGAAATGTGGGAAGCTGGCCAGGACCACTGTGGAACATTCATGTCTTGAGATCTCAAAGATGGATGAGCTGAGACAGGGATGAGGCTTGGTGACATTAGGGAAGTACAAGTAGGCAGCATTGGGGAATGAAGATGGTAAAGAGACATGGCTATTCAAATATGAGGAAACATTTGGAGAGATGTGGGCCAGGAGCCACATCTAGTGGGACTAGTTTTGTTTGGGACTTTGTTCATTCCGTGCTGTATGACTCAATGACTTTATGACACTAAATTTGAAAACAGTCTGGTTAGATTCAGCTAGTTGCAAAGAAGGGCAGAAAGTTTCAGATGCACTTAAACAAGTTTTAGTCAGAAACTATTTCTGCTCATCAATTACTGGATGCACAGCAGAGCTCTGTACAGTAAATTGTGTTATTTTGAATGGAATAATTCCAGTTAAGACGTGCTGCTTGTCCCATTTCTCGTGCAAGTGGGTGACTGGAGTATCTGGCTTGTTACTCACTCTCGCAACTAGTATTTGCCAATATTGTCAACTCTGATTAAACAGCCTTGAAACAAGCTCCTACCCAGACTGCATTTTCTCTGTATTATGACATAAGTTGGTGTAGGAGCAGAGCGTTTCCAGAGGTTTTTGATTATTGCAGCACAGTTGTTCTATTTTAGTCCTGGAAGGAATCAGGAGTACCATTACAGCATTGCGTGCCATTACAACACCATTGCAATCGTTGCAAATGTGGAAAGGGGTGACCAGTACCCATCACAATCTTTGCAAGTGCTAAGCGGAGTAAGTAATACCATTTCTGCCGTTTGCCAGTGCAGCACCATTGCGATCATTGCAAGTGCTGAGGTCGCTTTCTCAATATTTAATTTGAAAATAATTAATTCAGTAAATGAATTAAGCATTGAGAGGAAATTTTGTAATTAAAATTATTATTTCTAGGGGCTTTGAAACCAACTTTGAGTGCTGAGTGTTGCCATGGCAACAGAGCACAGAGTGATCTGTGTGTGTACATTCCTTGCATCTCTCTACATGGGTTTAATGTCCCCTGACTTCTGGGGAGTCGGAAGAAAAATAAGTGAGTGTTTCTGATTTGTCAAGAGTGCAGGCAGATGATTTCGGAAGAACTTAAATTCCTTTATGTTCCTCAGCAGAGGTCCTTGTACTTGAATGAGCGAAACGCATGATTCAAAGGAAGGAGGGAGCGGCTGGACTTGCTGCTGAAACCTCATGTTTTCTCCTAAGTCCCGACAAATGAGAAACTCGTGAGTGTGCCTGAGGTTTTCTTGTGTGTCATTTATCTTGCCTAAGCCACAGGAAGCAGGGCTCCCTGATAAGTATTTTTCCCCTCAGCTGGCTGCAGCATGTTGTTTCCAGGGTCGTGTCAGAGAGCTGGCATCTGGGACACTTCACTGCAAAAATAAAAACCCACCTGCAGTGTGACTTGACATTTGAATTGAATGAGGAAGGCTGGTTATGGAAAAGAACACTGAACCATGAAACTGAAAGTGGCTAAGTATGGCATCCTTCCAGTGTAGATTTGTATCTGTTCCTGTTTTATTTCTTCTTTTAAAAACATGAAGTACATTTAGGTCTGTGTTTGAAATTAAAGAAAGATCTTTCTTAAGTTTCTTACCCCGTGGCAAAATATAGTCACTCTTCCCCCAAATCTTTCATTTAATGTTCAATTCAGTCAAATAGATAGTTTTGTCAATAATTTGGTCGCCAGATTGCACATTTGAAGCAGCCCTTCATTGGTCCCTTCACTCTGTATTAAATTTCATTGCAATACTGGAGTGCTTCAGAAATAGTTAATTGGTTGTGAAATAGTTCAGGACATCCCGGCGTTGTGAAAGGCACTGTATAAATGCGACTTTTATCTTCTTTCTTTACCCTCCTGTGCCGTCAGGCTGTTGAATATGTTCGAGAGTGTGGTGATGGAAAAGCTCGGCAGGTCAGGCAGCATCGATGTTTTGGGCAAAAACCCTTCATCACGTTTGGCCGAAATGTTGATTTTCCTGCTCCTCGCTTACTGCATGACCTGCTGTGCTTTTCCAGCACCACACTTTTGACTCTAATCTCCAGCATCTGCAGTACTCACTTTCGCCCATTGCATATTTTGCATATCTGCTTTAGTCACATAGGTGGCTATCTTCATTTCTCTCCCCTTTACTCATGCCCATTCCTTATGTGGGAGCTTAAGTGATGATGAGATGTGCAGACATGGGGGAAAGGATCGCAACCTGGGCCGAACTCCTCATGATCTAAGGCTCATGCCCCATCATAGACCAACATGTAGCAAAAATGTCCTGATTCCCCTACCCTTAAGGTCGAGAAAATATTTGTTTTTAAAAATGCATCCACTAAAGAAGTGCCAGTTTTTGTTTCATGTGTTGAATTGAAACAAAGTCTTTCAATTGGCAATAAAACAAATACTTTAAACCACAAGTTAATGTTGGCGGCTAATGATATTTTGCATGCCCATTATGCTGTAAAGGTTTGTACTCTTGAGGTATAGCTGCATCTCAAAACTACTTCATGGACTGTAAAATTGTTTGTGTGTCCTGGGAAAAAGAAACAGGTGCTAAAGAAATGCAAGTTCATTCTTCTTTCTCATTCATCACACTGATGTATAAATGACCTATGCTGTGACTTTCAGCAGTTTTAAAGTATTATCTTAATTGTCCTGATGAATGATATTAAAATTTGACAGTGTCCTCTGTTAAATACCATGTAAATTGAGCGCTGGAAGTACCTTGTTTTAAGTTAACAGCCTGCTTAAAAGATAGTGAAATTTTAATTTCCGTTTATGGAATAGTGTACACAGGCAAGATTTGTTTAGAAATTGATGGATGCCTGTAAGTTAGATACAACTTGCCATTGTCATGCTTACTCTCTCTGAGGTATACTGTATTGCACTGCCTTACCAGCCCAAGCATTGGAATCTCACCTCCAGGAGGCCTGCAGTTCTATCTTGGTATTTTCTAACCAGCCTATTCAGAGATGTTTCTACACACTTTTGGAGGAGGTTGTTCTTGAACCCAGTGAAAGTGAGGACTGCAGATACTGGAGATCAGAGTCTAGATTAGAGTGGTGCTGGAAAAGCACAGCAGGTCAGGCAGCATCCGAGGAGCAGGATAATCGACGTTTCGAGCAAAAGCCTTTAATCAGGAATGGTGGTCTTGAACCCGGGCCTCCTGATACAGAGGTGGAGACACTAGCACTGCACCACGAGAGGTCCTGTTCTACAATAGTCCTGGTTGTAGTATGGGCAACATCCTATCTCTCCCCAGTGACAGTCTGAAGATTTCTTTGTGGTTTCACGAGCCATCCCGGAGGTTTGAGTGCCTTGAAAGGTGACTGGCACCTGAAAGTAGTTCAGGACGTAAGGCCCTGTAAGAGTTGCCTAGATATCTGGCACAAAATTCTGGCTGTTGCAATTATCAATGATTTGAGCATTAAGGGAGTGGAATCCTTTACCATTCAAGAAGGCCGCTGGTCCTCGACTGGGTGTTCTGATTACTACGTGCACTTTCGGAAACCAATGAGGTCTAAAAATCCAATTTGTCCTCACTGCCAGATAAGGGACAAAGAGATGGGTTGTTGAAAGGAGGGCATCACGGACTTCCAAGATGAGCTTGTGAGTTATATCCCTGGAATGCCACAGAAGCACTCTGTCACTCCCTGAAACAATCCGCTCTCAAAGAAATTAAGGGCAGCTGCTACCTTTTCGAGTTGCTGAGATAGCATTCTCACCTGGGTTTTTGTGGTGCAATAGTAGGATCCATACCACTGAGCCATGGAAGTCTGCGTTCAAGTCCCACCTGCTCCAGAAGTGTGTAATGACATTTCTGAAAAGACTGATGCGGAAATTTATCTCGGATTGTCACCCAATCCTTGTGATCGCATGGCCTCATCCAGCAGCTGGCATAGGTGTGATCTGATGACTCAGCATGTCCTGAATCATTGTCCACACTGGCTCCCTTTCATTTGAAGATAGTTGCACCTAATCCAGAATAAAGTTATGAACCGAAAACTGATTGGTAGGTTTAAATAGATTACGTTTGGAATGATGCACACTGTAATTGCCTAGTTTGATGACAGCTAACTTAATCTAAGACTATTGATGCATCAATGATGGGTAAGTTACTTAAGGCTGTTTTGATAATCAGGGGAGTGCTTGCTTTCCCCCTCCACCCCATACCCTTTATCTCTCCTTCAAAAACACAAAAATCACAGTTGCCAGTAACAGAGACAAATTTAGCTTTTGTATGTGCAATTGCACCAGAAATGCTATCACTCAATCAAGACAGCGATTCACAATTCAGTTTTTATCCCACTATTTAGGCTATACTTTTGAGGTCTTTGATTAGATAATAAAACTTGTAATCACTTGTTGCTGTCTTTTTTACATGTTAATCATCAGAAACATTTGATTAAATTAATGCTTTGCTGCTTCAGGGATCATTACTTTCTCCATTTCCATAACCTATCCATAAACTCTGGATTATGCAAAGTGATTATTTTGAACAATTGTCTCAATGAACATGCACTTTGGGAGTGACCGTTTCTTTGTGACATTGAATATAGGGGATTGGTAATTTTAGGCGCAGTTAGGTAGACCGTTTTATGACACTATTATTAGCCAATGATTAACTGCCATTTAGCTGTCCAAAACTTTGGAACTAGTGTTCCAAAAGACAGTGGTTTGATAGTGTTAAAACATGTTTCCCAATCCAAGGATTTCACCCAAAGGATCCCTTTCCTATTCTAAAGTTGTCTACCTTGAAAGCTATTGAAGCAAAAATTAGGAACTTCCTTTGTGGTTAAAGTTCTCCTGACATTTCAATATAGGGTGCTATCCCTCCCTGTTCAGTTTCTGCAATGGTTATTTATAGCTTTCACACTTTCATACCTGGCATGCCAGCACAGATAAACTATGGGTAACATGCAAGAAATTTCTCCTTCATTTTGTCTGATTGAATACCTCTGGCAAAGCAGATTAACGTTTTCTTCACAGTGCCTCATCGAGCACTGCTGTGCATGTATTTGGTGAATTAAACGAGCACTGATCAGAATTTTGCCGCTCATTTGCAGCTCAACTTTGGCTTATTAAGAGTACACTCGAATCAAACAGTCATAGATTCAAGTCCAACACTAGAGGCTTGAGTACGTAGTCCATGCTCATACTTCAATGCAGTCCTGAGAGAGTACTTTATCATTGGAGGTGCCGTTTTTAAATGAGATGTTTATCAAATGCTTGCATAGCTACCCTCTCAGGTGGATATGATAGATTCCATGGCACTATTTTAATGAAGGGTGGGAGAATGCTCCCTGATGTCCTGAGCCATTATTTAGAAAGCTGTTTGGACCAGTTTGTTAGATATATTCAAGAAGGAGTTGGACCTGGCCCTTGCAGCTAAAAGGATCAAGGGTTATGGAGAGAAAGCAGGAGAGGGATACTGAAATTGCATGATCAGCGATGATCATATTGAATAGTGGTGTAGGCTTAAAGGGCTGAATGGCCTACACCTGCACTTATTTTCTATGTTTCTATGTTTATCCTTCAAACAACAACATCCATCACACATGATCTGGTTATTATCACATTATTGTTTGTGGGTCCGTACTTTCCACGCACTTGTGCTGTGATTCTGGTGCTGCAAGATGCACCTCGTTAATTGCTCTTATGGACTCTGGGATGTTCTGAGGCTGTGAAAAACATTGCAGAAATATAAGACTTCTCCTTTCACCTGGAAATCAGGTGAATCCGCTAAGCTTCATTTGCATCGTGTGTTTTTAATTCAAATATTGTCTTGTCATCTGCTTTTCATTGTCACGCACGGAGAGCTCGCCTTCCATTCCTTAAGTCAACCAGCGCACTGCTGTCTCATTGTTCTGGGACTACACAGTCCCAAAGCTGTAAAACTCCTGTCGCTAAAATAACACCCAGCTCTCATTAATTACTGCCGAGATGGAAAGCTTTCCTCTTGTGTCTTTTATGTTGTGCTCGTCATTCATTAATGCCTAAATTAATCTGAACTTCTATTGCTTAAAAGGCCTGGCTCACTTATTAATCGTATTACAATGCCAAGCTGACACACCAGTGCTCAATACTTTATTTGAAAAGAAAAGCAGGTTTCTTGTGGCTAGATTGTGACAATATTCATCTTAGACCTCCAATATAACTAACGCTGAATCAGGCTCTTCTCGTTGTAAGAGCAGTATCATGCAAATATTAAAGGTTGATGAGAACTGGCTACATTAAGCTAATTTTGACATTGCGAGCCCAGCTACCTTTCCCAGTTTTTTAAGTTCTCAACAGCTGAAATTTATTTTTCCTGTCAGTGTGTCTGTAACAGCTGTATTATCTCCCCAGGTGAGTGACATTTGGAGACAGTTAAAGCCATTTACAATCCATGCCACAACTTAGCAGAAAAGGTGTTTTTTTTAAGCAGAAGAACGCAGTTGATACACTCCTTTCTTTTAGATTTCATGGTGAAGTACAGCATATATTATATTCTTCACTAGAGTAGGGGGTATATTTTCTACATTTCCACCCAAGTTGGGGTGTGTATTTTCAACATTTTCACCTGGGATGCATGTATATTTTCTACATTTCCACGCAGGGTGTAGTGCATATTCTCTACATTCTTCATTGAAATGGGTTGCATATTTCCTAAATTTCCATTCATGGTGAAGCACAGTGTATATTATATTCTTCACTGGAGTAGGCAGTATATTTTGTACATTTCCACCCAAGGTGGGATGTACATTTTCGACATTTTCACCTGGGATGCAATGTATATTTTCTGCATTTCCACAGGGTGTAGCGCATATTCTCTATATTCTTCATTGAGGTGGGTTGCGTGCATCCTAAATTTCCATCCAGGGTGCAGTGTATATTTTTAGCACTTTCACCTTGGGTGCATGTATATTTTCAATACTTCCATCTGGGGTACGGTATCTACTTACTGAGTTGGAGGCAGATGTTTCCTCCATTTTCACCTGGGAACAGTGTATATATTCAACATTTCCACCCAGCGTGCAGTTTGTTTTATATCTGGGATGTGGTGCATAATGGCTACATTGCTTATTGATGTGGAGTGTACATATTCAAGTTTCTTCACAGAAGTTTGCTATGTACTTTACAGTGCAATTATGGTGATACAGAATAACATGGTCTGGGGGAAGCAAATTCAATCATAACTTCCAACTGAGAATTTTGCATGTGATTGAAATGGAACTTTATTGCAGGCCTATGAGAGAAAAGCAAAGGGCATGAGACTTATTGAATGGCTTTTTGAAGGAATCTATACAGGCGTGATTAGTTGAGTGGCTCAATCTGCCCTGCAAGACTCTACAATTATATTTCTTTTTTTAAATGTAAGCTTCTCCTTGGCAAAAACTGACTTTAAATAGTAAAACTTTCAACTCCCAAATGCAGTGTTTGCCTACTGAGGAATGCTGCAGATTGTGTTTGGGGGCTGTGAATTGTCTACTGTTAGGAACTGCATACCACTGTTTCAGGTGTAGTACAGTCAGTGGGAGCTGGTTAGCTCAATTGGATGGATGACTAATTTGCAGTGCAGAGGGAAGGTAACAGCTGTGAAGGATTCTCTTTCTTGACCTCTCTCCTCATCTAAGGCCAGGTAACCCTCAGCTTAAACTACCACCACTTGTCTCTCCCTCTAATGAAAGAGCAGCTCTATGGTTGGTAAACCCTATGGTGAACTTCATCTTTACAGACAGTGTGCCATATAATTTCTGCAATGGGTTACTGGAAATAAAAATACACCATATGGAGAAATACAGTTATTCACACTAAAATAAGATATCACTGCAGATACTGAAGATCTGAAACAAAACAGAAATTACTGCAGAAACTCAACAGGTCTGGCAGCATTTAGAGAAAGAGAGTTAGCATTTCAAGTCCAGTGACCCTTCTTTGGAATTGAGTTCTGTGTTGATAAGGTCCCAAGTAGTAGGTTGGTAAATAAAATCAATGTGTGAGGTTGGGGAAAATATTCCAATATAAATTGAAAATTGGTTGACTGACAGTCATAGAATGGGAATAAATAGATCAATTTTATGACTGTAAACTTTACTAGTGAGGTACCTCAAGGATCAGTGCCAGTTCCACAGCTGTTCACAATCTAAAAAAATGATTTGGGCAGATGGACAATTTATAATACGTGCAAAATTGCTCAAGACACAAAACTAGGTGAGAGTAAGTTATGAGGAGGGGACAAGAAGGCTTCAAAACAACGTGGCCAGGCCAAGCGAATGGGCCAGAAAATGAC
Organism: Chiloscyllium plagiosum; assembly: GCF_037043375.1. Classification (NCBI taxonomy): domain Eukaryota; kingdom Metazoa; phylum Chordata; class Chondrichthyes; order Orectolobiformes; family Hemiscylliidae; genus Chiloscyllium; species Chiloscyllium plagiosum. Next base: position 29,841,194 of record NW_028270145.1, read on the forward strand.
TGATTGAATTTAATGTCCATAAGTATGAAGTTCCCACTTTGATAGACAAAACAGAAAAATTGAATATTATTAAATAATGAGAGATTGGGAAGTGTGGGACTCCAACAGGATCTGCGTACCCTTGTTCATGAGTCACTTAAAGCTCGCATATTAGTGAAGCTCAGAATTGGAAAGGCAACTGGATTGCTGGCGTTCAGGGACCTTGAATGCAGGGATAAAAATGACCTGCTGGTGGGTTGTATGGAGCCTTGGTGAAACATTACCTGGTGCACACTGTTCAGTTGTGGTCTCCTTATTTAAGGCAAGATATACTGAGCATAAAGGGAGTGCGGCAGAGGTTCTTCCCATTATTGCCAGGAGTAGTGGGATTATTTTACGAAAAGAGATTGAGGAGACAGTATCTGTATTCCTGAGAGTTTCAAAGAGTGAGGGGCGACCTCATTGAAGATGCAAAATTCTCACAGGGCATGACAGTGTGGATGGAGGAAGTATGCTTGCCCCTGACTGGTGAGTTTAAAACCAGGGGATATAATCTCAGCCTAACAAGTAAGACTGAGTTGAGGAGGAATCTTTTCGCTCAACGGCTGGTGAATCTTTGGACCTTTCTATCCCAGAGGCTATGGAAGTTCAATTATTGAACAACTTCAAGACCGAGCTTGATAGATTTCTGGAGATTAATGGCATTAAGGAATATGTAGATAGTGTGGTAACATGACATTGAAGTGGATGAACTGCCATACCTATGTTGACTGGCATAACAAACTCGATGGGCTAATTGGCGTAGTCCAGTTCCAATCTTCCCATGCTCCTATTGTTACAGTACTTACACGGCTTCGCAAAACTGAATGTATTCTGTACACTCATGACCAAGGTATGGAGTTTGCTTAACCCTACAGAGAAACCTCACAGTCGATGTTCCCTCTCAATTACACAGCCATGCAACAACCAAAGCGTTTCCATGGATGTCATGCATGAGTCAGCCTCCGTGGAGTAATTGTGCATTTGCAGTGATGAAAACAAACTTGAAGGGTTGTTCTCTTATCAGAAATCATCTATGCTATTCTTCCTGCCCCTTCCCCCTTCACAAAAAGATAGAGGCTCCACTGCTCAGACTAGTGAGATCCAATGTAAGTCATTTTTAATATGTAATTCAATCAGATTTTACAATCTGAAACTTGTCTTGAGAATAAAAAGTCAACAATTTTCTATTTTCACTCGTGATCAAGCCGATATAATTCATCAGAACGTGCTCTGGTGTGATACCTCTTGGTGTGAAAATAGCACTTGTGTCGGCCAGTGAAATTGTGTTGCTAATTAGCTTCATTTTGCATATTGTGTACTAATTCACTGCATGAGAAACGCCAGTTTCTTTAAAAACTTTTAAGACCTGTTCCGTGTGCTGCATCTTCTAATGAAATTAATTCAGCTTCGGTACTAGTTAAGAGCTGATGTGGAATTTGTTAATCAAAGCAGATGGGAAAGTGTGATGTATTTGCACTGTGATAAATATACTATCATGTATGCATATCTTTTTTTTCTCGGTAGCTTGTATCCTGTTGTAGTTGGGTGATTGGAGATACAACATTGTCTGGGACAATTTTTGCCAACGTATTTTTTTCTTCGTTGTTACATCAAAGTTGCTCATTTGTTTAACACAGGTACACAAATAATAAAGCAAAGCTTTTCAGACTCATGGTTAGCTATTGGTGCTGTGTTCCAGTACAAATGATGTACTTTAAGATCAAATTGAGAGAGACTGCTCTGTGCTTGCAGAGAAGCTGGGTTTGTTTTCAGCAAAAATTCAGAAGTGGTGATCAAACTTAAACTCATTTCATCAGCATGATGATCGGTACCCAGAGGACTCAGATTTAAATTAGCTGGTAGAAGAATGCAGAGGAGTAAGGAGATTTCTTTTAAGCAGTGCATTTCCCATGATCTGGAATATACTGTTTGAAAACAAATTCAGTTGTTAGTTTCAAAGGGGAATATTCATGAGAGGAAACATTTTGCAGGACCATGAGAAAAGAACAGGGGAACAGGACTAATTGAATAACTGTTTCTAAGAACTAGCACAGACACAATTTACTGATTGGCTTCCTGTGTGGTATGACTCCATGAATACTTAGAGGAGCAAATCTGTCATTGTCCTCCCTCCTGTGGTAGGATTCAAGTGGCCACATTGACAGGACATTGCCTCCAATTTCAGGGAGAGGGATAACTATACATATCCGAAATAAAACCTTGGGTCAGTCAGAGTTGTCAATCTCATTGTTGTCGCCAACCCCATCAATGAGCATTTCTGTGTTTTGCAAACATTGTAAATGGAGATCTGGCCAGATTAGACTTTGGCTGCCTGTGTCTGACTGAAAGCTGCACAGACGTTGACAGATTCATTGAAATGAATTTTCTTAATGCCCAGCGTAACTGTACAGTGACAGTGTGAAGCCGAGAGATTTTAGGCTGCAACATATCATCTGCTTCAGCATATGCACCGCATTCAATTAGCCAGTCTCACTGCTAACATTGTTACTCCTTCAGATCTGTAATGTAAGTGAGTCATCTGCTGACACTTCCAGCTATGTTCCATGTTTGTCAAAATGTCGCGTGAAAAGTGGTGTTCATTTTGAACATAACAGTATGATTGCCTTTTGCCTGATCCACATCATTGCTCACCAAAGTAATTTTATTTGAAATCAGTGCAGAAATACCAAGGGTAACATATAGATAGCAGTGCATGGCTCATGTATAATAGTCCCGTTATGCAGTTGATTGAATGATGCTAACAAGACCACCAAACTGTTGCTCAAAGTGCGTCAGAGGATAAGTTGCTCATTACCATTTGGGATGTTTTCTGATTATTCCTGTGCTTAAAGGACAGAAATTTGGGCACTGATTTCTAATTCTCACCCTAGTCCAGGGCACAGCAGGTAACTGACTCTCAGGTTGTGTATGTCGCAAATAGCCACTGTTGACATTATGGGTTTGTAAACCAGTTGGAAATATCTGAAATAATCTATCTATGGCCACAGATTGTCAACCAAGCCAATTTCAGTGCTGGCTCATTAAAGTTCATGAGAGCTGATTAATGCAGTAATCTGCTCAGTATTGCAATGGTCCTTCGTTTTCCCTCCTCTATCAAGGTGACAGTAAGGATTCTTCAATTTGCACACTAACTCTTAATAATCCTAAACTAGAATGCATTTCACCAATGTAATGTACCAGATCATCTGGTCAGGATCAGGACCTCTATTTATAACCCTGATAAATTGACTTAAAAAAACCCACTTGTCTAGCCCAGCTCTGAGTGATCTTGCCATGGAGAATCCTTAAGTTCCAACTCAGTACTGCAGTTCATATGGTGAGCAGTGCCTCTTTCTGTAGTATTAGCCGGTGTACGTTTGGTAACTTAAGAGTTTAAACATCCCAGAACTTCTCACTGTGTAAGCATGTTAGGTTAGGTACTGGCTGGGTAGGATGGTGAGTTCAGGTTGGGTTAAATTGGGATAAGTTATCGGAATGTTGGGCGTCGAGGGGGACTTGGGTGGGAGCAAGTTGTCTAGTTACTTAGTACTGTAATTAGAACTGAATTTAGTCACTCTCATAATTCTGGAGTAACAATCCCAGTAAATAAGCCATGTTGCTTGGAAGTCTCTAATTCAGACTCAGAGTTGGATACTTTTTTGGCAGGTTTTGGACATTGGTGATTGCCCACCAGATGTTTACTCTTCCTGGACAATTCCCACATAGTCATTATATTGACACGTCTAAGGGGTCTTAATTAGTATCATGGTGGGCAGGAAGGGAACGGTGGGTACATCCATTCTTCAACTGCCTGAAGACTAAAAGATCTATGACAATATAGTTTTAACAGAAAAACTCACTCAAGGTCAAATAATTAATGAACCTTGCACAGGATTGATGCATTCTGTGGTATGATGCCAAGCAAGTTCATTTCCAGGCCAGTGTTGAATTAGCTGGTCTTAGTCAAGGGTGATAATGGAGACTGTACTATTGGCTTTGCTGCTCCTGGACTGGGTAGCTAATTGAGTCCCTGTTAGAAGATGAACTTCTGTGAGTGGCTGAAATGGAAATTACGGGACTCTAATTCAATATATTTGCAGATAAATTAGTTCAAACATGTTCCAACCAGAAGTGCATGCAGGGATTGGAGAAAATGGCTAGCTTGTTGATTAGGAAGATATAGTTTAATTCCTGGCCCATGTTAAATTAGTTAACTTCAGTCAAGCATACAGTGACGGAGGTGCTCGCATATGCCTTGGAGCTCTCTGGGTAGAGGAGAGAAATTCCTGTCAAGAGTGTGCTGCTGGAAAAGCACAGCAGGTCAGGCAGCATCCAAGGAGCAGGAAAATTAATGTTTCAGGAAAAAGCCCTTCGTCAGGAATTCGGGCTTTTGCCCGAAACGTCGATTTTCCTTTTCCTCAGATGTTTTTTCCAGCACCGCACACTCGATTCTAATCTCCAGCATTTGCAGTCCTAACTTTAGCCTTTAGAAGTTCCTGTTGCTGCCCAGCAACGAGCAAACCTTCAAGGAAGCACATGTGCTGCAGCGATGAAACTTGACTGTGATACCCCTGCACCTCCAGCATCGGAGGAGACCCAGAACTTGCAGATCCTTACCTCCGTGTAATTAGTAAACTTGTGAGAAACATTTGGGTGAATGGGTAGAAAAGCTAAAAGGCATTTGGAGACTGTGTGGATTGGAACATGAGAGAGTGCTGACTAACTCGCTGTCACCATGCTGAGTAAACCTGACTGTGCGCTAAATAGCTTGTTACGAGCCAATTGGTGAGTTTCAGTGTGCAGCTCTGTCGTCTTCGTGCCCTTGGCAGTGGTGTCCCGGCTCTTCCACGTCCTCAAGACCATCAGTTAAGCCCTGCTCCTCAAGAATCCAACAATGAAAAGACAGATTGTTCTGTCTCACTTCTCGGGGCATGAGAATATTGAGGAATCAGAGACTGAATGAGTAGGGTGGCTTTCAGAAGCCAACACCTCGACCCCACAACCCTGCTTTCTATAGACAGGGTACTCCACTTACCCACTTTCCCAGCGTGCAAAGAAGGAAGGAAGTTTAGAAGGTTTCAAGTTGAAGTCCTTACATGGCTGTCAAGCGATCATTTAAGGACCTGAATTGTTGTCTGTTTGAGATGGTCCTCAATTGACTTATTTTGCCCAGACTTAATTGGTGAGGTAGCAAGAAGGAAGCAATTATCTATCCCAGGCCAAATCACCCAATTATTTCTCCACCTTATTCTAACCTTTGTGTTGTCAAAAAATCTAGCAAATGAACTTTTTTCAATGATTGATTTTTAATGATCATCACCATTAACTTGTTAAACAGGTTTGGTAAAAAGAAGGAAGAGAAAGGGAAGGAGCAAAAGTCTAAGCAGAAGACTGATGGCCTGAACGAGGAGGAACTGGAGAGAATGAAAGGAGAGCGTGACAGGTAGGATACATACAAGGATCAGAAAATGTTGGTCAAGTGCAAACAATTGCTCACTCTTTGGAGAATTGATAATGTTCATTGGAACATTTACAATAGTAAGAAATCACATGTCAGCATTTGTCTAACTTAACAAACCTTTCAACCAAGGTAAAAGAGGAGATTTTACTTCCTGTAGGAAATATTTCCTCCCACAAAAACCTGGGTCTCATTTTAGTTATCATTTTTGGTAATTCAGTAAATTTGAAGTCTACCCACCCAAGTTGTGAAGTTGTTTTCACAGTGAGAATATCATCTCTGTTGGTAGTTTGTGTCTGAGTCATAACACAGCAGATATCACAAGTGTTGGAGCAGAACCTCCTTGGTTCTGAAACTGAGCTCATTAAGGAAAACATAAAGTAAGTCATACATTCACAACTTGGATATTTTTAAGGAGCATCTCTTTGGATTGACATATGGAACAGATTGCCATACACAGCAGTGATGATGGACTCTATTGACACATTCAAGATTGATTTTCAGTAACATAGTGCCTTTCATGACCTCAAGTCCCAAGGCACTTCACAGCCAATGAAATATTTTAAAAATATAGACACAGTTTCCTGGTAATCACAGGGCCCAATCAGTATATTCATGGTTTCTCAAACAGCGGTGAGATAAATATTCAGATGCTCTGGTTGAGCAATAGAGGTATTCAGATTAGTCTAATCTTACAATTGTGAGTCACAGAATGAACGGGAAAATGGTTGTGTAAGTTGGTGCAGCATGAGTAAGTCAGTACGTGTAACCAAACAATCTGGTCTTTATCCCAATGTTGTTGTACTGCATTGGACGTTCTACCCGTAAGAGAATGTGATTGTAAACAAAGAATTGCAGAGCTATTGTTTTAGGGGATGATTTCTTGTCCCTATCTAAAAATTGAGTGATGGTAGTTTGATTTTTTTATATAACCATTCTATTATTGAGTGGTTATAGCATGTAACCTAACTCAGGTAAGTTATTGATCCCTGTGACAGTAACAGTCTGGATGGATTAACAGGTTACTGTTGGAATTATTCAATCGTTGGAGTATTTTGAAATGATGTTTGCCATCTAATGGGAGCTCCAAGTTCAAGGTTCGACATGTCAGTTGAGGAATGCTACCTATTTATTTCCTGGATAACTTGGTCAACACTGGCTGTTAGAAACAGGGAGGAAGTGAAGCATGGGTCAGCCAAAACAGGTTTAACCAAGGGGCTCTGAAGAAGAGTTTTTGAACTTAGGTTGGCATGGTGGCTCAGTGATTAGCACTGCTGCCTCACAGTGCTAAGGACCCAGTTCAATTCCAGCTTCAGGCGACTGTGTGGAGTTTGCACATTCTCTCCGTGTCTGTGGGTTTCCTCCGGATGCTCTGGTTTCTTCCCACAATCCAAGGATGTGCGGGTGAGGTGAATTGGCCATGCTAAACAGCCCATAGTGTTGGGTGCACTAGTCACGGCTAATTTTTGGGAATGGGTGTCTGGGTAGGTTACTCTTCGGAGGGTCAATGTGGACTTGTTGGGCCGAAGGGCCTGTATCCATACTGTAGGGAATCTAATCTAAACTTGGAATGTTAGCTTTCATTCTCTCTGTCTCTCTCTTCACAGATGCTGTCAGACCTGCTGAGCTTCTCCAGCACTTTGTTTTTATTTCAGATATCAAAAACTGCATATTTTGCTTTTATTTGAATAATAGAAACATAGAAAATAGGTGCAGGAAGAGGCTGCTCTGCTATTCATCACAATCATGGCTGATCATCCAACTCATTAGCTTAATCCTTCCTTTTCCGCATAATCTTTGGTCCCATTCGCGCCAAGTGAGGATATAGGCCTCTGGGAGATAGGACAAAAATGGCTGAGGAGCTGCACAAAATGGCTTCTGCACTGCTAAATTAGATTACACTGAACCAGACAGAAACAAGAAACCGCAGACTGATAAAATATAGAAGTTAATTCTAGATTGCAGTTAGAGACAAAATGGTTCCCTGTGCTTATGTGACCACCTGCAGCTAGTCTCTAAAGCTGTATTAAAAAAAACACATTTTGCAAGCTGCGAATCATTGCAAAGGTGACATAAACCATTATGACTTAATCAATATCATTGGTTCAAGCAACTACCCATGAAGTGATATCATGTATTGATTGATTGTTACTATGCAATCATGCTCCAAATCTGATGATGAATAATGTACATAAACCTTACGCAAACTCGAAGGTTGTTGGATTCTTTTGATTGCCAAGAAGTTTTCATACTTCTGGGTGAATCAGAGTCTGCCAACCCAGCACTGTCACATACAATAAACGGTTGTTTGCATGTTAGACAAAGAGTCATTTACAGGTGTGTTTATTGACTGATCGTAGAACCGAGACCCACAGATCATCACAAGTGCTATATCTAGCTACCACTAATGATTCGTCCAGTGTCCTGGTGGTGATGAGCTATTGCCTGCTGAATTAGCGCTATTAGATGGGGATGAGATGGGGCTCTACTCAGGTCACCCACCTCACAATTAAGTGGATAGTTTTCATGTTGGTTCACAATGGCCACTTGGGTAACATAAATGACCCATGTTGAAGCTCATGAAATTGAAGTCAGCCTGAATTAGAGGTCACAAGAATGAAGAACACAAAGGGGTAGGTGCAGAAAGAATTTTAATCCGTTTCCTTTCTTAAAAGGCGTGCTACTTGCCCTTTGAAATGACAGATGTCCCTGAGAAGAGGTACAGCTTGCTATTTTTGAGTGTAACTGAATGGGAAGGTATGCCAATGAGAAGTGCTACTTATTCCAAATAGCAATTCCTGTCATAGCAGAAAATTATGAGCTTACCTGAATTGATTGTTAGCTTTTCCTATCTGCTTATGTCACAGTTTCTATGAGTTGGAGGAGCCGAGCCTAGACTACCTCTTAAGCCAGGGCTTCCTGGGGTGGTGGGTGCCAATGTACCACAAGAAGCTGAAACCTTAGGGGAATGAGCTTCAAGACAACAATGACTGATTCCTGCCCCCTCCCCGATCCCATAAGACTTCCTGTCACCCTTTCCATTCCCATTCCCTTCCCCATTCCCCCCACTAAGGGTCACAGCAATTTTCAAGCCTCAAAATGAAATCATAATGGTAAAAGATTTTTTATTCATTCATTGGATATGGGCACTGCTCCAGCATTTGTTGCTAGTCCCTAATTGCCCAGAGGATAATTAAGAGTCAACTGCACTGCTGTGAATCTGGATTCCCATGTAGACCAGACTGGGTAAGGACGGCAGATTGCCTTCCTTGAAGGATGTTAGTGAATCAGATGGGTTTTAATGAGAACATTGGAATTAAGATGGCTATTTTTATTTCCAGATATTTGTTGAATGTAAATTTCACCATTTGCTGTGTTGAAAGTGTATCCTCCAAAGCATTAGTCTGAGTTTCTGCATTGCAAGTCCAGTGAAATGACCAGTATGCTACCATCGCCCCTGCAACACTCACTCACTCACTCACTCACTCACTCACTCACTCACTCACTCACTCACTCACTCACTCCTTCCCTCCCTCCCTCCCTTAGCAAGCGTGAAGATCTTACGTGCATAGCAAAATTTAGAATTTCTGCTCCAACAAATTCTGGTAGAGAGCAAAAATAGTGGTGAGAGACTTATATTGAGCTTAAGCTAATCAAGTTGTTTATATATGGAACAGTATTTACTTTGGAATGAAATAGAAAGTTAATTTCTTCAGTGCTTTCAGATGTCGTGAACAGTAAGAATGGAATTTCTGAACACCATTTGAAATCTGAAAGTGATTCCTCATTGAAATCATTTCTTACATATATGCAGAAATATCCTGAACAACCCTAAAATCTGTGATGTCTTCCAGTTTCCAGGATGGGTGCAGCATTTGTTTTGGTTGAAATGGTTTTTGTGAGAGAAAAGTGCTTTTAGCTTGACCTAGTTTCAATGAAGATGCATGAATGATTTCTTTAACCATTAGAATCAGTCAACTTTGCTTTCAAAACCTCAAAGTTTCTGGAGTGTCTGACATGCAGGTAACCTAGATGCAATATTAAAAGGTGTTTGTATAATGCCTTTTAAAATTGCAGAATATCATCAAGTGCTTTACAGCCAGTTAAGTATTTGTTAAAATGTCGTCACTGGCTGAATGAAGAAAACATGATGGCCAATTTTCATGCAACAAGGTCCCACGAATGACAATCTTATAACCAGATGTCAGTTGAGTGATAAATATTGGCCAAGCCTCCTGGGAGAAATCCTCTGCCTCTCTCAAAGACACCCAAATGTGGTGTCTTGAGGTGTTTTCCCACCACTTGAGACGCAGACTGGACATCAGTTTAATGCCTCATCTGCAACATGACACCTCGGGTACTGCAGCATTTTCTCAGTACCGCACTGGAATATCCATCTAGATTTTTGTGCTCCAGTCTCAGGAGTGGAAATGGAATCCATAAATGGAATCAGAAGCAAATGTGCTACAACTGAACTTCTTGGAGTGGCTCTAAAACAATCTAAACTCAATCTTTTGGAGATGACAGTAGTTTGGGTGGCGTTACCTGGAATGGAGAGTCACTGCGCCGACCACTTGCGTATTTTGTTTTGTGTGTAAATACATTATATCTATATAAAGGAAGCATTAATGACCATGGCACAGAACAGATCTTTCTGATATTTAATTGCATATATAATCATGTGAGCCAACTGATTCAGGCTTTCTGTCACAAACAAGTGTACTTCGGAAACCCTTAATTTTATTGCATGCACTATCAGAATTCTGTAAGTAGAGGAAATAATTACTCATTATTGTTATTATTATAGTGCCTATTAATATTTCTTCAGCTACGTTTTGCATTTCCTGAGTGTATTTTACATGGCACAGACAAAAAATTGATGCCAATTCCCAGAAATATTTTAACTCCATGTATATATTTACGGCAAACAAATCCACAATGCAAAACAAAATACGTCAACAGAAACAAATTTTTTTCAGTAGTATTCTAAGGAGGTGCCTCATTCTTTTAAGGTGTACCAATGTTGGTGGCAGTATCATTGTTTGTAGCTCATCCTCAATTGCCATTGAACTGAATGGTTTGCTGAGCCATTTCAGTAGATAAAATCATAGACTGCAGATGCTTGGAGGTTGAGCAATTCATCAACTTCACCAACACATTCCACCCTGACCTTAAATTCACCTGGACCATCTCTGACACCTCCCTCCCCTTCCTGGACCTCTCTATCTCCATTAATGACAACTGACCTGACACCGACATTTTTTACAAACCCACCGACTCCCATAGCTACCTGGATTACACCTCTTCCCACCCTACCTCCTGCAAAAATGCCATCCCATGTTCCCAATTCCTCTGCCTCCGCCATATCTGCTCCCAGGAGGACCAGTTCCACCACAGAATACACCAGATGGCCTCCTCCTTTAAGGACCGCAATTTCCCTTCCCACTTGATTAAAGATGCCCTCCAACGCATCTCATCCACATCCCACCCCTCCACCCTCAAACCCTACCCCTCCAACCGTAACAAGGACAGAACCCCCCTGGTGCTCACCTTCCACCCTACCAACCTTCGCATAAACCACACCATCCAACGACATGTCCGCCAGCTCCAAACGGACTCCACCACCAGGGATATATTTCCCTCCCCACCCATTTCCACTTTCTGCAAAGACTGTTCCCTCCGTGACTACCTGGTCAGGTCCACACCCCTCAACAACCCACCCTTCCTTCCTGGCACCCTCCCCTGCCACCGCAGGAATTGCAAAACCTACACCCACACCTCCTCCTTCACCTCCATCCAAGGCCCCAAAGGAGCCTTCCACATCCATCAAAGTTTTACCTGCACATCTACCAATTTCATTTATTGTATCCATTGCTCCCAATGCGGTCTCCTCTACATTGAGGAGACTGGACGCCTCCTAGCAGAGCGCTTTAGGGAACATCTTCGGAACACCCGCACCAATCAACCCCACCGCCCTGTGGCCCAACATTTCAACTCTCCTTCCCACTCAACAGAGAACATGCAGGTCCTGGGCCTCCTCCACTGCCACTCCCTCACCACCCAATGCCTGGAAGAAGAACGCCTCATCTTCCGCCTCAGAACACTTCAACCCCAAGGCATCAATGTGGATTTCACCAGTTTCCTCATTTCCCCTTCCCCCACCTCACCCCAGCTTCAACCTTCCAGCTCAGCACCGTCCCCATGACCTGTCCTACCTCCTATCTTCCTTTCCACCTATCCACTCCACCCTCCTCTCTGACCTACCACCTCCATCCCCACCCCCATTCACCCAGTGTACTCTTTGCTACCTTTGCCCACCCTCCTCTCTGACCTATCACCTCCATCCCCACCCCCATTCATCTATTGTACATTATGCTACTTTCTCCCCACCCCCACTCTCATATATCTCTCCACTCTGCAGGCACCCTGCCTCTATTCCTGATGACGGGCTTTTGCCCGAAACATCGATTTTCTTCCTCCTTGGATGCTGCTGGATCTGCTGTGCTTTTCCAGCGCCACTCTCAGCTAGACTGAGCCATTTCAGTGTCAACCCCATTGTTGTGGGTCTGATGTCACATGTAGGTCAGAACAGGTAAGGATGGCAGATTTCCTCCCCTAAAGGACATTGGTGCACCAGATGTGTTTTTATGATGATCAAAGAAGTTTCATGGAACTATCACTAAACCAAGCTTTTAATTCCAGATTTATTCATTCAGATTAAACTCCACTGGCTACCATGGTGGAATTTGAATCGATGTCTGGGCCTCTGGCAATGTATCACTACACCATCACCTCTCCCTAAAATTGTTAGACAAAATTTTGTACTGAACCACTTAAACAGATATTAGTTTAGATGACCAGAAACCTGGTCAAAGACATTTTAAAGAGTGTTTTAAAAGTGGAGAGGGAATAGAGAAGGTTAAAGAGAGACTTTCAGAGATTAGGGCTCAACCAGTTGAAAGCATATTAGTCAGTGGTGGGGTAATGAAAATTGAGGATGCACTGGAATTCAGAATTAAATAAAGAATTTAAACAGTTTAATGTAATTTTTATCAGACAGTCCAAAGGTAATTAACAGTCTTTTTACAGTTCATAGGAGACAGTGTGGTTGCGTAGAGAATTAGACTTAAGAGCTTAGAGTTACATTGGTGTGATTGTATCTGTGAGTATGCAAATATATATTGTGAAAATAGGCTTTCAAGTCTGTATTAAATTACAATGAGTTAAATCTCACTCAACTCTATTGTTAATATTGCTGATAGACACTGGTTAGTGTCAAAATTTACATTTTATACTACGCAAATGAGTATAAGCAGAAATTCTGCAGGATAAAACATTTAGCAAAATGGGAACAATTTTGAACGCAATTTATACCACATTTGTGCCTAAAGCAGATATATTTATTTATATTTATATTCCAAAATGCTTTCCATTTAGCAATTCACTAAAGTTAAGTCCTACCAGTCCCACCAGAATGGTTTGACCTGAGGAAGAAGTTGAGAAGGGGTATCCCCCGTAGTAACTTCAGCCAATGCAGGAATTGAACGCACACCTGGCATTGCTGTGCATTGCAAATGCAACTGAGCTGGCCACTCTCCTTATTACTGCAGTGTAAAGTCATGACCAAAGTAAGAGCCTGTGGGATAAGTGGGCATGTAATAGAATAGTTACCAAACTGGTTGCAAACAGAAGACGGAAGGTTGGATTTTTGTCTCCTTTTGGAATTCTGAATTAGATTGCAATTGCTAATTTTTATTTGCCGGAAAAGTAGTTTGCCTGCGCCTTCCTGGCCCATGCTTTTTTCACTCTTATGTATTATAAGGTAGATGTATTTTTAATTCAGTGACTCATACTTGGGCTGCGTCAGGCAAGGGTAGGTTAAAAATTATATTGGCCGTCATGAGTAGGTATTGAAATGCATTGCAGTACTTTTTCCACTGAAGTGCTGTAATACATCTAGAAATTTGGAAAATGTGTCAGTAAATTCTTGTTTTAATGTTTGGTACTTTGATTTTAATATACAGATTGCTCTGACTGTGTGAGGGGGATGGTGGGGGAAGAAAAAATGTCCCTGCTTTAGAAAGATTAAACATAATCTATCCAGCTGCTCCCCTCCATTGCTTTCCTGAAAATCTGTTTGAAATCTGAGACCACCATCTATTGTTTCAATTTTATGGCCTTTCTGCTGAAATATTGTTTGGTTAGTTGACACCATTCTGAATGCTTGGCTGAGTTTGAAAAGCTGGAGAATTTTATTGACACAGTCCTGTTGACTCAGCTCCTGAGAGGAGTGATTGACAGTTTCACAAGGTTGTAACAGCAGCTTTTGGCTTTGATCTGATTACACGTGGTAGAGTTACGTGGTACAATTTCATTCCCCTTAAAGAGGTAACTTTTTTCGAAAGGAGAACAGTTTCGTTTGTAACACCGATGGCAGAACTTTGAATGAGAATTCTGTAAGATTGTCACAGGTTATTTTTAACACCTGCGTCACTTTGTTGTACTGTTCTGCTTGATAATTTGCCATGTGTTTTACTATTTTTAACTGAACTAACCCATGGAGTTAATCCCCGATGAGAAATTGATTATTATTATTATCAGTAACATGACACAGGAGGCATGGGTGATTTGAGAGGGCATGGGTGGGTTGTGGGGGGTGGGGGGGTGATCTGTTGGCTCATGGGGTGGAGAATGGCAAAGGTGTGTAGAATGAGGCGTGAAGTTTAGGAAGATTCAAAAACTAAAGAATTCTTAAGCAGTTTGTCAGGGTAAATGCTGAGTGGTTGTTTTCCTATGGAGAGCCCAGGAGACTAGAGGGAATAGCCTCAGAATGAAGAGGCAACAATTTAAGACTGAGATGAGGAAGAATTTCTTCTCTTAGAGCATTGAGAGTCTTTGGAACTCCTTGCCATAGAGAGCGATAGGTGGAAAGGCCATTGTGTATATTAAAGGCTGAGATACATAGATTCTTGATCAGTAGGGGAATCAAGGATTACAGGGAGAGAGCAGGAAAGTGGATGTCAAGAACGTTGGATCACCATGATCCTGTTGAATGCCACAGTAGACTCAAGCGGCTGAACAGACTACTCTTGCTCCTATTTCTTACGGTCTTATGATCTTATGGTCTTAAACAACATTGAAAACTGGCTGGTGTGTTCCAAAGCTAAGGCAGACCTCTAACAACTCACCTCCTCACCTGTTATCTTCCCTCTTTGCCAAAAAACTGCACTGCAAGCCCAATGTCTACCTGAGAAAACGAAAGCCTTGGGCAAAGCTACACATGGGTCCGGCGTGCAGTCCAGAATCTGAAATGTGCACGGAAATCACAGTTCTCCAAACCTCCATGAAATTCCTTGCCCGAGGGCAAAGGTAGTTACTCAGGCAACCTTCTGGTGGAAGGGGAGAGCGGTACCCAATCGCTGTTGTTCACTATTCGCATAAACAATCAAGACTCGAGAATTCGAGGTTCAGTCTGAAAATTTGTAGAGATACCCAATTGGGGAGCATAATGAATATAAAGAAGGATTGTGACAAAATACACACACGAAAATATTTGATGAGATAAATAAGATGAGCTTAGAGAATGTGTTTCTACTTATGAGCGAGATCTTAACTGTGGGCCATAAGTGTAAGATTGCTGCTAAAAAAAAAATCCAACGTCAAGGGACCTAGAGAGTGATTAGAAGATGAACTTTTACTACCTTAAGGAATGGTAAAAACAAGGACTGCAGATGCTGGAAACCAGAGTCTAGATTAGAGTGGTGCTGGAAAAGCACAGCAGGTCAGGCAGCATCCGAGGAGCAGGAATGTTGAGGCAAATAGATTGCACGTGTTTAGGGTGAAAGCTAGGTAAACACGGGGGAAGGGAATAAAGAGATGTATATTGATTACAATAATGATGAAAGTGGAAGGAGACTGATGTGGGGCTCAAACTGTAGAATCGTGGAGTTGTACAGTATGGAAGCAGACCCTTCAGTCCAACTCATCCATGTCAACTAGATAACTAAATTGATCTAGTCCCATTTGCTGCCAGCATTTAGCCCTTATCTGTCTAAATCCTTCCTTTCATGTACCCATCTAGATGCTGTTGTAAATATTTTAATTGTAGCCACTTCCACCAGCACCTCTGGCAGCTCATACATAGATGCACCACCTGTGTGAAAAGGTTGCTTCGTTTATCCATTTTAAGTCTTTCCACTGTAACCTTAAATCTATGTCCTGTCACCCTGGGGGCAAGACCTGGGCTATTCACTCTATCCATGCCCCTCATGATTTTGTAAATCTTTATAGGTTCCCCAGTTAGTCCAAACACTACTTGCCTGTTGCAAATAGCACATAAATACAGGTTGTTGCTGGATTTTGGACTCTCATTCTTCCTTCCAGGTTTTCTAACCCACCTCCACACTCTCGTCCTATTATGACATGGATTGCTTTCAGTATAACCACACAGTCTCTCTCCTACCCTCAGCTCTCATTGCCACTTATTTATCTTCTGGTCTATCCTGGTTTACTGAAAATAATCTCCTTGTCTGCCTAACCCATTCATATCTCTCTCTCTTTCTTTGTCTCTGTTTTTGGGCTCTGTTTCCATCTATCTGCTCACCACATCCACCCCAACCTCATCTTCAGCATAAATACCACTTTTTCCTCACTGCTATCAGTTCTGATGAAGAGTCACTGGACCCGAAACATTATCTCTGCTTTCTCTGCACAGATGCTGCCAGACCTGCAGAGTTTTGCCAGCAATTTCTGCTATTGTTTCAAATCTCCAGCATCCGCAGTTCTTTGCTGTATCTAAGATTAAGAAACTGTTTGGTGGGGTAGATATAGAGATATCCCCACTTGTGGGAAGAGCCAGAATTAGGATCTGTAACTATAAAATAGTTACTCATAGATCTAGCAGGTATTTCAGCAGAAGCACCTTTACCAAGGGAGTAGTTAGAATGTGCAAGTTGTTAGCATGGGAATAGTCAAGGCAGATGAGTTTGAAGTACAAAGGAACAAATGGATATGTTGATGGGATGGAATGAAGTGGACGGTGGCAGCTCTTGTGGAGCATTAATGCCAATATGTACCTTGGGCTGAATAGCCAGTTTATGTAACTGAATGCAGTGAGGCTGAGTATGCTAGCTCAAAGTGACCACTTTGAAATCCAAGGTGTTGGCTCACTGAGCTTTGATTTTATCCATCGACACATTTTTGGGGACTGGGAGATGGGTAACTTTAACCTTTTTAAAAAAAAATACTTGGACGAGAACTTGACATGACATTCAAGGCGACAGGTCTGGTGCCAGAAAGTGGGATTAGTGTAGGTCCAATGTACCTTTGGCTGTACAAGTGGATGGGCCTCTTCTGTACTGTATGAATCTATGATATAAACAATTACTCAAAAGTTTTGACTGTATATTTGTAAAATGCCAGCAATTGGCTATTTATGTATGTGTAAAGTAAATCAGTTGTCAGATGGTGAAGGTTAGAGCACTGGAGTCTTTCTCTGCTTACAAGAAACAGATATTGCATTCCCTGCGCGCCTCTTTTAACCTGAACGCAGGTGAGCCTCCAATTAATATCTCCCCGCCCTCCATTCCCCAAATCCAATTAGCATCAGCAGGAAGTGATTTGATCTACAGAGCAATGGATATAATTGGGAAGTATTTTTTGTTTGTATTACAAATTTGTGAAGTCATCAGCTTGCTGTAATTTTGAGAGTCATGTTTGGCTTTGCAAGTTTATAAAATGTGTAGTTGATCACACTCATCTTGGATCTGATTTTAACACTGGAGTCTTGTTTGTTCATGTTTATGACTGGATACGCAGCAGTAGAATGCTGAAATAAATTTCCAATTTCATTCTACAGTACTTTCTTCTGAGTACATTTTAAGAATGCACCTCCCTGCCCCAGGAAAAGCTGCTGAACTTTCATCAGCTGACAACTCTCATCATCTTAAATCGCAACAAATCCAAACATGATGAATTAAAGTACATTCTAATTAAGTTGGATCCTTGCAGGGATTTTTGTTAATGCATTGGTTCAAACCCTGGTTTTATTGAATCAAACTCTCTTAAAATCTGTTCCTAAAGTGCAGCTTTCGATTGTTACTGAATCCACCTTTTGTTGTGCAGTGCTGGTTATGAATAATTGTGGTACCTAGCCTTATGCGAGACTCCCAATGGTATTCCCTTAATATGCAGCTAATGATGGATTGATATTTGAGAATTCTTTGTTTCTGAAAGGTCAGTAGGAGCTTTTAAAATAAGCAAAAGCACAGTAGAGTTGGCTGGGTAAGATCAGAAGCTGTTAAAAGCATTTTTCAACTAAATGTCAAGATTTATCATAACAGGGTGTATACATTTTGAGAGAAGAATCAATGAGAAAAAATGTAGACGTATCTTTGACCACTAATTTCATTGGCATTTACTGTCATGTCACATGCAGTGTTGACCTCTGACAGCAGCTCACGTACCATTAGTTTATAACTTATGATAAAACTGAAACTGAATTTGGCCATTGTTAGTGTCCAAAATGAATTCAGAATGAAAGTTGAAGCTTTTGACCCTATTGTGCATTTTTCTTTACATGTAGCATAGATGCATTTAAAGGACAGCTAGATAAGTGTATGACAGAAAATAGAATTGAATACTGAAGTGAATTGAGCAGTGAGGAGTATGGATCTCAAGCACTCTCACAGACAAATTTTAGGTGCAAGTTAGATTAGATTAGATTAGATTACTTAGAGTGTGGAAACAGGCCCTTCGGCCCAACAAGTCCACACCGACCCTCCAAAGAGCAACCCACCCAGACCCATTCCCCTACATTTACCCCTTCACCTAACACTTCGGGCAATTTAGCATGGCCAATTCACCTAACGTGCACATTTTTGGACTGTGGGAGAAAACCAGAGCACCCGGAAGAAACCCACACAGACACAGGGAGAATGTCCAAACTCCACACAGACTTCTGTGTCATTATCCCGTTCCACAATGTCTGCCAGTCCTGATTTCTTAACAACTTGCCAGTCATTTGTGATACAACAGGTAAAGAATAAAGATGTATCTAATCCTGGGCAGTGACATTTTTTTAAAAAGATAATTTGTAGCTCTGAGTGAGGTGACCTAGATTGGGTTTATTGCCCATCCCTATATATTCCTGAGAAGGTTATGTTGGTTCTTAAGCTATTCCAGTCCTTCTCATCACTGACATCTCATAAGAGTGTCAGGGAGGCAATTCATGGATTCTGACCCAAGGAATGATGAAGGTGATTTAGAAATCAGGATGATGCCAGTTACAGAATTGGATGGGTATAGACTTGAGTAGCAAAGGCACCAATTTGTTGAACCATTCCGTTGTGGATAGTTTTAAGCTTTTTTGTTCTTGCAACTGTTGTGAAGTAATGGGGTAACAGCGTCAGTCCAAGGGATCATGATGGTCTAAGATTGAATGGGCAAGATGAGTGCTGGGGAGAGAGTCTTGCTGTGTATGTACAATATCTGCAAACAAATGCCAGAACCACCACAACCACCTGATGAAGGAGCAGCACTCTGAAAGCTAGTGCTTCCAAATAAACCTGTTGGACCATAACCTGATGTTGTGTGATTTTTAACCCTGCAAACAAAAGATTCTTGTTAGAAGGAACACTGGCAACAAAGAAGTCATTTAAAAGGTAATTAAACCCTTATCACCCTAACCAAAAAATGAAACAGCTGTATCCCATTTATTTTTTTTCTCATGGGATATGGTGAACCTGGCAAGGCCAATATTTGTGCCTATCCCTAATTGTGCTTGAACTGAATAACTTACATAATCATTTCAGAGGGCCTTAAAGAGTTAACCACATTTCCAAATAAGAAAGTGATGGGTATTTTCTGCTCCACAAAATGTGCACAATCCTAATCCTGAAACCACAGTATTTATAAGGCTGGCCCAATTCTATGAAGGCAAGGAGGTAGAGGTGGCATGGATTTCTCTTGTTAGTGATGGTTATTACCTGGCACTTCATGTGACAAATGTGTTCCTTGCCACTGAAAAACCCGTCCAGTCATCATTGGGTTTTGTTCTCTCTTCTTTGGAAGTCCCTCAGGTTTGAGGATTACTTGCTTCTACTCTGGGGTGGGGTGGGGAAGTTCTGCTGAGGTTAAATAATCCAATCCTGGAGCCAGTGATTCTGTCACTGGTGAGGCCGATGGTATTTGAGGAGGTGGTGAGTGAGTGGAACACTCTGGATTCTGTGCTGTTTTTTCCGCTGCCTGTGCTTAGCCTCCATGTGCTTCACTCAGTGAGACTCAAAGTGATTGATTCAGATGCTTCTTCTCAAGTTTGTGTGTTCCAGGGGAAGCAGTTCTGACATATAAGCGGAGATGTTGCATTTGTTTAGGGAGGCCTCTACAGTGTCCATTTAGCGTTTCCTCTGCGCCCCCACACCCCCTTGTGATCACTTAACACCACACCCCCTTGTGATCACTTACCATTACAGAACTCTGGGTCAAGGACTTATTTAGGGAATCCAGTGTCAGGCATGTGGACAGTCTGGCCCACCCATCGCAGCTGGTCATCTGTCACCAGTGCCTCCATACTGGGGATATTGCCCTGGGAAAGGATGTTCAACGTGGTACACCTACCTTATCAGTGGATTTGCAGGATTTTGTGAAGGCAGTGCTGATGATAACTATCCAGGGATTTGAGGTGTCTATTCTACACAGTCCATGTTTTTGCTATGTCAAGGAAAGTGGGGACCACAGCTGCTCTGTAGTCCATGCGCTTGGTGCTGGGTTTGAGGTCTCAGCCTTCAAACACTCTGTTCATCAGGCATCTGAAGGCTGCAGTGTTGCATTTCAGTGTGAATGTCTGCTCACAACGAGAGGAGGCTCCTGAGCAATGGGAAATGATCCATTTTGTCCGGAATTTTCATTATATAGTTGTATTATTAGCTTGGATCCCCAGTGTATAACACTTAACATGGAGCCATGAGATTTCTTCTTCTTTTACTCTTCTCTGGCCTTCAACTCTTGAAACTGATGAGGTCTGTATGTCAGTTGAACTAACTGAACGAAAATTGTGTATCAAGTGAGAATATTTAAGAGTTATGCAATGGCATTACTGATGATTATTTTCATGAATTTTCCAGTGATTGAAAGAAACCTAATGTGGTATGACTATGGTAATCCTGTAATTTTATGGCTGTGCCGTTTTGGGGTTATCTTCCATGGTGTTAGGTGGATGCCAGAGTTATAGCTGTACTGTAATAGTTTGACTGATGCTGCCTACGTCTGGTACATAGATCTTCACCACTACAGCCTTATGATAGGTTCACTCATTCTAAGATATGGAGAAAGTGAGGACTGCAGATGCTGGAGATCAGAGTCGAGAGGGTGGTGCTGGAAAAGCACAGCATGTCAGGCAGCATTTGAGGAGCAGGAGAATTGACATCAGGAACCTGATGAAGGGCTTTTGCCCAAATCATTTATTCTCCTGCTCTTCAGATTCTGCCTGACCTGCTGTGCTTTTCCAGCACCATTCCCTCGACTCTCATTCTAAGATATGCTTTGTATTGTCCTAGGATGCTCTTCCACTTTCTGCATTGAACTAGTGAAAAGCTTTTAGTATATTGATGTTCACTGAATGAAAATTTGGTATGACAGTTCTGGCACTGTGCAGTTCTGCTGCTGCTGTTGGCAATCGGATGCCACAAGGATGCTCAGCATTGAACTGCTGGATCTGCCTTCAGCCAGTTTTACTTAACATGGTGGCAGAAGCACATTGGAGGATGTTTTCGTGTTAAACATTACATTTGTTTTCACATGAACTTCACAGTTGTTACTTCTACTTCTGTAGACAGGCATTCCTGTGGCTTTTGACCAGCATGAGTCAAAGTAAGATCATCCTCTGCAAAGCAATATTCTTAGTGAATGTTGAGTCAAATTTCAGTGTGTGTAAGAGTATGTTCTAGACAGTTCTTGGTACATTTAGGAAGAAGCAATAGTGGAACCAGTTAGCTAAAACTGGTATTAGATCATGAAAATATTTTCAATTTTGGACAAAGTCCATAATTAAAGCAACTTGAACTACTATTTGTCTTGGGCTGCCATACACTGTATCTGACATTTAACACCCTTCCCCTTTTTTGTTCAAATGTTATTCTTATTCTCTTTTACTAGATTCCAAATCTTTCCTATCTCCCTCCCTCGCGCTGTCCCTCCCACAGCAAATGCAAGAGTTTGATCTGAAAACAAACTCCAGTTTATTTATTTAGTGCCTTCCATGCCAGTAGAAGTCCCAAAATTCATTGCGCACTCTGCATTCTCCAAAAATATTTCACCTCCATGGTTATCAAGAATCTCTCTACCTCTGCCGTAAAAATATTAAAAGGTACTGCATCCACTTTTGTCTTTTGAGGATGGGAACTCAAAAGACTGTCAACCCTCTGGGAGAAAAGTTTTTCCTTATCTCTGCCTTAAATGTCTAACCTTATTGATAAACTATGACTCTTGGCTCTCAATTCTCCCTCCATTCTCCTCAGGATGTTCTATATTTCAAATAAGTCACCTCCAAACAGTAATTACAACTGGATAATCTGCTTTAATGCTGTTGGTTGAGGGATGAGTATTGGCCGGGACAGCGGTGATAATTCTTCTGCTTTTTTTTACATAGTGTCTTGAGATCTTCAATGTTTAGCTAAGAGTGCAGAGTGGCCTTGATTTAACATCTGGTGTGAAAGATGGTGCCTCTGACGATGCAGCACTCCTTCAGTATTGCATCAGAGTGTCAGCCTTGATTTTTCTGCTAGTCTCCTTCTGGCCCAAAGGTGGGAGTGCACTCACCAAACCAAGGCTGATACTCAACCTGATTTCTTGCTTTCAGCTCATCACTTGTTGGTTTGCAGCAGCAATCAGCATATCCAGTTCCATTATCACTTGTCACTCAGGCCCTGCATCTTCCTTAAATGGCACAATCAGGACTAGAAGAATAGTGGCTGTGGAATAGTGGTTGTCATCATGCACCCTGTCACTTTATGACAGTCCTGTCCTTCCCAGCTTTGCAGTATTACACTTGATATATGTAAGAGTGCTTCTGGATTTAATGTCCCCACCAGCTTAATATCTCTCTCCAGCCCCATGCAGTCTTACCTCCTGGGGAACAGTTGTGCATTTATTTGGAAATCCCTCCAACTTTGAGTCCATGCGGTGGAAAGGGTTAAGTTGAAGATGTAAATTGTTTTCATTTCCCTTCAGCCAAGACTCGAAACGGACTTTTTTTGTCTCTTTATGAGAGCACTCCTTGACAGACTGGGAGTTGAGTCGGACCAAATGCTTTTGATAGTCGAGAATGTTGCTTTAGGGGATCAACATGACTTTGTTTTTAACCCCCCCCCACAAAGAACTCAAATGAAAGTGAAATAAAATCCATTGAATTTATATCCTATGAGACTAAAAAGGCCATTGGACTTTATTACCTTTCACATTATTTATTGAAGCTTTTATTTAATTGGTAAAAAACGCCATAGCAGCCAACTTCAGTAAGTGATTACATGGCAAGCATTCAAGGCACTCTGAAACAGCCTGTGCTTTTTTTTGTTAAATGAGAAATTCCTCCAAATGATATGAGTAATGGCATATTTCTAAATTAAAAAATTTGGTGGTGAAGAAAGCACTCCCATAGGAGACCCACTGTACGCATAGGGGATACATTTATATAATAGTCAAAAAGTAAATCTAGAACTTCCAAATAATCATTCACTAAATTTGCATCAACTTAACAGCCTGGCCGAGTGCATTAGTAATGTAGTTGCTGCTTTCAGCGGCACTAAATCCCACCTAAAATAAAGTGTCCTGCTGCTCATTTAGAGTAATTGCCTTTGCTTACAATGAATCCACAACTTTAGACACATCCCACTCTCCATCTTCAGTTGGATGCAGTAAGCTCCCCAATGCACACAGCAAGTATGTGGGGTCAAATTAGAAGGCTGAAGAGAAGCAATGTGGGCAATGTATTCTCTCCTCCACCATCATCCCCCACCCACCCCGGGTGCTGCTGCCACCAACACCAATTTTCCACCAAACGCCTTCTGAAAGTGCTGCTTTCCAGGCTACAGATGCTATTCATGAAGGACCCTCCAGTGTCTAGTTGAACGGGTCTCTTATTGTGGGAGCAAAACATTGTATACCATATAAAGCAAGATGAACAGATTGGGCCAGTGCTTTTTTCTGAATTAAATTTCCTGTACTATAACAGTGACTACAATACAAAGCTACTTCATTTGCGATATCCAGTGGACGATGAACTTTGCTATAAAAATGCAAGTCTTTTATTCTGTTTTGAACTGCAATTCTCTAGAAATCCAGTTGGCCTGTCATTTACTTGTATACTTACATTGGCTCAAAAACTGGCTGAGCTGATTTAAAGCATATCTTTAACCTTCACTGTTCACATATGTAAGTTCTTCAGAAGATCTAAAATGAAGGAAGTTAACTACGTTATAATTTAAATAAAATATCAGTAACAATTAATGGGAAATAATGCAGTGACTACCATTACTGCCACATAAATTATACATCGATATCACAAAAATAATATGTCACCACCCATTTCATATTCTCTCCCATTCCTTCTATCACACTAAAATTTCCATTCCACCTAAAAAGAATGGGCGGCACGGTGGCACCGTGGTTAGCACTGCTGCCTCACAGCGCCAGAGACCTGGGTTCAATTCCCGCCTCAGGCGACTGACTGTGTGGAGTTTGCACGTTCTCCCCGTGTCTGCGTGGGTTTCCTCCGGGTGCTCCGGTTTCCTCCCACAGTCCAAAGATGTGCGGGTCAGGTGAATTGGCCATGCTAAATTGCCCCTAGTGTTAGGTAAGGGGTAAATGTAGGGGTCTGGGTGGGTTGCGCTTCGGCGGGGCGGTGTGGACTTGTTGGGCCGAAGGGCCTGTTTCCACACTGTAAGTAATCTAATCTAATCTAATCTAATCTAATCTAAAATTGAACAGAAGATCTCTCCAATATAGTACAAATACATTGCCAGAATGTTTGCAACTTCTTAATTTTGCTGTCATTTGAATTCAGTTGAAGCAATAAACTCTCATCAACCTTAAACGGATATGCATACAAAACCCAAAATAGCAATGGATTGTGCGTCAATCTCTGTGGGGGATTTCAGGTCATATCTTCAGTAGAACTGTGGAAACCTCTGGGGAGAGACAGTGGCGTTTGTACAATACAAGCCTTTTCTACAGGCAGTATCCCTGCTGTTGTTCCAAAAGTTACGATTGACTTTTGGGATGAGTGACCATGTGCCCGATCAAAGAGATGAGTGAAAAGGAGAAGAGAGAGAAAACCAGAAGGTTTTAGTGATGGAATTTTGGAGTATAGACAGTCCAGAGTTGAGCATTCACGTATTTTGGCAAAGTGTAAATTTCAGTGGATTTCATGGATAGCTTCCTTGGCATCTCTTTTCTCTTGCACTTCTTTGCCGTTTGGCTCATTAATTATCATTCCCCCCTCTGCAGCATTGCTCACATGTTATCTTGCAGTCAGCAGAGGCGGAAGGATTTCCTAGTGCTGGGACCTGCTGGTGTTTAAGCTGTGGGTTCCATACTTAACCCTAAAGCTGGGCACTATTTCAAACATTGCAAGCCTCGAATCGCCACTCGTGTGTTGCTGTGCAATTACAAATGACCAGGCCAAGAGAGGCAGCCTACCTCCATCCCAGAATCCTGGGCTTGCAGAATGCGCCTATGTGACTTGCCATGTGGAAGCCTCATGAGTGAAGGCTGCTGACAACCATGACACGCTCCCTGCTTTTGTGGCTGTGCTAAATGCACAGTAGTGCAGGAGGACTGAGAGCCTGGTATCTCTGGGTCAGGGTTAGGGATAGGGGCAAAGCACAGAAAGGCAAGGCAAGACAATGCAAGGCGTAAATGTTGTGAGCATCCAGGTAGTCTCAAGGTGAGCGGGCACTAATACAGCAAGTGAATGGTTGAGAGGTACGGCATGGTCTAGTCCACGAGCTGAGTCTGTGTCCCTGTGTGCACAGCGCCATTTCAGCAGCTTTACAATGATAATTGCCAGTGTAACAATAAATTATAAAGTCATGTTGTAAATGAAGCAGACATGTGCTATCAGGTTTCATCAGTACTGGCACACATTGGATACCGGTGTCTGTGGGCACGTGTCTGGTGCATGTTGAGAATTCTCGAAATCTAGCTTGTTTGGTGTGTTTGGTAAGATAGGAAGCAGGGTATTAATGATTCAGATTGTGGTGCGAATGAAGCATTTAGCAAAGAGTAATCTCCATTAATTGTTAACACCCAGCTGCCTAGTGAGGAACTCTCCTCACTGCTCAACTATGTAGAAAATGCAGCAAGTTTTTTCTGACATTGAGATAAGCGTCGGTGGACTGTCTCCTGTTATTCTGCCACGAATCTTGCCAGAACTCTGTCACTCAAGATTCCACCAAATGCATTATAGCGCCTCATCTTCCACCTAGGAACCGTCCAACCACAAGGGATGAACTCAGATTTCTCCAGTTTCCTCATTTCCCCTCCCCCCACCTTGTCTCAGTCAAACCCCTCGAACTCAGCACCGCCTTCCTAACCTGCAATCTTCTTCCTGACCTCTCCGTCCCCACCCCCACTCCAGCCTCTCACCCTCACCTTGACCTCCTTCCACCTATCACGTTTCCAACGCCCCTCCCCCAAGTCCCTCCTCCCTACCTTTTATCTTAGCCTGCTGGACACACTTTCCTCATTCCTGAAGAGGGGCTCATGCCCGAAACGTCGATTCTCCTGCTCCTTGGATGCTGCCTGACCTGCTGTGCTTTTCCAGCAACACATTTTCAGCATTATATCTTCAGGCAACTTAGATTTTTTTTTTTGGAAGCAAGTGTCAATTGTGTCTGGGGAGGGGATTTGTCCTCTGGAATGTCTACCTTTATCCTCAACCAAGGACTTCCTGCTGGCGCCTCTTGAAACGACTGCTACTTCAAAACATCAATGTGTACCCTGGCCAACATCTCTGTCTCAGGTTTGCTGCAGTGCTCCAGTGAGGCTTAGCACTCACTTTTCATTTTGGAACTTGCAGCCCTCTGGACTCAATATCAAGTTCCTGGACACCACCTTCCTTCTTTTTAACTCACCCCCACACCCCAGGCCCTATAATGGCACAGGTTACTTTCAGCATAGCCAACCCATTTTTACTTACTCATTGTCCCGTTATCAGTTTTTTTCTCTTCCCTGGCTTACTATCAACCATTCCTTTCCCTAATATTTTCTTTCTTCTCTCTCTCACTCACACACACACACACACACTCATATACTCACATCTCCACCTATCTGCCCACCCTTTTTCCCACGCGGCCCCCTGCCATCAGCATGTATACCACCCTTTCAGTTCTGAAGAAAGGTCACTGCACTCAAAGCGTTCACTCTGTTTTCACACCACAGGTGCTGCCAGACCTGTACACCTTCTCCAGCAATTTCTGTTTTGTATCAATTACATCCTGTTGCCCCTCACCCAGCACCACTATAACATGGTGAAGGTGATGTTCCTCCAGCTCAAATATCTCGAGCTCCTTTCTCGGAAAGGAGCGGTCACTCTCCCAGTTCTTCAGAGTCAATCACATCCCCTCCTTGCCTGCTCCAGCTGCGCAGTGCAGAGCATGCTAAGATTAGGCGGTATACGCTGTCTGGAGTGTGCTGGGCGGCACCCCACCAGACCAATCCAAGCAGCGGAACTTCATTTTGAGGAGGCCTATCTCCACAATGTCCCAGAATGACACTCAGCCTGCTTCAGAGTGTTATGTAACAGAGGACTGCAAATGCTGGAGATCAGAGTCAAGATTAGAGTGGTACTGGAAAAGGACAGCAGATCAGGCAGCATCCGAGGAGCAGGAAAATCGACGTTTTGGGCAAAAGCCCGTCATCAGGAATGAGGCCTCATTCCTGATGAAGGGCTTTTGCCCAAAACGTTGATTTTCCTGCTCCTTGGATGCTGCCTGACCTGCTGTGCCTTTTTAGTACCACTCTAATCTTTGGTTATGAAACAGAGTCATCAGCAGTGATTGGAGAGGATGCCCTTTTGACTCCTAGCAGCCATCCTTTTCAGGCATCCAGCACTCAGAATGAATCAAGAACATGGGAATTCCCATGGTTATAGGTATCACCACAATTCCCAGGGTTCCTGGTGCTGATGTCTCTAAGATGCAGTAGCAGTGCTAACAGACGATTGGACATGGATCATGTAGAGCCTTTTCCTCTTAATGAATTCAGTTGCATAATGACGTGGTCTCGTCAGTGCAACATGTCGCAGTCTATAACCCCCTGCACCTGGAGGAAGCCAGTGATGTTGGCGAACATACTGTCTAGGCTGCAGCCTTGGCCCTGTCACAGGGAATTGAGATGAAGCGCTGTGATCTGGCACAGTTTGCATTGGTAATGCTTCAATACGTTTGTGGTTTGACGTTTGAGAGATTCCCGCACAGATCCCCAGTCACACAAAATTGGAGTCTTTTTGTCACCTTGCTGACCACCAGAGTAGGAAGGTTGACCACCCTTTTGGACGATAGGCCTTGCTCCAGCAGATGATACCATTATGATATCCCAGGGCATTCTTATTTGGTACTTGCACTGCGCTTTGCTCATCTGGCAGAAATGACACTGAATTTGGTACACTCTCAGCCAACTGCACATCCCAAGGGGACCTTCTGCTGCAATTGCTTCGTCTGGGGGCAATTTGGCAGCTGCTTGAGGCAGCTTCTGATCCTGGTGATTTTATGCTTCCTCAATTTCTCTGCCCCTCCATTGCACCACAGCCACAATAACAATAACGGCTGCTGTTGATGGATTGACTGGGGATGGTTCAATGGCCCTATGTGGGGATATCTGAAGCATAACAGCTCCTTAGTCATGTGACTAGTAAGCAGTCACAACAGACACAAACAAAAGTTTACAATAGTCCTTACAGTAGGACAGAGAAGCTTCTGACAAAGAGGGCCATGGAATCCCTTTATATGGACCTCTGACAGATTGAATCTTATTCAGATGTATGTAGCACAAACCATGTGGTGCAAATGCAGCAGGAGGTTATAAATGTGGTAGAATCATTTAAGCCTTGTTCCATCATTTCCACTCCCCAAATCACTCAGGAAACGTAGTATTTCATATAAGAGCATGTTCTCATATACTTGCAGTTCAATGGGAGAGGATATCAGCTCCACACCCGTGTGCAGCCTATGAGACTGCAGTAAGGGAATTGTCAACCTCTGGTGAGACTCTGAAGCTCAGCTTTGATCACTTCTGGTTCACAGAGATTGATCACTAGGATTGATTTATAATGATCAGCGGCACAGTCAGGATTGCTTGTGGCCAGGATTTCTAATTTACATTATTGACCAATGCCTGAGGTTTTCATGGAGAAGCCTGTTTCAGGAAAGAAAAGAAAGACCTGTTCAGGAAATTCAAAAGTTCCTTTGAATAGAGCACACAGCAAGCAGTTTGCACACAACAAGCTCCCTCGGTCAGGTGTGTGATAAATCTACTGGGTTGCCAGCCTGCTTTACCTGCTCATGACCCTTTGACCCTTTACCTGCTGAATTATGGCTCACATGCAGAAGAGCCTTGCTTCGCCATCACCTTTTTTGTGGTTCATACCCAGATATCTCTCGATGGTTTATTTCTGATATTAGATCTGGATGCAAGTGGTGGAGAATGGAATGTGAGGAAAGAAAAAATGAAAGACCTGCTTTGATACAGAGCTGGTCAAAACCATCAGGCAGCTCTTTCGCGTATTTTTGAAAGGTAGTCAGTGCTGCAAATATGGTACCTATTTTATACACAGCTTATCAGTATAAAAACAACCAGATAATCTGGTTTCCCTGCTATTTTGAGGGGGATAAGGTGTGGAACAAAGTACTGGTCATGCACCAGGGATAAATTGCTTACTGCTTTTCACAAGGGTATTATGGGATCTTCTATATCTTCCAGAACAGGCAGATTGGCTGCGCATGATTCAATGTCCTATCTGAATGTCAGCTGCTCTGACATTGCTGCACTCCTTTTGTTCTGCATTAGGATATCAGGGAACTACTTTGTTCTCCAGACCCAGAGTTGGAGATTGAAGTTGGATTTTTGTGACTCAGAGACAGGAATCCTAACATCAGAGCCCCAGGTGACATAAAAACAGCATCTTACCTGACACTCTGTGCTTCCTCATGACTACTCCAGGTCAGCAGTTACCATTTCAGTTTCTCCTCCCACTTGACAGGCAATAAGCACCAGGGATGGCACCAGAAATGTCAAGAAAACATCTTAAGGTTTCTTCCAATTTACAGGAGCTATCCTGAAGCAGAAACTCCAGTATAATCTCAAATGTAATTTTGATGTTTCATTCAGCATGCCTTGGTTTGGTAAACTATATCCTCATCCTTCTCGATCTCTCTGCAGCCTCTGGCAAAGTTGACCTCACCATCCTCCAGCAAATCAGGAAGAATTAGAGGGAACGCAGCCAGAAATTTCTTACTTCATTACATCACTCAACTTTGCCCCTGCTCCTGTGCATCCGCAGCTAAATCCCTCACCTAGGCTTTTGTTATCTCTGGGTAAGACTGCTCCAGCAGTTATCTGGCCGGCCTCCACAGTATATCCTATGTCAACTTTAAGTCATTCAAAATTCTGCTATTCAGACTATTGCAACCAATTCAACTTGCCCATCATCCTGATATACAGTGACTTTCATTGTCTCCCAGTCAAGCAGTGCCTCAGTTTAAAATTTCTCATCCTTGTTTACAAGTTTCTCTGTGGCACTGCCCCTCCATATCCCTGTAATTTACTTTAGCCCCACAGCTCATCAAGATAGCTGTTGTCCTCTAATTCAGTCCCCTTGAACATCCTCAATTCCAATCACCAGCTCTACCTCTGATTGATTCTAGATGTTCTGGACTACTGTGCATCCTCCTGGCCCTCCATGCTAGATTTCCCTCCTCACTCGGAAGCAGAACTCTTGATCTGTTAACCTTGAAAATCCCCGTTCCCCTCCAGCTATTGTGACTTTTGCCCAGCTGTTGATTCAAACCTAGTTACAAGTCAATTAGGAGCCAGGGGCTATGTGTGAATGGAGATTTAGCTGGCAGCGAATAGCTGATTAGTCTGTGGAATGATGACACATTGCTGATGGCAAAGGCCTTCTGTCAACAATTGTGACCCTCGGGTAGCTGAACAGCTTGCATGTGTGAATGTTACATGGAGAAACCATCAAACTTCAGGAAAGGAGGAACCTGCTTATTGTTCTGCAGTAAAAAGTTGCTCAAGCCTGAAAATAGCCATTTTATTTTCCATCGTCAGTTGCTATATACTGTGACTTCTGACGTCTTTACAAGTGTGAACAAATCACCCTGTGCCTGTGTAACAGAAGTGGAAGTACCTGGGGAAGGACCATCAAGAAAAATTCTGATCGGTAAAAGAATCATCTCAACCCATCTTAGGGATCACTGAACTGCCTTCCCAATCTTTCCCTCTGCCTATAACACCCATTTTTCTTTTCTTTTTGTCTGAATTTGTCTATGCATGTGAGTAAAGGGAGAGTTTATAAGTGGGTTAGAGTTTTAACTAGTAGATTTGAATGTTGACAGTTCATAATGGTTTTTCTGTAGCTAGAATATTTATTTGTAATAAATAGTAATTTTTTTTTTGGTAAGTACAGAAACTTGATCTGTGCTTTCAGTCAACCTGGCTCTGGGAATAGTGGGGCTTGATATGCAGCGTACAACCCCAATAAAGCATAAGACCTTAAAGGCTGCCACAAAACATATCACCTTCTATGTGTTTACTGGTTAAAACATCTCCTGGCCAACGGCTCATCATGATACTGATTCTTGTGCAAGGGCATAATGACCCTGAAAGAACCCACAAGAAGAAACTGGAGCATAATACATAGAAGTGTGCTGTACTTTCTGGAAGACATACAGAGATGAACACACAAACAAGACTATTAATCTTCACTTCTTGTAACTAGAAAATCAGAACCTGGTATATCTAAGATTACCATTTATAGCCAAATTTAGTATTAATGTATGTCACATTGAAGCTTGAAGACAGACCTTAACTTTTACCTTCTCCTTGACAACTCGGTAAAGAACTCAAACGTAGTGTGCATCAAGGCACACAATAATAAACTGGTCACTAGTGTGCAAAGCTTTAGGCGTTTAGTCTTTTGAGTAATAGTTATACATTGCAAAGTTGTGTGATGCCGCTGTTCAGGAAGCCGGGGTTGAGTTTACACAGTTGCTGTTTTGTAGGCAGGGTTAAGTGTTGCTCATTGTATGGTTGCACAATGTTACTGTTTGCTCAGCAGGTTAAAGGTCATTATGTGACTCTATGATATTCTTTGTTTGGCAGAGAGTGCGCATGAAAATATTCACTGTAACTGCCTGGACTTTCTATTTAACTGGGAAAGTTCACATCATCCTTCAGATCTGCGGACAGATCTCTCATTTGCAGATCTGAACACACACTTCAATATAAGGATATCATTCACAAAAATCTCGATGCTGCAAACTGCCAAAGTAAACTATAGTGCTCCATCCATCTTTGTTATTCATGCGTAGTCTTAAGAATCACAAAAGATTTTACAGATTGATTGGATTATAACATTAAAACTTTGAAACAAACTAAAGAGATAATTACTGATATGTATAAGAACAAAATATGTTCGAATTTAAGCTATAGACAGAAAACACAGGAATAAATATTTAACAGGATAGGCAGCATCTGTGGAAAGGGAAACAGAAGTTGATATTTCCGGCCAATGATCTGTCATCAAAACCAGGATAATGTAGAAATATGATAGGTTTTAAGCAGGCGAACTTTCTTTATTCTCCTCAGTCTTTCCACCCTATTATACACCTTCCCTTTTGTTCGTTTTTTTTCCATATTCCATCTTTTCATCTGCTCAAAACCTATTACTTCTCAAAGTTTTTGACTTTCTGATGAAAGATCATGATCCTGAAACATGAACTTTGTTTACTTCTGCAAAGATGCTGCCAGACTCATAGAATCATAGGGATGTACAGCACAGAAACAGACCCTTCAGTCCAATTCGTCCATGCTAACCAGACATGCCAATGTCATCTAGTCCTATCTGCCACCATTTGACCCATATCCCTCTAAACCCTTGCTATTCAAATACCCATCCAAATGTCTTTTGTGTGTTGTAATTGCATCAGCCTCCCCCACTCCGTCTGGCAGCTCTTTCCAAAGGCGCACTATTGTCTGTGTGAAAACATTTACCCCTCAGGTCATTTATAAATCTTTCCCCTCTCACCCAAAACCTATACGCTTCAGTTTTGGATCCCCTAGCTTAGGAAAAAGACCTTGGCTATTTGCCCTATCAATGCCTGTCATGATTTTATAAACCTCTAAGAGGTCATCACTCAGCCTCCAACACTCCAGGGAAAAATGCCCCAGCCTATTCAACCTCTCCCGAAAGCTCAAACCCTCCACTCCTGGCAACATCCTTGTAAATCTTTCCTGTACCCTCTCAAATTTAACAACATTCTTCCTAAAACAAAGGCAACCAGAAATATACACAACATTCTAAAAGTGGCCTCACCAATGTCCTGTACAGCCGCAACATGATATCTCAACACCTATACACAATGTTCCAACCATTGAAGGCAAGTGTACCAGATGTCTTCGCCGCCCTGTCCATCTACGACTCCATTTTCAAGGATCTTCTGACTATTTCTAGCTATTTCTGTCTTTATTTGCCATTTATTAGAACTGCACCTTAAAAATTTGAACTACTCCTTGAAAACATCTTAAAGTTTTGTTTCTGTTTACCTCTGTTTTTTTTTAATTTTATTTTGTTGCCAAAATGCTAACCAGGTACCATGAAATTCCAAAGTAAAACTAACTCAAATCAACAGAAGCTTATTTGTTTATGTAGGTTGTTGACTAGGAAGAATTACTCAGTTCCAGCAGTGTGAGGGTAATGGGTTAATGTAAGCAGAGAAGAAGTGATTATCAGGGGGGAATAGAGAGAAGTCTGACAGTGTGAGGAGGATGGCTTAATATTGACAGAGATGAAGTCGTTAGCATGTTGCTGACATAGAGGGAGCTAACAGCATGAGGAAGCTGAATTAATACCAGTGAAGATACAATTGACCCACACTGGGTCTGCTTCAGTAGTCCTTATTAATTCACCATTGCTGAATTGCCTGGGGTTAATGGCTGTATTCCACTGATACTCATTCAACAAATGAAAGACTTACAAGGTTGAAAATGTTACTTTCCAATCAATTTTGTATGTTTGGTTCAGGGTGGAGGGAAATACTTGGAATAGGTTTTTTAATATTCACGATACTTATCTGTTGCCTATCCCTTGAGTTAAATTGTTTTTCAGTATTAAAAATATCTTTAATGAGAGTTGTTTTCTTTAATTCATAACTTACGAGGCATATAGTTGCACAGTGCAGAAATGTCCTGGCCTGTAATTAAACTGTGGTCTACATTTCTATTCCTGCTTTACCACATTGACTTCACTTCAAAAATACATGTTTGGCTGTAAACCGCCTTGAGACTTCCTGTGATCAAGAAAAGTGTTAAATGCAAGTCTTTTTTTTTGTAAAAGGTTAATTCTTAGAAGGTAAGGTTAAGTAAAAAGCATACATATCATATGACCTAAGCTTAGGTGTCATCATGAAAACATAAATTGTGACTGGCCTCATGTTATTCATGTGAAAATTGGTCTTGTTCCCTTAAATTGTTGTGCCTCATTACAACAACAGTTGAGGTCAGCTATCTTAGAATAGCCTAGGACTCAGACCTAAAGATCCTTATTCTGGATGGTTTACTATTTTGCTGCACAGTGATGCACAAAAGAAGGAGCTGCTATAGATGCATTCTTCTCTTTGTAAAGAGAGCCCAGGGTTTACCATTGGATAACAACATAGGTAGGGAAAACAAGAAAGGTATTGCAGCTTTAAAATATTGTGGTCTCCTAAATAGAAAACTTAAATTATTTGAATAATTTACACTTGTGAGGAATTCTAATTTTAATTAAGTACATTATTTTTGTCAGATCTGCCTAAGATGTGGAGGACAAGCAGAAGCCTGGAAGAACACAGCAAGCTAGGCAGCCTCAGGAGTGGGCGAAGTTGACGTTATATAACAAATGTCAACTTCTCCACCAGCTGATGCTGCCTGGCTTGCTGTGTTCTTCCAGCCTCCTACTTGTCTGTTTTGGATTCCAGCATCTGCGATTTGCTTTTTGTCTCTATCTAAGATGTGCAGGAATCTATCACTTTTTAAAAAAAAAAACTGCGATGCATTCTTGTTTATGTAAAGTTGCTGGACATCATTGTGGAACAAAGATGGTAGATGGAATCTAACAAGGCAGTTTGGTTCAATGCATCAAGCTAGGGCCTGGCACCAAGCAGTTTAATTGCTGAGGCCCACGCTACAAAGTTTTGGTGTCAATAAAATTTATATGGGATTGATAGTGATGCCAAAGAATGTTATTTAAGAAGGAGTCGAGTTGTCTTGTCTGGGCATCCACAGTTGTCTTGTTTGTTTTCTCTTTACCATTTACTTGTCGTACTTCACCAATGTTACTAAATCTGTCACCTCTGTCTTCTCCACGAGGACAATGCACAATATCCATTTGACTCACCTCTTGGTCATCTGTCTGAATAATTCTCTATGTTTAATAGTGAGTTTTCCTTTATGATAAAGTCTCTGAGAAGCACTTTGTGTTATTTCACTATGTTAAATTCCCATAGAATTCAAATTGTTCTTGGTTCCAAGAGTGACTTAACCAATGTTGTGCTTGTTGGTTTCCCATGCTATACTTCACATCAGCTTCAGCTTGCCTAATGCTCAGCCCCCTGCATTCTGTAACACACTGGATCCTGTCTGCCCATGACTGACCTCCAAATATATCAAAATAATCATCCTTATTCACAAATCAGTCCGTGGCATTATGAACCCCGGGGAGACTATAAGACTTCTAAAAGAGAGAAATTTCATGAAGCCAACAGAAGATGAACAAGATTTCACTTTTCAAAATTTTTCATGTAGCAAGTTAAATTTAACCTAACTCAGACATTAATTAAGCAGCAAAGGCTATTTCATTTGGAATAGTCAATATGACAAAGATTCTGGAGGGTCTGCCACTTTTTAATAACCACTATGCACTCTTGTATCTGCAACTTTGCTGTACAAAACTGTGCAATATTTGAAGCAAGTAAGACCATAAAATATAGGAGCAGAATTAGGCCAATCAGCCCATTGAATCTGCACTGTCATTTGATCATGGCTAATAAGTTTCTCAACCCCATTGTCCTCACATACTTCCTGCATAAATATGGAACCACGTGATCGCACAGTCTTTCCAACTCAGCCTTTGATTTAGTAGGATTCTTATTTCCCGTCAAGCCTTTTCAGATCTTGAAACATATTCACCATCCGAATCCCTGGACCTGGTTGCCATTGATAAGGCACATAGATACAAATCCTTGAACCACAACAATCCTGATGGCAACAAAATCTGAAACTGACATCAAGTAGTCTATTGGACTGTAGCAGAACAGCAGCAGCAGCAAAGGATCTTGTTTAATCCACAAGCACTCACCCGTCTTGTTCTCAATTTTCTGTCCTTTCCAACTGTAAACAGAAACTAAAAAAGTCTTTGTCTTATTCTCAGAGTCCTACTTAAGCACCTGGATCTACTCCAAAACTACTAAATAGAAAACTGTTCCATTCTAAGAAAATCTTGCTTCTTTCTTCTTTTGGCAAATTCTAAGCCTTGTCCTGCACTGCCAAACAAAAGGCATAGGCTGATCCAACTCCATAACAATTAGAAATCTATTTACCCTTTACTCCTTAGTTGTTTGTCCCCATAGCAATCTCGGATCACTTGGGCATTGCTTGGAAGCCAATTGTATCATAGTCAGGAAATCAATGAAGTATTTTTCGGAATACTCCTCAGCCAACTTGCATGTAAAGAGACATTAGAGAAAAGAAAATGTAAGTGTTTCCCAGCATGTTGGTTATTGTAGTAGCATTGCCTTTCACTAACTCTGCAACATCCTTCAGTCTTTGTTCCAACCTATACCCAGGTCTCATCCAATGCTGGGCTCATTTTCATTACTTCCAATTTCGCATTAGCTCTGGCTTGCCAGTAAAATTTTCATCTGAGTCAGAAGGTCGTGAGTTTAAATGCCACTCCAGAAATTAGCTCAAATTCCAGGATGACATTTCTATTGCAGTGCTGAGGGAGTGCTACGCTGTTGAAAATAACACAGACTTTAAACCCTCTCTGCCCTGAGGGTGGAGATATGCATGACAATGGTGTTCCTCAAAAAGAACAGAGTAGGTCTCTCCAGTATCCTGCTCAATATTTATTCTTCAACCAACATTATGGAATCAGTCATAATCTCACTGCTGTCTGTGGGAGTTTCTTGCATACAAAATGGCAGCTATACTTCCTACATTATAGCAATAACTACATTTCAAAGGTACTTCAGTGGATGTAAAGTGATTTGGGGCATCCTAAGTCCATGAAAATCACTGTAGAAATTAAAGTATTTATGTCTTCTACCTACTGGTCCACCATCATTGACAGAGCCTTTATCCATCTTGTTCAACTCATTGGCATTATCTTTCTAAACCCTTAATGTGTTGTAACTTTTTCCACTCCCACAAACCAACACCTTTGGCTGCTCTTCAATTGCTTGCCATTCAATCCTCCTCTTGTAAAGCAACATGGGACATTCAGTGGTAAGTGAGTGCATGTTGAATGTAAATGGTTGAGCAAAGACTTGTGTTTAGCTTTGAGATTCCTCTCAGGGTAACAATTGTCTGTTGACACAGCCTGTCTAGGCTTTAGCATGAAGAATTTTATCTTGGGTAAAATACTGTTGATTTCCTGCCAGCAAGAATCAGCAGCTGAAGACGAGTGGGTAGGAGGAGGGGATTTATAGTGACTCCCATCTGTCACACTAAATTATGATCGTTCACTAAAATCTTACATTATATTTTCTGTAGTGTGCAAAATTCATGAGTTGTTAGATCTTTTTTTAAAACGGCAGGGAGAGTACTCAGTAAAGATTTGGATACAATTGTCTGTCGACTGCCTTTTAAATACAGTGTAATGTTGCAATTGCCTTCACGTCATTCTGTTGTGGTAATAAAAGTAACATGGCATGGAAAATTCAGAGGTTCATCTGTTATGACCATCAAACTTCAAATTCCTGTCATTTGGCTCCTTAGTTAAAGCATGAGTGTGTTATCGAACAAGCTTTGGATTCAACAATCAATCTCATGCCCCAGGCCAGACATTGAGAACAAGCTGGACTTGGCATGGTTCTCCGCGTGCAGCATGCTTTATATAGATAGCAACAGCTCAACACAGACATTTCACCACATAAAGCCCAGTGCAAACACTTGGTCATCTCAGTCTCCGCATTAAATCCTTTTCCACACACTGAGAGGGAATGATGTGATCAAAAGGGAATCAAATGTGTATAGATTATCCATATGAGTCACTGACACAAGTGCGGGAGTCAGCAGTTCTTAATTTATACAAACAGGCAGCAGTGCACGTTAGCTCAATTGTCAGTTAGGCAAGGAGTTCAAATTGGAATAGTCTACCCGTTAGTCACTGGTTCTGTGAAATGATGCCAGGAGTATGTTCAAACAAAGCTCAAGTTTTTTTTTCAAAATTCACTTCATCTTTCATTTCTGTGGTTATTGGGGATTTGTTTTTCTTTAGCCTTCCCATTCTAGAGCAACTCCCAGTCTCAAATATGCACGATGAAGTTCCTTATGTAAAAAAGACTGCTGCAGTCATTTTGAGAAGTATGCTATTATTTCAAAGTTCATTATAAATTCTACAAGGTCAGTATTTAGGAATCCCATTATTTTATTTAAATACCAGCGGCTATTTTCAATATTGCTGTCAAAAATATGACCACATTTATTACTGGCTCCCAAAGTAATTTGTTTTAGTTTGAAACCGCAAAACATTTCTGATTGTTGAATATTTAATGCAGTTCAAAATGATGGATGTCAGTTCAAATGATGGAACTTCGTCCTTTCATTGTGTTCAGTGTCAGAATCGAGAGCTCTCCAGCCAGATAAGAAATGGGTTAGGTACTAGGGAGCAGCAACAATTAAGTTTCATTTTGGTTTAAGAGATTTTATCCCTTTTTTTACGCTATTAAGTACCACTAATTCTTAGAAGAGCCAGCTGTGAATGAGATGATTTTATATCCATGGTATTGCACCATCTGCCAGCATGTGTATCAATGCAAAGAACATGAGGTTAATGCCTTCATGCGGAACAACAAAAATCGCTCCACGGAGGTAATAGATCTCCTTGCAGTTCTCCTTTCTATTGCCTCTTCTTCAAATTCTGTATAGACAGATGTATTCATTATTTCATTCTCAAGGTGGTGAGGGAACAGGTTTGAAAGGTGCTGTCAAAAGATTAGTAAACGCTTGCCCTGCCTTTCTTCTCCTGCCTCAGGTGAAGCAATCCACCGAAGAACTTATTATCCTCCTGGAGAGACACTGAGCTTCATTGATCATCCATTCCAAATTAACAGTGTGCGCCAGCTGCTAATTAGACACTGGAGAGCCTATTGATCAGGATTATTGGGAATCAATTTCCTCTCTAATTGGAACCCTGATATCTGTTCCTTCCCGCACCGATTCTCAATCCCTTCTCTCAGCATCCACTAAATAATAAGTGACTAGGGTCGACACTGTGTTCTGTTAGATACCCTGTACTCGAGCTCTTTTTGTGAACTGTGGGAGGAAACTAGTTTCTCTGGTTGTCTAGTGTGTAGCAGTAATGCCTGGTTTTAACCATAGGCACTATGTGTTCCATGCATATCCTGTTCTGAATGCCAACTGTGGGCATATCTACAGCAACCCTGACCTAGGAAAGAAAGACATTGGTTTCATTGACATCAATTGTTACTACTTGACAATATCCACATGGATATAATTAGGATGTCACCAGACCGTCCTTCACCTCAATGAGGGCAGTCATGTTTGAAGGAAGGGTATTTCAGAGAGATACTGAGTGCAGCTTAATGGTGTCAGTGCATGACAATCTCTCAAAGAAGAAAGCAACCAAGAAAATCTTGTTGACTGTAAAAGAACCCCTCAGTTGCTCTAATTAAATTAGGTAATTAGACTGCTAATGCAAATTAGATAGCTGTGGGACCTCAATTGATGTTCTAAAGTAAACAGCTCAGAAATGTAAGCGATGCACCCATTATGAATGTATTCTCGTCAGGGTCACTTGTTAACAATACTCCAGGAAAAATGGACTGCAGTGGTGAATGCATTCCCCAAAGCACTGGAAACAATTCCGAAATCCCACAAACTAGAAACAGAACTGAGTTATTTAGTGACTCTAAACCACTGCACAATCATCATCTTCAATTCAAAATTTTGTGAGAGCTAGGAAAGGTTTTATGTCATGGGAAAAATGATATGGCAAGGCTGTGGTGCTACAGTTAAAAATGTCATGGATGATCAGTGTTAAAGGTAGGTATTATAATTCATTCAAAAGTCACAAATCTGTACTTAGAAAAGAATAAATATTCAGAGCAGAGATGTAGGTTTGAAACGTGATATCTCACCATGCACAGAGGAATGGAATGTGTTTGTGATACTCATAAAAGGCATCCGCACTTCTTATTTGTTCACTTGCTTGTCTTTAAACCTTGTATTTTTATTCTGTTTGATCTAGCAGTTCTGTTCCATCTGAAAGCTGTCAGGGTTGTTTTTACCATTTACAGTGCTAGTTCAGTCTGGCAAAGTTTGGATTGATACCTGCCTCCATGTTTAAGCTTTCTCCTGCTTTTTAACTTCATTTCAGTGGCGTGTTTCCCTGAAAGTCTAGTGAAAAATGGTGGGCAACACGTTTTAAATTGTTGTGGGTGGGAGGGTGGAGTACTTTACTTCATGTTTTGGTCAGCACCCTTGTATCAGTATTTCTTCCCTGACAGTTGACATGTGCTTCATGTTAAACTATTCCTGCAACTATAAAAATAACTCTCTGTCTTCCAGGCATAGGAATTCAAACAATTGACTGACTAAAAGTTATTGTGCTCTGCAGCCTTGTATAGAGGTGATTATAAACAGATGATCATCCCAGAGAATGGAACGTGTGCTGTCTCACGTGTAATATGTCTGCTCAGGGACATAGTGCTTTAGTTTGTCACTGTTCATAATAATGCTAAAATTGAGAAACTCCTGTCCCACAGACCAGTTGAGCAACTGCTGGGCATAGTTGTATTCACCAAACCATACCTTACGGACAATCACCCAGACTCCTCAATCACCATCTTTGTGTATATCTGTCCTGCCAGTTAGATAGACTCACCAGATGTGGTGGCACAGTGGTGTATAGGTGAGAGAGAGTTGCCCTTGGAGTGCTGAACTTTAAACATGATGAAGTCTCACGATATCAGATCAAATGTTGGCAAGGGAATCTCCTGCTGGTTCTCCCCGTGTGCAATCCCAGATAGCAGACTCAGTGGGAATTGTCCAGGAAATTCAAGCTCCCAAAGGGACAATTCCGTCAATGTACCAAACCCTCTGAAATAATCCATTGAAGGGTGGAGAATCCAGTTTAACTAATAGTTACTTGGGAAAAGCTAGAGGATTAAAAACCTTATCTAAATCCTGGGTATCTATTAACTCACCGCTCACCCTGCCAACTATGCTTAACTCCTTATATCAGCAGGCTCCACTGGTTCAAAAGTCTTGCTCTATTCTCTGACACCACCCCGGTTATTTAGAAGCAGGTACGCCCTATAACCATATGACTATATGCTTCCCATATGATCCCATGTCACCTGCAAAGCCACTCTCTCAGTATCCACCATGAACAGACCTCGGGAATCATGTATGGATGAGAGAAAACCTCTTACAATTTACTGCAGTACTCACTTCCATGTACTTGATAGTGAAAAAATCTCCCATTCACAAAACCCGTTCAAAGGTTTGAAACGCCCTCAAGCAGCTAATCCCCCATATAATCAAGCTTCTTATTACCTTCCCCCCCCCCACATCAAAGGCAACTAATCCATTAATAGCTTCTTTAAATTGCTAATTAAACTGAGAACTCAGAACACTCTGTTGAGGTAATGTTTTTTAAAATTATCTCAACATTCTAAGTAATATTTTATAATAATGCTTTGAAAATGTTAACAAAAACTTTTATAAAATTGCATGGCCAACTGCTATACTTTTCTAAGCTAAACCAGATGACCTGTCAATTAAAGCAAACAAGCAGCGTGTTTGTTACCTATCATATCCTCAGTCGTTTTTTCCTCCTATTTAAAAACATTTGGATATAAAAATACTTCAGATCGTGTGAAAAGAATGTAGCAGCCCTTCAAGAGTGTAATATCTCTTTCATTTCTTAGTTCACAGCCAGTGGATTAAGCCTTTGAATCAGCCAAAGTGAGACCTGTTTGAACTCAGATCTTGTTTTAAATTGCCCTGCTGACTTTGGGTAGTCTGTCTGTGTGAATCATGCCCCAAACCCTTCCACCTGCCAGCAAAAGTGAATATCAGAAACAGAGTTGGAACTTCTGTATCTGAACCTACCCACCATTTTTAAAAGATGTGATAAGTCTTCCTGGCTTCACAAAATCTGACCCATTCATGTTTACTCCATTTAAACCCGTCAACACACTCACCAGGAAGGAATGCAACTCTTTATCGTTCTTTTGCCGTGAGTTTAATGCTTCTGAACTTTCAACCCTGACGTGGGAGACTCAGAAAGAAAATCTTCCAAGGGTGCGGTGGTCTGTCTTCAGCTGACAGCACGTATGCAAAATCCTATCAACTCAGATTGAAATTTCACTATGTACTTATTGCTTAAAGAAATTGGAAATCTTGATCAGAGGGAAGACGGTGGTGTA
Source organism: Chiloscyllium plagiosum (assembly GCF_037043375.1). Taxonomy (NCBI): domain Eukaryota; kingdom Metazoa; phylum Chordata; class Chondrichthyes; order Orectolobiformes; family Hemiscylliidae; genus Chiloscyllium; species Chiloscyllium plagiosum. Next base: position 29,883,608 of record NW_028270145.1, read on the forward strand.
ACGGTCATGTCACTGGTCCAGTAATCCAGAGGTCTAGGTTAATGCATTGAAGACATGGCTTAATTTCACTGTGGCAGCTGTTGAAATTTAAATGTAAGTAATAAATCTGGATATTGAAGTTATCAGCAGTTAGTTCTAGTTCATTAATGTCCTTAGGAAAGAAAATCTGACATCCTTACATGGTCCAGCCTACGTGTGCCACCAGACCAACAGTGATGAGGATGACTAGAAGTGTGTGGTGATGCACTTTGGTCAGAAAAACATTGAAAAACATTGAAAGACAATAAAGAAAGGTGGTACAAATCAAAAGGGGAGTGCAGGAGCAGAGGATTCTGGGTGTATATGTGCATTGAAAGTGGCAGGGCAGGTAGAGAGAGACCAGTAAATAAAACATAACAGTACCCCTGGCTGTGAGGTGATGTTGAACTTGTATAAAGACAGCTGGAGTGTTGTGTAGGTTCTGGTTGCCACATTTCAGGAAGCAAGTTTTGGAGAGATTGCGAAAACGGTTACAAGAATGGTTCCAGGGATGAGGAACTTCAGTTACAAGGATAGATTGAAGACGTTGGGGATGTTCTCCTTGGAGAGAAGAATGCTAAGAGGAGATCTGATAGATCAAAATCCTGAATTGGGCCGGATAAAGTAGATATGGGAAAACTGTTCTTGCTCATAAAAGGAGCAAGAATGAGGGCTTAGATTTAAAGTGATGTGCAAAAGAAGCTAGTGAAGTGAGGAAAATAGTTTTTACTCAGCAAATGGAATGCACTGCCTCCACCAGTTGAGACATCCAAGAGAGCATTGGATAACAATCCGTGTATTTGGCAATGGGGTGGAAGGGGGGTGGGGTGGAAGCTGTAAATTGGCATTAAGTAATGATGCTCATTGAACAGGCATCAGTACAGACTGTAATGATGGGATGAATGGCCTCTTTCAGTGCCTTAAATGATCTGTGATTCTGTGACCCTGTGAAATGGCTTTGCAGACAATTCAATTCAAGGCAATTAGGGGTAGTCAACAAACATTGCCCTTTGCTAGCAACGTCCCATGAAAAATAAAGGAAAATAGACTTCCAAGGAAGTATAATAGCCTCCTAAAATTTATTTTTCAAAATATGAAGAGGGTGCATTGGCTTATGATCTTCTGCAGTTCTATTTTCTTATATGGACACTTTAATGATAAACTGCATGCCAAGTTATGTTACAAGGCTGTGACTTAGCCAGCAACAGAACCCGCCTGAAAAATCATGTTCACTCCGAGTTGATGCAAACTGTTGGAGGTGCCATCCTTTTTATTGAAGCAATGTCCATTTGATCTTTTTGTGGAGGTAAAGGATCCTATTTCAAAGAAGTGAATGGAGGATTTCCCTGCTTCCGTGGCCAATATTTATCCTTCAACCAACATCCCTAAAATAGATTTATTTATTTATAGGCTGCTCTGTTTTCTTTGGTCATTTACAGGATATGGAGCATAGTCATAGAGTTGGACAGCACAGAAACAGACCCTTTTGCCCAACTTGTCCAGATATCCTAAATTAATCTAATCCTTTTTGCCACATAAACCCTTTCTATTCATGTACACATCCAGATGCCTTTTAAATGTGATTGTACCCACCTCCACCATTTCCTCTTGCAGCTCAATTTATACGCGCACCACCCTCTACATGCAAATATTGTCCCACAATTCCCTTTTATATTGTTCCCCTCTCATCTTAAGCCTCTAGTTTTGAACTCTCCCACATGATGAAAACGTCCTTGGCTATTCACTCTATGCATTGCCACTCATGATTTTATAAACCTCTATAAGGCCACCCCTCAGCGTGTGAGGCTCCAAGGAAAATAGCTCCAGCCTATTCAGCCTCTCCTTATAGCTCAAACCCTCCAGTCATGGCAACATACTTGTAAATCTTTTCTGAACATTTTCAAGTTTAACAACGTCTTTCCTAGAGCAGGCAAACCAGAATTGAATACAGTACTCCAAATGTGGCCTCACTAACATCCTGTATAACCACAACATGACACCCCGAATCCTCAAATCAATACACTGACCAAAAAGAAAACCAACCATACCAAATGTCTTATGCACTAGCCTATCTACCTATGACTCAATTTTCAAGGAACTATAAACCTATACCCCAAGGTCACTTTGTTCAGCACCACTGTCTAGGCCATCATTTATTGCTCATTCCTAACTGTCATGAGTGATGAACCACTTCAATTCTTGAGACGTGGAGATACATTTCATTCTGTGAAGAAGGGGGTTCCAGGACCCAGTGATGGTGGAAGAATGGCAATGTAGTTCTAAGTTAGGAAGATGTATGACTGGGACAGGAAATTGTGGGTGGTGGTGTTCTCATTTATATAATGCCATGGCCCTTTAGGTGTTCAGACATAAACACAAATCATCTTTATTTTGGCAGGGGGAAATATCAGTTCCCTGGTCAATGATGCTGGTGACAAGTGCATGTTATAAAGGCTTCTCACGAGATCATTGCTGATCCTCACAACAAGCAGTTTCCCAATCAGTTTACTTAAAGTGTGTACTTGGATCAATGACCAGTATGCAAGGTGTTATACTTCATGAGAAGTAATGCCCATAGGACGAGTGTGGAATCCAGGAAGCAGATTTCTCCGTTCCACCACCCATTGAATGGTGTGTGAGGGCTGAGTAAGTAGTGCAGCCAAAGCCCAATCATTTCTTATCAATGCTAAACTAATGAAATACTTACATCCTGGATAAAGTCCAAAATTATGATCCATCTGCAAGTCAATATAATGGTTACTTTGCAGTTGAGCTGGCTGCAAGGTAGTTTGCTTTGCAAATGGAAGCTCATTAGTGGAAGGTGGCGACATAGTAGTAATGTCCCTGGATCAGTCATCCAAAAGCCTGGGCTAATGCTGTTGAGATGTGGGTTTAGTCGGTGGAGTTTAAATTCAGTTAATACATCTGAAAAGAAAGTCAATCTCAGTATAGGTGGCCATGCAACCATTTTCAACTGTTCTACCGACGCATCTGGTTTAGCAATGCTATTTAGAGGTGCAGATCTGCCAACTTGATCTTGCCTGCATATCGTTCCATTCCCACAGCAAAAAAAAAAGGCCGGGCAAGCCACTCAGTTGCATAGAAATGTTTCAAATTTGAGAAAGAATAAAACTTGACAGACCACCTGAGCACTGAAGTAGACACTGGAAATTGTAGCCCTTTTTATGCTGCATTGTGTCAAAATTTGGAGAGCTGTCTGTTAGACTAATCAAGCAACAACCTGATACAGTCCTACTCAGTAAATCGCAATTTACAGACAGTGTCCCCATCCCCATTCCTAGAACCCAGTGCATCAATACGAATGATAAGGCTGAAGCATTTGCACTTACTTTCATCCAGAAATGCCGAGTGGATCACTTCAGCATCCTCTGAGGTTCTCGGTATTCCAGGTGCCAAGCTTCTGTCAGTTCTATTCACTCCACATGATACCATGAAACTGTTGAAGGAACTGAACACTGTGAAGTCTGTGAGCCCTGACAACAATCTGACAATAGTATCGAAGACTTGTCTTCCAGAACTAGTCTCCCTCCTAGCCAAGCTGTTCCAGTACAGCTATAACACTGACACCTGCCCAGCCATATGGAAAATTGGTCACATATCTCCCGTTCACAGAAAACAGGACAAATTCAAAGCAGCCAAGTACAGCACCATCAGTCTACTCTCAAAATCTGATTGAGATGAGGGTGAACAGTTCATTGGTCCTTTTAATTTTTGTACCTATCCACCATCTCTTGTTGATTTCTGTGCTTTGACTGCTAATTGATAATCAATAATTATAAGTTCCAATGGGTGACACCTTTGTCTCAACACAACTGTTGTGAGACTGAGGTCTGTTTAGTGATAGAATCCTTCGTGGGCAGTTTAAGATTTTGCCATTTATGTGATCAATTCTATTATAGTGTGGTGAGCTCAAAGCCATGTAATCAGAAGGCTTAGTTAGCCCATCTGTGAGATCCAGGACCAAGCTGTCAGCAAAACGGAGAACATTTGGAGAGAATTAGAATTCCAACCTATGTTAATCCAACACTCCAGTAGTGCTTTTGTGTGTGCTTAGGCTTCCTACAGGTATCGGCCATGGCTCAATAGGCAGTCCATTCACTTCTGAATCGCAATGTTCACGTTGTACTCTAGAGGTTGAGCACAAACTTTAGAACGACTCCAGTGCAATATTGAACAGGTGTCACACTATTAGAGAAGCTATCTTTAAAATGATGTGTTAAAGCAAGACACAATTTGCCCCTCAGGTGGATATAAGTGATCCATTGACACTATTTGCAGAAACACTGGGAAAATAGCTTGATAGCACAGAATGTGCATTTTGGCTAGAAGAGACACTTGTGTTTGTCTGACTAAGTGTCCATTTTGTTGAATTTCATGGGGGGGGAGGGGTGGGACAGGATGAGGAGGGTTCTGTCCACGAGGTCAAGCAAAGTCTCTCACTGTATCTGACCTAACTCACTTCATTAGCCACGTACCTGACCCCATGATGCCATCATCCTTGACACTGCCTTGTGTCTGGACAAGCACCATCAGTCTGCCCTGTATTGTCCTTGGTATTTGGGAAAGTTGATGCTCCGCTTTCTGAGCGTGGTGCTGCTAGATGGGGTGGTGTGGGGGAGGGACACCTGCTCCTTTAGGACCAACAGAAGAGAAAGCCAACGTCAAACCATACCAGCTTGGCCCAAGGTTCCCACCTGGCCACTAGGGTCTCAGCCATCTGGAGGAATGACCAACACTGTAGGAAGAAGCTCAATGTCTTTATCCACTCCACCAGTGTAGTGCAACCATCTTTTCTCCAGTACCTTGCGCTCACTCCATCTCTGCTACTGTACCTACTTCATACCAAAGTTCATGTGTACTCTGCTCACCATGGCCCACAACATCTTCCCCACACTTATCCACCCTAACCCATCTGTCAATTCCACCAACCCTGCCCTTTGCACTTCCTACCCATTCATTGGAGACACCGTGCCATTTGTACCAAAAATGAAGAGCTTTCCATTCACTTTCATCTCCCTTTATATCTACCTCCCTCTCCTTCCAGGGGGATAACAGTCTACACAAGTAGAAAAAGTCAAGACTGGTGATGGACTGTCCAACATTCAGCTTCTCACCCATTTTATGGAGAGCATCCTGACTCTGACCACCCCAAGCATCTCACAGGCTGTGTCCAAGCACTTGGATTCGTATTGAAGGCTGTCCTTGACTTACTGAACCCTGATGTCTTGAATGAAGGCTATCTCTTTTGCCTTGACCGAGGGCTGCTGACAACCTTGCCAAACCTCCTGACTATGTGTGAGGCTGAGGGGTGACCTTATAGAGGTTTACAAAATTATGAGGGGCATGGATAGGATAAATAGACAAAGTCTTTTCTCTGGAATGGGGGAGTCCAGAACTAGAGGGCATAGGTTTAGGGTGAGAGGGGAAAGATATAAAAGAGACCTAAGGGGCAACTTTTTCATGTGTATGGAATGAGCTGCCAGAGGAAGTGGTGGAGGCTGGTACAATTACAACATTTAAGAGGAATTTGGATGGGTATATGAATAGGAAGGGTTTGGAGGGATATGGGCCGGGTGCTGGCAGGTGGGTCTAGATTGGGTTGGGATATCTGGTTGGCATGGACGGGTTGGACCGAAGTGTCTGTTTCCATGCTGTACATCTCTATGACTCTACAATACTGTGAGGCCGGGGAAGCAATCCAAGGCAGCGATGATGTGACCACTCAGACCGGCTCAGAGTTAGTGAACACTAAGAGAGCAAGTGGACAGCTCAGAGATGCAACCTGATCCAATCCATGGGTACATGTGCCTGACCGCATTGAGTCCTTGCTGCAGCTTTGCAATGATATTGCTAGTGTAGCCCAAGGTGCACCTTTTAAGTGTCCAGTTAGCAGGTTGGAAATGTGCCATGAGGATTCTTGGAGGTTTGCACAGGTCTTCTGTCAATGATCATGGATGAGGAATGCATATGACCAGTGCCATGGAGCGTTCCCTGAGTTGTTAGTGCCTGGTGCTCAACACGAACGGTCCTTTGGAGCAAGCAATGAGTTGAAGGCATCAAGTATCTCCTGAGATGCGATGTACAGTTAATGAGGCTGTTAACAAGCAATACTGCTCCTTAATCGGCAGCCTTCAGCTGCCAAGTGAGAATATCACCTCAGTGCCCAAAATGTATTTAAAATATGCAGCGATTTGCTCCTGATGTCAAGATAGGTCTTGCTGGATTTCTGACCCAATTGTCACCTTTTCTGGTAGTCCACATTGTTCAGTCCTCCTGTAAGATTCTGTCCATGCTGACAGATGTTTTTGTCTTGCAGTTGCCCGGGCAGACATGAGAATGCCAAATTTCAAAGGGAGCAACAATTTATACTGCCTGAAACAAGGGCTCTGATTGGTTAGCCAATCAGGTGTGATTGGTACAGGCATTGTCATGGAGTATACAACTGTCAACTATAGTTACACTTGCTGGAAGTTACAGAAGTTCATATGTGGGACCCTCTCTGCTGCAAACAGAAAGAACAAACACAGGCATTGCATCTTTATTGACTTAAACAATATGAGGGGTGATGATGGAGGAGGAGGTGGGAGAGGACAGTAACGCCCTAATGCATTCTTCATGCTGGTATTTCAATCAATAAGAGTCTGTTTGACAACCAATTTCCAATGGAATATAACTTCTTGCTCCCTTTGAAATTTGGTATTCTTGAGTCTGTCCTGAGGAGTATAAGAACAGAGGAGTTCTCTCAGGTGCCAGGGCTAACATCCAACCTCAACTTTCATCTTAAAATTACATTGACCTGTGGTTAGCACATTGCTATTTGTTTGGAAATTGACTGTTGCATTTTTTCCAATATGCTCATGTAATGTTGCAAAATTTAGTAGTGCATTAACAACAGCTGATGTATCATGGAGAAATAAGGATTTGAATTTATAGGACACCTTTTGTAACCACATGTCAATGCATTATTGCCACTGAAGTACCTGGATTTACTGTTTAAGTCTCTAGAACGGGACTTGAAACTGCAGCCATCTGACTTCAGAGTAAGAGGGCTAGTATTAAGTCACAACTGGTGATTAAAAAAACAATTAATAAGTCGGAATCGGTTTTTAGATGGGCATAGCATGGGCTGCATGGTGGCACAGTGGTTAGCACTGCTGCCTCATAGCGCCAGAGACCCGGGTTCAATTCCCGCCTCAGGCGACTCTCTGTGTGGAGTTTGCACATTCTCCCAGTGTCTGCGTGGGTTTCCTCCGGGTTCTCCGGTTTCCTCCCACACTCCAAAAATGTGCAGGTTAGGAGAATTGGCAATGCTAAATTGCCCGTAGTGTTAGGTGAAGGGGTAAATGTAGGAGTATGGGTCTGGGTGATATACGCTTCGGCGGGTCGGTGTGGACTTGTTGGGCCGAAGGGCCTGTTTCCACACTGTAAGTAATTAATCTAATCTAATGTAATAACAATAGCAAATGCCCATTAGTCAAAAACATCCACAGTGTCGCATTGTTTACTTCAATTTTCCATAGCTGTGAACTGCAAACATGTGCGTGCCCTTTCCAATTTCTTCGTTTTGATGGGGTTTATCTCTGTCCTCCTAGGATTGAAGCCAAGCACCAGGAATTGAGAGAGAAGCAGGCAAGAGAGCGGTATGATCAGCTGCCCTCCACCGGTCCCTCGGTGCCTGACATCGAAGATGATGATATGGACCCCAACTATGCAAAGGTGAACCACTTTCGGGAACCACCGCCACCCAGAAGTTTATTCAAGGCCCCATCCCCACAGCTACATCCGATAAATCCAGCTTGGGACGTGACTACAGAGCAGGAGAACCTGGATGGATTGTACGCCAAGGTCAACAAGCAGCAGCCTCCTGTTCCTGACAGGTAACTTGATTATCCCCAATGAAAGTACTCACTGGATGTTGTGCTTTGTAATTTACTTGTGTTTCAGATGTTAGAGGTGACACTCTGTGGTTCACAAACTGGAACAATTTCTTGCCCGTGTGCTCAACCAACTGACATGTGCAAGGTGAAAACTCAGAAGCTGACATGTTTCCTTTCAGCACATATTTCACCTATTTCCTCCAAAGGTTTCTTTGCTTGTGGATGTTTACTGCCGTTTAACTGGTTAGTGACAGATGATGGAGTTTTTACTTTGGGTCATATCACCCTTGAGTTCAGAGAAGATTCGATGCCCATTGGGGTTCGCTACTGTTCAATGATCCCTTTTGGAGGTGTATGCCCAAGTGGACACAATCTGGCACAATTGTCATCTGTCAACTTTAAGCAAAATGCAAATGCTCACCATTGTTATGGATCAGCCAAGATCCCTCAAAACATTTCAAGAAGGTAGCCCATTCCCTAACTTTGCTAATTGTTTTAAGCAGGTGTACAGTGGATATTCCTGGAGAGAATCAGCTGGTCAAACCACTTTGTTTTCAACAAAACAGAATTTATTTACAGGATTACTGAATGAAATGCAAAAAATAGAAAATAGAATACTGAATAACATATCCTACCCAAAATCCCACCAGACTGTCCCAACTTAATGAGGCTGTTCCAAATACTTGCAACAATCCTCACATACACCCCTTGGCAGAAAAGGATAAGTCAAACACAGGTTCTTACAAGATAAAGGTCAGAGAGAGAGAGTACCGGCCTGGATCTGTTTCTTTGGCTCCAGCAGCCTTTCCTCACACTAAAAAATAAACCAAACCAGGAAAAAACCTGAGCTGGGAGAACTGGCCACTCCCCTTTCATTGTACAAGTGTTTTTCTTTTAAAACTTGAAAGCCTTCTGCCTGAGGCAGCGTCTGTTAGTTATTATAAAATTGGCCCTAAATCCCTTCACCTCTAGACCTTTCAGGATCTGTGTCATTTATGACCTCTCTGAAAAAAAGCCAAGGACTGCGTAACCTTGTTAAAGGAGCAGCTTGGTTACACTATCAATGTCCAAATTTGAACACCTGGGAGCTCAAGCAAGTTCTGTACCTTGAACTTGCTTTACAATCTCTGGGAGACTAAGGAAATAATAGAAGTATTTCGCGCACAAACTTGGCCCTGGGCTTGGATTCCGAACCTGAGAGGCCGACTCTCAGTTCAGTAAAGGGAAATTAAGCACTGATGCAGCAAAACAGCCGCTGCTGGGAGCAGATGAGGTGGTGGGAGAAAAAAAATAGACTTGTGTTTACGCTTCTGAACTCAGGACATTACAAAACATTCCGAAGTCAGAGAGATATTGTTGAAATGTAGTCACTACAGTAGTTACAATATGAAATGCAGCAGCTAATATGTGAAGCAAACTCCCAGAAACAATGCCATGATGACCAGATCACGGTTTTTTGTGCTTTTTATTGAAGATTTAAATATTGGCCATAGTACTCCCCTGATGTTCTTTAATACAGTGCCTTGGAATCTTTACATTGAGCTGAAAAGGTAGGCGGGATTTTAATCTATCAACTCTTCTGAGAGACAGCACTCCCAATTGTGTAGCATTCCCTCTAAACAGCAGTGAAGTGTAACGTAGTTGCTGTGTTAAGCCTTCTAAAGTGGGCTTAAACCCTCCATCTCCTCCCACCGGCCCCCATCTACTAACTTAGAGATGACAGTGCCACATACCGAGGGGTGGCTGATGAGCAGAGTGGCCTAAAGGATGGGGAAAGTTCCCAGGTTGGTAGAATAATTAGACTCTTCTCTTTAACTATTTTGAGCGAAGGTGTTTCTTTTAAGTTTGGGGGTGACCAATGCCTTGTCTACTACAAAAGCTGCGTGGCAATTTTTAGGGATATGGAGTGTGTAAATCAATTCGGACCTGGAAAGTCTCAGAAGTTGTACTTGTTCTTTCGAAGATTAAACTTTGACTTTGAAATTCCTGCTCTGGCTCAGTTTTGTACATCCCTCACATTTTTGGATCACAGTTCCTCTGGGACCCCCTTCACCACGCACCAACCTCCTCCTCCTGATCAGTATGACCTTGTACGAGGCTGGGTTGCTCTCTGGTGCACTGATTTTCATCACTTTGGCTGTGCCCAAGATAGAGTGGCCTGAAGCTTCAAAGTATGAAACAAAATTGAGTCCTGTCCTGAAGTGCCCTTGAAACTAGAGTGTAAATAGTCATGCAAATACGCATTTACACCAAATCAATTGCTACTTTTTTTTACATCCAGAGCTCTGAATCCTGTCCTTTCTGAGGCTGACTTCAGCCATAGAAGGAAAAGAAAGTTAATTTTGTATAGTTGTATTGTAGTGTATTAAATATTCAATAGGAAATGCTTGGGCCAATTGTCAAGCTTATTCAATAAGCATTGCACTGATGGGAAGATTATTATTAAAAGCTCTCACTTTATTATTTATAACCCTGTGCTTTGATTTTCATGGATTGTGGTCAGACATGTGTCTGATTCTCCTGCTGAACTACTCTGCCAACAATAAGTCTCAAGTTGGATTGCCAATCCTGTGCATATTCTTGGAGGTTATATCATATACTGACTCTCCTCTGGTGATCCTGCAGTGTGCAGTAGCCTTCCTTCTCATCTCCAAGAAGTTTTATAATGAATGTTCAAAACTTGTCCAAGTTGGTTGTTGGCAGCTGTGGCTCAGTTGGTAGTGTGCATGCTCCTGAATCTGAGGTTTGTGGGTTTGAATCCCACTTGTGAATTAAAATTAAATCACACAATCCAGTGTACATAAGATACAGGAGCAAGAGTCGGCCCCTTGAGCCTGCTCTGGCATTTGATATGATCAAGGCTGACCTCACCTTGGCCTCAATGCCACTTTCTTGCCCACTCTGTAGAATGTTTCAATCCGTTACTAATTAAAAATCTATCTATCTCCTCCTCCTTCAATTTATTCAATGTCCCAGCACCTACCACATTCTGAGGTAGGGAATTCCATTCATTTATGACACCTTGAAAGAAATAACTTGTCCTCATCTCGTTTAAATCTGCTAACCCTTATCCTAAAACTATGACCTCTCATTCTAGATTGTTTCACAAGGGGAAACATTCTTCCTACATCTACTTTGTCAGTCCCTTTTAGCATCTTATGTACTGCAATTCCTCTAAACTTAAACTCAAAGTTAAAAATCACACAACACCAGGTTATAGTCCAACAGGTTTATTTGGAAGCGGTAGCTTTTGGAGCGCTGCTCCTATCGGGTAGCTTTGGAAGAGTTCATAAGACACTGAATTTATAGCAAAAGATTGTGCTGTCATGCAACTGAAATGAGTACTGACCTAAACTGCTCAATTTCTCTTCATAAAACAAGCAACTCACCTCTGCAGACAATCTTGTGAATCTCCTCTGAACTGCCTCCAATGCAATTACATTCCTCCTCAGAAAAGGGGACCAAAGCTGTACTATAGTATTCGAGGTGTGGTCTCACTAAGACCTTGTGCAGTAGCAGCAGTAGAATACTGAAGGAGTACTGCACTGTTGAAAGTGCAGCCTTTTGGATGAGGTAATAAACATGGGTAAATGTGAACAATCCCAAGATACTGTACTGAAGAATTATCCCAGTGTACTGGCCAATACCGACCCTTAATCAACGTAACTTTAACATGATAATCACATTGTTGTGTGTTGGTCAGTGTTGTGTGTAAGTTGACTGCTGTGTTTCGTACGTTAAAACAATAATTACATTTCAAATCTATATCAATCAAGCATTTTTTTGGAGGTTCTGGGGTAGTTATGTTTCCTTAAATAAACTGTCAAACATTTTACTTTATATGCAAATAATTTTTCACAACAGAGATAGCAACACAATTGGCAGAAAGCTCAGATCAAACTCTAAATGTTAACTCTGTTTTTCTCCACAGGTGCTGTCAAACCTCCTGAGTTTCTCCAGTATGCTCTGTGTTTGTTTAAAAGTTAGATTAGGATTGTGTTTATTTCAAATTGAGAATGAAGTTCAATTAATTCATGGTGGGAAAGACTATCACTCTCAACTCCTTGTAATAAAATCAGAAATATGTTTACAACTTTGCTTGCAATTCATCTAGAGGAAACCTGTCCCATGGTTGGAAAAATTCATTTGCAATTACAATCTTTGCTAAAGAACTTGTTCAGGTGATTTCCTGTTTAATGTTTACGTTTTGCATTATGATAAATTGTCATGCAGTATCCTATGTGATTCCCTTGATTTTTTTCTAACATGCCAGTTATGGTTACTAAGCACACAATTTTGTGACTGACAGGAAGAATATATGTATTATTTTGCAATTAATAGGATGAGCTGCTTTTACCGTAAAGCTATATTTGATGTTCCAACAAATTTGTTTTCATGTCAATATGACAATGAAATTATTTTTATGTGTATGTAAGTAAGGTGACTGTGAGGTTGACTCTGTACAGTAAATTAAATTAAATGCACATGATCTGAGAGCATTTTACACTTGAGTTACAGAGTGGTGTTCCTGAAGTGGAAATTTTGCACATTGAGAATTAGAAGTGTTTGGCTCACTGGGATTAGCAGAAGTGAATAAGGAGTTGTTTGACAAATAAGTGAGAATGTAGAGCTCATTACCACGTGCAATGGTTGAGGTGGATATAGCATAAATGCATCTCAGGGCAGACTGTATAAACACATGTGGGAGAAAGGAATAGGATGATAAATTGATGGGGCAAGACCTATGCCATAGCATTACTTCTGAAAAGCAGAGATTCCTTTCCAGGGTCCTGGCAAGTCCAACCACTCCGTCTACATGATAAAGGGAATCAAATAATTTGGTCATTATCTCACTGCTGTTTGTGAGACTTTGCTATGTACAGATTGGCTGATGCATTTCCTACAATTACAGCAGTGACAACACTTTAAAACTGCTTAATGTGCTTTGCTCATCCTGTGATTGTGAAAGATGCTATATAAATTGAGGTCTGCCTTTCTTTGGATTTATGTCAGTGCACAACCAGTGGAGCCATTTCTAGCAGGTATAAAGGAGGAGCAGATGATTGGGTCTTCAGTCAAGTGGCAAGCAAACTGAACAGGTATTTTCTCTCAGCTGGTGGGAAACCTGGAGCTGCTATTTTGGTTCATGCAGTGTTAGCACAACGGATAGAAGAATACCAGGTAAGGTTGCAATGCTTCCAGGTTTGCCCCAGAATCTCCGACAATTGAAGAGCAATCTCCATTGCACTGCTGCTAGCAGTCTATGGGAAAGGTCACAGTAAAAAGTGGGATAAGAATGGCTGGCTGGTTTTTATCAACTAGTGCAGATATGAGGTTTAAAAGGTTCCTGTCTGAGCTGTAATTTTTCTGTGGTTCAATGGGATGATTCTGTTTTTAAAAAGATACTTAGCATTTTACGCAAATTCATGAAAAAGAACACATTTCTGAAGAAGCTGTTGGTATTGCAATTGATCAGGATAACGTACAAAAATGAGAAGAAGTGAGGACTGCAGATGCTGGAGATCAGAGTCGAAGAGTGTGGTGCTGGAAAAGCACAGCCAGTCAGGCAGCATCTGAGGAGCAGGAGAGTTGACATTTTGAGGAGAGTTTCATCAGGATAGTGACAGCGATGGTATAACAAAGGGATTAGTTCCTATTCTGTGCTCTTCATTCCTGATGAAGAGCTTATGCTCGAAATGTTGACGTTCCTGCTCTCGGATGCTGCCTGACCGGCTGTGCTTTTCCAGCATCACATTCTTCAATAATGTACAAGAATACCAAAATAAAAAGAAATCAACTGTAGCAATGGGGAGAGTTGTTTAATGTATTCTGATCAATAGAGGTATTGTTGTGAAGAATACATGAGTTAATGATGTCTGACAATTAATTGCCGAGCTTTGTTAATGTTAAGGTAGACTGTGCTTGTTTAAGGTAAGATCCAGAGAATGGCTGTGAGTACATCTGGGACTGTAGTTCAAAGTGGAAATTCAGTGCAGAGGGCGAAAGAGGTATTTTAACCAAGATTTATAGCAAGAAAAAGTCTTCAGAGTGAAAGGTGAGTGAGAGTGGTTAAAAGGCATGGATTTAGAGACTTACCAAGAGTGAGATCAGCAGTAAAGTGACATCACGAGCTACAGCTGATGTGACTGCGAGGAAAGTAGTTGATCAGTGAGTAGGATTGGTGAGTATTTCTATTCTTTAAAGTAAAATTTAAGGCCTTCGATTTTTGTTTGGGTCTCTAGCCTTTTTCGTAAAAGTAGCTTGTTAAATATATGATTGTCACTCATGTCTTGAAAAAATCACAATAAAGTGATGGAAGTGATGATCTTTCAGATATAAAGAGCAGGGATATGAGAGTAAGTAAAAAGTTTAAATGAAATAAATTCTGATAATGATGGTAGATGAGTGATAAATTGCTGCATCAGCATGTGAGAGCTGATGGGTACCAAGGTGATCCAGGGCAAATATATGTGTCGTAAGTGTTTGCGGCTTGAGGGGCTTCAGATGAGAGCTGAGGATCTGGAGTTCAAGCTTGCAGATATTGTACTACGTCTGGGAAGGCAAAAGCTACCTGGACACTTTGCTCCAGAGGGCAGCTACGTCCGTCAGATGAGGTCATTCAAACCCAGGCTGTGATCAGGTACAGGAGGGTATGACTACAGTTGAGACAGGTGTGGATTCCAGGTGTGATCATTTGATGAGTCTTGACCCCTGCAACCGTCCAACATTTTGTCCCTAGGCTCTTGCAAGATGCATGGACGAGAGTGGGGATTGCGACAAAGGTTTCTCAAGTCCGATTTCAGTCTGGGTCTGATCTGTCTAGTAATAAAAGCCAGCATCATAAAACAAACCAATTCAACATGCACAGCACAATTGGGGAAAGAAGCTACTGAGTGTCATATCCTGTCATGAATGGTGGTGGACAATTAAACAACACACTGGAGGAGGAAGCTCCACAATATTCCCATTGTCAATAATGGAAGAGACCAGCACATCCGTGCAAAAGATAAGGCTGAAATATTCACAACAATCTTCAGCCACAGGTCTCTAGCCATCTTTCATCTTGGCTTCCTCCAGCAGTCTCCAACATCTTAGATGCCAGTCTTCAACAAATTTGATTCAGTCCACTTAATACCAAGAAACAGTTGAAGGTAATGGATACTACAAAAGCTGTGGGTTTGGACAACAGTACTGAAGACTTGTGCTCCAAATTTTGCTGCACCCCTAGCTGTTCCAGCCAAGTTACAATATGGTATCTACCTGACATGTGAAAGATTGTCCTGTACACCAAAAGCAGGACAAATCCAACCCAGCTATATACTGCCCCAGTCAACCTACTCTCGATAATAAGTAAACTGATGGAAGGTGTCATCAATAGTGCTATCAAGCAGCACATGATTCGCAAAAGCCTGGTCAATGATGCCCAATTTGGGTTCCGCAGGTTCAATCAGCTCTTGACCTCTCTACTGAAGTCCAGGTCTGAGGCATTCAAGTCATGTGACCCTGGCCTATACAGGAAATCTAGGTATCATCGTCGTAAATCCATCAGGGATGCCAAGTCTAAGCTTTCACGAGTTTCCTCATTTCCCCTCCACCCACTTTACCCCAGTTCCAAACTCCCAGCTCAGCACCATCCTCATGACCTGTCCCACCTGTCAATCTTCCTTCCCACCTATCCGCTCCACCCTCCTATCCGCCCTATCACCATTACCCCTTCCTCCATCCACCTATTGCACTCTGAGCTACCTTCTCCCCAGCCCCACCCTCTCCACCCCTGAGGCTGGAAGCCTCATTCCTGATGAAGGGGTTTGTCTGAAATGTCGATTTTCCTGCTCCTCAGATGCTGCCTGACCTGCTGTGCTTTTCCAGCACCACTCTAATCTTGACCCTAATCTCCAGCCTCTGCAGTCTTCACTTTCTCCCAGGCAACATGTCAACTGTGGCAAGGTTTACATGATGTAACTAGCTACAAGGTGAAGTTAAGTAAAATCACTGACAACAGTGCTTCCCTCTCCGATGAGCTCAGTCCATTAAATGCTAATTTTTACAGAGGGCCAATGAAATGATGTTACCTGCCTCTACAGCCTCTGGTGCACCATTGCCCATAGTCACCACCGCAGATGTCAAATCTTGAGGGCGAACCCATGGAAAGTGACTGTCCCAGATGGAGTACCTGGCCCTGCATTCAGATCCTGCACGGACAGCTGGTGGGATTATTTGCAGATACCTTTAACTTCTCTTTACTACAGTGTGGGGTTCCTATCTGCTTCAAGAAGACCACTGTCATCCCGGTGCCAAAGGAAAATCAGGCAACATACCTTAATGACTTCGGCTCAGAGTCTCTGACATCCATCATTATAAGGTGCTTCGAGAAGTTAGTAATAGCACACATCAACTCAGGCTCCCAGATTGCTCTGATCCACAATTCACCTAACACTGCAATAGGTGCGTAGAGGACACTATCTCCCTGGCCCTACAATCATCCCTAGAACACCTAGATAGTAAGGACTCCTATGTCAGATTCCTATTTACTGATTTTAGCTCAGGGTTCAAAACCAGTGCCCCATAGGGCTTTGTACTCAGCCCCTTAATGTACCCCTTAGACAGTCATGACTGTGTGCCCAAATTCAACTGTAGCTCAATTTACATGTGGGTAGTGGGTCAGATCGCAAACAATGATAAGACTGTACACAAAGGGGTTA
Organism: Chiloscyllium plagiosum; assembly: GCF_037043375.1. Classification (NCBI taxonomy): domain Eukaryota; kingdom Metazoa; phylum Chordata; class Chondrichthyes; order Orectolobiformes; family Hemiscylliidae; genus Chiloscyllium; species Chiloscyllium plagiosum. The sequence continues at coordinate 29,900,226 of NW_028270145.1, forward strand.
GACAGCTCCGTGGCATGGTGTAAAGTCAAAACGTCAACAAAATGAAGGAGCTGGTCATCGACTTCAGGAAGTGGAGTAGAGGACGTGCCCCTGTCTGTATAAATGTTGCTGAGGTGGAGATGGTTGAGAGCTTCAAGTTTCGAGGAGTAAGTTTCACCAACTATCTATCGTGGTCAATGCTACTGTCATGAAAGCACACAATAATGCCTCTACTTCCTCAGAAGGGTAAGGAAATTTGGGATGTCCACCATGATTCTTAACAATTTTTAAGGATGAACCATAGAAAGCATCCTATCCAGATGCATCATAGCTTGGTATGGTAACTGCTGTGCTCAAGACGGTAAGAAATTGCAGAGAGTTGTGAATGCAGCCCAGTCCAACCCCATAACCAACCTTCCTTCCATTGACTCCATTTACACTTCCCATTGCTTCAGGAAAGCAGTCAGCATAATCAAAGGCCCCTCCCATCCCAGTTATAGTTCTTCCACCCTCTTCCATCAGGTAGAAGATACAAAAGTTTGAATACGCGTACCAGTTTAAGAACAGTTTCTTCCCTACTGTTATCAGACTTATGAATGGACTTCTCTAATATTAGAGTTGATCTTTCTTTGCAGCATCTCTGTAGCTGTAACACTATATTCTGCATTCTGTTCTATTACTCTGATGTACCTATTGTAAGATATAATTTGGCTGGATGGCGCCCATTGCAATATTTTTCACTGTATCTCAGTACATGTGAAAATAATAAATCGTATCAAATCATTACAGTCTTGGTTCAAAATGGACAAAAGAGCTGAATCCCAGGGGTGAGATGTGAGTGACAGCCCTTAACATCAAAGCCGCATTTAACTGAGTGTGACATCAAGAAGCCCCTGCAAAACAGGAATCAGAGGGCAAACTCTCCACTAGTTGAAGTCATACCTGACACATAGGAAGATGGGTGTGGTAGTTAGAAGCATTAGGTGGAATTCCTCAGAATAATGTCCTTGACCCAAGCATCTTCAGCTGCTTCATCAATGACCTTCCCATCATCATAAGGTTAGAAATGAGGATGTTTGCCAATGATTGTGCAATGTTCAGCACCATTCACAATTCCTCAGATATTAAAGCAATCTGCGTTCAAATGCAACAAACTCTGGGTAATATCCAGGCTTGGGCTAATAGATTTCAAGTAACATTTGCACAACACAGATCAGACAATGACTATCATCCCTTGACATTCAGTGGCATGACCATTACTAAATTCCCCATTATCAGCATCCTGAGAGTTACCATTGACCAGAAACTGAACTGGATTTGCCACATAAATGGCTACAAGAGCAGAGGCTAAGAATACTGCAGTGAGTAACTCACCACCTGACTCCCCCAAAGTCTGTCCAACATCTACAAGTCAGGAATGTAATGGAATGTTCCCTACCTGCCCAAAATGAGTGTATCTCCAACAACACATGGCCAGCACTATGGCAGTGGGTGGCACAGTGGTTAGCACTGCGGTCTCACAGCACCAGAGACTCGGATTCAATTCCCGCCTCAGGCGACTCTCTTTGTGGAGTTTGCACATTCTCCCCGTGTCTGCGTGGGTTTCCTCCGGATGCTCCAGTTTCCTCCCACAATCCAAAAATGTGCAGGTTAGGTGAATTGGCCGTGCTAAATTGCCCGTAGTGATAGGTGAAAGGGTAAATGAAGGGGAATGGGGCTGGGTGGGTTGTGCTTCAGCGGGTCGGTGTGGACTTGTTGGGCCGAAGGGCCTGTTTCCACGCTGTAAGTAATCTATAAGTAAGTAATTTAATCTAACACTCGTCAAACTTGACAACGTCCAGGATAAAGCAGCCCATTTGATCGGCATCACATCTACAACCTTCCACTCCCTCCAGCACTGAAATTCAATAGCAGGAGTATGTGCTATTTGCAAGATGAACTACAGAAACTACAGCACCTTCCAAAACAACAACACTTCCATCTAGAATGACAAGGGCACCAGATGCATTGGAACACCACTTGCAAGTTCCCCTCCAAGCCTCTCACCATCCTGACTTGGAAATATATCACTATTCCTTCACCGTTGCTGGGTCAAAATACTGTAATTTTTTCCATAACAGTATTGTGAGTCTACCTGCAGCGCGTGGACTGCAGGGGTTCAAGAAGAGACCTCAACCTAATTTCTCAAGGACATCTAGGGACAGGGTAATAAATTCTGAATTAAGGCAGAGTTGGCTGGAGTGGACTGTGAAAGGAGTTAAGTCGGAAAAAAAAGGTTGAAGAACAAGGGCAGACATTTAAGAAAATGGTTCATGGCTCACAGCAGTTATATATCCCAGTGATGAAAAAAGAATTTGAAAAAGTCAATAAATCAGCTGTTGTTTACCAGGCAAGTTAAGAATAATATCAATTTGAAAGAAAAAAAGCATTTGATGTGGCAAGGATTAGTGGTAGCCAGAGGATTGGGAAAGTTTCTCAAAACCAAGTCATGATGTCCAAAACTATAATAATAAGGAAGAAAATAAGCCACAAAGTACTATTTACGGGAAATGCAAGAGTTTCTTTAAATATATCAAAAATAAGAGAGAGATCAAAATGAATCTAGGCCCTTCAGAGAACGAGGCTGGAGAAATAGTAATGGCGAACCAGGAAAAGGCAGTGGAGTGGATTTCAGAGGAACCTCGATTATCCGAAAGCGATGGTCGGGCAGTATTTCGTTTGGATAATTGATTATTCAGTTAATTGATTCAATGCCTCTCCTCTGGGGCTTGGAGTTTTCTGAAGTTTTGTTTTTCCTCACTCTGCCTGCCTTGCTCCCTCTCTCTGTCTCAGAGTTTGTTTCTGAGCAGACACGCACTTGTGTGTAGGGGACCTGCAGTCCGCTCCCCGTTCAGGACACTAGACAGCGGCAAACTGCGCAAGAGCTCCCGCCTCCCAACCACGTCTGCCACCCTTGTCCGTGCCTCCAACCCCGTCTACCCTGCCCCCCACCCCGTCCAACCGCCCCTCCATCCAACCCAGCTACCCTGCCCTCCGTGAGCTGCTGTCCACCCTCCCACACCCCTCTCCAGCCATGTGGATTGGACACCAATAGTAAGACTGCTGCTGCCTTTTGGGTGGGGGGGGGGGGGTGTCTCAATATAGCGCGCAGACACACACACACAAAAACTTTTTGACAGGTTCCACCTTTGCCTGTATAGGACAGTGTCGGAGCGATTATGTGGAGAAAGGAGGTTTAGGGTACACCCCTGTGTAGAACTCCAGGGAAAGTCTGAGAGAGCGAGGGACAGTGGAAGGTCAGTCATTTGGAGATGGCGCCTGGGCTCCCATTGATGCCCAGGACTGTACTCTGTAGCATTTCAATAAGCCAAGTTCATTTTTAATCATTGTAAACAAAAGACGCGATCAGTGTTGAAACACCTCTTTGATGTAACGTTTCTATTGGGACCTTGAGATCTTCTTCGGATAATCCGAAATTCGGATAATTGATATTCAGATAATCGAGATTCCTCTGTATATACTTTGTATCAATCTTCATGCTTGAATAATTAATAACACTCCAAAAGCATTAAATAATTGAGCAAAAGTGGAGTAAGGGATAAATATAATATATATGGGGCAGCACAGTGGCTCAGTGATTAGCACTGCTGCCTCACAGTGCTTGGGACCTGGGTTCGATGCCAACGTCGGGCGACTCTCTGTGTGGAATTTGCACATTCTGCCCGTGTCTGTGTGGGTTTCCTCCGCGTGCTTCGGTTTTCTCCCACAGTCCAAAGGTTAGGTGAATTGGCTATGCTAAATTTCCCATAGTGTTCAGAGATGTGTAGGTAAGGTGCATTAGTCAGGATAAATGTCAAGTAATAGGGTAGGGGAATGGGTCTGGGTGGGTTACTCTTCAGAGGGTCAGTGTGGGCTTGGGCTGAAGGGCCTGTTTCCTCAATGTGGGTATTCTGTGATAATAATTATCACAAGAGAAAAGTGCTATAGTAGCTAATGGAGCTAAAGGCCAACTAGTCATTTGGACCTGATGCGATACTATGGATGGGATAGGACATTAAAAGAAAGTAGCTATAGAGATAGTAGATGCACTGTTAGTAAACCTCCAGGAATCCTTTGATTCTGGAGAAGTTCTAGAGGATTGGAAAACTGCTGATGTAACACCCTTCTTCAAAAATTCAACAACAATGTAAGTATAGATCGATTAGCTTAACGTCTAAGATTAAATGTTAGAGTCTATTATAAAGGATGCAACAGCAGAACACTTAGAAATACATAATATGGTCAAACAGAGTCAGCATCGGCTTCACAATTGGGAAATCATGACAAATTTATTAGAACTCCTAAATGGGATCGTAACCAAGATAGATAAAGTGGAATCAGTTAATGCAATATACTTTAAGACTGCTTAATGAGACAAGAGCCTATTTGTCGGGTAGTATATTAGCATGGCTGGGGATTACATAATAGAAGGCAGACATTTGTAATAAGGAGGTCATCTTCAGAATGGCAACCTGTGCTTGATGTTTGTGAGGACAGTGTAAGACAAGCTTTTATGTTCGAACAGGTTGATGTTAAGAAGGAGGATGTTCTGAAAATTCTGAAAAATATAAGGACAGATAAGTCCCCTGGGTCAGATGGGATATATCCAAAGTTGCTACAGGAAGTGAGGGAAGAGATTCTTGCGCCTTCGGCAATGATCTTTGCATCCTCGCTGTCCACCTGAGTAGTGCCAGATGATTAGAGGGTGGCAAATGTTATTTCCTTGTTCAAGAAAGGGAATAGGGATAATCTTGGGAATTATAGACCAGTCAGTCTTACATTGGTGGACAAATTATTGGAGAAGATTCTGAGATACAGGATTTATGATTACTTGAAAAACCACAGTTTGATCAGAGATAGTCAGCATGTCTTTATGAGGGACAAGTCTTGTCTCACAAATCTTATTGAATTCTTTGAGGATGTGACAAAACACATTGGTGAAGGTAGAACAGTGGATGTGGTGTACATGGATTTTAGTTTGATAAGGTTCCCCATGTAGGCTCATTCAGAAAGTAAGGAGGCATGGGTTACAGGGAAATTTGGCTGTCTGGATACAGAATTGGCTGGTCCATAGAAGACAGAGGGTAGTAGTAGATGGAAAGTATTCAGCCTGGAGCTCGGTGATCAGTGGTGTTCCACAGAGATCTGTCCTGGGACCTCTTTGTGTTTTTTTTATAAATGACTTGGATGAGGAAGTGGAAGGTTAGGTTAGTAAGTTTACCGATGACACGAAGGTTGATGGAGTTATGGATAGTATAGAGGACTGTAATAGGTTGACAGAATGCCCGACTGGGCTGAGAAGTGGCAGATGGAATTTAATTGGAAAAGTGTAAAGTGATTCATTTTGGAAGGTCGAATTTGAATATAGAATGCAAGGTTAAAAGCAGGATTCTTGGCACTATGGAAGAACACAGGGATTTTGGGGTCCATGTCCATAGATCCCTTAAGTTGCCACCCAAGTTGATACGGTTGTTAAGAAGGCGTACAGTGTTTTGGCTTTCATTATCAGGGGATTGAGTTTAAGAGCCGTGAAGTTATGCTGCAGCTCTATAATTCCCTGGTTACACCACACTTGTTCAGTTTTGGTCACCTCATTATAAGAAGGATGTAGAAGCTGTAGAGAGGTTGCAGAGGGGTTTTATCAGGATGCTGCCTAGTCTGGAGAGCATGTCTTATGAAGAAAGGTCGAGGGAGCAAGGCTTTTCTCATTTGACGGAAGAGGGATGAGAGGTGACTAGAAGAGGTGTGCAAGATGATAGGCATAGATAGAATGAATAGTCAGAGATCTTTCTTCTGTGGGAGCATAATTTTACAGTAATTGGAGGAAGGTTTAGGGGAGAAGTCAGAGGTACGTTCTTTACACAGAGTGTGGTGGTTGTGTGGAATGCACTCCCAGCAGAGGTGGTAGAGTCAGATATATTAGGAACATTTAAGCAACTCTTCGATAGGCGCATGGATGATAGTAAAATGAAGGATGTGTTGGTTAGTTTGATTTAAGAGTAGATAAAAAGCCGGCACAACATTGAGGCTGCACTGTTCTATGTAACAAGTGGAGTACCACAGGGGTCAGTGCTGGGGCCACAATTATTTACAATATATGTTAATGACTTGGATGAGAGAAGTGAATATACAATTATCAAGTTTGCAGGTGACACAAACATAGGTAGGAAGTTAAGTGGTGAGGATGACAGAAATATCCTACAGAGGGAATATAGACAGATTAAATGAATGGGCAAAAGCTTGGCAGATGGAATATAATGTGGGAAAATGTGAGATTATGCACTTTGGCAGAAAAAATAGAGGAGTCAAATATTACTAAATGAAAAAAGACTGTGGTAAGCTGCAACACAAAGGGATTTTAGAGTTCTTGTACATAAATCATAAAAAACTAGCATAGAAATTCAACAGGTAAAATGGATGGCAAAATGAATGTTGGCCTTAATATCAAATGAAATGGACTACAAAAATAGGAATATCTTGATAAAACTATTTAAACATCAGTTCAATCATGCCTTAGGATGCTGTAAACAGTTTTGGCCCCTGATCCCAGGGTCATGGAGAAAAAACAGGCAATTGAGTTGCAGTTTATCAGATCTGCCATGGTCTCATTGAACGGCAGAGCAGACGCATAGGGCTAAATGGCCTACTTCTGCACTAATAGCTTTATAGTTGTCGCCTATTTAATTTCATTGAGAAAGCTGCAGTGTGCACAGTGAATAAATGGTTCATGACCCTAATTACAAAGTTTGTGATAACACCAATCTTATAGCCCATTAGTCTGTTGGAATCCCAATGTTTATACTGCCCTCATAAAGGTAGGTTTGCATTATACAGTATAGAGAACCTGGAGACTGATTTCTTAATTAGGATGTCAAGGAAAGGACCTTATGTATCTGCTAAATTCAAGACTAATTTGCACTGTATATCGCACAAACTCATGGATAGGCCTTAATCTACCACAGATAGAAGAGTAAGATAGCTCAAAAGTTTGAGCAACAGATGAAGCTGGTTGCTTCACACTGCTACTATAATAGTAACAACTTGAGAGGAGTTAACAGGATGCTGCCATCAAGCCATTAAAGTCCTCTGTTTATCTCACAAATGAATAATATGATATATGAATTTCAGTGCTAGTCTGATGCAAGCTATGTGAGAGGATCAAATCAATCTGCATATCCCTTGACTGCCCACACTTGTAGAAATCAATAGTTTCCAACATTAGTGATCTGTGTTTGGGCAGTATTTGTCAAATAGTCCTGTGTGCGTGAGGAATTATATTGACAACCAATTTAATATATTCAAGCTCAAAGCTGGAGCACTTTCAAGTCCTTGAAGCTACATATAATAATGCATGATGCAGTGTTCTTTGCAAAACAAAAATGGACACAGACTGCACCTGTTTAAACTCATCAAAATAGGTGACAGCCATTCAACTGGTTCATTTCTTAAGGCAATGCCACAATCATTCAGCGTCAGCCCACCTGTTTCAAATTTAAACAAAGTTTGCTGGTTCACTGTCAATCATCATCTAACTTATGCATTCTCTATGGTACCACCTTTACCCATCATAGGCCATATTACCAACCTTTCCTCTAAGCTACATGATCACACAGATACTGGGTAGTTCCAAGCACATCGATCGACATGTCAACACATTGCCATCCACTTCCAGAAGCCACTGCTATGTATCGACCTTGGAAGTCTATGCAACAGGAAAAACGTTAGAGGGCACATTGATCAGAATGCTCCTCTGTTATAGCATTAATATTGTTTTCGCTCTACGTTAGTGTTTTTGCAAATTGACTTAATGAATGCAACATGGAAAGCTTTGACAAAATGTGTCCTTTTTGCAGCAATACTCAATTATAGTAGTACCAAATGACTACTTATGTTAACTTTAAAATTATTTGTCAAATTGGGGAGGACTATTTGACTGACTGCCGAGATTCAACTAATTGGATAATCAAGAGCCTCTTCAATTTCTGATTGACCTGGGAAGTCACCCCACAAAATGATAAACAACAGAAGAAGGTGCTGGAAATACCCAGCAGGCCAGGCAGCATCTGCAGAGAGAAAAACAGAGTTAATGTTTCAGGTTCGATGATACCGTCAGCAGAACTTCACCTGATGAAACAGCCATCAACCTGAAATGTCAACTCTGATTCTCACGCCACACATGCTGCCTGACCTGCTGAGTATTTTCAGATTTTTCTGCTCTTATTTTTAGATTTCCAGTATACACAGAATTTAGCTTATGAGGAAGATTAAGAATAAACATGTTCGTGAACCAGGAGTGGGGTGGGGGGGAGTCAAGAAATTGATCATGTGATCACACCTGGAGGTGCGATCAACTAGAGTTAGCAACTTTAATGCCATGGATATCAGCATTTTTAAGTTGGCAGTGTCCACCCAGCAGTTTCATCAAATCACTCAGGCAAATTTGCTGTGAAATTGCTTTTAGCTGTATAAGAGTTGCACATTGAAAACTGGAACCAGTAATTCTAATCCAATGTAAATATTATGAAAAAGATTTATTGTAATGGAACACCTTTCATGACATCAGGACTTTCCAAAACATTTTACAGTCATTTTAATCTGTAGTTTTCTAATCAGCCCATTCAGAGATGTTATTCCACCTCTGGAGCAAGTGGGACTTGAAACCAGGATTCCCGATCCAGGGATAGGTACACTACTACTGTATTTTGAGGTACAGGCTGTGCCATAAATTTGGGAACACAGCAGCAAGCAAAGCCAGAGGTGGTCAAATGATCTATTCCAGTGATGTTAGTTGAGTTAAGTAGCAAACTGTTGCTTTTCAATCCCTGTTGAAATAACTCTATGAAGGCCGGTATCCCATCACCAAGTCATCCTTTTTTACACGTGCACTGTACATGCACTGACCCAGCTAACTCAGAGCCGGCTTCTGAAGTAAACAGAACTCCTGACACTCCTGTTTATATGTGTCACTGAGGACTCCCTGATGAGACCAGGTTAACAGCCCCAGTCAGGGAATTCATATTGTGTGGGATCTACCTGGCTGATGTTGTTCTAATCACTAACCCTGCCTTTCTTCAGAGAAGAATGCTTGAGAGTAGATGTGCTGTATTATCTTAATTGGTGAAACCCACATGTGTATTTTGCTTGCTACTTAAAGTGGAAATGGTATTTTCTTTTGAACTGCACATGGGCTGGTGTCAGCTGCATATACACACACACAATTCACATACAGTTCTTTAGCTCATGAGGCAAGTAGAATTGGGGATCAGTGCTGAAATCTGATTGAGTAATGGCATTTGGTTGCAGATGGAAATGCGACTACACTTGGATAGATCATTTCTCTGTGTAGACAGCCAGCTGACAAAGTTAAAAAAAGATCCCTTGCCTTTGGCTCTCAACTACTGTAAAAGAAAAGGAAATGCAAAGGGTATAAGCCTCACAAAATTAACTTATCCAAGCCCCCGGGACACTTAGTGGAGCATCTGGGCAATTACGTGCTCCTGTGGTAGGCCATTTATCATGCAGTTGGATATATTTAACCTTTTTTGTAGCTCAAGATTTCTTAAAGAACATCGGTTAGGCTAAATGTCACTGAAGTCTGTTTAACTCATTCAGGACTGTCGCAGCAATTTTTTTGGTCATCTGTTTACTCTTGTTTGTGTTTTACCAATACAAGGCTGGAGTTCCATTGCAGCCTTCAAGTAGATACTCTTTGCTCATGAACCTCAGCAACATGTTTGAAAAGGCTATTCTACCAGGGTGGACATCATCGCCAAATCTGAACCGCTTCATGCCTGATGTGAATATACACAACAGCAGCTTGTATTTACATTCCACTATTAATGTAGTAAAATATCCCAATGTGCTCCTCCAGAAGAATTCTAAGACAAAATGTTGACACTGATCCATATAAAGGGCTATTAGGACAGGTGGCTAAAAGCTTAATCAAAGGTGTAGGTTTATGGAATGTTTTGTCGGGGGAGAGCAAACTATCAATGCAGAAGAAATTGCAGAGCATATACAATGTACATGTTGCATCATTATTTGTTGCTCTGTAGTTATATTGTTTCTTTGTAAAGAGAAAGATAAAATTGCATTTAAAAAGCATTTTTCACAATCTCAGGACAACCCAAAGTGCATTACAGCTAGCCAAGTATTTTTGGAGTCTGCTCGTTGTTGTAATATAGGAAATGTGGCAGTTAGTTTTGCGCACAGCAAGGTCCCACAAACAGCAATGAGATCATGACTGGATTATTTGCCTTTTATGTCTTTGTTAGTGGAATGAAAGTACTTGGCAGGAGACCCGTTGAACTCACCTTCACCTCTTCAAAATACCATGAGGCTGTGGCCTGAGCTAAATGTCTGATCCAAAAGGCACCTCCAACAGGACGTAACTCATTTGACACTATCCTGAAATCATAGAATCCCTACAGTGTGGATACAGCCATTTGGTCCCTGGCGCTATGAGTCAGCCGTGCTGACCACCGTGAAATACCAGCTTAGATTGTGCACTCAACTCTCTGCAGCACAACTTGAACCTACAAGCTTCTGGTTCAGGGGCAGGATTGCCACAACTGACATCTAATTAACTCCTGCGCTATTTGTACTCATAAGTATGAAAGACAGTGAGGAAGTAATTGGTAAAATTCGATCCTTAATGTGATAAAGATAGCTAAGAGCTTCAATTGAGAAGAATGAGAGAGTAAATTTATGTCTCAGATAGAAGAAACAACTCATGATGATTTATCAGATGTAAGGAAGGTTGCCAATTGGCATTCTGTAGAAGGGTCAATGTGCGGCCTGCCTGCATTTAGCCTGAGGCGGTAACCTCAAATGTAACAAGACTGTACTCAATGGGGCAGTGGGATTGATAGTATCCAAAAAGAGCGCATTTGCTTTGTTGATATTCAGCTGAAATTATTCTTGGTTTTAAATAGCTGTGTTCAACATTTAAGCACTTTGACTCTCTTGCCTTCAAATCTCTCGCTTTGTTAATTTCATCAATTGGTCTTGCAGAAACTGCATGCACTTGTTTGCTTTAATTTTCCAAAGGGTTTTGACTGTATAATGCAGCAAAGATGAGCAACATCTGTTTCAGATTCAGACAAATAGAATTAGGAGAGTGGCAATCCTTAAAGCTAATGCAATTTGCACTGGTTTCTGCTCTTTGTATTGTACATGGCATGGTGTCACTGTGATTGGTGCCAACCCACACCGAGTTTAAATGCGATGTCTTAATATCCATCCAAATTTATTTGAACTATTGCAAAACTGATGGCTCTGGGTATTTTAGTAAAATCCTCCCTGTTTACCATTTATTCTTTTACTGAGGACAGATGGTGGGTAGTCTGCTTTTATCTTGACTACATACGAGAAGAAAAAATGCATTTGTGTAACACTTCATCAGGTTGGCAAAATATCTTGAGTGCTTAACACAATTAATTACATTGATTGTGAAAATGCTTTTGTGATGCAAAGATATCATAAATAGTGAGGGAAGAATGTTGGCAAGGACAACAGGAGATCATATTTCACTCTTTGTATCACGTGATCTTTAGTGTCGATCTGAGCGGGTGCTGTTTAGTCCAACGTCTCATCCAAAGACGTTATGACGCTGCAGTAATCACTGCATGTTCTATTTTGAGTGCAACCTTGGACAAATCCTGCTGAGGGATTGTATCCTCCGTAATTCTATTTATTCCAGGTCCTCTTAAGGAAGGTGTGTGATTTCTTTTTCACATGCTCAGAGGGGTCAGTTGAAATTTGAAAACTCAATTCAGCAAAGTTGTAAATTTAGGAATGAGGAAACCAGTGTTTTGCTTCTCTGCAGAACTCCATGTAACTCTTTTGAGTCACTTTGAGTCCAAAGGTGTGATTCATTTGAAGCTTGTATCCTTAGATACTTAATTAACTAATGTTCAGAATAACTTATGTTGAGTTACCCTGTGGCCAACTGCCTGCATTATAGTGGTGTCAAGTTGTCAGAATGCACACTAGAATCGATAAGGTGAAGTATGATAGCCTTTGACATATAATGCTGCTACCTTTGCACCTTTTCCAGAAACCCTCTTGATTTTGGGCAGGGATCCAAGAGTTGCACATGAAATTAACTCCGGCATCACAATGCGGAAGTGTACTCAGAATGTGCTGACACTGGTTTTGCTAAGGTTAAGTTATGCCGGTTTCCATGCCAACACATTAGCCCGAATCCAAGCATAAAATCTTTCTCAAATCAGCGCAGTCAAGCAACATTATTGATCCTAGTCAATTAGCAAGTGAAACAGGGCAGCCTCCAGAATCTCAAAAAGGAGTAGGTTTGCCAGGCAATGAGCCATACTTCAGGTGACTGATTTAATATCCTCGGCCTAACTTTTTAATTGCCTTCAACTGACTGCTGGTCACTGCTGTGTTCAATTAACTGATTACTGCAGCAGAACAGGATACACCTGCTTGGTTTCAATGTTTGCTGGTCATAGGCCTTATTTACCATGTGCACATCAATTGGCCAGATCAATTGATTAGCTCATTTGTCCAGGTCAGTTTGCTAACTAATTTAAACTAATCATGATAGGTTAATATGAACGCAGGTGCCATGTGCTGAGAGGGATTAATCACCAAAAGTTGATCACTCCAGCCAGGAAGCAAGATCAGTTTTGTCGGCAGATTCAGCCTCTGACTTTTGAAGCTTGCGCATATTGCCACTCAGTCCTAAAATTCCATAAACGTCTGCTGTACATCATTTTTTCTTCTCCGTTTTCACCGATACCTTTTGTTGTCTGGACAGAAATTGTGTGGAAAATCCATTCCTCGGTCTCTATGTCATAGCTGGACTACAGAGCAGTTCCCAGTTTTACTTCACAGGTTCCAGCTCTAATAAACTGTGAGAGGATTTTTGTGGTTCTTTTATGGCTCCCTCGAGCTGGATATCTTTTACACTATGGAGGGAGAGTTGTGTGTCTTATTCTCGAGTCTTGTATTTTGAAAGTCCCATGTCTCTAGTCAGTCTGAATGTGTTCATGTTCATCCAGATAGCTTCTAAAATGACTTAATTATTCTATTCACCATATGTGCTGAATCATTGAGTTCTTTGTAGGCTATGATGAGGTTATTTGTATCTCTGTCCCAAAATGCATTCCGTTTTAAAATGAAGGAAAACCATTTTTGCTTTAATGCCAGAACAGGGCTCCACAATTGATGTCTTCCAAGATGTTCTCATTACATCTAATGAGATGAGTGAGAGATAAATAAAACAGGACCATCTTTGATGCTGTCTGTTCCGAGACAAGCGTTGAAATTCATTACGTAGTTATGTAGGAGGTTGATTAGGTCGACCTGGAGAAGCTTGTTGGTGAAACCAGAACAAGAGGGGTCATAAATCACTTAACAAATCAAATAAAGAATTTGGGGAGAGTTTCTTTGTACAAAGGAGTAGTGTAAATGTGAAACCTTCTGTCATATGGAGTAGTTTAATCAAATTGCACATTTAGCTCTTCCTGCATTGCCAGCTCTCCGAAAGAGCTACCCAATCTGTCGCACTCCAATATTCTTTCCCCTTAGTGCTGCATTTTTCTCTCTCAAATATTGATCCAGTTCACTTTGGAAAAATATTATTGCATCTGCTTTCACCAGCCTTCCAGACGAAGCAATGCAAGTAGAGTACACCCAAATCTGAGGGATTTGATTTTATTTATTCTTCTCGCGTGCACCTAGGTACAGTAAAAAGTTTTGTGTGCAGTACAGGTAGATCATACCATGCAAAGATCGTAGGGTGATAGAACAGAGCGAGGAATACAAAATTACTGCTGCAGAAATGGTGCACAAAAGGCAAAATCACCCTTAAATCTGAGTTTGGAGAGGTCCATTCAGGAATCTAATAACAGCAGGGAAGAAGCTGTTCTTGAATCTGTTGGTGTATGTGTTTAAGATTTTGTATCTTGTGCCTGACTGGAAGATATTATAACCAGTCTGGGAGGGGTCTTTGAAGACTGTTGTTTTTCCAAGGATCAAGGAGTGTAGATGAAGTCAATGGATGGAAGATTGACTTGTGTGATGGACTAGGCCATGTTCACAACTCTCTGTTTCTTACCATCTTGGGCAGAGCAGTTGATGTACCAAGTCATGATACATCCAGATAGAATGCTTTCTGTGGTGCATCTGTAAAAGATGATGAGTGTACTTATGGACATGCCGGATTTCCTTAGGAAGAAGAGGCATTGTTGTGCCTTCTTGACTGTCGTATCAATGTGGGTGTCCCAGTACAGATTGTTGGTAATTGTCACTCCTAGGAACTTGATGCTCTCAATCAACTCCACTTCAGCTCTATTGATGTAGATAGGCTTTTGTCCTTCTTCTTGCTTTCTGATGTCAATAATCACTCTTTAATTTTGCTGACTTTGAGGGAGAGATTATCTTCACACCACATCACCAAGCAATCTATCTCTTTTCTATATTCTGTCCCATCATGGATTGATATCCAGCCTACAGTGGTGATGTCATCAGCTAACTTGTAGATGGAGTTCGGATGAAATTTGGCCGCACAGTCATGAGTGTACAAGGAGGACACTAAGGGGTTGAGTACACAGCCTTGTGGGGCGCCAGTGTTGAGGGTTGTTGTGGAAGAGGTGCAGTTGCCTATCCTGACTACTTATGGTCCGTGAGTCAGGAAGTCAAGGATCCAGGTGTAAAGGGTGGAGCAGAGACACAGGTCTCAGAGTTTGGAGATTAGTTTGGTTGGGATTAGAAGACCATAGATATGAGCTAAAAGAGGCTTATTTTAAAAATTAATTTGTGAAACATGGGTAGAGTTGACTGGGCAAGCATTTATTACCCATCTCTAGTTGCCCTTAAGGAGATGTTGGCGAACTACCTTGTTGATTCTCTTCAGTCCATGTGCTGTAGATAGACCCATAGTGCCATTCGGGAGGGAATGCCAGGATGTTGATCAAGTTACACTGAAACAACGGCGATAAATTTCCAAGACAGGATGGTGAGTGGCTTAGAGGGGAATTTGCAGATGGTGGTGTTCACATGCATCTTCTGCCTTTGTCCTTCTATGAGGTAGTTGTCATGAGTTTGAAAGGTGTTGTCTGAGGACCATGTGGAATAGGAAGAACAATAAAGGTGTTTTAGGTGATTTGATAAATTTTGTGCTGTCGGTTCTATATGATTCTGTGTAATCTTTAGATTTTCATGGTCTCTAATGTTCAATTTAGGAAAGCGTGCGTGAATTTATTTCCTTACTGTTTTCTGATGCAATTCACAGAAAGCTGATTTGGTCAGTGCAACATTGGTGTGGCAGGGAAACATCCTGATGAGCAGCAATAGCTCTGTTGGTTTGACTACATCAACCAAGTTCAGTCTGTGGTCAGCGCTGAACTCAGCCAGAGGAGGATGAAGTTTCTGCAAGAAAACTCATTCAGGGCACCAAACGATTGACAGCATTTCAAGGGAGAACTGGTTACTTAGCTGAGATGTAAAACTTTGACTTCTAACATAAAACCTACATAGCAAATAGAGGGGGTTAAAAATAATACACAAAGAAATACTGGTGGGAAACCAGAATATAAAGACGAACAAAGATGGGTGATTATGATATAAGGAAGGAAATGTGTCCTAAACCAGCAATAAAAATTTGCAGAAATAGCAAAAGAGCAGCCAAATGGTCTGGAGTTAATGTTGGATGAAGTTTGAAAAATGTTAGATACACAGTGTCAAGGCCAGACAACATGCATCTAGGAATCTTGAAGGATGCAGGCTCTGAAATTGATGATACTGACATTTGGCAACTTTGAGAGTTTCCTGAATCTATAAGCAGATTACTTCACAGGAGTCCAGGGATAGGACCATGAGATGACAAGCCAGGAAGCTTTAACACTTGCTGTAGGAAAATCTTCAAAACAGCCTGCGAGTTTCAGTGCGTAACCAATGAGCAATGTACAACCCCTTACATGGCAGTCAGTCACAGATTGTGGGAGGGAAGTTCGTGTTTATTACAGCTAATGAAGTTTAAAAAAAGCAAGCATTACTGGCCTATTATATTGGGCAGTTTTCAAAGAACTGGGAATTGCAAGGAAAATCTTGTATAGTTTTAGAAATACTTTTGCTTCCTCCTCCATACTGGCAAGTAATTTGCTAAGCTGAAGTCAGGAGAAAGGAGAAACAGATACTTCACATTAGGAAACTGGCTTATATTGAAGAAATTGAGATTCTTGTAAAGGGAACATTTTCGAGCTGGAAAAGTAATGGAACACTTAAAATATTCCTTGGGTGCCTTGCAATATTTAATGAAAGTTGACAATGAGCGTGCTGGTGCAGTAAACAAAACTTGACAGATGATGCAAAAAATGATATCGCGATACAAAGTTAAATAACAATTTGGATGTTTTTTGAGGTAGTTGAGTCAATAATGGCTGATACAATTCAATATCAATTAGTGTGAAATGAATAGCAAGGGAGCATAGAACAAAGAGACAACTTGTGTGATAAATGGAGCAACAGCATAACAAAAGAGACATCCAAGAGATGCACTCAATAAGTCAATGAAATCTTTAGCTGCAATTAAGAAAAGGCAAATAAGGAATTGGATTACATCTTCGCAGGTGGAATGGGCTGAGTTATCTCCTGCAGTACCATTCCTTCATAAACAAAGCATTAGAGCACAAGGGAAAAGAGTCTATATTGATTATAAGCACATCTGAGACCCTGATGACATATGAAAAGAAGGATGTGCACATGGCAATGTTACTAGTTATGGTACTGGACTAATAAAATGGAGGTCAGTGTCCAAATCATAAAACTGAATCTACTAAATCTTGATAATCTGTCAGCTAGCTGCAAAATGATGTTGCAGCTTTATAAAACGTTGGTTAGGCCGCACAGAGTATTGTGTTCAATTCTGGTCATCTAGTACAGGAAGGATGAGGAAGTATTTGGAGAGGGTGCAGAAGACGTTTACCAGGATGCTGCCTGGATTAGAGGGTATCAATTATAAGGAGAAGGTGGTCAAACTAAGGTTGTTCTTGCTGTATTGGCAGAGGCTGAGGGAAGACCTGATAGAAGTTTATAAAGTTATGAGGCACACAGATAGGGTTGATTTTTTTTTCTCCAAAGTTGAAATCAATAATAGTAAAGGGCGTGCATTTAATGTAAGAAGGGAACAGTTCAAAGGGGATGTGAGGGGTGAATTTTTGACACAGAGGATGGTAGGTCCCTGTAATGCACTGCCAGGGGTTGTCATGGAAGCAGATACTATAGAGATGTTTCAGGGACTTCTTGAAAAGAACATGATATACAAGGAATGGAGGGAAATGGATTTTGGCAGGCCGAAAGAATTAGTCTAATTTGGTATCATGTTCAGCACAACATTGTGGGCCAAAGGGCTGTTCCTATGCTGTACTGTTCTATGGTCTAAAATGTATCATCAGTCAAACTGACTGACTGTCGTCAAGGTTGCAATTTTTTTTTTTACTGTGCTTCAGGGCAGGAAATTTGCTATCCACCACTACCCCTAACACAGGTGAGCGCACACAGGTACACATTAGAATTAGAATCCCTACATTTTGGAAACAGGCCCTTCGGCTTAAAGTCCACACCGACCCTCCGAAGAACAACCCACCCAGACCCACTCCCTCAACCCACATTTACCCCTGACAAATGCAGCTAACCTACACATCCCTGAACACTGTGGGCAATTTAGCACGGCCAATTCACCTAACCTGCACATCTTTGGACTGTGGGAGGAAACCGGAGCACCCAGAGGAAACCCACGCAGACACGGGGAAGATGTGCAAACTCCATACAGATAGTCGCCCAAGGTTGGAATTGAACCTGGGTCCCCGGCGCTGAGGCAGCAGTGCTAACCATTGAACCACCGTGCCAGCACATATGCTCACACACATAACGTTAGTTCATCATCTACTGATTTGTCTCATGATGCTTTATGAAATGATTCAGCAGGCGGTTCAGATGTAGAACCACTTGGAAACAAAAAAACTAAGTAACTAAGCTGGAAAAAAAGCAACATTGTCAACTTTTATATCTTCCAAGAGTAACTATTCCTCCTCTCATCCAAGGAATCTGTGTTGGCCAATTTATGAAATCAAACTCCTTTACAACTATTGCTTGGTCTTATTTAATTTGGAAAACAGGAAATATCAAGGTGATCTAATTAAGATGATAAACAGAATTTGGGTGGCATGGTGGCTCAGTAATTAACACTGATTCCTCACAGTGCCCAGGACTCAGGTTCAATTCCAGCCTTGGGTTACTGTCTATGTGGAGTTTGCATGTTCTCCCAGTGACAGTTGGGCCCCCTCCAGGTGTTGTGTTTCCTCCCACAGTCCAAGATGTCAGGTTAGGTGGATTGGCCGTGCTAAATTTCCCGTAGTGTCCAGGGATGTGCAGGCTCGGAGGTTAGCCATGGGAAATGCAAGGTTACAAGGTTAGGGTGAGGAGGCGTTGTCGGGCGTGGTGTGCTCTTCGGAGGATCTATGTGAACTCAATGGGCTGAATGGCCTGCTTCCACACTGTAGGGATATTATGGTGCTATGGAATTTACAAAACTCATCTAGGAAAATTATTCATGACACTGAACAATTAACTTATTAAGAAATATCTATTTGAAAACTGGATGGTTAATGTAGAACCACTTGGAAACAAAAAAAGTTACCTCAAAGTAACTAAGCTGGAAAAAAAGCAACATTGTTGACTTTTATATCTTCCAAAAGAAAATCAGGCAAGTCTTTTGTACAAAAAGAATTTTAAAAGAAGTTAATAGATATCAGAAAGAGCACTTGAAGCAAAATTTAGTTCCAGTGACTAGCCACTGTGCCAACTGATTGGAGAAATTTTGAGATCTCCACATCACTTTTCCCCAGGACAAAATTACATGATAAAAAGGCAGTTAGGTGGGCAGCATTACTTGGGCATCCCATCAAATTAGATCCGCAGTCAGCCAGAAATCCTGTTCCATTGCTGGTGCTGTCTTACGAAGTAGTGGCTGCTGCTATTAATGTTTTAAGGCCTTCACCAGAGATCAATGCCAAGTCTCTGGAGACAATCGAGTGGGCTGCTGGGACTAAATGAGAGTGAGGCCATCAGGAAAGTGGGAGGGCAAGATCGTGGACACAGGGGCAGCAGTATGACATTCAGTTCAACCAGTCTGCCTTCTAGTTATTGATGCAAATTCCTTGATTGCTCACTGAGTGCCAATGAATGAGGAAACGCTCATTCCCCATGGGTTTACTTGATGGCTTTCTAAGAGCATGGGAAACTCATTTGAGTCCCATTAACGTCTTGAGCTACCATTCAATCTTGATAGTTTCAGGGATATTCAGCATTAGAATGGTCATTAATCAGCCTCATTGACATCCTGCTACCTGCAGGTGGGATTATTGAACTGAGCCCACCCACCACCATATTCCCCACCCTACAGGTAAATATACCTTTACTAGTATATTGTAGTAGTATCCAAATTAGGAACCTGAACTAAAGTTCCACAAATATGACAATGAAGAAAACATTTAACAAGAAAACAAGGAATTTTATATTCATTTATAGGGTGTGGACATTGCTGGCTAGGATTTATTGTTCAACTCTAATTTCCCTTAAGCTACTTGCTTGAACTTCACAGTCCTTGGGGTAGAAAGTAACATGCATGTCATACAAATACCAAGCAATGGCCATCTCCAATAAGAAGTCCCTTGACATCCAATAGTGTTACCATCACTGAATCCCACACCATTAACATTCCAGGAGGTTACTATTGACCAGCAATGGAATTGGACTAGCCATATAAATGCAGTGGCTATAAAAGAGGTCAGAGGCTAGGGTTACTTCAGTGAGTAACTCCCCTCCTGACTCCCCAGAGGCTGTCCACCATCTATAAAGTACACGTGGTAGAATGCTTCCCACTTGCCTAGATGAATGAAGTTCTAACAACACTCAAGACGCTTTCCACCATCCAGCCCACAAAGCAACCCAGTGACTGGCATCACATCTGCAAACATTCAGTCACTTCAACTACCAGCAGTGTGTCCCATCTACAAGACACACTGCAGAAATTCACCAAAGCTTCTTAGACGACACCTTCCAAACCCACTAAAATTACCAGCTTGGAGGAAAAGGGTAGCAGGTACATGGGAACATTATCACCTGCACGTTCCCATCCAAGTGGCACAGTGGTTAGCACTGCTGCCTCACAGCGCTGGAGACCCGGATTCAATTCCCACCTCAGGCAACTATCTGTCCAAAAATGTGCAGGTTTGGTGAATTGGCCATGCTAAATTTCCCGTAGTATTAGGTGAAGGGGTAAATGTAGGGGATTGGGTCTGGGTGGGTTGCGCTTCGGCGGGTCGGTGTGGACTTGTTGGGCCGAAGGACCTGTTTCCACACTGTAAGTAATCTAATCTAATCTAAAAAAAAGCCATTCACCATCGCTGTTCTTTCAGTGTTGCTGAGTCAAATCCTGAAACTTTTTTCCTTACAGCAATGAGGGTCTACCTACATCAAACGGTCTGCAGCTGCTCAAGAAGGGAGTTCACCACCACCTTCTTGAGCAACAAGGGATGGTCAGCATTGCCCTCATTGCATGAATGAATATAAAAACAAATAAGGCAAATGTCTTAGGATTTTTAACTAATGTTGGTTGAGGGATAAATGTCAGCTGAGGGAGAGAAAACCCCTAAGCATTTTTGGAAGTATCAAGGAATCTTTTAGTTCTGTCTGAGAAAGCAAAAGTGCCTTAGGTTTTGATACCTCTTCAAAAAGATAACACCTGCAACAGTACAGTGCTCTGTCAATATTAACATTGAGGTGCTGGAGAATCATAAATACAAATCTGGAGAGAACAGAATAAGACTAACTGATTCAGGATGAAGTTTCATGATCTCTGATTAATTCCTGATGAAGGGCTTTTGCCCGAAACATCGACTCTTCTGCTCCTCGGATGCTGCCTGACCTGCTGTGCTTTTCCAGCACCACACCCTCGACTCTGATCTCCAGCATCTGCAGTCCTCACTTTCGCCTTTCATGATCTCTGGCAAATTGACCTAATCCATTCATGCCATTTATACCCCAGATCACCACCAAAAAAAAATTCACTTCTCAAATCACTAGCCTCTCATGAGGTTATCAACATCACAACAGACAACTTCTGGGCTAAGATATTAAGTCTGTTTGCTGCTTAAAGTTTTTTTTTAAAGAAATGGAACATGTGAGAAAAAGAATTTAAATTGAATTCAGCAATTGCATAAAAATACGTTCTCTGCCTGATTTTTATTTGGTAACATTCACCCAGGGTATATATGAAACTCTGTTTTCATATATTCCTGAAAGATTCAACACATTCCCTCTTGTCCCCAGAAAACTCATGCTTGCACCTTCCCCCTTGATCACTCAATAGAATAATGTCATCCCATCCCAATCAGAAAAAAGAATATACTTTCTGTCGACTAAATGGATGATCTTTGACTGTTAGTCAAGAATCCTTATCATTCTGTCTCCAACATTTTCCTATCTAAGGAACAAAGTCCTGATTTTTTTTCTCTTTGAAAAGCCCCAAATGATTTTTCTCCTGGGTCCACTCCCAGTGGTGTTTTGGAGATTAACTTTCAATTCCTAGAGCTTCTGGGGTAGTCATGAAAGGTAGGTGATACTCGCTATCATGAGGGGCATAGATAAGGTGAGTAGCCTTAGGGAAGCGATGGCCTAGTGGAATTAATGCTGGACTGCTAATCTAGAGACCCTGGAATATTCTGGGGACCTGGATTCAAATCCTGCCACGGCAATTAGTGGAATTTGAATTCAATCAGTGTGTATCTAGAATTAAGATTCTACTAATGGCCATGAGTTACAACATTTAAACGGCACTTAGATAAGTATGTGAATAAGATAGATATGGGTCAGGAGCAGGCAGGTGGGACTAGTATAGTTTGGGTGTATATTTGGCATGAACTGGTTGGACTGAAGGGTCTGTTTCTGTGCTATATGACTCTATGAATCCATTGCCAATTGTTGGGAAAAGCCATCTGGTTCACTAATGGCCTCTAGGGAGGGAATCTGCCGCCCTTACCCGGTCTGATCTACATGGGACTCCAGATCCACAGCAATGTGGTTGACTCTCAATTGACTTCTGGGTTATTAGGAATGGGCAGACTGGCTTAGCCAGAGACATCCTCATTCCGTGAATGAATAATTTAAAAAATTGCAAAGGTCTTATCCCTAGGTTGGGGGAGTTCAAAACTAGGGGCCATGTTTTTAAGGTGAGAGAGAAAATTTTTAAAATGACATGAGGGGAAACCTTTTTACACAGAGAGTGGTTCATGTGTAGAATGAACTGCCAGAGGAAGTGATGGATGCGGGTACGGTTACAACATTTAAAAGATGTTTGGATAAGTATATGAATAAGAAAAGTTTGTATGGATAAGGGCCAAACCCAGGCAGATGGGACTAGTTTAGTTTGGGAACATGGTCACTGTGGACTAGTTAGACCAAAGGGTCTGTTTCCATGCTGTATGACTCTATGACACAGAGTGCGTATGCATGTCTCTCTCGGTGAGAGAGGTTAGGTGTTGGTTAATATGTTTCTTTCTTTTCAGAGAGCACTAGCCGTTTCCGTAATGCATTAGGCATGGGCTGAAGTTGAGGGAGTGCTACTGATTATTCAGGATTGTGAAGTGGACAAATTGCAGGAAAATTCAGCACATCTATGTCTGAAGTGCCTTTTACGGATTTTTCATTGTTAATTTAAGAGAGATGAAGTGTGCGATCCTTCATCCGGCGCTGTGGAATGGACTATGTTTTTGAGCCTGAAGTGGCTTTTTGCACTTTTTGAGTAACCTTGTCATTTGTTTCCCATCAAAGCAATTAAATAGCCTTCCCAGGAAAAGAAAGAAGCTCTGCTTCAGCTTCAGACACCAAATTGTCTGCTGCCTGGCAACATGCTTATCAGTACGAAAGTAAACTTCACTAAATTTTAAGAATGCTGCTGTGCTGGTAACAGGAAATGAAAAGCTGCATTAACTAAGGATGAATTACTTAGGAACCTTATTAAAGCCTGCAGTTAAGTAAGATATTTCCTTTTACGATATCTCAGTTATTAGGTTGCTTTTAACCCTTTGGAAGGATCTTGCCACTTCCAAAATAAAAATGAAGTTGTATTTCATGAACCGACTGCGAAATTGAATACTGTCAGACTAGCCGTCAACCAACTGAGGAAAATAGCATTTGATGACCACTGGCTCTCATCTTAAGTTAAAGTCAAGGTTTGCTGGGTGTCAGTGCTTCCTGTGCCCCGTATGCTTCAAATGCTTAGACAACCTGTTGTGGTTATCTCAATACACAGGAGGAGCACCAACAGCTATGTCTTCACAACATACTCCAAATCCAGTGACAAGAAATTAAGTCCGCAAGCAGTGTCCTCTCCCAAGCCAAAATGCCCAGCAACTAGGTGCTAATCATTTGAAACCAGGTCCACAGCATGGAACATGTCGCTGACATGCTTGACACCAGACTCGCGAAGCAACCATTCTATTCTGTCGCGGCAGGACTCTACCAGGAGGACATCAGAAACACTGTAGGAATGTCCTAAAGGTATCTCCGAACAGATCATTCATCCCAACCAACAACTTGGGAGACCCTGGCTTGTGACTTTCCAACATAGCGAAGGCTTATTCGGAAAGGCACCAACCATATCGAGAAACTTTGTCAGCAACACCCAGATGTGGAGTCAAGGAGTCATGAAAAAGTGCACAAATCTTCAAACTCCCCGTCTGTCCAAAGCTTTCAAGTCCCTCCTGCCACTTGATGTGAGCAGAGTCTTCAGATCAGCCAACTCCGAACCCATCAAACATGAGAGAAAAACATTATCCTTGATGCTGAGGGACCATCTGAGAAGGGGAAAGGAAACAGAGTTAAATCTCTCTGGATGGTAAACCAGGTTGGTTCCAGTTACTAGAGATAAAAGACTGCCGATGCTGGAATCCAAAATGGACTGGCAGGAGGCTGGAAGAACACGACAAGCCAGGCAGCGTCAGGAGGTGGAGATGTCAATCTTTCAGGTGTAGACAGGCTGAAGAAGGGTTACACCAAAACGTCGACTTCTCCACCTCCTGATGCTGCCTGGCTTGCTGTGTTCCCCAAGCCTCCTGGCTGTGTATTTTGGTTCCAATGATTGCCTTTGTGGGTTTACAATTGACATGTCTGGTATTCAGCCATGGTGCTTTGCTAAATCAGCCAATCTCTGACAAGAGCTATTACAGCCTCCATAAATTTAGAATCAATCAAAATTCTGTCCACATCCTGACATGCACAAAATCCCAATCACTCATGGGATTCCTCAACTCCTGGTTTGGGAATACTTTGATTTTAAAATTCCTTAATGACCTTGCCCCTTCCTTCTCTCTGCAGCCCCCTCCATCCCTGCAGTCCTCCTGAATCTTTGCATTGCTGCAATTCTGGCCATTCTTGCATTCTTGGTTTTCATCGTTCTACCAAGTACAGCTGCTTAGGCCCTAATCTTGGGTAATTTGTCCTGAAATCTCTCCACTTGTCTCATCTACCTTACCCTTCAAAGTTGCTCCCTAAAACCAATCTCTTTGACCAGGATTTTGCTCACCTTTCCTAATGTGGTTATTGAGAGTTTGACAACAGTCCTGCGAAATGCCTTCCACAGGACCATTGATGTTTGTAAAATCACATATCAGCATCTACTATCAATGATAGAGATGGAGCATACGTTGATGGAAAGTGATGCTAGTTGTGTAGAAATTGTGTTTATACCTGCTTACCTCTGAGCTTTAATTCTTAATCCCAGCCAATCTGAAGCTAAATAGGTAAAGGAATGATGAATCTCAGGTGAACTCTTCAAGCCTTGCTCTCATATCTGGCTGGTGGCAGAAATCAAAGGATTTGCGTAACCCTGAACACATGCCTCCATTCCTGCAGTGTCTTGTGTTAACCAATCAGCAGAAAGCTGGTGAGAGCAGATTCTTCCATGTTTGAAAAGATGGGATTTAAAGACCAGGGAATCGTCAGAGTTGCTTCAGTGCTGGAAGTTGGTTTGATTAAACTCGAGATTGAGAGAAGGGATCTCTTTAAGGAAGAAGGGATCTCTAAGAACTCTGGATAACTTGCCCTGATGTAGCAAGAAAAGATAACCTGCTAGGTGACCAAGAGAAATTTGGAAATCTAATGACGAGGCTGCACACCTGCTCAGATTGTAATAAATGTGTGGTGTTGCATCTTCAGCTATGTTCAATTATTAATTTCTACTATCTGCTCTGTAATGCTGTGTTTTTGTTGGTAGGTAATGTTTAGTCTATATGTATTTTAGAATGTTTATTTCAGTAAAACTCTTTAAATGTGATGCCTTCCATTGGTCTCCAGAAAATTCATGTCTCATTTGAAAAGTTATTGGTCCATATGGGGACTGTAACACTTACCTGGAAAAGCCAATTGACCCTAGAATGGACCAATTGGTGATTATTAACATTGCTGTTTCTTGGAGCTTGCCATGCGCAAATTGGCTGCGTGATTCCAATGTTACAACAGTAACTACATTTCAAAGAGTACTTAATTGACTGTAAAACACTTGGGGACGTCCTGAGGCTATAAAAGGCACTGTAGAATTTTAAGTATTTCTTAATGCTGCAACCTCCCCCCTTATCATCCCAATGCAAATTACTCAACACAGCATTAAATTGAACTAAACACCCAACAGCGATTCTATTTATTTTATTCTATTTATTACATTGCTTACTGTTCCAACAAATGTAATCACCTCAAACGATTCTGTGATTTCTTTTTCAGCTTCTGATCAGCTTGGTTGTAGCTGTTTTTTTCAGCTTCCCTGGGACCTCTCCCTGTAGTGCTCCTCTTGCCAATTGTAGAAGGCGTAAATTATGTGGACTCCACATTTCATTGTAAATCTGGCCTCCTCTGCCTGATTAATGAAGCTGATATTGTGAGAAGATGGGGAGGAGTTGCCATAACAACTACAAACCTTCAGTAATACCAGTTGCCCATAATTGCAGTCGGGCAGAGCAAAGATGCCAAGGTCCTAAATAAATGCATGCTAACCATAGCTATGAAATCTTTCCAGTAGATACTATAAATGGAATAATGTGCTATAATTAATTACTTCAGTGCTTGATTTGTTTCTTTTAAAAGTATCAGAATAAAGCAGTCACTTGGTGAATCTTGTGCTTTGAGCATGTTTTTCATGAAGCTTTTTATTTCACCATATTCCTGATCTCCAGGATTTTTGTGATAATGATCTAGGTGTAACAAACTCAGTTTTGTACTGAGTTAGCAGCTTTACTCGTGCTGGGCAGGGCCTCAGATACTCTGGGTGAAAGTAAGCCTGTTGCACTCCCTTATGACTGTCCTGTCTCTGGTTGAAAATGTCCACCATAGATTAAAGGTTCGCTAAGGTGTAAAACATATGGTCTTGTGCCTCCACTGTGCACATTTCCCTGTCCTGCTCTTGCATCCTTTTCCTCATCAAGCACCTGCATTCTGGCCTGGCCCACTCACCACTACACAGTGCTATCTGTGGTTGGACAGCCTTGTAGAGGGTAAAGACAATGACTACAGATGCTGGAAACCAGATTCTGGATTAGTGGTGCTGGAAAAGCACAGCAATTTAGGATTTTCCTGAGTGACCGAGACCTCCTCGGTAAAATGGCAACTTTCACTGTTGGGAATGGGTGTGGATCACCTGGGAATTAATTCTTAATGGAGCAGGAGGGAGTAAAACAGCATTCGACAGTATAAGTGAGGCTAAAGTAGATTTGATTAGTCTCCCACATGTTTTAGAGCTCTTCCACTTTTTATCTCTTAATGAAAACCTTTCCACTGTTGCTAATGGCTAAAATTACCCTAATTTTTCTTAAAGGCTAGTTATAAAGATATAGGAGAGGGGAAACAGGGCCATTTGATGAGGCAGGGAGGTTAGAGGCAGAAGGCCATGTGGCAAAACCTCTACAAGGCTGGATTAGTGGTGCTGGAAAAGCACAGCAGTTTAGGCAGCATCCGAGGAGCAGTAAAATTGACATTTCGGGCAAAAGCCCTTCATCAGGAATACAGGCAGAGTGCCTGAAGGTTGGAGAGATTTATCATTTATCTCTCATTTATCTCTCCATTAAGAATTAATTCCCAGGTGATCCACACCCATTCCCAACAGTGAAAGTTGCCGTTTTACCGAGGTGGTCTTGGTCACTCAGGAAAATCCTAATTTGAACTTCCACATCTGTAGTGAAAACATGGCCCTTAATCACAACACTTAACTCACCATCAGGAAACTGAGTTCTCAGCCTCAACTGATGAAGGCCATTCGTCCAATGCGTTTCCCTTTCTTGCAGGCTCCACTAAATACTGCTAGTTGGATACAGGATTAATATTGGCAATCCTTTGTTCTTCTTTAAAATGGTCCTTCAGTTTCATAAACAACAGCAACAACAAAGACTGAGATTGCTGGAAAATCTCAGCAGGTCTGGCAGCATCTGTGGAGAGAGTTCAGAGTTAACGTTTCTGGTTCAGTGACCATTCGTCAGAAGTAGTTTGAGATTCATCTGATGGGTCCTAAGTCAGTAACTAACTCCTTGAAGATTTCTGTTCTGTCAGTGGTATCTTAGTTTCATTTCCATAGAAATCCACAAGTGTGAGTGTTATACATCAGTATAAATTACGCAGTGCTCCCATTGGATATAGTTTTGACCATACAGTGTTCACTTTTGTTGGATGAGTAGCCCAGAGATGTCACAGAAGTTTAAGATTTTGAATTTATTCTCATTACATACTCCTGGGGTGATGTTCCAGTGCAGTACTGAGGGAAGACCATTGACAGTGCGCACTTTCAGATCAGTTGCTAAACTACAAACACATCCATCCTCTCAGGTGAATATAAAAGATCGCAAGAAGAGAAGCCAAATTACGTCTGGTGTTCTGGCTGATATTTGTCCTTCAGCCAGTATCATGGAAACAGATTATCTGGTCATAATCTCATTACTGTTTGTGGGAACTTGCTGTGTACAAATTAGCTGCTTTATTTCTGACATTCCAACATTTTAAAAGTGCTTAGACGGCTGTCAAGTGTTTTGTGATATCCCAAGATAGTCGTATGTGCTGTATAAATGTAAGTCTCCTCTTCTTTGACCAAGCATTAAGTCATCTCTCCTGTTGCTCTCTAAAAAGCTCACCTCCAGCTCCTTTTTTTCTCTTTTGTAAAGCACCTTGAGTTATTTTCCTCACGGGAGGAGTTAATGAAAATATGAGTTGTGATAATATGTAAAAACAGAGGATGTTGGAGGTTTGTGGCAGATCAAACATCTGAAAGAGGTAGACAGATTAGCAGTTGTGGATTTTTGTTAACTTTACAAAATTGCATGATCTAATATGCAGTCATTTTATTTCTGACATTTGAAATGTCTGTTCTTTATGTACCTTGGCTCGGAGAATACCTAAGATAAGTGACCTCGAAACTGTGTGAAGCACCGAGCTGTTAAAAGCAATTGAAATAATATCACCATTGAATCTTGTTATGTTAATTGTTAAACATCTCTACCAGATTTTATTCAGCTTTCATGCATTCAAGAATATCCATAACCATCCAAAAGGATGAGCTGCTTCATTGTTAAAGGGATCCTAACTGCATTAGACCAGCTACTCGTGGCAAGAGGTAGAAGTGGCAGCAGGGGATATTGGGTTAGTCACCAAGTCTACTGGCTTGCCATTCTGAGTCACATCATGGTTGGCAGGCCCAAATCATTGGTGGGAAGGGGTAATCCCCATATCAAAAAGTGAGTGGAATATAGACCAACTCGTATTTACACTGACAGAAAATAAGTCAGCGTCTGGTCCAGGAAATAAAATGACTTTGATAGTAAATTCTCTCCAAATCAATTCAAAGGGAAGAAGGGGTGGGCAATTCCTTCCTGCTGCATGATCCCATATATTAGAAAGAAAGAAAAGAAAGCGTACCCTGAAAATAGAAATTACTGAAGAAACTCAGCAGGTCTGGCAGCATCCATGCAGGGAAAACAGTTAGCGTTTCAAGCCCCCTTCTTCAGAGAAAGGGTCCAAGGTCACTTGATTCGCAACGTGACTCTATTTTCTCTACACAAATAGTGTCAGACCTGCTGAGTTTCTCCAGTAATTTTTGTTTGTTGTGAGTTTCAGATCTTCAGCATGTGCAGTTCTTTGTTTAATGAAAGTATAACCTGCTCAGAATGGCGTGAAAGGTAAAAGAAAGCATTCCGAGGATTATGTGAAGCACAGTTACCAGCCTGGGCCAAATGGCCTATCTCCATGTTGTAAAATTCTATGCAATAATTCCTGAAAGATGAATTATGTAAGTGAGTGCCTCCTGTTTCAGGATTTGTCCTGTTTTACATGCAAACTCTGGTGCAAGGTTCAAAATCTTGATCAGTTGCTTTGTACTCCCAGTTAGTGCAGTTTGAAGACTGCCACATAAGTTAGACTCTGCAAATTAAATTCTCTCTCACCAGGTGTAAAATTTGTAATTTTAAATCAAATATCTCTCAGACTTGGACTCGGCAATGGAAGTGTAGTTATTGTTGTATCTTGTTCAAAGGTTAATCCCAAGGAAACTGGAGCCCCTTATCTGGTGAATTACTACTCAGCGTAATAAGCACCATCTGATGGACTTGCAAGATGGAATAAAAGAATCTTCCCATTCTTTTGTATTTCTTGTGGTTCATTCAAGTCACAGTCAAACATCAATTACCGTTTTACTGGGTTTGATTTCTTCAGGTAAGAACCGGATGATATCAATAATCAACATTGGGAGTGCTCCAGTTCCGAACAACCAACAAATTTGGTGTTGCTACCACATTTCCATAGGACTGTAGCATAGGACTGCTGTCTGCCTCTGTGTTCAGTAGGAAGCTGAGTTGACAGCACATAGTGCCGTCGGCCTCCTATTATTACAGGTTGTCGGCCCCCTTGATACGAAAGCTGAACTGAATGTCAAGGGATTGTTGAATCTGATGTTGCATTTTGAACTAGGAAAATGGAATATCAGAGCAGAGAGGGGACTCAAGGCTTACAGATGTGGGACTAATACCAAAGGTGGGAGGGGGAAGAGAATCGCAATGATTCCAAGACAGATACTGTGGGAGCCCTTCGAGAACCATTCTTCTGAGTCAGAGCAGGCCAGAAAGGTCAATTACTGAGGGCTGAGCAGCAGTTCTACAAGGGCTACAATGCCCTCATGCAGGTGTATGCAGCTTCACATAATGTCTCCTACCCACCGCTCCACCAGCTGCTCCATCTGCTCAATGCACCATCACCTCCATCACTTCCTAAAGGCAGCCCCTGATGCGCACGGCACAGGCCAAACACCAAGACACTCCACCTTGCCCTCTCACAAATGCCAATGCTGCTAACTGCACATACACCTCTCTGCCTTTACAAACCTCCAGATGTTCAGCTAAGGCAGTCATGTTACCCAAACAGAGTGCAATGCAATCATTGATGCTCTGCTGTAGGGCAAGATGGCACAGCAGAGAGGGAAACAGAAGAGCTGGCATCCGCACTTAGGGATGACTGCATCTCCCAGGCCCTATAGAGTAGATGGTTCTCTGCATGATGGTAATTGAACTCTCCTGACTTACAATCCTCCCCTTCTTCCAGCTCACCCTCATCCCACCTGGTAGCAATACAACCTGCCAAATTCAAAAACTTCCCACAGCATCACCAACAATATTCATACACCTTGCAGTAGTAGAAGCTCTTTACAAAATAAACTCTTAACTGCAAGGTGGCAGCTGCCTGATAGTCTGAGTAACCCAGGTGCTGCCCTGCTTTTGCAGCTGAGCCCTGATCTTTGCTGAGCGATGTACAAATCCATGCTCTTGACGGGAGTGATCCAATTGTGGGTAATTGGCATCACATCATTGGCTGCATGATGTCAGAATTGCCCTGGCTCAGCCACTTCTGGTACACAGAGAGGACAGCCACAATTGACCCATTCATTATTAGAGAAAGGTGCCTAAGGGCCATGCTAGAGGGGAAACAGCTGCAGCATTAGTGATGAACTTTGCAACTCTCAACTCTTGAGATTGCTTGTGGATAAGATGATTATCTTTGAACTCCAATTAGTCTATTTTTGCATTTCTGAGCTGATACTGAATTCCCTGTTGATGAGAGAAACATGCTTACTTTGTTAGAGATTATCGATGGTTGGAGCATGAGCAAGAGTGTAGTTTGAACCAGCTGGATAACTTTCTGCTGACTGTTGATGGATAATATTTATTTCTAGACCTCCTGATGCAGCATTTGCAGGAGTCACTGGTTTGCTCAGCTGACAGGTGAAAAGAGAATAGCCTGAAAGTCTCTGCTTCCAGTACAGCATTAGCCTTAATCAGGTCCAGTTGATCCATTGCCAGAAACAGGCGGGGTGGAGACATGCCAAAGCAGGAGTGGGAATATTTATGTCCATGCAAGGCCATGGATCCATTGAGTGAAGTGTTAATGTTTTATTTCCAAAGCTTCCTGTCAATAGAAATGTCCCCCCACCCCAAACTCATCTTCAGTTCATTTTGATTGGTTCACCTCATGTCTCTCAATCATCTTCTGCACAGTCCCAGTTTCTTAATGCAATAGGATTGCCAATTCTGGAAGTTTCATCATTTGAGATGCTACCAGCTTATATCCCCTCACACAGAGAAAGTATTAAAAGAAAGTGTACACCCTTTGCTTTGAAGGGAGCTATAAATTGTTCTCTGTTGTAACATGCGTCAGTGTCCTGGAGAATACTCATTCATTCCTGGGCACTCCAGACAATCATGGAGGGTCAGAAACCTTAGAGTACATCAGCAGTCAGGTCAGAGGTTCAAACTCAGAGCGTACACTGCCGACCAGCTGAATAAACCCTTGCGTCTTCATGTCCTGATGTGCAACCACACATCTGGTTGTTTAGACGAATGGCAACACTGAAATTGAAGTGTTACAAAAAAAATGTTAAACCCCACAAGGGTGTACAAGGCTGAATTGAATCAATAGCCTGTCAGTCCCCATCCTTCCATATGTTCGTCTGCTGATCTCTTTGGCTCAAGTAATTTGAAAAATAAACAACCAGTCATGCAAACTTTCAGGTCTTCCCATTTTTTGTAAGTACAGGCAGTCAAATCTCCTTCTGTAAAGCGGTGTTTCAACATCCACTACAAGGTGTTGATAATAATTAAAAAAGAAGGTTGTGCACTTACATTGTATTTAGTCCTTTCCATCTTATTTGGATGCCAACTTTGGATCTTCAGTATACCCCTCTTTCCCATACTTTGGAGGCAGTGACTCGGAAAACAGTTCTGGATCACTTCTTGCACCATCAAATCCTTTTGTTCGTTAATCACTCCCATCATCTATCCTGTTACTCCAGCACCCCTCTGACACCCCCTCTCTTGGCTTAAAAACTCTCACATTTCTGTCTTCCTTCTGTTCTGATAAAAGGCCATGAACCTGAGATGTTAGCATCTCTGCACAGATGCTGCCTGAGCAGCTGAGTAGTTGCATCACTTTGTGTTTTGATTTGAGACTTCCAGCATCCGCAGCATTTTTTTTTAGTATCATCGATTCTCGGGTTCGCTTAGGCTCGACATGGCACCCAAACAATTCTCCTCATGTGAGGGATAACCACAGAATCTAAAGAAAATTGCATTCTGCAGGATGGGGTTCTGACAGGAGTGGGACTTCCAGCTGCTGTTCCATAGCTGCCTCATCCTACATGTCCCTGCATTCTTCCCCACTAAGTTTGCAAGTGAGCTCACGGATTTCACAGGACCCTCCTGTAATTGATGTGGTTGTCCTATGTCCCGGGTGGCTCGCTGCTGGGGCCTCCTCTTTCCCATACTTTGGAGGCAGTGACTCGGAAAACAATTGTGAACCTCTTCTTGTGTTCTGACGATCCTCAACTTTCATGGACACGCAGTGTGCCTTTGCTCACACGCATTGGACTTTGTCCTCCCGATGGCTTATTGTAGCGATCCACTCCCCCCATCCGCTGATACCATCCCACCCACATCATGGTCAGGACAGCACCCCATTCCTACAGACACATCGCTTTCCCTCAAATTGGTGTCCCTTTTATTTTTACCAAGAATTGGCCACCCTGGGTGGGTTACTGACAGGATCCTGTCTACAGGAGAAAGCCCATCAGATAAAACAAGAGCAGGCATCTCCGACAGTGCCCCAGTTCCACAGGCTTTGGACATCCTTCCTCAAGTGTGGTATCCAGAATTGGACACTGTACCATGGCTGAGCCCTAACTACCTACAAGCACTCCATCACAACATTGTAACAATAGTCAGACTAATAATGACCCAACACGGAAAAAGCAGTAAAACCTGCAAATGATGCATCTATCAATTTGGCCCATCATGTGTCCCTCAAATTGGAGCTTAGGCACTCTAATTTCCAGGTAATACTGTCTCTTATACTGGTTTTACTCTCTGGGAAAGAACAGTATTATTTTTGGGAAAAGAAATGTTGTGTTTATACAGTAGTTGTTTATGTATTAGAAAGCTCCATGGTGCTTTATGTGCATGAAGTTACTTTCAAATTGCAATCGTGTTTTGAGAAGAAATAGCAGCGATTTTATACATAGTGAGGTTCCACAAACAGCAATAATTTGAGGGCATCTCATGTTATAAACCACACCACAGTGCTTCTCGAGTGCAGGTTGACAAAAAAAAGGCAGCCTCAGGAAACATTGTCAAATGTTTGTTCAAAGAGGTTGACTTTAGGGCATGAAATGACTCCATGAAGGCCTGTAACCCGTCATGAGGTCACCCTTTAGTTACATGTACATAGCACAAGACACTGATCCAGCTAGCTCACAGTCTACTCCTGGAGGCTCTGATGCTCCTGTTTCTATCTGTCAGCCAGGACTCCCTGATTGGATCAAGTTAGCAACCCCCATCAGGGAACTCATTCTATGATGTCCACCTGGCTGACTTCATTCCAGTCACTAAGTGCACGTGTTAAAGGAAAAGAGCGATGCGGAGAGGTTAAGGGAATTAATCTCTGACATTGTTACTTAGGCGGGGGAAGCCAGAATATGGTGAGGCAAGGGTGGCAAGTGGGAATGTGCAGGAAGCAAGAATTGGAGATATGCAGAGGTCTGGGAAGGTTGTGGGCTGAGGGAGATTGCAGAGGGGCTAAGAGGGTTTAATGCCATGACTTCAGAAGGCAGGGAAGGATTTTGGAAACAAGATATGGGAGCAGTGTCCCAGGCTTCAGAACCTAAGGACATCCTAATTTTCAAGGATTAACAGCAGTGAGTAACTCAGTTGAGCATTGAGTCACTGAGATCTTCTAGTTTATTTAATTTTTATCTATCGATTGTACAGTCTCCAATTAATTGTGTGGACTCCTGTCATATGATGTAAGCTGAGGTAATGTCCTGTGGCTCAATCCAGTTTTGAATTTATACTTGACCATATAATGTGTTTCTCTTAACATGTAAGCAGTGATGACTGTAATGGCTAGAAATCAGTAACTGTCTTAATTTTTCAAACCTCAATTATATGCTTTCAGCCCTGTATCAAGCTTCTCAGTTGGATTTGCTTGTACGCTTTAGTTTTTAAGAGTTTTACCCACTGCCTGTCAATATTGTGGCTGAAGAGTTTTCTGCAAAGCTTCACAGTTCAATAGCAGAATCAGTTGTCATGATTATTGCAACGATATGATGCATGCTGTGTTACAGGATTATAGCCTCTCTGTCACATAGCACATATCTGTGGTGCTGTAAGATGATGTGTTATTGTTTTAGGAAGGAATAATACTCCGAATTAGGGTTTAAAATCCCAGTTTGTTCTGAAAGACTTGAATGAAAACCTTGCATTTGCATTGCACCTTTTATGATTTCAGGGCATTCCAATCTGCTTGACAACCAATGAAATGCTTTTTTGAAGTATAGTTATCATGCAAGGAACAGGCCAGCCAATTGGCACCATGTGAGGTTCCATAAGCTGCAATGTGGTAGCAACCAGATGATCGTTATTTTTAAGTAATATCGGTTGTGAGATGAAGAGTGGCCAAGAGGAGCACAAGGAAGAATTCCCTGACTTATTTAAATTAAGATGTTAGGATATTTGGCATTTACCTGACAGGTGGGGGCCTAAATTTAAAGTCTTTTGCCTATAAGGTGACACTTGGACAGCAGTGCAGCACTCCTGCAGTACTGCACACTGAAATGTTGGTCTGAATGAGTCGCTGGAATGGGATTCATAACTTACTGACTCTGAGATCAAGCACCATCAACTGAACAGTGGCTGAAGCATCCAATTGTAGAATCATGCAGAATGGAAACAGACCCTTCGGTCCAACTCATCCATACGAACAAAGTTTCCCAAACGAAACAAGTCCCACTTGCCTACGTTTGGCCCATAGCCCTCTAAATCATTCCTATTTGTGTATTTATATAAATGTCTTTCAAATGTTGTAACTGCACCTGCATCTACCACTTCCTCTGGTAGTCCATTGCACATATGAACAACTCTCTGTGTGAAAAAGTTGCCCCTCAGGTCCTTTTTTAAATCTTTCTCCTCTCATCTTAAAATTATGCCCTCTAGTTTTGATATCCTCAACCCTAGGGAAAAGACCTTTGCTCTTAACCTTATCTATCCCCCTCATGATTTTATAAACCTCCACAAGATCACCTCTAAACTTCCTACATTCCAGGGAAAAAAGGTCCCAGTCTTTTCCAGCCTCCCCTTATAACTTGAGCCGTCCAGTCCCAGCTACATTCTTATAAATTTTTGTGAACCCTCTCCAATTTAATCATCACCTTCCTACAGGAGGGCGACCAGAACTGTACACAATACTTCAAATGTGTCATCACTAATGTCCTGAACAACCTCAACATGATGTCTCAACACCCATGTTAATTTGTCTGAGCAATGAAGGTAAGCATGTCAAACGTCTTCTTAACCATCCTGTCTACCTCTGGCGCAACTTTCAAAGAACTATGTACCTGAACCCCTCAGTCTGTCTGCAACACAACACTACCCAGGGCCCTGCAATTAACTGTGTAAGTCCTTACCTTGTTCATTTTTCCAAAATGCAATACCTCGCATTCACGTAAATTAAGCTCCATTTGCCACTCTTCAGCCCATTGGCCCAATTGATAAATTGTCACCTTGAGTTTAAGTCTTAAGCCCTGATAAACGTGAACTCAAAGGTGAGCGAGATTATGATTTTGCACCATCAGCCACCATACCCCTTGGTTGTCTCTATCCCCACTTCCAGATCACAGAGGGGTTTGGAAGGGAGTGATGTTGGTGATTGTTCTGCCAACTCACAAAGAACAGGTTACAAATGATCTTGTAAAAGGCCTTTTTGTCAAAGGCCTACTGGAATTTTCCAGTCAGCCTCCAGGTCTCTCTCAGGAAGTGTTGTGCACCTCCCCATACCCCTCCCTTCCAGGTCTGTTGCCAGGAGGCCTACCTCAGACAGACTTTGAGGGCCTCCCTTCCTGCCTGATTTCAGGCAGTCCCAACTCTCTTTCTACACTGGAAAACATTGTACTCACCCCTCCACCCCAGTTTTGAGAGCCTATTTTTTGGCCATGAATTGACCAATTTGGGGAAAAGCATAGCCGGGTGGCTATTACCCAGACCCTAGGGCTTCTGACCCCAGTTTGACCAAAGCCTATGGTAAGTCCTGTTCCTTGACTGAGGAAGCTTTCATAGAATTCCTACTGCTTAATTCAAAGCTGTTTGGTGGTGACATAGCTCTCACAGAATAGAGGAAGAGTTATCTTTCAGTGCTCCATCCAGCTACATTTTCAATTAGCAGTTGATGGAAAACCAAAAGAACCTGTCGTTTATCTCATGTTTAGCTCCTGGCGTCAAACAAAGCCTTGCATTAGGCACAGGCCACATCTACTCTGATTACCCACCTGAATTATTCTCTCACAACAGCCTTTCATAGACAGCTGGAGCCTTGAAAAGCTTTTGCTTATCAGTGAATTTATGGAAAGAATCTGTCAGCATTATTATTTAAAAGCTGGTTTGAGGGAGATAACTCCAAAAAGAAAGATTTAGTGGAATGTTATTGTTTTCTCCAGCTCATAACTTGAAGATGCCTTTCACCCCAGTACATTGCCTGCACCTTGCTAACGAATACATTTCATGGATATGTTTGTTCTGTAATGCTCAGGATTTGCACCCAGAATCATAGAGATGTACAGCATGGAAACAGACCCTTCGGTCCAACCCGTCCATGCCGACCAGGTATCCCAACCCAATCTAGTCCCACCTGCCAGCACCTGGCCCATATCCCTCCAAACCCTTCCTATTCTTATACCCATCCAAATGCCCCTTAAATGTTGCAATTGTACCAGCCTCCACCACATTCTCTGGCAACTCATTCCATACACGTACCACGCTCTGCGTGAAAAAGTTGCCCTTTAGGTCTCTTTTATATCTTTCCCCTCTCACCCTAAACCTATGCCCTCTAGTTCTGGACTCTCCAACCCCAGGGAAAAGACTTTGTCTATTTATCCTATCCATGCCCCTCATAATTTTGTAAACCTCTATAAGGTCACCCGTCAGCCTCGGATGCTCCAGGGAAAACAGCCCCAGCCTGTTCAGCCTCTCCCTGTAGCTCAGATCCTCCAACCCTGGCAACATCCTTGTAAATCTTTTCTGAACCCTTTCCAGTTTCACAACATCTTTCCGATAGGAAGGAGACCAGAATTGCACGCAATATTCCAACAGTGGCCTAACCAATGTCCTGTACAGCCGCAACATGACCTCCCAATTCCTGTACTCAATACTCTGACCAATAACTGAAAGCATACCAAACGCCTCCTTCACTATCCAATCTACCTGCGACTCCACTTTCAAGGAGCTATGAACCTGCACTTCAAGGTCTTTGTTCAGCAACACTCCCTAGGACCTTACCATTAAGTGTATAAGTCCTGGTAAGATTTGTTTTCCCAAAATGCAGCACCGTGCATTTATCTGAATTAAACTCCATCTGCCACTTCTCAGCCCATTGTCCCATCTGGTCCAGATCCTGTTGTAATCTGAGGTAACCCTCTTTGCTGTCCACTACACCTCCAATTTTGGTGTCATTTGCAAACTTATTAACTGTACCTCTTATGCTCGCATCCAAATTATTTATATAAAATGACAAAAAGTAGAGGGCCCAGTACCGATCCTTGTGGCATTCCAATGG
Organism: Chiloscyllium plagiosum; assembly: GCF_037043375.1. Taxonomy (NCBI): domain Eukaryota; kingdom Metazoa; phylum Chordata; class Chondrichthyes; order Orectolobiformes; family Hemiscylliidae; genus Chiloscyllium; species Chiloscyllium plagiosum. The sequence goes on from NW_028270145.1 coordinate 29,938,440, forward strand.
TCACAGGCCTCCAGTCTGAAAAACAACCCTCCACCACCACCCTCTGTCTTCTACCTTTGAGCCAGTTCTGTATCCAAATGGCTAGTTCTCCCTGTATTCCATGAGATCTAAGCTTGCTATTCAGTCTCCCATGGGAAACCTTGTCGAACGCCTTACTGAAGTCCATATAGATCACATCTACTGATCTGTCCTCATCAATCTTCTTTGTTACTTCTTCAAAAAACTCAATCAAGTTTGTGAGACATGATTTCCCACGCACAAAGCTATGTTGACTATCCCGAATCAGTCCTTGCCTTTCCAAATACATGTACATCCTGTCCCTCAGGATTCCCTTCAACAACTTGCCCACCACCGAGGTCAGGCTCACCGGTCTATAGTTGCCTGGCTTGTCTTTACCGCCCTTCTTAAACAGTGGCACCACGTTTGTCAACCTCCAGTCTTCCGGCACCTCACCTGTGACTATCGATGATACAAATATCTCAGCAAGAAGCCCAGCAATCACTTCTCTAGCTTCCCACAGGGTTCTCGGGTACACCTGATCAGGTCCTGGGGATTTATCCACTTTGAACTGTTTCAAGACATCCAGCACTTCCTCCTCTGTAATCTGGACATTTTGCAAGATGTCACCATCTATTCCCCTACAGTCTATATCTTCCATATCCTTTTCCACAGTAAATACTGATGCAAAATATTCATTTAGTATCTCCCCCATTTTCTGTGGCTTCACACAAAGGCTAACCCTGTTCATCCATTGCTGTCTGCTCGCTGACTAATATCAGCTTCCAGTCTGACAATGCCTCAATATTCAAATGATCATTCATACATCTGAACACATCCATGCTCTCAACCCTCACTATTTCTGTAATCTCCTTCAGTCCTACAATCCTTTGAGATCTCTCAGTTCTTTTCCATCCCATCGCCATTGGTGGCATTGAATTCAGCTACCTATTAGGCCACTGTTGGAATATTACATGCAGTTCTGGTCTCCTTCCTATCGGAAAGATGTTATGAAACTTGAAAGGGTTCAGAAAAGATTTACAAGGATGTTGCCAGGGTTGGAGGATTTAAGCTAGTGAGAGCTTGAATAGACTAGGGCTGTTTTCCCTGGAGTGTCGGAGGCTGAGGGGTGACCTAATAGAGGTTTATAACATCATGAAGGCCATGGCTAGGATAAATAGACAAAGTCTTTTCCCTGGGGTGGGGGAGTCCAGAACGAGAGGGTATAGGTTTAGGGTGAGAAGGGAAAGATATAAAAGAGACCTACGGGGCAACATTTTCACGCAGGGGGTGGCATCTTGAATGAGCTGCCAGAGAATGTGACAGAGGCTAGTACAATTGCAACTTTTAAAAGGCATCTGATGGGGCATATGAATAGGAAGGGTTTGGAGGGATATAGGCCAGGTGCTAGCAAGTGGGACTAGATTGGGTTGGGATATCTGTTCGGCATGGACGGGTTGGACTGAAGGGTCTGTTTCTGTGCTGTACATCTCTATGACTCCACACCCTATGCCTCAACCCTTTTCACCTTTCTGAAGGCACTTCTGAAAAACTATAGTCCTAATGTGTTCTTGGGCGATTCAGTGTTAAACTTTGTTTGTAACAGTCCTGTGAAGCCCGTTGGGAGTTTCATTAGGAAACAATAGCACATCTTTTGAAGGATGCTGGAGAGGGGGGAAATCATTGAGGGTGGAAGTCACTCTTTAAGAAGTCCAGTGATTGGAGTCTTGTTTTAAACTGGAGCCTAATTGCGGAAATCAACCGTTGGGGGAGGGGATCATGTTTGTGGGAGGTAGGTAGGCATGGAAGGTAAAAGTCATTCTTGAAAGAGGAATGTAATGATCGGAGTCATCCTTTGATGGAGACTTCGTCAGCGGGTGGTAACATCAAATCTATGAGAAATGGAAAGGTCACTTTGGCATCCAGCAGCTGGAGAGCCCGTCCCGATTTAGTTTGTTTTAAATATTTAAAATGCCATGCTGTGAGGGTTTATGAATCTGTACATCATTACAGCTCTCTTATTAGGAGTCATCTCTCAGGTGGAATGATGGACGTAATGCTGTATTGCCTTGAATTGTTCTTTGGGCAGTGCATTTTGTCATAACTTAGGACTCTTTCATCCAGTCAACTGGATTGTTATTTGACAGCTGCTTTTAGGTGACTTTTCAGTCTCCATTTGTGAATTGAATCTCAAATATTTTGGACTGATACTAACCCAATACTTTATCATTAGACACTAAGGTAAGACTTGGTGCTGCTGAACCCTAGATTGTGAGTTAATGCGTGATTATAACCACAAGAAAATATTTTTCAATTCAATATTTTGTCAAATACTTCCCACATCCTCTTTGAAGACAGACAGTTATTCTCAGAGCAATGACTTTCTTGAAAGTAGAGTCCCAGGTAGATAGGATAGTGAAGAAGGCATTTGGTATGCTTTCCTTTATTCATCAGACCATTGAATATAGGAGTTGGGAGGTCATGTTGCAGCTGTACAGGACATTGGTGAGGCCACTTTTGGAATGTTGGGGGCAATTTTGGTCTCCTTCCTATCGGATGTTGTGAAACTTGAAAGATTTATAAGGATTTTGCCAGGATTGGAGGATTTGATCTATTGGGAGAGGCTGAGTAATCTCTCTATTTTCACTCGAGCATCAGAGGCTGAGGGATGACCTTATAGAAGTTTATAAAATCATGAGAGGCATGGATAGGATAAATAGACAAGTTCTTTTCCCTGGGGTGGGAGAGTCCAGAACTAGAGGACATAGGTTTAGGGCAACAGGGAAAAGATATAAAAGGGATCTAAGGGGCAACTTTTCACAAAGAGGGTGGTGCATTTACGGATCAAGCTGCCAGAGGAAGTGGTGGAGGCTGATACAATTACAGCACTTAAAAGGTATCTGGATGGGTACATGAATAGGAAGGGTTTAGAAGGATATGGGCCAAGTGATGACAAATGGGACTAGATTAGGTTAGGATATCTGGTCAGCATAGACAAGTTGGACCGAAGGGCCTGTTTCTGTGCTGTACATCTCTATGACTATCTCCAGGCCCCTTTCCCAATTGCTTGTTCTCTATTTTAGAGCTGGGTATTTGAGACCAGATCAGTTATTTGATTACGGAGAATGATCTTTGTTTGACCTGTAAAATGCATTCATTTTACAGCAAGCGAGAGTTGCTGGGGAGGAAATGGGCATAATGGTAAGTTACCAAGCGTGTCCAAAATACTAGAGTTGCTTGTTCTCCCTTATGCAGCCTATTGAATTGGTTAAGGGGGTCAATAAAGGGCCCCTCTCTCAAATGATATTTCCAGGCGACAAAGCTGTCCCCACCATTGTTGAAACGTACCCAGAGAAATGGGCCATGAGAAATGGGATGACCTCCCATGGCAGATCAATCTCTGCTTTTTCCAATGATGTAAAGTTAACACAGATGCAAACACATCCCCTCCTTCAAACGGGGGAATCGTCCTGCAAATAACATCTTCTAGCTTCTGTGACTATTTTACTTACTTAAATTTTGAAAATGCTGAGGGTTGTCTCCATTTGGCAGCACCATTTCTCTCCCTCGCTTATCTGTGGCTCTCTCAAAGCTGGCATAGCCTCCCATAGGACCTCTCGTGACAGTAGTTCTCCTGCCATCCTTAATTGGTCAGTGAGAATGCAGCCATTAATTGGCCAATCTTAGAAGAGAATTGTCTTGTGACTGTTCTCAACAGGGTTGACATTTGATCCCAATGTCAGGGTCACGATCTTGCGCAGAAAGTCGTCTTTGGTCAGATAACACACACACATGATACATCTTGTGGCATTTATTCCCTTAAAGATGCTACATCAGTGCAAGTTGGTGTCACTTGTTATCCTCTTTTTTTTCCTAGCTGACCGTATACTGTTTATGATGAATCCTATTTTGTACTGAGTGTTTCTGTCTTAACCTGCATTTACTCACTAGAACCATGAAGCATTGTTACAGTTTGTGTTGCTAACAACAATTCCACAGATCTCTTGATAGCAGGATATACCTCATCTGGTTGGTCAGCAGGTGGGCCTAAAGGGTTTTAATCTGAATGTGGCCTCCTGTACACATGCACCATATGTGCAGTTTGGCTGACTGCAGTGCAAGCCAGAACGATGAACTGAAGAATGTAGCGCCATAGCTGAAGCTCATGATAAAGTCAGAATTTGATGTCTGGAATCCTGTTGTGATATTTATACTGTTGCAGCAACATCATAATCTGCGGTATTCCAACAGTTCATGAGGGCCACTGAAAGCTCAAATCTGTTTTGTCCTTGGCTGCAACACTGTGCAATTTCCAGTTTGCACAGGACAGTCAATATTAGGCAAATCCTAGGCATTAGATTTACAATCCTGAGCAGAACATAGAGTGCATAATCCATGCCAAAAATACAAGCACGATTGGAAATGAGCCAACTGAGACCATTCCTTGGGCCACATGCTAATTGTCCCCAGTGCTGACATATTTAACTCGCTGCTTTTGTATTTATGCCTCCTTTCCTGGCTCTGTTTCTCTTTCCTCCTTTTCTATCTGTATCTTTCTTTTATTACTTGCTGAAAAATAAGAATCCCGATCCTTGGCTTCACAAGTGGCATCGATGAATAGAAAAGAACACGGAAGTTATTGCTAAATCTTTATAAGTTCACTGCTGAGCTGTCAGCTGTGGTCTTCCATCCAAGTCTAAATGCCATACCTTAGGAAGGATGTCAAGGCTTTGCAGAGGATGCAGAAGAGATTTACTGGAATGGTACCAGAGATGAGTGAAATATCCATTATGTAGGGAGCTGGAATTGTTTACCTCGAAGCAGACACAATAAAAAGGAAATAAAAGCAAAATACTGCAGGTGCTAGGGATTCTGAAATAAAAACAGAAAGTGCTGCTGTAGACATTCCACCCAGATGCCCAATCAGCTGAGAGAAACCAAGTCAGTGTTTTGGGGCCAATATGGGCAACCAAAGAAGAGTGATATTAGACTCGTAACATTCACTGTTTCTCTCTCCACACATGGTGCCAGACCTGCTGATTTTTCTCCACCTCATGAGGTTTTTATTGATGTAAAAAGGAAGATTGAATAGAGGAGTTCAAAATAGTGAGGGATTTTATTGAAACAAAGGGAGAGAAACAATTTAAACCGGCAAGTTTGTTCAGTTAGTAGATGGCAAATATTTCGAATTATTATTGGTAAAAATAAAGCTAAGGAAAATATTGGAAGCATTTTGTTTTTGGGATGCGGAATATGAAGATTTCCTATCGAGAGATTTTCCCATCTGCTGATCGAGTTCACTGCAGGTGTCATTCAGTCTGCTATTATGTGTGACAAGAAACAGAAGGATTGTTTCTGCACTTCAAAGACTAGACTGAGGTGATGATGGGTTACGTCTCAGAAAGTGAGAATTTTACAAACTATACACTTGGGGCTAAACCTTGATGATTCTACACTCTCAGGTCAAAAAGTTGACCACTGAAAATGGAGGATTGGAAAATCACGCTCAAGCAACTTGTGCTTTTCTGCCCAATTAAAAGTAGTGGCCAGAGTATTATGAGCTGTATGTGTGTGACTTCCCAATTTGTGCTATCAAGGGCAAGGCTCCACAGGAGGAAGTATGAGTTCAAATCCCACTGCAGCATCTCCAGAATTTAAAATTGATAAAGTAAAATTGAAAGAAGATGCTCTTATTCATACTGGTGATCTTGAAACTACCAGGTATTTCAATGGAGGAAAAGAAATCTGTTTTATTATCCCCCTTTAAGGAAGCAAATCTGCCACCTGTATCCTGTCTGGTCTGCATAAGACACCAGACCCACTACAGTGGGTTGACTTTTAACTGCCCTTTGAAATGGCCAAGTAAGCCACACAGTTGTATCAAATCAGCGCACAAAGTCTGAGAACATCATATTAAGTACCCAAAACAACACGTGCAAGTATCAGTCTTGGAGACAATGGAAATTACATCAGTCTGCTTGTAATTCACACAAATCAACGTTGGTTGATAAGGAGAACTGGTAAATGTGGTTTACTCAGACTTACAAAGGCATTCATTAAAGTCCCATTTAAAGGACTAGAATGCAAAATTAAAACACGTAGGATTTGATATATTCTGACATGTTTAGAGAACTAATTGACAGACAGGAAACAAAAAATAAACAGATCTTTCTCAAGTGGTGGCCAATGCCTAACAGTGTACCATAGGGTTTCATTAATTCATAATATACTTGGATTTAGATGAGGGAACTAAATGTGATACAGGTACACAATACTTTATTCGAAATCCTTGGGGCCAGGTGTTTATCAGAATTCAGAATTTTCAGATTTTGGATTAAATTATATTTTCACAGGGAAATAAAAAGAATTTTACCCAACAGTAGATGCATGTGTGAATAGTACGAGCGCTGAGACACAATTGACACCTACCAGTGCTGGGCCACACCACCACATCACATCTGAGTGACATGGTTCGAGTACGTGTGCAGTTGGGTCACCTGTTCGCACACCAAAATGACACTCTGCATTCCACGAAAAATATTTTGAATTTTGGAGCTTTTTGAATTTCGGATAAAGGATTGTGCACCTGTATCTCCAAGTTTGCAGGCAACACAAAGTTGGGTGGAAGAATGAACTGTGAGATGGCTCAGTGTGATTTGGATAAATTGAGTGACCGGGCAAATGCATGCTAGATGAAGTATAATGTGGATATATGGGAGATTATTCATTTTGGTAGCAAAAACAAAAATGTGGGTTACAATTTCAAGGCCAATAAGTTGGGAAAGGGAGAGATACAGCAAAACCTGTGTGTCCTTCTACATCAGTCACTGAAAATAAGAATGCAGATGTAGCAAGTGATGAAAAAGACAAATGGTATGCTAGCCTTCACGGTGAGAGTATTTGAGTTCAGGAGCAGGGATGTCTTACTACAGTTGCACAGGACTTTGATGACACCACTTCTGAAGTATTGTGTGCAGCTTTGATCTCCTTATCTGAGGTAGGATGTTCTGGCTATGGAGGGAGTGCAGCAGAGGATTACCAGACTAATTGCTAGGATGGCAGGACTGACATATAAAGAGAGACTGAATCATTTAGGACTACCTTCACTAAAGTTTAGAGAACAAAAGGGATTTCATAGAAAGTTATAAAGCGCTGACTGGACTGGACAGGGTAAATCCAGGAAGGATGTTCCTGATGACCAGGAAGTCCAGAACCAGGGGTCACAATTTAAGGATACAGAGTAGGCCGTTTAGAATTGAGATGAGGAGAAATTTCTTCAACCAGAGAGTGCTGAGCTCTGTGGAATTCTGTGTCATAGAAAACATTTGAGGTCAGGATATTGAATATTTTCAAGAAGAAATGAGTTACAGTTCTTAGAAGTAAGGGGATAAAATGGGTTGGGGGACAAAGTGGGAATAGGATACTGTGGTGTATGATCAGCCAAGATCGTAATGAAAGACAGAGCAGGCTCGAAGGGCCAAATAATTTACTGATGCTCCGACTTTCCATGTTTTCAAACTGCTTTTGGCAGATCAGGGGAGATGCATTTTTGACTGCAGACCTGGAACCAGTTGGAGAAGTTACTCTCTCTAAAAGACGATGTGGACTGCAAATGCTGGAAAAATCAGTGTTGATAAAGCCTGGCACTGGAAAAGTCACAGTTACTGTCTCTGCCTCTCCTGAAGAAAAATAGCCAATCAAACAGAACTGTTTGGAGAGGGGCAGCAAGGCAATGAGAATTCAGAAAGCATATCTGCAATATTCACTACAACCAATAGTTTAATACACTAACTAAACAACCGTGGTTTCGGATTAAAATCTTGTGTTTCAAAGACACCTGAAGAATATATATTCCTTTCATCTTTTTGTTTTTATTGATTTTAGAGAGTCCATGATGACAGTTATCTAAATGCAACCAATGATTTGTAGCAGTTTTCTGGTAGTTTTTGTTTTCATTCACCCATGTAACGTGTTCATCACTGGCTAAGCCAGCATTTATTGCCCATCCCTACTGTTGCTGAGCTGCCTTCTTGAACAGTTGCAGTTCATCTGCTAAAGGAGTGGAATTCCAGGATTTTGACACAGTGACATTGAAGGTTTGGTGATATGTTTTCAAGTCAGCATGGTGAATGGTTTGGAGGGGAACTTGAAGTCAGTGGTGTTCTCTTGTATCTGCTGTCCTTGTCCTTCTAGATGCTAGTGGTCGTGGGTTGGAAGGTGCTAAGGATCCTCAGTAAGTTGATGCCTTGGGTTTGTTGGATTTGATAAGTATTGTATTTTACTAATAATAAATTCCTTAATTAGATTTTTAAAAACTTACAACTGTGACAATTTTGAGTGCTTCATTGATCCTGGAGCTTTTCTATAGAACGGAGGAGTAGACACAGCACAGCCCTATGTCCCATATATCTTGGAATCTTTCAAGGTAGTATGTGGTGCCAGTTGTCTTTGTTCTTCACTCAGGCTAATGTAGGGGAACTTCTGGACTTGCCTTAGGAAGACAGTGGTTTGTCCCACTTGTCTGTTCTTGCACCTTCCTCCCTGCCCATCCCTGTTTTAGATTTTTTAGATTAGATTACATTACAGTGTGGAAACAGGCCCTTCGGCCCAACAAGTCCACACCGACCCGCCGAAGCGAAACCCACCCATACCCCTACATTTACCCCTTACCTAACACTACGGGCAATTTAGCATGGCCAATTCACCTGACCCTGCACATCTTTTGGACTGTGGGAGGAAACCGGAGCACCCGGAGGAAACCCACGCAGACACGGGGAGAACGTGCAAACTCCACACAGTCAGTCGTCTGAGGCGGGAATTGAACCTGGGTCTCAGGCGCTGTGAGGCAGCAGTGCTAACCACTGTGCCACCGTGCCGCCCACGTTAGTATAACTTATTATGGTGGTTGGCCATCAATGCTGTGCCAATGACCTCTCTAACACCTTTTGGTCAATAATCATGGGCCAGTACAACCCATTGTCCCCTTGTCCATATCCATTTGAGCATTAGTCTTCATTCCTTCTAAGAACTAAACCTTTTTTTTGAAGACAATATACTGATAATAGGATACATTTGGCAACAGATAAATTGTTGACGCTAATTCAGTGAGCATCATGACCTCCCATTTTTCACACCACCCTTCCCTTTTTGTTTTTCCCTGCTAGAATTTTGACAAGTTAAATACTGCTGTAATCACTGTAAAATCAAATCTCATTCTAAGGAAATTCAGATTTTAAGTGAATCCAATCTTGGACCTATTGGACACTATCCCTCTTGTACTTTGTACTTGACTGTATATGCTTGAAGTCAGGATTTTGTTATTTTTCTCAGAGTTAGCAAATTTGCTCTTCATTTATTTGAAGTGAACCTTCTTTTTGGTTTCTTGCCGCCACAGTGGAAATCTATTTACTACGTTTTAATTGGACAGAGGATAGCCTCACACTAAAAGATCATAAATATTTGTTGTGGCCAACCAGATTAACAAAGAAGAGAGGAGCCAAATCATGTATCCTCTTACAGTGGTAAAATATCTGCCAGACCAGGCCTGAAGGAGGTGGGAAGACAACCAGCATAAGGGGAATTTGCTTCACTTCCTCCTCACCAACCTACCTGTTACAGACTCATCTATCAGTGTTAGAATGTAGACAGAATCCCGTCTTCATACTGAGGAACCTCTCTAACATATTGTCTGGCATTGGCACTGTCACTGCTAAATGTGATAGATTTGCAATAGATCTAGCATCTCAAAACTGATCATCCGTGATTTGATGTGGTCCACAAGCCGCCAATCTTCAACCAATTCAGTTCAATGACCATGATAAGATCAAAAGGCTGTGTGTAATGAATACAGTGTGTGCTGTAGATCCTGACAACCTCTCCCAGATTTCATGCTTGAAAACCTGTGTTCCACAATTCCACACCTCCAGCAAACTGTTCCAGTGTGGCAAAACTTTGGCATCTTCCTGATAAAGCGGAAAATTGTCCAGGTGTGTCCTGGCCATGTGCAACGGGACCAATCCAATCAATCATCAGCAAAGTGATGGAACAATCGAAAGTGATATCAAGCACACTTATTCACCAGCATTGGAATGCTCACTGCTTATGTTCTACCAGAACCCTTAGCTGCATGTTTCTTTGCAGCATTGGTCCAAAATGGGAAAAAAAGCAACTGAATTCCAGGGATGGAGGATGACAGTATTAGATGTGGCACCTGGAAACTAGAGCAAAATGGAAGTCAGCAGGAAATACTACCTCTGGCAATTACCCCTCCAAATTGCACTGTCCTTCCTTGGAACTATATTGCTGTTCTTTCTTCATTGGGGCAAAATGTTGTTCCTCCCTCCCATACACTTATACCCCAGAGTCTGCAGCTCACCACCACTTTCTCAAAGGAATAGGCAATAGGTGCTGGCCTTGCCAACACCCCATGAATGAATTTAAAAAGAAAACTTTCTGTTACTAGATCTAATATCTCACAATGTGGTTTGGAGTCATATTTTGCCTGATGACTCTTGGGTGTATAGGTTTGGAATGTTTCACTACATTGAAAGTTCTATCTAAATTCAAGTTGCTGTTGTTGCTGTGTGCTATTCCAGCCTCCTTTGCCTCTGTTTGCAGCTCACAGCTTTGTAGAAATAGGAAATTCTTGCATATTACTTTTAAATTAATACACAGAACGAAGGTGCACAGATGCATTACATCAAATGATAGATAATGCACCCTGTTTCCATTATTTAATTACTCATCAGGTAAGTTTACTGCTTTATGAAGCCCATTAATCAGTAAGTAACCAACATAATTCTTTCATTCCGCTACATGGAACTTTATAGTATTGATAATTAAACTATATATTACGTTAGAATGACTTTGGATATCATTTCATCTGTTAGTCGCGGGTGGCAAATCAAGTGAAGCTTCCAAAATTTGAAAGTAATAGATTCACCATGACGTTGGATCATAAAAATATCACACATCAGCAAGAATTTAGCAATGGCCAATCCTTTCCCATTTTGAAAACCACAGTAACGGATAGATTTGATTAATTGTAACAATCACATGGAATAGCTGCTGTCATAAAATCATAGCAATATGATGCTGTACTATATTTCCTGCCACCTCCCTCATTACTTTTGCAAATGGCTTATATTTAAATCAATGAAGGGTTGCATTAGACTGCCTCACTGTGCGACATCTCGCTAATAACAAAATCTGTCCTCCCCCATGTAGTGTTCTTCCCATTTCTATTTTCCTTTATGCTTATGAGGCTCAGGAATTATGAACTGTGGTGGGGCTAGTGTCCCAACAGCTCTGTTATAATTTGAGTGTGTGTTTAGGTGGCATACATTACAAATAACCTGTACATTACAGGCCACCTGGTCCCCTTGAGCTTGCCCTGCCACTCGATCCCCGAATACCCACTTTCAACGCAGATTCTTTCATACCCTCGCCAGGCAAAACTCTCATTTTTCTTAGCTTTGAAAATTTCAGTTGACTCACCATCTGTAACTGCTTAGGGAAATTAATTCCTGATTTCCTTAACATTTTATATGAAATATATCATTTGCAAACGGATGTGTTCGAAGTTTAAGATGATGCCCTTTGTTCTACGTTGCCCCACGGGTGGAAATACATATGAATTAGAAGGAGTGGGGCTGAATGGCCAAAGATGCTGTGCCATTTGGCAAGATAATGCTGATCTAATTGTAACCTCAACTCCACATTCCTGCCTATCCCGACAACCTTTAACCTTTACCTTCATCACGCTCTGGGAAAGAGTGTGCCAAAGGCTGTCAATCATTGGAGTGAAAAAAAAAATTCTCCCTGTCTCTATCCTCAATGGGAGACCCCTTATCTTTAAACCCCAATTTCACAACTTTCCCACAAGTGAGAGCATCCTGTCAGTACCCAGCCTGTCAAGTCCTCTCAGGATCTTGTATGCCTCAGTACGATCATTTTTAAACTACACTTGTTCCAGTCCCACCAGGTCCAAATTCTCCAACCACCCCAATCCCAGGGTGCCAGCTGAGTGAACATTATCTGAATTATTTCAAATGCATTTATGTCCTTTCTTAAATAAGGAGACTAAAGTCGTACACAGTACTCTGGATGTATCTTCACCAACTGTGAAAGCATATCCCTATCGAATTTCCAACTTTATACAGCTGTCGGTATAAGTTATGTTTGAATATGTTTTGATTTTTTTTGGGGGGTGATTCTGTCCTGCACCCCTTTCAGAGGTCAGCATTTCTTTCCTGAGGTCATATGGGCAGGGAGCAGAGGGATACAGATCCTTAGAAAATAGGTGACAGGTTTAGATAGAGGATCTGGATCAGCGCAGGCTTGGAAGGCCAAAGGGCCTGTTCCTGTGCTGAAATTTTCTTTGTTTTTTGTTCTTTGGTCTGTTTCCATGCTGTACATCTCTCTGAGTCTATGACCCTCCAAATTGACCCAGTGGTTCCTAACCCGACTTTTTGAATAACCAATATTAGATGCTGGGTTAATAGCTCAAACAAAAGACCTACCAATTTATTAACAATGTAGTAACTTAAGCAGAGCAAAGCTAAGCAACAAGATAATCTAATTAATGTCTAAGATTTAAACCCAATCCTCTTTAATTCTAGCCCCAACTCTCTCACAAAGACAGACAGGCACCGTTAAGGAATAAATTAAAATGGAAAAATAAATGAGATGTAACTGGACAGTTCACTTAAGTGGTTTCCACAATCCATAACATCAATGGCATATGGGATTATATCATGCTTGGTTTCTGATGACACTGATGCATGCAGATAGCTTCCACTAGGCTCCAAGGAATATTCATTTAATTGTTATAACTGAAATTCTACTCTCCAAACTTTTAAAAAAAATGACAATGAGAGGGCAACAAGGGAGCAATCAAATCTCTGTCTTGTATCATTCATAGGCACAATCTTTCTGACTTAAATACAGTGCAAAATTATTTAAAACTGGCGCATCCAATAGTCTGACCACCTCCCCACGAAGTCCCCATTACCATTCATAATCTGTTATCTGCTTGAACGTAAGGCCTCTCCGGCATCCAGACATCTACACAGCACTTCTTTAAACAACAAACAACCTGCTATTAACTTTCAGGGCTGGCGTCATGAGCACGTAACAGTTTGTCTGTTCTCTTGTTTTAAACAAGATGTTGCTCACAATCCAAAGATCACCTTCAGCTCTTAGTTCACCAATAACCACAAAGCTGAAGTGATAAAAAGAATTAAATAAAACAATGAAAAATCAGCAAGTGTTCTGACACTGAAATTAGGATTGAGGCAAATGAAGTCATGTCCAACAATGGTAGGGAGGAAAAAAATCAAAAGCCAGAATTGGAAGAGCACAGGGATGTAGGAGAATTGTAGGGCTGGAGGAGATTGCAGTGATGGTACAGGGCAAAGTCGTAAAAGAATTTGAACAAGAGGGATGAATGTTTTAAATTCAAAGCATTGCTAGATCAGTACCCAATGTCGACCAGTGGGTGCAGGCATGATGAGTGAATGACACTTTGTGCAAGTACAGTGAAAGTAAGAGTTTAAACTTATGCCATCATTGCGATTCTTGATACAATTTGGCATGATTGACCTTACTATCCTTCTCAAACATCTCTCCTATGTCTTTTATTGGATGACACTGTACTTCCCTGGTTTATTAGCTCACCTGTATCCATTCTTATGTATCAATAGCAGCTTCTAAATCATCTGAAATAGTTTCTTCCTCCCAAATTGTTACCCCTGTGACATTCCGTAAGGCTTCCTCCAATCGCTCATCTCTGTGCTGCTCCCTCAGCAACATTAACTGACAGCACAAATTCAGATTTCACAGGCATAAGGTGACTCTGACTAACTCTTGAGCCCTCTGTTGCCTTTGATTTGCATTCTGTCTGCATGATATGTATGATTAGATGATTAGATGTCCCTCTCCCTGACATCAGTCTGAATTAGTCATATTGTCCACAAGCTTGGCATTTTGTTTGGTTCCACATACTTTAGACCATATATCTGCTTCAACACCAAAACTACTTTCTCCCACCAGTCACCAAACTCTGCCCCTGCTTCAGCTCATTGGCTACTGAAACTCTCATCTCTGCCTCTAGACCTGATTATTCTAATACTTTGAATTTGCCTGCTTTCTTCCACCCTGCAAAAACTGGCATTGATCTGTAAACTCTATGCTTGTAGCTCAACGTTGACCACGTTCTATTCACCTGTCACATCTGAGCTTGCTTGACCTTTTGTTGGCTCCAGGATGTCTATGCTTTAATTTAAAATTTGCATCAGATCTTTTCATGGCTTCTTCCCTGTCACTAACTCTGTAACCTCTTGCAGCCCTAAATATGGAAGCATACAAAATAGGAGCAGGGGTTGGCTATTCAGCCCATCAAGCTACCATTCAATATGATCATGGTCGATCCTCTATCTTAACACACTACTCCTGCTCTCTCCCCATATCCCTTGATGCCATTTTAGTCTAGAAATATTTTTTTTTCTTAAATATCTCCAGTGACTTGACCTCCACTACCTTCTGTTGTAGAGAATTCCACAGGTTCACCATCCTTTGAATGAAGAAATTTCTTTTTATGTCTAAATGGCCTACATGTGTCCAGAGACCAAGACACCCTGTTCCGAACACCCCCTCCCCCACTTAAGAGAATGACATCATCCCTTTATCCAGTTTATCCAACCCTGCTCTCATATTATATGTTTCATTCAGATTCTTTGTCATTCATCTAAATCCCAGAGAACACAGGGCTAGTCAACCCAATCTCTCGTTCTACAACTATCCTGCTATCCCAGAAATCAATCTGGCAAACTTCACTATGCTTGTTCAATGTCCTTTCTTAAGTAAGGAGGCCCAAATAAGACTCAAGATTTCTGTGCCCTTCCAATCCTGGCCTCTTCTGTCTCCCAAATTTTATCAAGCCATAATCAGAAGCAAGTTTTCAGCTGCCGAGGTCCGAACTTAACCTGTAAAGCCTTCCCTGATTACACTCCCGTGAAGCGCTTTGGTTTGTTTTGTTGAGTGGCACTGTACAAATGCGAGTGGTTATTGTGATTTTTTCTAAATTAATGGAAGAAAGACTTTGCATGTTCAAATTGTTAATTTGCCTTGGCTTAAAGTGAGCATGCTCTCTGTGTGCTGGCTAGCCCACTCCCTGGCTCCATTAAAAGCCCTTTGCTGCCAGGCAGCCATCTGGCCTGCTGTTCCTCTCCCAAACTCCCTGTGACAGCTTGTTTATATCCCCATACTTCTGTTTGTCAGCCTGCACGCACATCACATCAACATCGGTTTAGATTACACTACCCTGCTGTGGAATGTGTTTAATTTGCACCTAATCTCAGACAGTGTGTGGAATTAGAGGGGGGAGCAATAATTCTCCAGTCACGGGTCAGACAGTGCTTTCACCATTGAAATCCCCGTAACCCTACATGAGTTTCGTAGCTTTGGAATTCCCACCCTCTACGTTTCTCGCTTTCTTTTAAGACATTGCTTAAAAACTCACTCTTTGACCAGGTTTATGCTGCACAGTACTAATGTCGCCTTTCGTGGGTTGGTATCACATTTCACCTGACATAGTTCCTGTGAAGCACTTTGAGATGTTTTACTGTGGTAAGCTTTGTACGAATCCACATGGCAGGGGTGTTTTGTTTTGCTCTGTTTAGCGAAATAGAATTTCAGTGGCAAGACTAAAACCAGCTGTTGGAGTTGTTCCTCAGCCTTTCGGAAGTTCATATATTTAGTAATCATGTAATGTTTTCAATAATTTGAAAGGATGGGGGTCTTTTTCTTTTGTTGCAGCATGGAATAATTGCATCATCAGTGACTCAGTGGGTGGCACTCTTTGCCAGAAGGCTGCGGGTTTGAGTCCCACTCCAGATACTTGAACAGAAAATCGACACTTCAGTGCACTCCCCAGGGACACTGCACTGCTGTCTTTGGGATGCGACATTGAATCAAAAAGTGTGTGTCCTGGGCAATATTTATCCCTCGAACACAATCATCAAAGCAGACAATGTGGTGCTTATCAACTTGTTGTCGGTGGGACATTGTTGTGTGCACATTGACCTCCACATTTTCTGCATTAACAACAGTGACTACCCTCCAAATACTTTGCATTCACTGAAAAGTGCTTTTGGGCATCCTGAAGGGACCAGAGAAACTTGCGTCTCTTTGGTTCATTCCAGAGTCTAAGAATCTTAAGTGATCCCATGTTAAAAAGAGCACCATATTACAACTGTAGATCCAGCTTTCCTGATCTTGGAGCCCTTTCTCAGGTTGCCGTAGGAAGTATGTGTTTAAGTTTCCTTGCGTTGATAATGTCATTTCCTGCGGTGATATCATTTCCTGTGGTGATGTCATTTCCTGGTCTTTTTCTTAGGAGATGGTAAATGGGATCTAAGTCAAGGTGTTTGTTGATAGAATTCCAGTTGGAGTGCCATGCTTCTAGGAATTCTCTTGCGGGTCTCTGTTTGGCTTGTCATAGGATGGATGTGTTGTCACAGTCAAAGTGGTGTGCTTCCTCATCTGTATGTAAAGATACTAGTGAGAGTGGGTCATGTCTTTTTGTGGCTAATTGATGTTCATGGTGGCTAGTTTTCTGTTTGTTTGTCTAATGTATTGTTTGTTACAGTTCTTGTAAGGTTTTCTAAGATTTCTTAGCAGCATTAGAAACAACACTGAAAGACAACCAACTTACAGAAGAAACCCAGCAAACCATCAGACAGACAGTCGCACCAACATTAAGCAGGAACAAAAGAAGGAAACTAACTCAATACGCAAGAAAGGAATGCATTAGAAGGACTAAAAAAATAAAAATAGTTATCCTACTACAGACAAAGAACATTTGACAGTCATTTTAAATCAAAGAGACTATATTGACAAAGCGAACGCACTGCTTACAGGTACCAATACTTACCAACAAGTGGTGATAGACCCAACCCCACAACTAAAGAACCGAATCACAGCCCTACTCAAAAAACTTCAGAAATCTGGAGAAATAAATAAGATCGACTTCCAATTGATCGTATGAGGAAAGACTGAGACACTTGGGGCTGTTTTCATTAGAGAAAAGAAGGTTTAGGGGTGACTTGATTGAGGTGTACAAGATGATTAGGGGGTTAGATAGGGTTGACAGTGTGAACCTTTTCCCGCGTATGGAGTCGGGTATTACAAGGGGGCATAGCTTTAAATTAAGGGGGGGTAGATATAGGACTGAAGTTAGGGGTAGGTTCTTCACTCAGCGAGTCGTAAGTTCATGGAATGCCCTGCCAGTAGCAGTGGTGGACTCTCCCTCTTTATGGGCATTTAAGCGGGCATTGGATAGGTATATGGAGGATAGTGGGTTAGTATAGGTTAGGTGGGCTTGGATCGGCGCAACATCGAGGGCCAAAGGGCCTGTACTGTGCTGTATTCTTCTATGTTCTATGTTCTATTGTTGGACAATATTGACGCCCATATTTATGAACAGTAATGATACATTTATTGCTGGGTCATTGAAACATAGAAGATAGGAGCAAGAGGAGGCATTTTGCCCTTTGAGCCTGTTCTGCCATTCATCATTGTCACGGCTGATCGCCCAACTCAACAGCTGAATCCTGCTTTCTCCCCATAACCTTGGATCCCATTCACCCCAAGTGCAATACCTAGCCGCCTCTTGAATGCATTCAATGTTTTGGCATCAACTGCTTCTTGTGGTAATGAATTCCACAGGCTTACTGCTCTTTGGGTGAAGAAATGTCTCCTAGTCTTCATCCTAAATGGTCCAACCAAAATCCTCAAACTGTGACCCATATTTCTGGATGCACCCACCATTGGGAACATTCTCCCTGCATCTACGCTGTCTGGTCCTTTTGAGAATTTTATAAGTGTCTATGACTAACTTCCTTGCAACCCCCCCACCCCTACCCCCAACTTCACCTGAACTGTAGCAAAAACAATCCTAACCTAGTCAATCTCTCCTCATACATCAGTCCCGCCATCCCCGGAATCAGCCTGGTAAACCTTCGCTGCATTCCCTCAACAGCAAGAGCATCCTTCCTCAGGAAAGGAGACCAAAACTGCACACGATATTCTAGGTCAGTTACAGTCTGCAAAGAAGGCTCGTTTATTCTGCGTTACATGTTTCCTGGGAAGGCCTATGGTTTTAAGGGCAGTATGATATGACGGAGTTGTGGACAGGGAGTGAGCAAGCAGAGAGTAAAATTGCCTTTATGCCATCTTTATTTCTAAGCACAACCCACGAGGCATCCCTTTGAGTTGCAATATTACTTTAACTCTTCTGTGTGGGACTCTCACACAACGTGTCTAAGCAATGAGTATCAAAATCTGTTAATCAAAAACCCTAAAACCTGTTAAGTTGCAGGCTGGGTTTATCTTAGATCTGTGTCTCACTGGCGAATCTCGTCTTCATTAGCTTCTGCAATGGGATTTGTCACAGAGCTATGTGTGTGTTTGAATGCTTCCTAATACTGGGCATTTGCCTTTGTTAGTGGATGCAACTTTTTTTTTACTTCTCTGTTCCTGTGATGTTGAGTGCTTTCAGACATTCAATCCATGCTGCTTTAGGGTAGGGAAGTTTTGAATCGTATTTTACCACATATGGCATTGCATTTCCAACGATTTCTATTTTCATGCAAAGTTGAGTTAGTGCTCCCATTTTTCCTGGGGTCTATCTGAAGCTGTGAATAGTAATACATCTATATGTCTCAGACGATGTGACTGCATGGGCTGAGTGTGCCTTCTGCATTTGCAGTGACAACAAACGCAGCTATAAATTGGAAGTTGTTGTAGCAGTTTCCATCTGAGTTCTTGTCGCTATGTTGTACTATGCGGCCAACTGCATTCAGCCCTGTCCTTCTCATGATTCTGAGATCAGTTGATATCTTTGATAGCAGAAGTACCAATGTCATTACAACATATTATGTTTCTTTAAGTGCATTGGGCAATAATTGAAAGCCCAAGTTTTGCTTTTGTGATAAATTGCCATGGGATTTTCCAAATGTCTCATCTAATATTCAGTAAAGCTGCTGGTTCCATTTTCTTATGTAAAACATGTTTTATTGATGTCTACCTATTTGTTCTACTCTTGAACAGACAGACTCGCAGTTTCCTGCATTCACTGTCCTCATCTATAAATGAAATAACTGTGAAGAAGTACTAAATGCAGTTTTCTTCTGCTTTCCCTAATACCACAGATTATTAAGCAGAGGAGGCTATTTGGCCCAATGTGCATGTGCCAACTCTTTGAAAGAGCTACTCAGTTAGGCCCATTCCTCTCAGCTCTGCATGTTTTTTCAAGTATGTATGCAATACTGAATGTTGCTATTGTATTGCTAATGTTGCTATTTCTTTCCAGTCTCAAATCAATGTTGAAGTGGAACGTAATAGTCATTGAGTTATTTGGACCTTGGAATAGTTATGCCCACATAGACATCCCATCAAAGGTTATATTACAAAGCCCCCACAATGTTATACTGACATGCATTTATCTTGGCAGTGATACGGGAGAGACAAAGAGAAACAATCTAGATCATTTCCTGTTAAAATGAACAAATGTTTTGCTTCAGTTCTCGGCCTGAAAGCAAATCTGGCTCACAGTATTGCACCTTCAGTGTGGCTAGGACAATGAGGCAGGTCCCAAATCAACTTCAAATGAAATGGAAATGTTCCCATGCTCTTGGCACTAATCTAATCCACACCGGTTGTCAAGCCAACTGACCACCCTTCCAAGGGGCCTGGGTTGTTAAGGCTTTTACATGCATGTTGTAGCCAAGACCTATGGATAATGATAGTCGGGGCTTCAATTTATTTCCATCATGTGTCTGACCGAATCTCTCCCGGTCTTTGTTGCTGCCATTGGTGTATGTTAGAAAAATATATAAGTTGTTACTTGGCCTCCTTGGTAACATTATGAATGTACCTTCCTTGGCTGTCAAGTCCTGAAGTGCAACTTGAATTCAGGGTTTCAGACCGAGAGGCAGTTTCTACTGTGCCCCTGTACAAGACATTGGTGAGGCCATTTTTGGCATACTGCATGCAATTCTGTTTGCCCTGCTATTGGAAGGGTGCTTTTAAACTGGAAAGGCTGCAAAAAAAGATTTACAAGGGTGTTACAGAAGGTTTGAGTTATAGGGAGAGGCAGATAGGCTGGGACTTCTTTTCCTAGAATGTAGGAGGCTGAGGGTTGCCTTTAAAGAGCTTTATAAAATCATGAGCATCAATAAGGTGAAAAGCCAAGGCTTTTACCCCAAGGTAGGGGAGTCCAAAACTCAAGGGCATAGTTTAAGGTGAGAGGGGAAAAATTTAAAAGGGACAACTTTTTCACACAGAGGATAGTGCAAATTTGGAGTAAGCTGCCAGAGGAAATGGTAGAACCAAGTACAATTACAACATGGAAAAGACATTTGGACAGGTATTTGATAGGGAAGATTTAAAGGCTAAATGCAAGCAAATAGTATTGGTTCTATTTAGGAAACTTGTTTGGCATGGGCAAAGGGCCTGTTTCTGTGCTGTAGAATCATAGAATTTCTACAGTGTGGAAGAAGGCCATTTGGTCCTTAGAGTCCACACGACCCTCCGAAGAACATCCCATCCAGACCCTTTAACCCTCTATTTTCCATGGCTAACCCACCTAGCCTGCATATCTGTGGTCAAGATATGCAATTTACCCTGACCAATCCACCTAACCTGCACATCTCTAGATTGTGGGAGGAAACCAGAGCACCCAGAGAAAGCCCACGCAGACACGGGGAGAATGCGTAAATTCCACACAGACAGTGGCCCAAGGATGGAATCAAACCCACATCCCTGGTGCTGTGAGGCAGCAGTGCTAACCACTGAGCCAGCTTGTTACTCTAAGGTCTCAAAAAAATTAATAGTGAAGGTGAAAGGATGGCAATTGCAGCTTCCCTTGCCATATCTCATTTCAATTCCAGTTGGAGATAGTTGTCTTTGTCTCAGCTAAAGAATGGAGCTTTACTGAACTTTGGTGAAATGGGAAAGTGCACCTTTGTCACACTCCAAACTATGCACATTCCATTAATCAATGTGAGATCTGGAGGTGAAGAAATGCAGGGATATAGGGTTAATTGGGTCAGATCAGTGAGAGAGGAAAACTAGTGTCCAGATTCCACATCTGTAAAGGGCTGGTAAGCAAGAGAAAAGTTTTTTTTAACTGTCTTCATGTTGAGTTATAAATTATTATATAATTAATATTGTGGTCTTGGGCTCTATTAAGATTGCAGCAATGTGCCAAAGTAAATTTGTAATGTATATAGCAATAATGGAAATCATAATGTTCTTAATCTTGTCCAAATAACTTATAAAGATAAGTACGGTCTTTGAATAGTTGGAGGATAAATTTAATCTTCATTGCAAACATTGTTGGAAACAGGGGTAATGGTAATGATGGTGTCACATGCTGTGCAAATGAAAGAAAGAAGACAACTTTAATTTCCGCTGCACTTTGCTTGTTCCTGAGTGATAGGTTACTGTATTAATGCACGGAACATGACAGCCAATTTAAGCATAGCAATATCCCATTAATAGCAATGTGATGATAGTTCTATATCTATTTCAGCATTACTGGTTTTATGTTACATCTTAAAGACAATGTCTTTAATAGTGCAGCACGTATAAACTCAGTAGTGTATGTCCTTCAGCCTGGTGGCCCTCCTATCTGCATTTGCAGCTCATAACATGTTAGAGTTCATGATCTGAGAAACTGCAGTGAATGACAGTAGAATTTCTTGGAATGTAAAGACTTTGGAAGTGCTCGTTTTGATGCTTTGGCTCCATTTCTCAAACAGCCTTTCACTCCAATCTGGTTCCCTCAACTTGACAGGTTGTGAGTGTAAATTATGGAAAAGAGAACAAATCATTCCTTGTTGTATGATGTGATTGTGCCTTCAAGTTCCACTCCAGAAACATGAAAGCAAAGTCTAGACTGATGCTCCCAGTGTAGTATTGAAGGCACTATTTGGATGCAGTGTTAAACTGAGGCTTCATCTCCTCTCCCAGGTGGACATAAAAGATGCAACTTTGTTGAAGAGCAGGATAATTATCTCCTGTATCCTAACCGATATTTATATCACCAAATGAACATGACTGAAACGGTGTACCTGGTCATTAACTTATCAGTGATGTCCAAAGATTGTGAAAAGCATGTTGTAAATTAAACTTCATCGGTTCTTTCCTTCTGTGCATATCTTCAGTCATCCCTGAGCTCAACAAGGATTTTATGACTCCTGAATCAAGAGCGATAATAGCAGAAACCTGGCTTAATGTCCACTTGGCTGGGGAATGATGCATTGAATGGAGGTAATTAAAGAGACAAGCTAAAATGCCTTGAAAGCACTCAGTAAATGCATTTGTTTCAAATTGTTTTCAATATAAATGATGTGTAAAGCTTGACCGATTGAATTCCACCGAACCAGATAAGGTGGGTCGGCAGAGGATTGTTTTATTGAAGTTTGGGGCTTTTATAACCAGTAAAAGTTCCTTTGAGGAATTATTTTGTTCTCAAAACTTTGAATTATCCACATCCTGCTAAATCCACAGAAAAATTGTTTATTTTTTTTTCAAATCTCATAAAGTGCAAGCTTTTATATGGGAATTAACAAAATATAATTAAAATTGCCATGTCTATTCAGAGGGAGAGCTAAATGATACAAGTGGGACAATTTACTGAGCAGGAACAATTTCATTTGTTAAATATTTAATTAGAAAGCAATCAGCACATTGTATGGTAACTATAATTCATGGAAAAATTGGTGTAAACATGAAATGCATTGTTGAGCAATAAACGGCTCATACTTGTATTGATTTGGTAATCTCGAGAAGAAATGCATCATGTTTCAAAACTGTCAGCTGAATGCAGGACCAAATTTTAAAATGGCAAAATTCATTGGAGGAGCAGCAAAGAACACTAAGCAAGGCAGAATCTTATGATTACTCTGACTTTCTCCGCTGTTCCACCCTTTTCATTCTCTACTTCCAAGCTGAACCCTGGTTTGACCTTCCCCTCACTGTGAAGTGACCACAGAACAACATTCCAGAACTTAGAGCAGGTCAGGCAACCACAGGTGCAGTGATGAGCATCAGAGATATGCAAGAGTTCAGAATTAGAGGATAATGTTGAATCTTCAAGTGTTTGTAGGATTTAGGGTGACTGCAGAAAATGTAAGGGTCAAGGCAACAGACCAGTTTAAAACAAGAATGAGATTTTTTTTAGCATCAAGAGATTACCAGACAGGAGTCAGTGTAGGTCATTGAGCTCAAAGAGGATTTGATGGAAGTTGGGATCGGGGTGACATTGTTTCCTATGAGCTTGTGTTTATGAAAGGTGAAGGATGGAACAGCACCCAGGAGAACTTTAGCACCATAAAACCAGAATTGAACCTGAAATAATCTGGGTTCACTTCGATTGCCTATCAGTCAGGTAAACTGATGATCAATCAATTGATTTCCTGGAAGAAAGCTTTAGCACTCACCACGAGGCAGTACAATCTCAGCGTTCACACCAATTTATTAATGGCCTCTGTTTTCCTGACCACTCTCCCCACCCCCATTCTCCCCAGAACCATTGATCTTCCCATGTGGTCCAGGTGCTGTGTGTGAGCTACGGTCATGACACTTAGACATAATGCGAGCCAGCTGAATAGGAAAATACTTAACGTTCCAGCAAATGTTTTCAATTAAACCCGGCCATTTAAATGCATTATCTAGATACCACCCCCATTATCTTGTACAATCAGAACTGCCCATTCCAGATGTTCAGCTCCAGGGACACACTGACCCGTTACCAGGAGGAAGTTTGCCAGTGTTAAGAAGTTTAACTGAAGTGTAAGTCCCGCTGCGTAACTAACAGAATGGAACAAACTGGTCCCATTGGAAAGGTGTAAAATTCAAAGAATTCATCACTGGGACAAAGCCAAAAAAGCTCAAACAGGTTGTTAGCATTTTGTAAAAATGTATCAATTTGAGATGCTTAAATGGAACAATTATAAATCGAATACAGCCGGGGAGTTTATTCAGAATTTGATCTTACATTTCCTGACCCCTATTTTGTATTGTGCTCATCTATTCATTAAATAATTACTCAGAAATTAAACTTGCCTCCCTCTATTACTTTAAGTGCCACATAAAGGACGGATTCTATTGCCCACAATCCTCACCCCCTCCTGTCTTCACTCACCTATGGCATGGGATTCTGGTAGGTATCAGACCATCTGCAACCACTACCTCTCTGGTGGCACTGTTGTTTAGTAGATTTTCTGGACTCAACCCCCGGCACCCACGCTCATGGGGAAGACCTATTGCTGTCCAGTTAAGTACCTGAGTAATGCAGAGAATGGCATTGATCGTAGACTGTAGGAACAGGTTAACTGACCTTCTAATCTGTGCCAGTGCTTGGTATCCTCCACTTGAATTTCACTTCCTTATTTCATCTCATCTTTACAGCATTTGTCTAATTGCTGCTCCCTCTTTTATTTTTATCTATTTCATCCTGTCATCATCATCACTGTCCTTCAAAACCAAATCTAACTCTTGACCTTGCAAAGTACCAATCCAATTCTGACATCATTTTCATGTGCAAGGCCTTTCCTGTGCACTGTCACGACCCAAATCATTGCCAGGCCTTCCTAGAACTCCACGTTTGAATCATCAGATCAGGTTTCCTCCTATTCCATTCTACTGAGGCAGACCTTAGCAAAATCACAAATTACAGATAAACAATTACTTCTCATTCAGTCACCTTTGACAGAATTGACCACACTAACCTCCTCCAATGCCTTTCCACTTTTCCTCAGTGGGAGTGCACTTGCTGGTTTCTTCTTTGATGTAAAGCTAATTTTGAGATGAATTTTATTTTCACCATGCATTTTGTGTTGTAGGAGCTAACGATCTGTATAACATTGTAAACTTTCAGCCAATAGACAATTCCAACTGATAACCATATTCTGATGACATTGCTGGTTGCCATGTTTGGATCTGCCTGGCAGTGAATAGGGGCTGTGGCAAGGCTTTTGAAAATGACCCAAAACAGTTCAGGGATCACTGACGAGCAGATCAAGGGTCAAGTTAGAAAAGAGAATGTAATGAGACAGACAGCTTCTGTACAGAAAAAAACTGATCAGTTGTACTGCGAAGGAAGCTTGAGTGGCCACTGGCTCTGTGCAATCAGACCTCGAAGAAGTTTTCAGTTAATGGTTATATAATGGATAGTATAATAGCGCTGTCAGTGAGAAGTCAAGAGTAGATGGATGGCTCTGTGCAGTCAGAGCTCAGGAAGAAACTCTACAAGTCAGTAGGTACTGCAAAGTGTTAGAATCTGGGATCAGGAAAAGAGCTGGAAGTTATATGGGACCACAAGACATCATGAGCCATTAATTGCTCGGTGCAGCTGTGAGCAAGTGAGAAAGAAACCCTAGGCTGTATTTATTTTGCACAACTGAGTCAGTTTAGAACTAAGGAAACAAAGTTTAAAGGTCGTGCTGACCCGATGAAGCTCACCAAAAGCTGAAGAGGTGCCTGAGTGTAAATTCTAAAGTGCACTTTCCAAGATCCAGGGGAGTAAAAAGCCAGGAAGTGGGGAGGAATTTCTGAAAAATCCATGCTTTGATTCAATCTTGTTTGTTATTAGATGAGTTCGTTAAGGCAGTTAACAATAATTTTTCTGTTACTTATCTCTATCTTTGTCACATGTTAAGTTTGAGAGTTAAGAGAATAAGTCATAACTATAAAGCTCTGGTTAGGCCCCATTTGAAGTACTGTGTCCAGTTTTGGTCCCCACACCTCAGGAAGGACATACTGGCACTGGAACGTGTCCAGCGGAGATTTACACGGATGATCCCTGGAATGACAGGTCTAACATATGAGGAACGGCTGAGGATACTGGGATTGTATTCATTGGAGTTTAGAAGATTAAGGGGAGACTTAATAGAGATGTACAAAATAATACATGGCTTGGAAAAGGTGGATGCTAGGAAATTGTTTCCGTTAGACGAGGAGACTAGGACCCGTGGACACAGCCTTAGAATTAGAGGGGGTCATTTCAGAACAGAAATGCGGAGACATTTCTTCAGCCAGAGAGTGGTGAGCCTGTGGAATTCATTGCCACGGAGTGCAGTGGAAGCCAGGACGCTAAATGTCTTCAAGGCCGAGATTGATAGATTCTTGTTGTCTAGAGGAATTAAGGGCTACGGGGAGAACGCTGGTAAGTGGAGCTGAAATGCGCATCAGCCATGATTGAATGGCGGAGTGGACTCGATGGGCCGAATGGCCTTACTTCCACTCCTATGTCTTATAGTCTTATACAGTTGAAACATTTTCTTTGCCAATAATCTCTGCATGTTTGTTTGGGTAAGACTTATTTGCAATAAACTAGTTATCTTTGTTGACTAAAGAAATGGGGCTCACTTGTTTCTCGTATCAAACGAGATAGAGTCTAAAACCAATGTAATTGACTGTATCTGGTTAAGTGGCTGGTTAAATTTAAAAATTGTTGTGACCAGTGAAGGATTGGGACTCAAAAGCAATCAGGTAAAAACAATGACTGCAGATGCTGGAAACCAGATTCTGGATTAGTGGTGCTGGAAGAGCACAGCAGTTCAGGCAGCATCCGAGGAGCGGCAAAATCTACATTTCAGGCAAAAGCCCTTCATCAGGAATAAAGGCAGAGAGCCTGAAGCGTGGAGAGATAAGCTAGAGGAGGGTGGGGGTGGGGAGAAAGTAGCATGGTGTATAATAGGTGAGTGGGGGAGGGGATGAAGGTGATAGGTCAGGGAGGAGGGTGGAGTGGATAGGTGGAAAAGGAGATAGGCAGGTAGGACAAGTCATGGGGACAGTGCTGAGCTGGAAGTTTGGAACTAGGGTGAGGTGGGGGTAGGGGAAATGAGGAAACTGTTGAAGTTCACATTGATGCCCTGGGGTTGAAGTGTTCCGAGGCGGAAGATGAGGTGTTCTTCCTCCAGACATCTGGTGGTGAGGGAGCGGCGGTGAAGGAGGCCCAGGACCTCCATGTCCTCGGCAGAGTGGGAGAAGGAGTTGAAATGTTGGGCCACAGGGCGGTGTAGTTGATTGGTGCGGGTGTCCCGGAGATGTTCCCTAAAGCGCTCTGCTAGGAGGCGTCCAGTCTCCCCAATGTAGAGGAGACCACATCGGGAGCAACGGATATAATAAATGATATTAGTGGATGTGCAAGTAAAACTTTGATGGATGTGGAAGGCTCTTTAGGGTCTTGGATAGAGGTGAGGGAGGAGATGTGGGCGCAGGTTTTGCAGTTCCTGCGGTGGCAGGGGAAGGTGCCAGGATGGGAGGGTGGGTTGTAGGGGGGCGTGGACCTGACCAGGTAGTCACTGAGGGAACGGTCTTTGCGGAAGGAGGAAAGGGGTGGGGAGGGAAATATATCCCTGGTGGTGGGGTCTTTTTGGAGGTGGAGAAAATGTCGGCGAATGATTTGGTTTATGTGAAGGTTGGTAGAGTGGAAGGTGAGCACGAGGAGCGTTCTGTCCTTGTTACAGTTGGAGGGGTGGGGTCTGAGGGCAGAGGTGCGGGATGTGGACGAGATGTGTTGGAGGGCATCTTTAACCACGTGGGAAGGGAAATTGCGGTCTCTAAAGAAGGAAGCCATCTGGTGTGTTCTGTGGTGGAACTGGTCCTCCTGGGAGCAGATAGGGCGGAGGCGGAGGAATTGGGAATACGGGAAGGCATTTTTCAAGAGGTAGGGTGGGAAGGGTGTAATTCAGGTAGCTGTGGGAGTCAGTGGGTTTGTAAAAAATGTCAGTGTCAAGTCGGTCATCATTCATGGAGATGGAGAGGTCCAGGAAGGGGAGGGAGGTGTCAGAGATGGTCCAGGTAAATTTAAGGTCAGGGTGGAATGTGTTGGTGAAGTTGATGAATTGCTCAACCTCCTCGCGGGAGCATGAGGTGGCGCCAATTCAGTCATCAATGTAGCGGAGGGAGAGGTGGGGAGTGGTGCCGGTGTAATTACGGAAGATCGACTGTTCTACATGGCCAACAAAGAGACAGGCATAGCTGGGGCCCATACGTGTGCCCATGGCTACCCCTTTGGTCTGGAGGAAGTGGGAGGATTCGAAGGAGAAATTGTTAAGGGTGAGGACCAGTTCGGCCAAACGAATGAGAGTGTTGGTGGAAGGGTACTGCTGGGGACATCGGGAGAGGAAACAACGGAGGGCTTGGAGGCCCTGGTCATGGCGGATGGAGGTGTAGAGGGATTGGATATCCATGGTGAAGATGAGGTGTTGGGGGCCGAGGAAACGGAAGTCTTGGAGGGGGTGGAGGACGTGGGTGATGTCTCGAACGTATGTGGGGAGTTCTTGGACTGGGGGGATAGGACAGTGTCGAGGTAGGTAGAGATGAGTTCAGTGGGGCAGGAGCATGCTGAGACAATGGGTCGGCCAGGGTGGTCAAGCTTGTGGATCTTGGGAAGGAGGTAGAACCGGACAGTGCGGGGTTCCAGGACTATGAGGTTGGAAGCTGTGGGTGGGAGATCTCCTGAGGTGATGAGGTTCTGTATGGTCTGGGAGATGATGGTTTGGTGATGGGGGGTGGGGTTATGGTCGAGGGGGCAGTATGAAGAGGTGTCCTCGAGTTGGCGTTTGGATTCAGTGGTGTAGAGGTCAGTGCGCCAGACTACCACTGCGCCCCCTTTATCTGCTGGCTTGATGGTGAGGTTGGGATTGGTGCAGAGGGATTGGAGGGCTGCGCGTTGTGAGGGTGAGAGGTTGGAGTGGGGGAGGGGGGTAGACAGGTTGAGGGGGTTAATGTCCCGGCGGCAGTTGGAAATGAAGAGGTCAAGGGCGGGTAATAGGCCAGAGCAGGATGTCCAGATGGATGCAGTGTGTTGGAGGTGGGCGAAGGGGTCCTTGGAAGGTGGGCGGGAGTCCTGATTGTGAAAGTAAGCTCGGAGGCAGAGGCGACGGAAGAAGTGTTCGACGTCACGGAGTGTATTAAATTCATTGATGCGTGGACGGAGGGGGATGAAGGTGAGTCCTTTGCTGAGGACTGATCGTTCATCCTCAGTGAGGGGAAGGTCTGGAGGGATGGTGAAAACTCGGCAGGCTGGGAGCTGGGATCTGGTGTGGGTGTGAAGCTGGGAGTGGGGGCGGAGCCAGTAACTGGAGTGGGTGTGATGGTAGGAGGAATGGACACCTCCTAGCAGAGCGCTTTAGGGAACATCTCCGGGACACCCGCACCAATCAACCACACCGCCCTGTGGCCCAACATTTCAACTCCCCCTCCCACTCTGCCGAGGACATGGAGGTCCTGGGCCTCCTTCACTGCTGCTCCCTCACCACCAGACGCCTGGAGGAAGAACGCCTCATCTTCCGCCTTGGAACACTTCAACCCCAGGGCATCAATGTGGACTTCAACAGTTTCCTCATTTCCCCTTCCATCACCTCACCCTAGTTCCAAACTTCCAGCTCAGTACTTTCCCCATGACTTGTCCTACTTGCCTATCTCCTTTTCCACCTATCCACTCCACCCTCCTCCCTGACCTATCACCTTCATCCCCTCCCCCACTCACCTATTGTACTCCATGCTACTTTCTCCCCACCCCCACCCTCCTCTAGCTTATCTCTCCACGCTTCAGGCTCTCTGCCTTTATTCCTGATGAAGGGCTTTTGCCCGAAACGTCGATTTTGCTGTTCCTCGGATGCTATCTGAACTGCTGTGCTCCTCCAGTACCACTAATCCAAACTCAAAAGAAATCAGTACGTCCCTCCAAACTCAGTCATGACAGTTTGGGAGTGATGGTGGCAAAGTGATAATGTCATTTATAAAGACTGTATCTTTTTATTTTTCTATAATTTTGATTGTGGACTGAAATGGGAAATGAGTCATTAAAAAAATGATTGTAAAAGGGATTACTGCAATTTTTAAAAGCATGCTACCTGATAACCACTGTCGGTACTGTTTACGTTGCTGTTGTTCAAGCAATGAGGAAAGTTAGTACATATTAACTGGACCCAGAGGTGTGCATGTTAAGGTAGATTAAGCTGGCAACAGGTAGATGATTAGTCTGGGAAATTGTAACCACATTCAGTGAGGAAGGCTTTTTGTATGCCAGCAACTATGTGATTGGCTCCCAGGTCCCTAAACAGCTTCCAGGTATGAATGTTTGGGTGAGAAGCTATCAGGCCTCCA
Source organism: Chiloscyllium plagiosum (assembly GCF_037043375.1). NCBI lineage: Eukaryota > Metazoa > Chordata > Chondrichthyes > Orectolobiformes > Hemiscylliidae > Chiloscyllium > Chiloscyllium plagiosum. The sequence goes on from NW_028270145.1 coordinate 29,968,623, forward strand.
GAAAGGAAGAAGCTAGCCTTTTCTCTGCAGTTAAAATAAAACATCTCAAGCCTGAAGAAAGCTAGTTTATTTCCCTCATCAGTTCCTGTAAGCAGTAACTCTTAACCAATACATCAGAGCCTTGCTAAGTGTCAACCAGTTGCTCTGTGCCTCCTGCAAGCAAATATAAGTACCTAGAGAAGGAAGATCGATGAGTAGCAGGCCATGAGAAGCAAAAAGGATAATAACAATGAACCCTGTGGACACGGCATTGAACTGCCTAAAGAAAGGCTGAATAGGTTGGGACTTTTTTCACTAGAGCAGAGGGGGTTGAGAGGTGACCTTATAGAACATTATAAAATCATGAGGGGTACAGATAGGCTTAATGGTAGTTGTCTTTTCCCTCGGATGGAGGATTTCAAGACTAAGGGCACATTTTTAGGGTAAGCGGAAAGAGATTTGAAAAAGCCATGAGATGGTTTTTTTTTTCACAGAGGGTGGTTCGCGTGTAGAATGAACTTCCAGAGGAAGTGTTGGATGTGGGCACAATTACAACATGTAAAAGACATTTGGATGAGTACGTGAATAGGAAAGGTTTGGAGAGAGATGGGCCAGGAGCAGGCAAGTGGGACTTGTTTAGTTTGGGATTATGTTCAGCATGGACTCATTGGACCAAAGGGTCTGTTTCCGTGCTGTATGACTCCATGACTCTGCCCATTAGACCATGTTGTTTGTGCTTGTCTGAATCTGTGTTCTGGGGGAGTTTTATAAGGGGTTTAGCGTTTTAACTAGAGTTTTAACCTGTAGCTAGAGTCGACTTATTTGTAATAAATAATCATCGTGATTAGCATGGAGACCTGATCTGTCGTCTGTCAACCTGGGTCTGAAGGTCAGGTAAATTGGAGCATTTTGCATACTCATAAAATCTTTTACTGTAGCGACAACACTGGGAGTAGTGGGGCATGATTCCCAGTGAACCACCCCAATGAGGAATAGCAGACTGAATTACTAATTTATTGCTCTGTGGGCGGTGGTTCAAACCCCGTTACAGCAGCTGGTAGAATTTAAACTTTGTAAATAAAATCAGGAATTGTGATCTAGTATTAGTAATTTTAAAAGCTCATCTGATTAGGGTTAGGGAATTGGGAAGGAAATCTGTCGCCCTACCCAGTCCAGTCAACATGAAACCTGAGATAAGCAAGCTCATCATTTCAAGGGTGATTCCCAGAATAGGCAACAACTGCTGCTTCGTCAGTGGCTCTTACATCCTGTGAAAGAAAAAATGAATAAGTTCCAGTGACTTCTCTTCCACCTCACATGTCATTGCCTCTGGTGTTTCCTCCAATGACATATTCCTGGTCTCCCTACATATTACCCTTGCCAATGTCATTCACAGTGCAGCCTCAGTACATTGATAACAGTCAGCTCCAGTTCACCATTCTCAGACCTGCCACTGTTGGCAAATTGTCACACCCCGCACACCACTTGTCCACCTTGCAGTACAAGCAGAAATTTCACCGAGTTAAGTATTGGGAAGACTAAAGCCCCTGTCTTTCAGCCATACCACAAACTCCAATTACTGGCCACTGATTCCATCCCCCTCCCTGGCAATTCTCTGAGGCAAAACCAGATTGGTGTCATATTTGAGGCATCCACAGCAATCTGACGCATCATTAAAATGATCAATTTGCACCTCCATCACGAACTGAACCCCTGCCTTCTCTCCGCTTAACTGATGTTGAAACAATTATCTGCGTCTTTTGTTACCATTAGACTGGTCTATTTCAAACTCTTGTGTTTGGATTCTAACTTGAGCAAGTCCTATTCACACAGTTCTCCTCTGGTTGCTAGCCTACATTTGAGGAATACCTTGATTTGAATTCAAAACTCTCATTCTTCTGTGGCTTCTGTACTCCCTATTTCTGGAATCTCTTTCAGCCCTGTAAGATAGTTGTACTCTGCCAATTCTGACATCTTGATCACACAGTTTAATCAGTTCAGCAGTAGTGGCCATGCCTGCAGCTACTATTGGGTCTTTCCTCTCCATTTTCCCTTTAAAATGTAACTTAAAGCGTATCTGTTTGACCATGTTTTTGAGTCAAATGCCCTAATGTCACAAAATTGGCTCAAAGGGAGAAGACAGAAGTTGGTGGTGGAGGGTTGCTTTTTAGACTGGAGGCCTGTGACCTGCAGTGTACAGCAAAGATCGGTGCTGGGTCCACTGCTGTTTGTCATTTTATATGAATGATTTGGATGTGAGTATAGAATGAATCGTTAATAAGTTTGCAGATGACACCAAAATTGGTGGTGTAGTGGACAGTGAAGAAGGTTATCTCAGAGTACAATAGGACCTTGATTAGATGAGCTTATGGACCAAGGAATGGCAGATGGAGATAAATTTAGACAAATGTGAGGTTTTGCTTTTTGGTCAGGCAAATCAGGGCATGAAGTACGCACTTAATATTAGGGTCCTGGGGAGTGTTGCCAAACAAAAGTCCATAGAATGCAGGTTCATAGTTCCTTGAAGGAGGAGTTGCAGATAGGCAGAGTAATGAAGAAGGCATTTGATATATTTGCCTTTATTGGTCAGTGCCGAGGGCGTGGTGTTGGAAAAACACAACAGGTCAGGAATCCTGATGAAGGGCTTTTGCCCGAAACATCGATTTTCCTGCTCCTCGTATGCTGCCTGACTTCTGTGCTTTTCCAGCACCACACTCTCGACTCTGTTCTCCACATCTGCAGTACTCACTTTCGCTCTTTATTGGTCAGTGCATTGAGTACAGATATTGGGATACCATTTTGCAGCTGTACAGGACATTGGTTGGGCCACTTTTGAACTGCGTACAGTTCTGGTCTCCCTACTTTGGCAAGATGTTGTTAAACTTGAGAGGATGCAGGAAAGATTTACAAGGATGTTGCCAGGATTGGAGAGTTTGAGCTGTAGGGAGAGGTTGAATAGGCTAGGGTTTCCTCAAGCATTGGTGGCTAAGGGATGACTTTATAGAGGTTTATAAAATTGAGCATAGATAGGACAAATAGCCAAGGTTTTTTACTTCCAGAATAGGGGAGTCCAAAACTTGAGGGCATAGATTTAAGGTGACAGGAGAAAGATACAAAAGGGGCAATATTTTCATGCAGAGGGTGACGCGTGTATGGAATGAGCTGCTAGAAGAAGTGGTGGAGGTGGGTGCAATTACAACATTTAAAAGTCATCTGGATACATATCTGAATAGGAAGGGTTTAGACGGATGTGGGCCAAATGCTGGCAAATGGGACTAGACTAATTTCGGATATGGATAAGTTGAACCAAATGGTCTATTTTTGTGCTGTACATGTTAATGACTCTGAATGGAAACATTTTCTGAAAATGTCCAGCGCACCAATAATCAATCCTGATAGCCTCAATTAATTAATCCTTTAGTTTTCTCTTTTCTAGAGAAACGTCCCAGCTATATCAGATTTTCCTTCTCATCATACCCTCTCAGTTGCAGTGTAAATCTTGCAGATCTTTCATGCACTTTTGTTCTAGATCTTCTTTTTACTGTGGAGAGCAACTCTTAATATTTTTCTGCTGGAGTGATAGTCAGAGAAGAAATCACCAATGCCTGGCATTATTTTCAGCACCAATTGCTGTCCCATGACCATAACTCAGGGCAAGTTAGAGCTTCCCCTTCTCTCCCATTTCCGTCCCCAAACCAAACAGCTCAGTACGCAGCAATCCAGCAGAAATCATCTGGCTACCATCTGTCTGGCCGGTTTTATCTCAGTGTCTGCTGAGGCTTTTGCAGAAACTGGTGCTGTTGGGGACTTTTGCGTAGTTGAACAGCATATGCAGAAGCCACAGTGGGTGTTTAATTGCTCAGTGACGTCTCTCAAAGCCACGTGAAGTGTGGACTTCTGGAAATGGGACTGGGGAGGTCACGAGAGGTTATTGTTAATACTGAAAGCCCCAGAGGACAGTTTCAGTTATCAAAATCTCCACCCCTTACTCATGCTGCAGCTGCAGGGAAGTAAATCCTCCAGGTTTCTGGCAATAGTTTTGCAAAATAGAGATTGATTGATTTAATGTTCCCTACTTGCCAAGAATAAAGTGAGAGATAAACTGTCTTCTTGTTTAGTTTTGGAGTTTAAATGCTACACAGTTCATGCAATAAATGCAGTCTGTCACAACATTTATTTTATTCTTACACTTTCTAAGCTTTTCCCTCCAATCCGAAAGGCACAGTCTATTGAGGGTCAATTGCCAGAGGATGCAGTTTAAAGGTGACTGTGAAAAGTGTCAGGATGGGAAGGGAGTATATGAGATTTCTTTTCTGAAGGATCTGTTTCCATGTTTTAAGACTCTGACTCTATAACTGAGGTGAAGTGATCTAGAATACAATGCTTGAAAAGAGTGGTGGAAGCAGATTCACTCACAACATTCAAAAAATGTTGGATAAATGATTGAAGGAGAAAGACATCACAGGACTGTAAGGTACAGAAAGAGGCTATTTTGCTGATTGTGCCTGCACTGGCTCATTAAATGGCACTACGCAATCATGCTCAATCTCCTGCTTTTTCTTCATTCCCTTACACACTATTTTTTTATCCAAGTAATCATCCAATGCCCTCTTGAGTTCCTCAATTGAACCTGCCTCCACCACACTTCCAGGAAATGCATTCCATACCCTAACTACTCACCGTATGAAAATGTTTTTCCTCACTTCATCCTTGCTTCTTTTTCAGATCCTAAGCCACCTTGTCCTTCTTCCTTTCATGAACAAGAATAATTTCTCCTTATTTACTCTTTCCAAACAGCTCAAAATTTTGACAACGTCTATCGGATCTCCTCTTCGCCTCCAAGAAGAACAGTCCCAACCTCTTAAATCTATCCTCATAACTATAAGACCATAAGACAGGAGCACAAATTAGATAATTCAGCCCATCAACTTTGCTCCACCATTCAATCACAGCTGATAAGTTTCTCAACTTCATTTTCCCACTTTCTCCTTGTAACACTTGAGCCCTTGACAATCAAGGACCCATTTATCTCCATCTTAAATATAACTGAAGTTCCTCACCCCTGGAACCATCCTTGAAAACTATTTCTGCACTCTTTCCAGTACGTTCACATCCTTCTTATAATGTAGCACCCTGAACTGTACATAATACTCCAGCTGAGGTCTGACAAGTGTCTTGTACAATTTCAGCATCAACTCCTTGCTCCTGTACTATGTGCCCTGCTTAGTAAAGCCAAGAACACTGTATGCTTTACATACTGCTCTCTCTCAACCTTTCCTGCCATTTTCAATGATATACATATGCAACTAGGCCCCTCTGCTCCTTCACCCCACCCTTTAGAATTGTACTCCCTATTCTATATGGTCTTTCAATGTTTTCCTGCCAAAATGCATTCCTTCAAGCTTACTTGCATTGAAACGCATCACCCACGTATGAGCCCGTTCCACCAACTTAACTATGCCCTTCTGAAGTTCTGCACTGACTTCCTCACAGTTACAATTCTTCCAAGTTTTATGTCAACTAGACACTTTGAAATTGCTGCCTGCACACCAAGATCATTGACATATGTCAGGAAAAGCAAGAGGCCCAAAACCAATCCCTGGGGATCTCCAATGCAAACCTTCCTCCAGCCCGAAAAATATCTATTGACTATTGCTATCATTCAGCCAATTTGTATTCACATTGCAATTGACCTCTTAATCCCATCACTGTAACTTTCCTCACAATTCTCTTGTGTTCTCTCTATCAAAGGTCCTTGTGGAAGTCCATGTATGCCACATGCAAGGTTATGGGTGAGGTGCAGGGGTGTGGCTAGATCCACCCAAGTAGCTGACACAGATACAGTGGATCAAATTGTCTCGTTCACTGCTGTACGAAAAGGGTAGCATTTTGCTTGTGCCAGTCTCCACCTCTTGGCTTTGTCGAGTATCAATTTGACACACTCAGAGTTACTCAGAAGGAATGGATGAGTTGTTGCAGTTCAACAGAACCAATCCTCAATCTGCCTCCCCTTCATCAGCACTCTGTAGCATAAGGCACTGAGTAATATGTACCAACAGAAGCCCAAACTGAGGCTTTTCTTTGCCTGTCACAAAGAAACAAGGCCACAGTTGCTCCTGCCATTGTCCCAGTTGAGATTAGGTAGCTGAGCATAAAGCAGACCATCCAACCTGAGATTTTCCTGGCCTGCGCAGTCTGAATACACAATTACTTTCCAAGCTGATTCCACAGTGGCAGATCATTTGGATGAATTCCTGGAGGGCTGCAGCCACTCTTGGAACCTAACCACTGGTAGGCAGCCGGGGCAAAATTAAGCTGCCCACTGAGGTGAGACGTAGCAGAGTGGCTACTGGCAAGTTGGCAAAGGTCATTTCCTGATCTGTTCATTACAGGGAATCTGAGTGGTGCTGCTTAAAACTTGGCTCTGATGTCTCATTCTTTGGCTCATTGTCAAATATTGCCTGATAAAGCTCCTGTGATGCACCTTGTTATCTTTTGTCACATTAAAGATGCTATATAAAAGCAAGTTGTTATGGTATGGAAATGAGATGAGGGGTTTTGCCACAAGAAAGGAAAGGGGGAGGCCCAACTCTGCACTGGGTCTAAATGAGATGTTCATGTGTATCTCATGCTGACCTGACTATACAATAACATTGGCAGGGGGTTTGGCACAGAAATATGAAAAGAAAAAGATGAAACAGCGAATAATTTAAAACAGAAAGATCGTGCTTCTATAAACTTTATGCAGGGTACTATGCAGTGGAATGAGATGCTTCATCTTCCCGGTTTACTGCTTTTAAATATATTCAATAAATAAGCACAACAGCGAAAGGTAATTTATTGCGGACCACAGTTCATTTCACTCTGCAGAGTAGAGACTGAACACTCAAGCAGTCAGACACTGGCTCAAATCTAATTTAATATTGATAGTGTTGTTAGTCAGTGCTGTTTGTGCCTCCTTAATCAAAATGGCAGGCATAATTATCTCCCAAGCTTTAGCTAATGGAGTTCTATTATACTTAAAAGATTCATGACAGCCCATTTTCTTTTGCTTCATATATTTGTATTACATAGAGTGTGCGTTATCCCTATAATCCCATCTTCACAGCTTTATCCTTGGACCTTAGTATATCACTGTGACCTGTCCCTCCAGGACACACAATGTTTTCCACGTTTTTCTCTTCAGTCACTTCATTATTTTATTTTAATGAACTCTAGTGTTTCCAAGGCTTTTGTTTGGCTTCCGTTTAACTTTTATTTGGGTCTGACTCAACAGTACTGAACATGCAGATTTAAGTCAAGGTCCCATGATGGTTTGCCTTTCCATACATAATATCCATGAAATAGGATCATGGAATATTGCACAGCTCTGTTTCAGTGCAGAAGTTGTTTTGGACAGTCTGCAGTAATCCACATTAGTATTGCGCATACAGTATGCACCTCAGGCAGGTTGTAAATGTCCAAGTCTTGTTCCCCTATCATCCTTCAGTTCACTGACTTAGGTTAGTTTTCAATCAGATAAAGCCTCAGATTTAATATTATCATCCTTGTGTTCAGATTCTCTGAAGAAATCATCCATTTCCTGTATCTGAAACCTTCTCCAACTCTGTAGTCCTCCAGTATGATAAAGCAAAGAACTGCAAATGCCAGAAGTCTGAAGCAAACAAAACTCTGCACAGATGCTGCCAGACATATTGAGTTTATCAACTAGGAGAAATTGAAGACTGCAGATGCTGGAGATCGGAGTTGAGAGTGTGGTGCTGGAAAAGCACAGCAGGCCAGGCAACATCCGAGGAGTAGGAGAAATGTCCCTATATGCCCAAAACATTGATTCTCCTACTGTTCAGATGTGCTGTGCTTTTCCAGCACCACTCTCTTGATGTTGAGTTTCTGTTTTTGTTCTGCAATCCACCCATATCTCTGGATTTCTTTTAAATCTGGCCTTATACACATTCCACATTATTGATGGCTGTGCCTTCAGCAGTCTAGGTTCTGAAACACCCTCCCTAAATTTCTCCATTTGTCTTTCCTCTTTTAGGTTCTCAATTTAAGCTACTTCTTTGGCCAGGCTGACAATATCCCTTTATGTGGTTTGTTGTCACATTGTAACTGATAAAGCTTTTATGAGACACGTTGACTTATCAATGTGAAACAGAAAAAGAAAAAAAGCAGCTTTGGATATGCTAAATAAAGCAATGAGCTTCCGCGTCTGTGATCTCTGTCTCACGTTTTCAATTCCATAAGTAACTCACTACCATTTATTCATTACGTTGGTTTAAATATAGCTCAGAATTCATTGTTTTAGAGTATAACTCTTCCTTTGTAACATAACTTTTAGGTTGAACCATAAGCTATTAAATACAGTATCAGTGGAAGCTTTGATTGAGAAACTGACAAACAACCTGGAGTAGTGCAGTTCAAGCAGGCTTATTGTTGTTATGGTTAAAAATTAATCTATATTTATCTCTGTAGTCATAGTTAGTGTTATAAATATTGAACAATTGTGACCCATTTCTAGACCTTTTGGTCAAGCCTCAGTGTCCGGCATTAACAAAAAGATGAAAGCTAACAATTCTAGCAAAGAGGACCATAAAATTCCACTAGTGATATCAATAATTCATAAGGGTTACAGATTCAAAGAGTTATGTTGAAGTTAAAAGTAAATAGTTTGCTGTTCTAGTGGAATCATCCCAAAGCATGCCATGATGTGATGGAGGTGGACATGGGGGTTAAAAGGTTCCATTGTTTAATTTTGTGGGTGTTTCTCACAGAAGGCAGTTGCGGTTTTGGTTCTGATGTAGAACACATTGTTGAGTCGGTGAGAGTCAAAGGAAATAAAGGTTAGTTAGACCTGAGTTCAGTGCACAGAGTATGGTTGAGGTTCAAACCCATTTTGGAATTCCTGAGAGAAAATGAAACTGGGAAATTTGTCTAATTTGATGTTAGAGGAGCATATTGCAAGTGGTGTTCACAGAGCCATGGGGCAGAAGACAGTTTTCAGCTAGCTTGGAAGCAATCATCTTGGAATAGGCAGGGAGAAAAACATGTGCCATGACCGAATCAGCTGTAGGACCAACAACTATACAAAAGTTAAGAGATCGTAGAGGGCTATTAGAAACTTGAGGTTTTCCTGATGTTTAAAACGCTAACAAGAATGCAATGAGGTGCTAAGATTTTGAAGGATTTTGAAGGATCACTTAGTTAGTAGCAAATGGATGAAACACATGAAATTTCACACTCAGCAAATAGCTGGAATAGTAAACAGGAATCAAGTGACTTCCTGGGGGTCTGAGGGCAGACCTTTGAGTTGGTCCCAGGACATTTGGATGGACCATCAAGATTCTTGCAACTTTTAAGGGAACTCTGGGGGATGGGTTAGAACATAGAACTGAGTTCACTGCATAAGTAATTAAAAACTACTGTCAAGTAAATGGTGCTTGGTATGTTTAATTATTATGTGCAATAAAGTATTTTTTGTTTAAAATGTGAAATCTTGTCACTTGGTGTTGTCAGCACTTTAAATATTAAAGTTCCATTTCAGGATTGCAACAATTATTCCATAGCTAACTCATTCCCATCCTATTGAATATTCCAAAAGATGGGATTGGCAATTCCCATAAGTGTCACATTTCTATCCAGTTTTCCAGAATATTTTCTTTTAATTACACCTCCCCTGCCCCATCCGAGAACAGAATATCTGGTGGAGCTTGATCGGCAAAAGATAAATGTGAGTTTATTTAAAACTAATTATCAGGAACTTTTGACTGACTACAACTTTGGAATAGATGGCCTGCTTCCCACTGCTCTGCCTGTTGTCCTGGGCACTGCGGCGGATCATTAATAGCTTTCTCATAATAAACATATGGAAGGCTGCCTGCAAGAACCTCCCTCATGATAGCTTGAGGTCATTTATTCTAATTTAAAAATGCGTGACTTGGTTTGGCTGCAAGTAATAATGATAGCAATGCCTTCTGTCCCTAGCATTTGAAGAAAGAAAATGCATGTGCTTACTGAGATGAATGTGGCTTTATTAAAAATTCTATAAAACAGATGTTTTACATTTCAATATGCTGTGATCAGGGTTACCATTGATGTAATTGGCTGTGGAAGGTAATGGCTGTTTTACTTGATGTGCATCTTATTTTTGTCTCAGCCTGCTATCTTAACAGATCGGTTACTGAAAATCACACAATTATTTATTTTTGAATTTTTCTCCTAGCTGTACTTGACAGGCCTGGGCTGGTAATCTTGTTCCTTTTCATGTAATATGTCTTTACCTGCACAATGCTAAGATGAGAGACCACACTGTGAAGTCATTTTTGGAACTGTGGAACTAATCATGTTGTGTCATTTCCATTTACTAGTTGATACCTCATTGACATTGCTTGCAGACCAGAAAAAGTAAAAATGTTGACTAGTCCTATTTCCTCTGATTGTCCATAATTCACGTGTTTTTTTACTTTGTTTGTCCCCCTGTCTTTGCCTTACTTCATATGACTTGCCCACTTTCAATCATTGGTTCCTTTCCAACAGAAACAGACACACTGTCTCTCTCACATGTTCATTCTCACCATCTCATCTCCTCTTGCTCATTTCCGACCTCTTCCTGGCATTGAATACTATAGCAAAGAATTCACTCCATTATCACCCATATCTCTACATGTAAAGACTATCATTCAATTTACTTTTTTAAATTATCTTTTCTACCTGGAAACATAATGCATACCAACATGTTTGAACTTTCCCTCTTCTTAGCTTCTTACCATTTCTGGTCCAAAGTGAGTGACATCTCACTTAGGTACAACAAAATCCATCTGCCTCATTTTTGCATGCTTAGTGTATCAGTGTTTCTTTAGAAATGTTGTACTCCCATCTGCAGTACAGAAATGCCTCTAACTCAGTATCAATTATATGTCTGGACAAACGACTTTGTATTGTTTTATCTAAGTCATTAATAAGTACGTCAAATGGTTGAGACCCAAGCATAGACCTTAACTGGACACCAATAATTTTCCTTTTTAATTGAAGTGTAAATACCCCTACTCTTATCTTCTACCACCAAGTCAGCTCCATAATTGGCCTTAAGTTTCATGGGCTATAATTTTAGCTAATGGTCTCTTATATGGAACTCTATCAAATCAATTTTGGAAGCTATAATATATAAAGTATAAACTATATTCATACTTATTCTTCCATCTACTACTTAAGTTACTTCAAAAAATTAAATTACGTTTTTTAGACATGACCTGTTCATTATAACTCCACGTTTGCTTTCTAATCAACTCAAATTTTCCTAAGTACTCTGTCACTTTGTCCTTAATTATAGACTTCAATAACATTCCCACAGCTAATGTTGGACTAACAGGTCTATAATTTACCATTTTCTCTCTCTTAAATAATGGAGTAACACTTTCAACTTTCCAATCTAAGAGGACACATCCTCAATGGAAATTGCATTGCAGATTATGGCTAAATTTTCTATAATTTGCTCATCCACTTCCTTTAAAATTCTTGGATAGAAATGAACAGGACCTGGCAACCTTTCCTTCCAATTACTTTTTCCTTCCAATTCTGTTTTTCTGTTTGACTTAAATTTCATGGGGTTCATTCTTGATTTGTTGTTCATTTTCCTGGAATGTGAAGTATATTGGCCTCATCTTCAATTGTGAAGACTGATGCAAAGCAATTTTTCAATACTTTTACCATTTCCTTATTTTAATTAACAAATTACCGTCATCTGTTTTTGAAGAACCCACATTACCCTCTCTTCTAATAGAATTATAAAAAAATTGTATTAATCTTAATATTCCTCACAGGCCTCGTGTAATACTTTTTGAGTAATTTTTTAGTTTTCCTTTGCTGCTATTCTTATCTCTCCCAGTCTGTTGAAGCTATACTATTCTTTATTCTTTTGTCTATTTCCTTTAGTTCAATGTTATCTCTTGCCTCTTTTGTCAGTGATGGCGTTTGATATGATAAGTAGAATTCTTGCCCTTTGGCAGTGTATACTGTACCTATATTAAGCTAAGATCTTTTTGAACACTTTTCATTGTGCATCTGTAGCTTTACCTGAAAGCAGTTTTGTGAGGTTTCTTGTTGTCAGTCTTATTCTGCTGAAGTTACCAGCCCAAACTATATCTATGTATCATAGATGTTGCAGAATCCCTGTAGTGGGGAAACAGGTCATTTGGTCCATCGAGTCCACACCAACCTTCCAAAGAGCAACCCAACCAGATCCACCCCAAATGCTATCTCTGTAACCCTGCATTTCCCATGGCTAATCCACCTAGCTTGCACATCCATGGACACTATGGGCAATTTAGTATGGCCAACGCACCTAACCTTCACATCTTTGGACCATGGGAGGAAACTGGAGCACCCGAAGGAAACCCACACCAACACGAGGACAATGTGCAAACTTCACACAGTCAGCCGAGAGTGGAACTGAACCAGGTCCCTGGTGCTGTGAGGCAGCTGTGCTAACCACTGAGCTACTGCGTCGCCTCTAAGAGATATTTGTACCTCTTAACATTTTACTTATGTTTTAATTATATATAAAGCTCTCGACACAAACCTGTCCTTCAATTCAATACTGCCTTTCTCACATCATGATCAGAATTTTACAACACCTTCTAGGAGTGGGCTGGCAAGCGAGGGAAGCATAAAACTAAGTGAGATGGCAAGGGCAGCTGTGCCAATCACCTATCTGCCTCCGTTGGAACCTTATCAATGGTGATGGGAACCTGTCTGATTCTTTTGGCCAATTGACGCCCTTAAGTGGCCAATCAATGACCACTCATGGTGTCTTCCTGCTTCTTTTGGTATTTTACCAGCAGTGTGGGTGCCTACATTATGTAACCCAGAAGAGGAGTTCGGGAGGTGCCTGTTGTGTAAGATAATGATTCCAGAGGGGTAAACGTTCCTGTTACATTAGCTTTGCCCATTCTACTTAAGTTTCACAAAGTCTGAGAGTGGAGATAGGGAATTCAAAGAGAAGTATCTGTGTCAGGATCCCTCACATCGCAGTAATTATCCTGACCAAATTTAATTGTACTTATTTCTATAATGCATTAAATCTTTGTTATTTAAGAACATTGCCTCTTCTATAGATTATCTACAATGATGCATCCTCTACCACTAATCTCTAGATAGACCCATGGCAAAACAACAAAAAAGGAGAGTTAGTGCCAATTAACTGTCTCAAGAACCTTTGCCTAGTGCTGTGTACTGGTGGAAGTGCAAACACCAGAAGGTTATCATTTGACAGAAAAAGTCATGGTTGCAGTGGTGCTGATCTGGTCTCCATCATGAGGAGAAGAATTCCACTTTAGACCATCAGTGCTTTAAGAGAGACACCGTCAATCAGCAGCTAAAATGTGATTATTGACAGAGAGAGAGAGACTGCAATAGGACAAACTCAGCACTCCAAAGACAAACCTTCACCATGAAGGCAGTCAGAGGTGCAGGGAAATGAGTAGGGGCTAGGGACAAGAGAGAAACAGCAGCCACACTTAGGAAAAGACAAATTTTAAACAAGTAGGCTCTGTAAAGAGCAAAAGTAAGTTCCAAGAGTGAAGGTAGGTATCCCTAGAGGAAAACAAGAAGTAAACTTTGCATTGTTTTCATAAAGACCCGAAAGGAAGGCAAGGGGGTTAAAAAAAGAGTCCTCACCTCAATAATAAACATCGCAAGCATCGAGTTTAGGATCAACATGGTCAATGAAAGGGCTAGAAAATAAAGTTTGTAATAGGCTGCAGGATCGGGAAGTCTTCAAAATTTACTTAAAGCTGGAAAAGAGCAGATTTAGTGAAATCTAGTTAAAAAGTTGAATTGAAGAAGACAAGTCAGGAACAAGTAAAGGTGTAAAATGACCAGGGTCTCAGTATTTAGACCACAGTTTTAAGAGGAAGAATTATAAAAGCTGCAGCCAGAGACCTTTATTTAAAAAAAACTAATATCAAATAAAGTGCATTCGGTTTTGGATCTTTAAAGATAATAGAACAACCATTTTCTCTGGAAGCAAATTTGAAAATCCCAGCTTACCCTCAAGAAAGCAAGACATCCCTGAAAAAGGTGGGAGACAACCATTGTAATCATTTTAAAAAAAAAGGATGGAAAATATCGAAGTTGGCTAGAAAATCCTGTAACCTGTATAGGAATTTGGTATTGCACAGAAGCATTTGAAAAGCTTGGAGAATTCAGTAATACTGAAATGTAGAATTTTTTTTAAAAGCTGGCTGGTGAAAGAAAATTAGAAAGTCTTGCAACCTTTACCATCATTCAACTTAAAGTAGCATTGGTGAATACAAAAATGCAAGCAATATTGAAATGACACGTATTTAAGGTAGCTGTACAGAAATAAGATGACTTAGTACATTGTGAAGAAATGAGAATAGAGACTTCCTAGCAGATTCACATTTAGAGAAGCTCCAAACAGAGTGCAAAAATAGACCTCCTGGAAAGTGACAGTTCTGAAGATACATTATTTTCTCAAAATTAAATGTTAAAATTGAAGCTATTATATTCAGTGTGCCCAATTGCAAATGATGTTATTAATAGACAAAGGATCAAACCGAATACAGACACTTCTAAAAATGTCTAAAATCACACAACACCAGGTTATAGTCCAACAGGTTTAATTGGAAGCACACTAGCTTTCGGAGCGACGCTCCTTCCTCAGGTGATTGTCCTGATGAAGGAGCATCGCTCCGAAAGCTAGTGTGCTTCCAATTAAACCTGTTGGACTATAACCTGGTGTTGTGTGATTTTTAACTTTGTACACCCCAGTCCAACATCGGCATCTCCGAATCCTAAAAATATCTATAAACCTTTGATATTTCCTTCAATTGAAGAATCAATAAAATTCTTGAAAAAGCAAACTTTAACAAAAAAAAAGTTGTGTCCAGGAGAATCCGCAGCCAATTTCATTAATTACTTCCACAGGCTAGTGGTAAACTGTGAAAATGGTGTTCTGAAATCAGAAACCATTAAAGTCAGAATTGTTGTTGGAATTCTTGATGAAACTACACGCTGGAAGCAGCAACAGGAAAGACAGATTCTGAGAGGAAATGTAAAAGCTATCTCAAAGGGCCACAGAGTCTGCTCACTCTCTTAGCTGTGGAGAGTCCAGAGAAGCACATGACAAGCCTACCAGAGTGAGCAGGTCAAACAACAACAAAAAAATTCAGTGCTGCAAAACAACAAGGGTTCATGGGCACACACTTTGTTCAGCTATCATTAAGGAATGCTATATTTAGGTCACTTCTGTAGTGATTGAAATGATTATAATGAGATCAGCCAGGAGGACCTCACAGAATATGGGTTCCCTGATTGAGGCTGTTAATCTGGTCCAGTTTGTCAGCCCTGGTTCTGAGAGAGCTCAATCAGTGTCAGGGCCTCACCATGTGTAAATAAAGGTGACTTGGTGATGGGAAACTGACCTCTCTAGAGTTATTTCAACTTCCTCACGATTTGCTGAAGTAAGAGGCAGTTTCAGAACAGCAAAAGTACTGGTGGTCGCATACAAAAAGAGGCCTACACAGTAGACCTTATCATCAGTCAATCACTATTAGAAAAGATGCCCCTTTCCAGGGCAAATAACTAAGCCAGATGAATCAAAAGAGGTATCAATGGACATTCTCCTGACTTTGTGTTTGGTGGAGGTACAAATGTTACTACCCTATCAGACACCTTATTGTGGCTGGGAGGACTGGCATACTAACACTAGCTTCCCTGAAGCAGCCAATAGCAATAGTATTGAGGCCGTGATTATCTGAAACCAACTCCACCGGGCCAACCACTTGCTCAGGATGCCTGAGCAGCCTTTCAAAAATGGGGAGCAAAAGAAAGATGTTACTATTCACAGGAATTGCTCCAGAGGAATGGACTTGGATAGTGACCATTCTGCAAAAAAAAGTTGATAGCTATGGTTCAGTGGGCAACATGCTGACCTCTATATCAGGAGGATATGAATACAATCAGTTACATAATAAATCCTAGCATGGCCAGTCTAATACTGAGAAAATGCCATATTGTCAGAGATGATGCCTTTTGGATAAGGTAGAGTCCTACAGCATCGAGACAGGCCCTTTGACCCAAATTGGTCCATGCTGACCAAAATGCCAGTCCACGCTAATTCCATTTCCCTGCACTTGAGCCATATCTTTCTAAATCTTTCCTATCCACATATTTGTCCAAATGCCTTTTAAGTGTTGTTAATGTACCCGCCTCAACCACTTCCGCTGGCAGCTCATTCCATATGCATACCACCCTCTGTGTAAAAACGTTGCCCCCCAGGTTCCCTTATGTTCTTTCCCCTCTAACCTTAAACTGATGCTGTCCCAACCCTGGGAAAAGACCGAATGCATTCACCCGATGCGTGCCTCTCATGACCTTATACACTTCTATAAGATCCCTTCTCAGTGTCTTACGCTCTAAAGAAAAAAGTCCTAGCTTGTCCAACCCCTCCTCATATCCTAGACCATTGTGTCCTGGCAACATCCTTGTAGGTTTCTTCTGCACTTTTTCCAGTTTAATAACATCCTTCCTATGACAATGTGATCAAAACTGAATACAGTTTTGCAAGTGCGGCCTCACCAACGTCCTGTATAACTGCAACATAACTTCCCAACTTTTATACTCAGTGCCCTGACTGATAAAGACCAGTATGCCAAAAGCCACCTTCACTGCCCTGTCTACCTGTGACTCCACTTTCAGAGAACTGTACACCTGAACTCCAAGGTCCCTCTGTTCCACTACACTCATTAAGGCTGTGAACCCTCCTTTTTTTTTAAATTCATAACATGGGATGTGAGCATCACTCGCTGTGACAGCATTTATTGCCCATCCCTAATTGCCCAGAGGACAGTTAAGAGTCCACCACATTTGCTGTAGATCTGAAGTCCCACATAGGCCAGACTGAGTGAAGATAGTATATTCCTTCCTTAAAGGACATTGGTGAGCCAGGTTGGCTTTTCATGACAATCACAATGGTTTCATAGTTGTCCTTGGATTACTCTTCAGATTTTTATTGAATTCAAATTGTACCATCATATAGCTAAGTGGCATAAAACAGATGATCTAGTCATTCTCACTCTGTAGAATCTCATGTGCCATATTTTCTACATTAAAGTAGTAACTACCATGGCTACAAAATTGTTAAAGATGTGTATGGTGCAAGCTTAGTCATTGATTTGCTAGTCTTCATGGTTAGAATTTTATTCGGTCAAGCATTGAATTGTAGAAATTCTGAAGTATTCTGCATCTCGTTTTACATTCAGAACTACTGGAATATCATTTACAAGGTCATTCTGCAGAGGAGAATATAAGCTGATTTTTTTCCATTAATGCTAAATACTTAATACAGTGGAAACATTGAGGAAATTCATAATAAACGCTGAAAAAAATAAATGCAAAACTAACAAGGGTAGCATCTTTGTTCTTTCACAAACTATCTGTGCAATTGCTAACTGAAAGTAATTTTATCCAAAGCTGTTAAACCCATAAAACCTGCCCCACCCAGTAGGAATAACAAGAACAGTAACTTCCCAATAACTGTTCCTGTTTGTGAATATTCAAGGAAGATCTTAAAGTAGAACTCATCTTTACAAGTTTAACGTATTATAAATATTTAATTTACTGATAAACTGAGCAATAAAACAAGTTATTTAGTGTAGTACTTAGTCATTTTTCGTGATTTAAAATCAGGTTGAACACCAGCAGTGGAGTAAGCACTCTTGTTAAAAATGCTTTTCTCTTTATTGCAAACCTATTTTCAGTTATATTAATAAAACTGCAACAGGTTATCATCCTTAATTAATCCAGGAGCAAAAGATAAATGGTTATGAACTGCTACACTGATGGCTCATGCTCCATCATGGAAGATGCAACTTTTGTGATTCTGTAATGAGATTTAATGGAAACATGACCTGTGATCTAAGGAACCCTATTTTGTGATAATGCTTAAAGCAGAAAATTATTCACAGTGATCGTAGGAACCAGATTCAGTTTTAGTTTTTGTTTTAATCAGCCACTTATGGACAGAATAGGATTCAGATATAATTGCAGCCTTTCTGCTACAGGCTGTGTGGTTTTCTGATTTCAAAGTCATTGTAATTCTGAGCACAGTGTTTATGCCTCACATCAAATTTGATCACCTGTGCACCCCGGTTCAAAATTGTGGAAGTCAGAATTTCCCAGAGACCACTGAAGCAAGTCTACAGGTTAGGATCACTTCAGTTTAAGAATACAAATCAAGGAGGTTCCTTAACCTAGCCATGTGCAGTGCTAGTTAAAGGTACCCAAATAACTAAAATATAGAAGGATACATAGAAATATATAGCTAACTATGAACAGATAAAGTATATTTGGCTGAAATCTGTATTTATGTACCAGTTAGGAGCACAAGTAGACATTCAGGTCCCTGAGACTCCACTGTCATTGAGCAAGATCATGGCTGATCTATTTGTGTATTGAATCCACATTTCCACCTACATCCAAAAACCTTTGATTCCTTTGCCCATCGAGGAGTTAGCTACCTCCACTTTAAAAGTGTTCAATGTCTCTGCCTACACCACCATCTGAGACAGCCAGTTCCAATATAGCATCTCCGCAGCTTGGAATTCTGCAATCATTTCGCCAGTTACATAATACTCTGCTTCACTCCAAGGTCCTAAGCTTCCATATGATTGAATTATTGCAACACAGAATTCAGTCCATTCTGATATATTACCTTACTAAGGCCTCTTTGGCCTTCTAAACAGGACATTAAAAAATACTGAGGCACTGTTCCTCCAACAGAGAGTGGGTTTTCCTCATTGCCTTAACCAATATTTATCCCTCGATCAGTATCACTGAAGCCAATTATTTGTTCATTTTACATTGCTGATTGTTCTATGTGTGCTGAATTTCATGTTTCCTCCAGTCCAATATTGACTGCACTTCAAAGGGTTTACTCTGGAGCTTGAGAGCGTAGATATTGAGAACTCATGATATGGCATTGTTCATTTCAGACCCAATGAGAACATTCTTTGCTGGAGAGTTCTTTTGAAATTGGCTTCTCCACGGGATTGTGAATGCTCCATCGCTTAAATGGACTGGTTGGTTCGTATCTCAGTGACTCAAGAATATGAGCAGCAAGCGGGAATATGAGGTTGAAACCAATCAGCTTTAATTGAATTGAATGGTGGAGCAGGCTTTGAAAGGCTGCTTGACATGCTTTAGAAGCACAAGTTTATTTTTCATTCTATTTCTTGTCTGCTGAGGATCAATGCTCAGCCTGGTCCTGTATTGACCGAAAGCTTGTGCCTTTGGAGTTGGAGCCATAGCTGAATTTACACCTTCTTAAGACAAGGTTTATGTGGGCTTTTACAACAACCCACTGGTCCCCAGCTGAGATAACCTAACTGTGAAATCAATCCTGGTGCCTTATGATCAGAATGAACTAATAATGTATGATGCTGCTGTTTACCTGCTAAGCCTTCATGGAACTCAGAACGTCCAACATATCCTGCTATGAAGAAGCGCATGGTATTTTCAACACTGGAACTGAGCATTTAGCTCCACTGGTCTATGCATTGTTTATGGAGAGACAGTGGAGTGGTTGTAATGTCACTCGACTAATGGTCTGGGTGCTTGGATTCAAATCCCAGACAGATGGTGAAAAGTTTAAATACAATAAAAATCTGGAATTTAAAACTCAGCCTGATGAGGACCATGTAACCATTGCCTATTATAGTAAAAAAAAACAGCTTCACCAACGTCCTTTAAGAAAGGAAAACCGCCATCCATACCTGGTCTGGCCTACTTGCGACTGTGGATCACTATGTGGTTTACTCATAACTGCTCTCTGCAATGGTTCTAGCAAACTGAATGGAACGAGGGGCAATTGGGTAAAATATGCAGGCTTTACCAGTGGCACTCGCATTCTATGAAATAATTTAAAAATGCTCAAAAGTGAGCATCCTTACACCTCATTGCGATAGATTCTCAATACATTGTTAGAACATCCTCTATTACTTTCTTAGTCATGTACTGATTTAGTTTTTCCCTAAATGCATCTCTGTTATTTTGCATGTGTTAGTGAGATCCAGATTCTAAACATTCTCTGTGTAAAGAAGCTTCTCCTGAATTCCACATTAAATTTATTAGGTGGCAATCTTATATTTATGACCCCTCATTTTGATCTCTCCCATCAAACCTTTTCATTGTTTTGAAGACATTTGTCAGGTCACCTTGTGGTCTTTTCTTTGCAATAGAAGTTGGAGCACTGTTGTTGTGTAATGAATGGATGAGTTTCTGAAACAATTTGCTCCAAGATACTTAGCTGCAAGGTTGATATTGCTGTCCTGCAATGCATTATGCATTGTCATAGTACCAAAATCGTAGACTTGGTTTCATTAAACCACTCTGCTGTGCTCTCTGGAGAATGTTGACTGGATTTTTATTTCAAAAATACATTGTTTTCTCCCATTAAGGATACAGCAAATGTACCAATTTTGAAGGGGTTTGCATGGGCACCCCAAAAAGGTAGGGGTTGGGGCTGGTGTAGGCATGGGCTGCTTCAGCGTTGGAAGAAGAATGTCTATATGGCAAATCAACACCTAATCTTGTCCTATTCTGTTGTGCAGTGCAAGACCCACTAACGTTGAGCGAATTCACCAACTGAGGAAGGAGTACCAGCAGGCCAGACGGGAGGGTGCCATTCCATCTTACGAAGAGCACGAAGGCCGGCGCTGGCCTAGTGACTATGAGCAAGGCTGGGTAAGTCTTCACACGTGAAACTGGTGAGCGGGTAACTCTCTGTTTATTCACCTTGAGCAAATCCTGTGAAACCGGACCTGCTCTTTTTTTTGCGATTGAACAGACATGTGAAACCCAAGTAGGAAACCCACAGTGGCCTAAGCCGTTAAATCCCAGCTGCACTGATTTCATTCACAGCTGTCTTGGTTATGTGCTTCCCGGGCATGTATGAAGCAGAATAACACTACTTTAATGTATTTGGCCAGCGGTAGGCAGCAATAAATATTTACTTGTGCCACCATATGGTTTCTTGACTTCTCCCAGATGGATAGTTATTGTGATAGCCGAGTTAAAAATTCTGTATTATTTATCCATGGGTTGTTCTTTGCGCATTAAGTTTGGATCCAGGCAATTTTTTTTTTGGTGATTTATTCAGCATTACTCCTTTGTTTATCCCCTAAGGGACTTCATACTTCTGGGATTCTTACCTCTTCGTGTGCAGGGGAGGCAGGTCAAATGAGTTTATTTTGATTTACTAAGAGAGAGAGAGAGAGAGAGAGGTGGGGGGAGAAAAAAACAACACAGCTTTCAGACACCAGGAAAGCAAATAGCAGCTGATGTGCTTTGTCGTGGTCACAGCAGCAAATTAAATTGTTGGATGTGAACAGTTGAATGTCTTCAGACCCTGTGTGGTTCTATATCGATGACTGTAGTGCTGTGAAGTGACACTCTGACTAAGAGCAGAGTACAGCCGCCTACACTCCAGGAAAGACTTGGACACTCATCTAACGCGTTGGGGCTGTGAAACCGAATCATCAATGTGTGAGATTTTTATTTTGAGTTTTCTTTGCACATGTTAGTTTATCAGTTACTTTGCAAAACTGTAGATTGGAAAGAGGGTCATTTGACTTAGTGGGGTGCTTGAAGGTCATGTGAAGAAACCTCCAGGGGGTATATGCAGACAGAGCTCACAATTCCAACACGCTGTGGTTTCGTCTTTCTTCCCATTTGACTGCTAGAGGGTTGGAGTTGCAAGAAAATTAGACCCACACAAAAATAAAGTCAATTTAATTGTATTTTTTTGATGGAATCATTGGTTCCAACTGCATGAGCAAACGTCTTAAAGCTGCAAAATGTGCCGGCAGCTAGGTGGGATGATGTGCATTCACCTCTGTCACATGTTGGAGCAGTGAATCTCGGAACTCAGTCAAGGCTGAGGTAAGAGTAGGGAAGGATTTCATTCATCCGGAGAGGAAGAGAGCCTCAGTCAACATCACTCCTATGCTCATCCAGGTGGAATTGAGAGGGGAGACAGTGGTGTAGTGGTAACGTCAGTGGACTTGTAATCCAGAAACATGGGCTGTAATGTTTTGAGAACCTGAGTTCCAATCCCATTGTGGCATTGAATTAAAATTTCACTGTGGATCAGTGTAAAGGTCCACCTGATTCACCCATGTCCATAAAGACCACTGGGAAATTCACATCCCTTTTTAAATGTTATCGGCCTTTATGTGAGTTATACCATGTAACTCAGTGGTGTAATTATGTACAGTCCCATCTTTCAGATTATATGGTATCCAGTGGCATCATCAAGACTTTCAACAAAGCTAAACAGATCCCAAGCCACTATTTCCAAAAGGAGTAAAGGAGTATTTCCTGGTTCCCCGGGTCAGTATTTCTCCCAGAGCCAGTAACACTGAATCAGATTATCCAGCATGGTCATATTGCTATTTGTTAGACCTTGCTGCATGCAAATTGACTAATGGGTCTTCTACGTTACAACGGTGACTACATTTGCAAAAGTGCATCATTAGCTGTGAAGTGTTTTCCAACATTCTGAAGTCATGAAATAAATTAGAGTCTTTTTTTTTCACTAACTAATCTATGGCACCATATGTAGAATTTCCCTCTGATTAATTGACCTAACACTATGGGGCAATTTAGCATGGCTAATTCACCTGACCTGCACATCTTTGGACTGTGGGAAGAAACCGGAGCACCCGGAGGGAACCCACGCAGACACAGGGAGAATGTGCAAATTCCACACAGTCAGTCACCCAAGGTTGGAATCGAGCCTAGGACTCTGGTGCTGTGAGGCAGCAGTGCTAACCACTGAGCCACTGTGCCGTCCATTAGAGTCATGGCAGATTCGGGGTCAGTGGTGGTGTGTGTGGAAGAGGCAAACTTAACCCTATGGGCAACAGTTCAGGGCTCAAAGCTGTCCTGCCTCCAACTGAGCACCAGGAAAGTTGCAATGAGGTAATTGGAGGTGAGGAGCAGAAACTTGCACAAGGGCAGACAGTCAGAAATCCAGAAGGAAGGGGAAGAGGGCAGTACACCTATAGATGGCTGAGAGTCAGTGCTGAAGACGCCCGTGACTCTGTCTCCTCGGATATCGGAGCTCTTGTCATTGCAACCTCTCAGTGTTTTACAAGCGGCTGTACAGTGATGTGTTGGCCAGGCAACTGATGCCCTCTTCGCCAAGGATGGGCGACTGGCTCCGATTCTCACAAGACACTGGCCATCGTTAGCTCAAAGGGCAACTGGTCCTGTGCCTGGAGCTGTCAGCTGATGCCCTGCAGTACTCTTCCCCCTCCCCCAGAAGGGCGAGTCTCAGCAATGGTCTCTCCATGACATTTCCTTCACTGAGGGGGTGAGGACACAGAGCAGTGAGGCCCTGGAAGGGAACAGCTCATCAGGAGAAAAGGTGCTAGGAGAGGAGTGATTGGAGGCGGAGGGTGATAACAAATTGAACAGGAAGGTTAATGTACAGTGTAGGTCTTGCTCCTCCTGGCTCCCTAGGGAAAGAACACCACTTGGGCCAGACCTCTGGCCCTCCTGCAACATCCTGGGTCCAGATGTTGGAGTTGGGGGCAAGGTCCTGATGCAGAAACAGACCCGGCTCCTGTTCCCAGTCTCCTGGATGAGATTGTGGCCCTGCGTCACATGACAATATATTAGGACAGATCAAAGAAGTATATTTTGAGGAAAGACAGATAGAAGCAGAAAGTTGTAGAGGGGAAACTCCAGAGCATCAGGCTGACGGCACTGTAGCTAATGGTGTACTGAAGGAAATCAAAGACCTACAAGAGGACGGAGTTGGCAGAACTGACAGAAGGGAGAGACAAGGTCATGAGCAGATTTAACCACAAGGATGATTATTTAAAAAGCCGCACATTGCTGGACAGGATGTCAATGCAGGCCAGCTAGCAACAGTGGCAGGGACACCTGCAGGATAAACTTCTCTTATTCCCACAGGCAACTAAATCGTAGGTGACTTGCCATTTTGTAAGAATTCCTAATCGACAATGAAATGATTAGGAAGATTTTCCGAAAGTTTGTTTATATTTCACTTGATGGATGCCATGCCGCATCGTCCCACAGAAAGAGCTACAGCTATTAAAATGCAGCGGGGAATCAATCTATTTATAATCGATGATGGAGATGCCCACAAGCTGTTTGCAATGACTTCCTTTCCTTTCCTGTCTCTTAAAGCATCCATTCAATGCATTCGTTTATGGAACAGTCAAGGTCAGAAGTTAATGGTACGCGAGGTCATTGGAAGGGGCTGTCCATCCTTTCTAACCCCTCTTTGGCATTTCGTTCCAAGCACTGGCTCATTATGCCACTGAGCAGAGCAAAGAGAGTTTTGTCAACTTCATCCTCTTCCAGGCAAACAGTGAAGTGACATTCTGAAATAGATTGTAGACTGCACTAACCTAAATAGGACCAGAAAGTGAGTAATCACAGTTCCGGGTGCAGACGTCAAGATGGCATTTATTGACAGCTGGGCTTTGAGTGAATGGAAAGGTCATGACTATCAGGTTCTCCTGATAATAATAGTAGGCAGTTTAGTCAGTGAAGTTTTCACTGAGTGAATGGATAACGCAATAGCCACTTAATCACTAAGATTAAAGATAGGAGTTGCAGGCATAATCAGGCAGTGTAGTGTAGACACCTTCTGGAGGTGGAAAAGAAAACTACTGTGGATATAATGGTCAGACAGGTCATCATCAAGAATGACCAGATAGTAAAACAAAATCTCCTTTTTTAAAGTCTAGGAAAACTTGTCAGATAGTGCAATATTGAAGCTTTATCTACTACTAACGGCTTCTGTTGTGTGAAATGGAATTCCAATACAAAATTGATCCTTCACAGGTCAAAATCTACGTTCTCTTAATGTGCTGTAAGTAATTTTTTTTTGCCTTGATCTCCACAGGTAAATGAATAAGGGTATGACACAAAGAAGGAAACTATTTCCCCTCAAATTTTACATTTTGGACTGTACTTCACAGGATATACACAAGGTTATATAATCAATGTCTAAGTGGAGCAGTCATATATTGAGTTGTGAATGGTGACTTGAGAATTCTACACTCTATAAATAGTTTCCATGTTTGTCAATGTGTTAATGCATTCTTCCTGTTACTATGTAGTATTAATATGAAACAGAAAACCTGAATGTAGTTGTGTTGGCAAAGTAATATTTTGGAAGTGTAGATGGAAACATAGCATAATTTACAGACAAGAACCCAGGAGTGTATCAGCATTTATCGGCAGTCCTCAGAAGTATGTAAAAATTTTCAGGCAATCCCCATTCATGTGGCAGTATTTACAGACAGTCCCCAGGAATATATCAGTATTTACGGAGACCTCTCAGGAGCTTATGCAGAGGTCCCACCGTGCAGGAATCGTAGTGATCTTATTGATGGCTTTGACTCCTGTGATGTTTTCTGCCCTGTTCTTCAATGTATGGCAGAGGGATTTCTTTCCTCATATAATCAGCAATAAGTCATTCTTACCAACAATGCATTCACCTTCAATAGTTGGTATGTATTTTTGGTGTTATGAGCAGTTAGACATTTAATTAGATTAGATTAGTTACAGTGTGGAAAAAGGCCCTTCGGCCCAACAAGTCCACACTGACCCACCGAAGCGGAACCCACCCAGACCCATTCTCCTTCATTTACCCCATCACCTAACACTATGGGCAATTTAGCATGGCCAATTCACCTAACCTGCACATTTTTGGACTGTGGGAGAAAACCCACTCAGACACGGGGAGAATGTGTAAACTCCACAGTCCGTCGCCTGAGGCGGGAATTGAACCCGGGTCTCTGGTGCTGTGAGGCAGCAGTGCTAACCACTGTGCCACTGTGCTGTTTTTTTGTTTTATATTTAGGAACTATGGACTAGTTTCAGGTTTGCTGTCATTGGCATTGATTCCTGATTTTGGAGCATGATTTGTTGCTTCCACACGTAAGTTGATTGATTGAGACTCCAGTTGACTGCATCTTTGTGTTAGTGGATTTGTCCTTGACTTTGGCCCACAGAGTGTATGGTTTCAAGATCTGTGTATTACTGTATGAATCCTTTCAAGTGACGGATGCTTGTGGAAAGTTTTCTGCATGTTTCACAGGCTTCACATGATTTTCAGAAGTACCTACCAGTTCCAGGTTAAGCAGCATGGCTTACAATGAATGTTTGATTCATTAGACACAGATTCCGCATGGTGAGATGGCTTTTCACAAAGCTTCCTGTGAGGAAAGAACTGGAAATAATTTGCATGCTTTTCTAAAGTACTGTTGGCCTTTATTTGACAGCTCATGTTTGCTGTTTAAAAAAAGACTTCAATTTATTTGGCACCTTTCATGACCTCAGGGTGTCTCAAAGCACAATGTAGACAATCGAGCATTTTTCAAGTGCAGCCACTATTGCAGTGTAGAAAATGCAGCAATAAATTTGTGTACAGCAGGATTTCACAAATAGTAACTTAATAATGACCAGGTAATCTCCTTTAGTTGTATTGGTTGAGTGATTAATATTAGCCAGGATGAACTCCCCTACTCTTTTAAAAAAACCCTAGAATCCAACATTACCATGAGAGAATAGATTGGTTTCACTTTTGATCCAGAAGACTGGACCTCTGACAGTGTAGTACGCACTCACTACTGCGCAAAAGTGGCAGCTTTGATTCTGTGCAGAGTGGAACCTGAACCCACCCGCTTCAGAATCAAAGAGAAGAGCATCTGAGAATGCGGTGAAGCCCCCGGATTTAACCCATTGCTTTCAAGAAGGAAACAAAACCGAAGAACTGCAGACGCTGGAAATCCAGAACAAAAACGGAAATTGCTGGAGAAACTCAGCAGGTCTGACAGCATCCGTGGAAAGAAAGCAGAGTCAACCTTTCAGATCCAGTGACCCTTCATATATCCTTCACAAGGAAAGTAAATCTCCAGAGCTGTGTGGAGAAGACAAGTGAGTGGGACAAGATCAGTTACTTTTCCAGTGGACCAAACGGACCCCTCCTATGCTATAGCCATTCTGATTCTATGAATTTATTTGATCTATGAATTAACTTATTGCTGTTGATAGACGTAGCTCAGTTGCTAGCACTCTCTTCTCTGAATCACAAAGTTCTGGGACAATTGCTTCTCCCTTTCTACTCCAAGGCTTCAGTATCTAAATCAAGGATAACATTCCAGTGACAGTACTAAGAAAGCAGGTGGTGCTGCACTGTTGGTGAGATGTTAACACAGGACCCCATTTACCTGTACACTTTGCCCTCGCCAATCATCATCACAGTCAGGGTTAGTGTCCTGTGAATTAAGCTTGATGCGATGATGTCATGGGGTGAGACTAGCTCCCCACCCACCAGTGAGAAAGCCCACTGCACCAAGCTCCAGTTAGGTACTTAAAATGTTGAACATGCATCCCATAAAGTTAGGAGCCTCGCCAATGACGTTTTGCCCTGCCTGAGACTGATAACCAGCCAGAGGTCAGCACATTCTGAAACCAGGGGTTAGATCCGAGGGTCCAGGGTGTAAAGCCATGACTTAAAACAGTGAGAAGCTAAAGGGAATGGGATTTTCACAGAGTGGGGAATGCAGAGAGGGGGGTTCTGAATCAAAAGCAGGGAGGCAGGTGGCTTCCAGCACCCACGCCTTCCCTCAACTTTCCCCCCCCTCCCCCCCGCGCTACCCAATCCCCACCACTCCAATCTCTCTCTTTCTGTTAAACAGACAGACAGACAGCCACACACACGCACACATACATACTCACACACACCCTCCCTCCCAATGGGTGGGGGGGGGAGGCATTGGAGCCCTTCCCTCAGGTAAGTGACTGGTGTCGAGTTGTGGCTAGAATTTTCCTCTGAAGGGCCTTCAATTGCTGATAGGTTTCAGAGGGTCACTCAAGGACCTCCTCGCCCAGATAAGATGGCAAGCACCTTATCCAATTATTTACCCTCCGTGTAACTTGTCTTGCCAGTTGCAGGGTGTGGAAAATCACGCCACTCAAAATGGTACGGGCGTTGTCGTGTTGCTGTTTGTGGAGGACTGCCGTTTGTCCTGATGGCTGTTGTTTCTCCCACATTACTGATTTTAAAGTGGCTATAAAATTCTTTTAGCTGTCCAGTGTGAAAAATGCTCTGTTCATGTGGTTCTTTCATTTTCTTGTTTTATGAGTCCATGGATGGAATAGAAACATGCTTACAGTAAATTAGCTTTTTTGGGTCATTTAAATTGAGGATATCACTGAGTGAACTACGAAGAGAAATGTAGATCCCACTGCTGCAGAATCATTCTTGTGTGTATATTTACTTCTCTTGAAATTGCAATAGAAATGGTTGACCTTCATAGTAAGACCTTAGCCTGCTGGGCAGTGCTAGTTATCTGACTACACTTATTGTTGCTGTTTCAAAAAAAAAATTTTTATTACTTCTTATTCGAGGTCCAATGTAGTGGGCATTCTACAGTAGGTCAGCAAGTGGCCAACGACTCCAGTTTGGCCTGTTGAGTGACAACCCCATTATAGCTGGAGATGTAATGTTGGTCAGTGAGTGACATTCATGCTTTAATGGGAAAGTGTAGTGGTGGTTAGTGTCAATAAGATCAGTTAGTTTGATGAAATAGGTGTCAGCTGAGGCTCAGTAGGCAACACTCTCTTTTCTGAGTCAGAACATTGTAGAGTAGACCTCCAACCCTGACACTGGAACACAAAATTTGGACTGACACTTCAGTGTCTATTGAGAGAGTACAATGTTGTTGGAGGAGCTGTCTTGTGGATAAAATATAGATATCCAGAGGAACCTTGATTATCCGAACAAGAAGGGCAGGCACTATTTTGTTTGGACAATTGATTGTTTGGATAATCAATTTTATCTTAAACAAGGGAAGCCATGCTGATCTAATGCTGTGCTCTATCGGAGAATATATTTAAATTAATAATTTTAACGTATTGAGCACAAGAGGACATAGATTTCACATGATGAACAAAATAAAGCAATGATAACACGAGAAAACCTTTTAAAAAGGCAGCAGCAGTTAGCATTTGGCAAGGAGTGGTGGAGACAGCATTAAACAAGGTCCCGAACAGCTTCTACGATCACAAGAGCATTTGTCAGTTTCTGGGAACGCAGTCTCTTGATAGAAAGATGGAAGCACTGCCTTGCGTGTGCATTTACATTCTTGGCCAATTTTTTTAATGAATGGCCCGTAAAGTATTAGGAATACCTATACAGTAATATAAAGCACTTACCGTTGCAAAGGGCTGTGTAACAACCCTTACCTAAAAATAATCCAGTCACTGATGCTTGAGCTGCTTGTGTATTTTTGTTGTTGCCAATGTTTTCACATGTTCTTCTTGTAACGTTTTTGCGGGACCTTGAAATCATCTTCGGATAATCGATATTCAAATAATTGAGGTTCCTCCGTACATAGTCCTCTCAGACAGACATAAAAGATCCCAAGCATTATTTCAAGGATGCAAGGTCATTGCAAAGCATGTTGGCTGCCCGATGTGAACCTTCAATTTCGCAAATCAACTCATGCCCCACTCCTACCCACTTTAGGAATTGGCAGAGGAAGTGACACCATGAGACACCGGTGGAAACAATGTCATGAAAAGCCAGCAGCGTGGCATGTATTTCAATGTGAGGATTTATTTGAGATTTGAGATTTCAAACTCCCTGCGTTATGAACATAGACAAGTTAAGGCTGTGGGTTACAACTGTGTCCACTGCTTAGCTTGCGGAATAACGCAAGAGCATTTTGCATTAAACCTTAAAAACAAATCGCTAACCTGCTGAGAAGTGAAATTATCCAAACCCCACAGCTCAGGCCTGATTCCATCTTAGCCTGTTAAAATCTCAGCAGCTGGTAGTCTTTAGGGTTCTTTTTTGATGTGTAGAGGCTTGGATTTGATTGGGGAGAAGTGCTTCACTGAATGAGATGTCAACGTGTGGCAATACCATGCATTGGTGGAAGTTGGCATTTCTTTTGCCTTGGTGCTGATGACAAATAGTTGGAGTAATTTGTTTAAAATGCTGTGTGCCTGTTCCCAATTCTTTTTTTTAAACAACGCCAGCAATTGCAAAACCACCTACCCCTAACCCCACCACTGAATCATGCTACTGTACAAGATTCACCTACAGTGGTACCACCGACCTTCTGAATTAAAAAGAGCCCCTTCATGCTATATATTTATTCACACGTTGTGGGCATCACTATCAAAGTCAAGATTTAGCACTCATTCCTAATTGCCCTTCTAAAAGTGACAGAGAACCACCTCCTCCTCCTCCTCCTCTCTTCTGGCCAACACTTGTCTGTCAGCCAACTCCCAAACCAGATGATCCAGTCATCATCACCACATTGCTGCCTTTGAGAGCTTGCTACTTTAAAGTTGATTGCTGCATTTCTTAAAGTAAATCCTCACTTTGAAATACATGCCACGCTGCTGGCTTTCCATGACATTTGTTTCCACCGGTGTCTCATGGTGTCACTTCCTCTGCCAATTCCTAAAATGGGTAGGAGTGGGGCAAGAATCCCTCGGTCAAGAAGGAAAGTCTTGCATTCTGGTTTTCTGCCTCCTTTAAAAACTGACCTTTTAAATTGCCCATCTGTCTTCTGAAGTTTGGAATTTTACCCTTTGTGCTGGGTGGATGAGGGGACAGCGGAAGCAAAGGGAGGGCTGGAGATTTGTTTTTTTTTAACTTGGAGGCAACCAAGAGCGTACGCTCTGTTTTTGATATATTTTTGTTCTGAAGGGGAATGATGTGTGAATGTATGCTCATTTTTTTTGGCTTGGTTTATGTCTAGAGGCTAATTCAAGCTAATGCATCTGCTACCCATCTGCATGTCTACTCGCATCAAATAACGTCAAACCAAAATACATTCATGTAATGAAAAGCAATACTTTGTGTCATTTTGCTGTCATTCAAAAGCCAGCTCACTCTGGAATCTACAACTCTTGCCTTAAGCTGAAGCACGAACAAATGTCCTTGTGGTAGCAGTTTTGCCCACTTATGCATGCATGTTAGTTTTATTTCTCTCCAGGACTACCCCAGTGCCTCAGAACTGGAAGTTGTTTAGCCTGGACCACCATTCAGTTACATACTGGCTGTGCCTTAATTCCATCTCTCACCTCTCTCTGTCTGTCTGTCTCTCTCTCTCTCTCTCTCTCTTTCCCTCCCCACCCACCACCTTGAATCTGTAACCTTTTAGTACCCTAAATGTCCAACAAAAAGGCTGTTAAGCTCAGTGTCGCCATTTTAAATTGATTTCAGTCTCAAACATCTTTTTAAGGAAGTGCATCAAAAGTTTTACTATTCATGTGTGAAGAAGACATCCAAAAATAAAAGAGCACTCTATTAGTGGCGCTTGGAAGATGATTTTCAAAGGAAAAGAAAGCTCTCTTGTCACCTTCAGCTCCACAGTCAGTCATTTTTGCTGCAGTGTGCAGCACAGTTGTGATTCTCAGTTAAGATTTTCATCAGTTGAGAAAATTTGTGCTGTTATTTATAACCGACAAGCATGTGGTGAGTTTTCTGCGTCACTCGATGCAGGAGACTCAGCAGGAGATTCCTGGACACGGTGACTTTGAAAATATTGGTGCAGCTTTAAGCATCTCCATGAAGTCTTCCAGGTGAAGAAAACATTGGGCATGGTGAGCACCAAAAATAAAGGCATGGATTCTAAAAGCATCAAGTAACATTGACATTAGCAAGTAATCCAGCATTGGAGCAGAGATTGTACAGGGTAACACTTGGGATAGACGTTGTCCTTCCAAGTTGTGTTCCTACTTGCACTCATATAGCACCTTTCATAACTTCATGACTCCTCAAAATGTTTTACAGCCAATGAAGAGTCATCACTGTGTTACTCTCCGAAATCAGGCATTCAGTTTATACACGGGCAGTTTTCTGATGCCTGTCATGTGGGCTCTGATTCTACCTAAAGGCAAGATGTTGATCCTATAACGCCTTGATTAGGAGACGGCAGTTGCAAAAGCTGGAGATTACCAAAAACACAAATTTCGGTTGAAAATTTGCTGAAATCCCAAATCTGGATGTTGACTTAACTTTGAACATTCCTTTTGCCAATTGTAGTGGGCATTCGCACTTTATGAAAGTTCATGACAGCTTTCAAAAGTTCGAATTTGCTAAGTTATTATTCTTTGGATGGGAGGAAAGGATCAAGGAATTCTTGAAAGTTAGGAGAAAGTGAGGACTGCAGATGCTGGAGATCAGAGCTTAAAAATGTGTTGCCGGAAAAGCGCAACAGTCCTGAAGAAGGGCTTATACCCGAAATGTTGATTCTCCTGTTCCTTTGATGCTGCCTGGCCTGCTGCGCTTTTCCAGCAACACATTTTTAAATTCTTGAAAGTTATGTTAACTTACATATTCCTGCCACATAGAGTCACAGAGATGTACAGCACAGAAAACGACCCTTCAGTCCAACTCATCCATGCCGACCAAATATCCTAACGCAATCTAGTCCCACCAGCCAGCACCCAGCCCATATTCCATCCAAACCCTTCCTGTTCATTTACCCATTCAGATGCCTTTTAAATGTTGCAATTGTACCAGCCTCCACCACTTCCTTTGGCAGCTCATTCCATACACACACCACCCTCTGTGTGAAAACGTTGCCCCTTAGGTGTCTTTTATTTCTTTCTCCTCTCACCCTAAACCTATGCCATCTAGTTCTGGACTCCCCCACCCCAGGGAAGAGACTTTGTTTATTTATCCTATCCATGCCCCCTCATGATTTCATAAACCTCTACAAGGTCACCCCTCAGCCTCCAACATTCCAGGGAAAACAGCCCCAGCCTTTTCAACCTTTCCCTATAGCTCAAATCCTCCAACCTTGGCAACATCCTTGTAAAT
Organism: Chiloscyllium plagiosum; assembly: GCF_037043375.1. Lineage (NCBI taxonomy): Eukaryota > Metazoa > Chordata > Chondrichthyes > Orectolobiformes > Hemiscylliidae > Chiloscyllium > Chiloscyllium plagiosum. The sequence continues at coordinate 30,001,510 of NW_028270145.1, forward strand.
CTTTTCTGAACCCTTTCAAGTTTCACAACATCCTTCTGATAGGAAGGAGACCAGAATTGCACACAATATTCCAACAGTGGCCTAGCCAATGTCCTGTACAGCCACAACATGACCTCCCAATTCCTGCACTCAAACTCTGACCAATAAAGGAAAGCATACCACTATCCTATCTACCTGCGACTCCACTTTCAAGGAGCTATGATTCTGCACTCCAAGGTTTCTTTGTTCAGCAACACTCCCTAGGACCTTACCATTAAGTGTATAAATCCTGCTAAGATTTCCTTTCCCAAAATGCAGCACCTCGCATTTATCTAAATTCAACTCCATCTGCCACTTCTCAGCCTATTGGCCCATCTGATTAAGATCCCGTTGTAATCTGAGGTAACCTTCTTCACTGTCCACTATGTCTCCAATTTTGGTGTCATTTGCAAACTTACTAACTGTACTTCTTATGCTCACATCCAAATCATTTATATAAATGACGAAAAGTAGTGGACACAGCACTGATCCTTGTGGCACTCCGCTGGTCACAGGCCTCCAGTCTGAAAAACAACCCTTCACCACCACCACCACCCTCTGTTTTCTACATTTAGAGTCTGTTCTGTATCCAAATGGCTAGTTCTCCATTTATTCCATGAGATCTAACCTTGCTAACCAATCTCCCATGTCTCTCATGGGGAACCTTGTCAAATGCCTTACTGAAGTCCATATAGATCACATCTACCGCTCTGCCCTCATCAATTCTCTTTGTTACTTCTTCAAAAAACTCAATCAGGTTTGTGAGCCATGATTTCCCACGCACAAAGCCATGTTGATTATCCCTAATCAGTCCTTGCCTTTCCAAATACATGTACATCCTGTCCCTCAGGATTCTGTCCAACAACTTGCCCATCACTGACGTCAGGCTCACTGGTCTATAATTCCCTGACTTGTCCTTACCACCTTTCTTAAACAGTGGCACCACATTAGCCAACCTCCAGCCTTCAAGCACCTCACCTGTGACTATCGGTGATCCAAATATCTCAGTAAGAGGCCCAGAAATCACTTCCCTAGCTTCCCACAGAGTTCTAGGGTACATCTGATCAGGTCCTGGGGATTTATCCACTTGTATATGTTTCAAGACGTCACCATCTATTTCCTTACATTCTATATTTTCTGTGTCCTTTTCCACAGTAAACACTGATGCAAATTACTCGTTTAGTATCTCCCCAATCTCCTGCGGTTCCACACAAACGCCACCTTGCTGATCTTTGAGGGGCCCTTTTCTCCACCCAGTTACCCTTTTGTCCTTAATGTATTTGTAAAAACCCTTTGGATTTTCCTTAACCTGTTTGCCAAAGCTACCTCATGTCCTCCTTTTGCCCTCCTGATTTCCCTCTTAAGTATACTCCTACTGCCTTATACTTCTTTGAGGATTCACTCGATCTATCTTGTCTCTACCTGACATTTGCTTCCTTCTTTTTCTTAACCAGACCCTCAATTTCTTTAGTCATCCAGTATTCCCTACACCTACCAGCCTTTCCTTTCACCCTGCTCAAGTTCAAAGAATGTATGTGTATTGGCTATTTATTTATTGTAACTTTGCTTCAGAGGACCAGTTGGATTGTCGACCAGGCTGTGTGTTGCGCTAGATTCTCAGAGCCAGTAACCACTCATTTCATTCTACAGAATGTCAGGAAAGGAAAGATGCACGTTTACCAATTTGTATTAGCCTTTAAGTGTCTGGGATCTCCCATTTTAACATGTTCCTAAAATTGTCATTTGCATTTCTGGCAAATGCCAAATGTCACTCAGTCCTTGAAGCCCAGCTAAAACCATTAATTACCATCGCAGTACTGTGTGTTGCAACTATATTGTTTTACACAAAATTGTCACTCATACTTGGTAAGAGTGACTGTATCTCAAAAGGATTCATTTTGTGAAGCACTTTGCACTTTGGGGCTCTGAGAACAACTATGAGGTGTAATCTGAATGCACATGCCTTTCATTCTTTGTACTGGCATAGGCTGAAAGACACTACTCTGGCAGAGTTTCATGTAGTTTGCTGACTGATTTCAATTCCCCAACCATGCGAGAAAAAAACACAGAAGAAAATTCTTAGGGGGCATTAAAACTGTTTTTTTTAAGTTTCTTTGAAAACTTCTGTTCAACAATTATAAAAATTGTTGGAGATGTTATGGACCAGACCAAACCCCTCAAAATATTTTAAGAAGATTGCATAGAGCTTAACATATTCTTATTTTAAAGGCAGGTGCCAGGCATTGTGTTCCAGATGCAATTTTATTGGTCAAGCCACCAGTCTTGAAGTAAAACACAGTTTATGGTTAAAGTGCAACAAAAGAAAGAATTTGAATAATTTAACTATATTGGGAAACTTAACAGAATAATAGATTGTTTAACTACTAAAAAGTAACTGTTGCAATGCAGTAACATTACATAAACGTGATATATGGGAAGCAAATTCAGAAAAATAGATGGACTCACGTGATTCTGGCAGCAGGAACAGAACCCTAGTTTTTAGCTGAAACAGAGAGTGGAAGAACAGCTTTCAGATACATCCTCCTTCAATACCCGAGCAGCGACTGTTACTGAAATACTTAAAGTAAAAATCCTGGTTCTGTGGGAGCTTGACTCCATCCAATCAAGTCTCAGAAACTGTTTGCTTTATTGGCTCTGCGCAGGCTGCTTGGCACCTCTCTCTCTCTCTCTCTCTCTCTCTCTCAACCTTTCTTCGTAAAAAAAGATTCAGTATCATTTCTCAAAGCTTCAGTATCATCACAAAGCGACTAAAAGGCTGTTGACCAATGGTGAGGAATCATCCAGTTGCCCAAGAGTCTTTCATTTACTCATTGGCGAATTAAGGCGCTGTTAACCTTAAGGTTTATTTGGGAAAATGCCAGAAGAATCACCATCTGTAACAGAACTCAGGTTATCCAGCTGAAGATACTTCATAGGGCCCATATAGCACCGGATCGATTGGCAAAATTTAAGGCGGGGCATCCCCAATGTGTCCCAAATGTAAAATAGAGGTGGGCACTCTTGTACATTGTCTATGGACCTGTCATAAGATCCGTAGATACTGGACTAAAGTAGCTAGTGCCCTGACAGAAAATTTAGGAACGGAAATTAAAGTGGACCCCGTATCTCTCCTTTTGGGCTTTTCGAACTTATCCTCCCTGGACATGCACGGGAAGAGACTATTTTCTATTCTCTCTTTCTGTGCAAGGAAAAATATTTTGGTAAACTGGATGGCTGAGGGCCCCCCTGGACTTTCAAATTAGCACAGATTAATTATGGAATGTATTCTCCTTGACTTCCTTACAAATATGGTGCACTAAAAGACCGAATTATTTTATAAAATATGGCAGTCCTTCTTGAATTATATGAATACAGATATTTTGGCTATCCTAACAAGGGCTTTTATTTAATTGAGATTGCAAACCTGGCTGGTCCGGGGCCCCTTGAGAGAGGAATTCCGCATGAATACGGGTTTTGTTACATTTGATGTTAACACATTCCGAGCATGTATGTTATCCGTTGTTTTTTTTTCTCTTTCTCTTATTTGAATAATGTAAGAGACTTAAATATACACTCTGGTTAGTTGTAGGTTAGATTAGTAGTTAGTTGAGTTTTGTTTTTTTTATCTGTATTTTTCTTTTGTTAAAATTTGGTTATTATATATTTAAGATTTAATTGTATATCAATGTTCGTACTTGAGAGTTTTGTTTATTTTTGTAAACTTGTAAAAATGTTAAATTTCTAATAAAAATATCTATAAAAAAAACCTGAAGGTTTAACATGGCAAGTCATCAATGAGGGAAGTGTAAGAACTGAGCAGTGAGAGATAGGAGCTCATATGATAAAGACCTCAAGGAACTTGTCCATCCAGAGTTGGCAATTGAAACTAGGATAAGGACAGGAGAGAAGGGAAGCATGTGCACAGGTGAATCAGTATTATAATCCACATGAGACACATGGAAGTCTGCCAAATATTCATGGGCACTCATTGTCAACTTAAATGTATTTCTTTTTAACAGAAGGGCCATTCAGATAAATCTGACATTATTATATGTAGTGTTTTTGTCAAGAGAGTAGAACTTGGTCAGATTGATCCTCCTGTGAAGTGCAGCGTCGTTTGTGAATCTCTATAAATATACACTACATTAGGTCTGTGACGGGTGAAGCAGAAAAATAGACTTGGATTTCAATAACACCCTTCACATTCTCAGGACATCCCAAAGTGCCTTACAACCAGCGAAGCAGTTTTGAAATGTAGTCACTGTTGTAATGCATGAAGTGAGGCAGCTAATTTGCATGTAGCAAGCTTCCACAAATAGAGGTGAGATAATTACAAAATAATGAGTTGGACTAATGAGTAAATATGGACCAGAACAGTGGAGAGAACTTCCTGATTTTCATCTAAGTTGCGCCATGCAATTTTTTTTATGTGCACCTTCCAGAGTGGGACAGTGCCTCTGGTTTAATGTCTCTTCCAAAATCTACCACCTCCAGCAGGACAACATTTGCTCAGCCCTTCAGTAGAGCATCTGCCTAGATTGTTGTGCACAGGCTTCTTAGTGTGGGACATGTACCCACATACTTCTAACATATGGGCGAGAGTGCTGCCAACTGAGTCACCACTGGCACTTACTGGAATGGTTGGAAGGAATGTGTCAACCTGCCCTTGTAAGGGATATGACAACATGTTTAATTAGGCTAGTGGATGGTTACCACAAGTTTGCATCATCAATGCTTCAACTGCAGGTTAGTAACGGCATCTGTCCCACTGCCTCTCATGGCTGCACCCGGTTCTTTGGCTCAAATAATCCAATGAAATCATCAGTTGTGTTTAAGTAATTAACGAAAAGCCACGAAGTCCCACATCAGAGCAATTAATATCAACATGCACTCCTAGTGTTTCAGATAAGATGTTGAACCAAGGCCACCTGTACTCCTGGTTGGATATGTATGAGATCCAAGAGCATTATTCAGAAGAAAAGCCGGTTGCCCTGGCCAATTCTCAGATTGTTTCTGTTTTTAGGTTATTTGCCACAAGTGGGATAGGTTCCCGTTCAATATACTTCTTCACACTTGGACAGATTTACTGTTTGGAAAAGTGACAGTCTTTTTTTCTTAAACTGTTCATTGTCCAAATTCTTTACAGTGGTTTCATTGTTTAAGAAATGCTGGTAGTGAAGAGTAGAACAATGGAAAAAAAAACTTTCAACAGAGAGAGCGATCTCTGGGAATGATTACCAAGTAATAATCTCAAGCAGCAGTTCAGTAATGCTCTGTATCCTTGGACGGCAGATGAAATGATTGAAAGTGCAATGAATTATATTACCTCGATGTTGCTCCACTGCCTTCATTTTCTTTGGTAATTTGCTGTGTAGAATTGGTGGTTGTTCCTTTCTCATTTTCTTTTTGTCCCCGGCAGCATGAATCGCACAGTGGCCTTGGTGCTCTGGGTAAATGTTGTTTGGACATTAAGGAATTAACAGTTTCATGCAATACTTTAGCATGATTAGGTTTCAGATTTAGGTTTAACTGTCACATGTCACATACTCAAGTATGGGGTACAAGAGTGCAGTAAGAAGTGTACAAGGTCACCACATATGGTGACATCTTAGGTACAAAGTATCTAGGTACAAAATCTCAGTTACAGAATTAGAAAAATGGAGAAATAAGTTAAAAGGTTCAACACCGCAGTCACCTTGGCGTAAAAGTAGAAAAGTGAAGGAATAAAGTCAAAATGTCAAGCATACAGTCCTTTCTTGAGCCCTGGGCCGACAGATGCTCCAAGCTGGACCTCCCCCAGGAAGGCTAGCTCTCCCCTGGGTTGGGTTAAGACCCATCCCAGGCTTCGGCCCGGATTTCCACATCACCACTGCCTCCATCCTTTGCCGCCGCCATCCAGGCTCACTTTGGGCCCCAGCCGCACCCTTGCTCCATTGCTGCCGCTGTATCCACAACCTCCAAAAAGTAAGTAAGAAACAGTAAAAGCAGCAAGAGAAAAGGAAAACAGGTGGAATCCAGACTCGAGCCTGGATACTATCTACCCCACCGTCACCGTCTTGTACACAGGCTTATTTGGAAAGTATTGGTTGTTCAGTAAGTCTAGATTAGAGTGGTGCTGGAAATGCACAGCTGGTCAGGCAGCATCTGAGGGGCAGGAAAATCGATGTTTCAGAATAAAGGGCGCCTGTCCGAACCGTCGATTTTCCTGCTCCCCGGATGCTGCCTAACCTGCTGTGCTTTCCCAGTACCATTCTAATCTCCAGCATCTGCAGTCCTCACTTTCGCTTATTCAGTAGGCCAGCCCAGTTTATTTTGTCACGCAGCTCCATGTTGTGGTTTGGTTCCTATTTGTAATGGAATTTGTTTATTCACAGAACGAGGGCATTGTTAGCAAGGCTAGTGTTTCTTCCCCTTCCTAACCGATGTTGAGAAATTGTTGAATTACGGCTGACTCTGTGCTGTAGATATGCATAGTGCTGCTTAGAGAGAGGATTGCAGAATTTTGATCCAGTGATAGCAAAAATGGTGGTGTAATAAATAAAGTGCTGCCAATGCTCAAGATCTGAAATAAAAATGAGAAACTCAACAGGACTGGCAGCATCTAGGGAGAATGTAACAGAGTTAACATATCAAGCCCAATATGACACTTCGGAACTGTGCCCAACTTGGAGAGGAACTTGCAGATGGTCATGTCCCCTTGTGCCTTCTGCCACTAAAGTAAACAAAGAGTTGCATCTGCTGGAAATCTGAAATAAAAACAGAAATTGCTGGAGAACCTGTTCAGGACTGGGAGCATCTTTGGAGAGAAAGCAGAGTTAACATTTTGAGCCCAGTGACCCTTCTTCAGAATGACCTGTACTTGAAAGCTAACTTTTTGAGATTTATGCACAAGGTTTCACAAATCCTTCGGTGCTGTAGGTTTCTGATGTCATTCTCTATTTAAATAATATTCAACTCCAGTATTCTTCCTAACAAAGTGAACAATCTCACATTTTCTGACAATAAATTAATTGTACCAACATTTTGTTTAACCTATCAATATTCCTCTGTAGATGCTTTGTGAGATTCTCGGCACTTGCCTGCCAACTCATTGTTGCATCCTCCCCGAACTTGGAAATGGTACATTTCACATCCATTATCCAATTTATTAACATAGATTGTAAATAATTGTGGTCTGAATGTGATGACAATCATCATTCTTCCACAGATTTTTTTTTAAATGGCCTGTTTACCATTGGCTTGAAGATACCTCAGTGAGCTTGTAACAAAGACAGCTCCCCATATGAGGTCATGAAGGATTGGAAACAAACAATGGCAAATTGTAGCCCGTTATTGGAGACGACAAAAACTGAAATTCCGTGATGGGAAACAGGGATTTCAAAGAAGCATCACCTTCCTGAGTGGTCTGATTGAATTTCTGCATTTCAATTCTTCAGTTGCCCATGATGAGGACAATCATGCCCTTGAGCGTGAAGAGATCAGCATCAAGATATTTCCAAAGACTAGCTAGAGAGGTGGAAGGCAGAGGTGATCTACTCACGTTTGTCAGTAGCACAAGTGGTGGAATAGGAGAACACTTAAGAGCGGCACAGTGGTTAGCACTGCTGCCTCACAGCACCAGGGACCCAGGATCAATTCCAGCCTCGAGTGACTGTGCAAACTCCACACTGACATTCTCCCTGTGTCTGCATGAGTTTCCTCCAGATGCTCCAGTTTCCTCCCAGATTCTAAAGATGTGCACATCAGATGAGTGTTAGGGGCATTAGTCAGAGGGAAATGGGTGCGTTACTCTTCAGAGGGTTGGTATGGACTTGTTGGGCCGAAGGGACTGTTTCCACACTGTAGGTAATGTAATTTAATTTACTTCCTCAAGGAAGTATGTTACATTTATTAGGAGTGAGAGGGTAGCTAGAGATAGAGTAGACCCACTTAAGGGTAAAGGAGAGAGGTTATATATGGAGCCAGAGGAAATGGGTGAGATCCTTTGTGAGTACTTTTCATTGGTATCCACCAAAGAGAGGGACATAAGAGATGTTGAGGTTAGGGAAATGTATATGAACACTCTTGGCAGGTCAACATAATGAAAGAGGAAGTGTTGGGTGCTTTGAAATGCATTAAGGTAGACAGGTCCCCTGGCCCAAATGGGATCTATGCCAGATACTGTGGGAGGCCAGGGAGGAAATAGCTGGGGCCTTAACGGATATCTTTGCATGCGCTTTGGTCTCAGACGAGGTTCCAGAGGACTGGTGAGTGGCCCATTTTGTTCCTTTGTTTAAGAAGGGAAGCTGAAAATGTGTTGCTGGAAAAGCGCAGCAGGTCAGGCAGTATCCAAGGAACAGGAGAATCGACGTTTCGGGCATAAGCCCTTCTTCAGGAAAGGGAAGGGGAAGAAGGGAAACAAAGATAATCCAAGTAATTCCAGGCTGGTGGGCCTGACGTCAGTGGTGAGGTAGTTGTTAGAAAAGATAATGAGAGACAGGATATCTTTACATGTGGAAATAAATGGACTTGTTTGTGATAGGCAGCATGGGTTTGTGTGGGGAAGGTTATGTCCCACCAACTTGATTGTATTTTTCGAGGAGGTGACTAGAATGATTGATGAGGAAAGGGCAGTAGATGTTGGCTACATGAACTTTAGTGTGACATTTGAGAAGGTATTTCATGGCACTCTGGTATAAAACGTAGAGCCTCATGGGATCTAGGGTGTGCTGGCTAGATAGATACACAACTGGCTTGGTCATAAAAGACCGAGTAGTGGTGGAAGGATGCTTTTCCAATGGAAATCATTAACTAGTGGTGTTTCACATGGATCAATGCTGAGACCTTCGTTGTTTGCAATTTATATAAATGATCTGGAGGAAAATGTAAGTGGTCTAATTATTAAGTTTGTGGATGACACCAGAATTGGCAGAGTTGCAGATAGTGAGGAAGATTGTCAAAAGATACAGCAGGATATGGACAGATTGCAGATTTAGGCACAGAAATAGCAGATGGAATTTAATGCAGACAAATGCAAGGAAGGTCAAATTCAGGAGTGAATTATGCAATAAATGGCAGAACCCTTAGGAGCATTGACATACAGAGGAATCTGGGCATATAGGTCCACAATCCCCGAAAGTGGCAAAACAGGTGGATAAGGTGATTAAGAAGGTATACACGATGCTTGCCTTCATTGGCTGGGGCATTGAATAAAAAAAATTGACGAGTTATGTTACAGCTGTATAAATTTTGAATATTGAGTGCAGTTCTGGTCACCACACTACCAAAAAGACATGGGTGCTTTGGTGAGGGTGCAGAGAACATTTAGCAAATGTTGCCTGCAGTCCAAAGGGTTTCAGGGATGAGGGGAGGTTGGATAAAGTTTGATGTTTCAACTGGAAAGACAGAGGCTGAGACGACCTGACAGAGGTCTACAAAACTACGAGCGGCACAGGTAGGGTGGGTAGTCAAAGGTTTTTCCCAGGGTGGAAAGGCGAAATACAAAAGGGCACAGGTTGAAGGTGAGAGGGATAAAGTTTAGGGGAGAAGTGTGAGGAAAATGTTTCACACAAGGTGTGGTGGGTGCCTGGAAAGCACTGCAGTGGAGGTAGTGGTAGCAGGCACCTTGGCAGCGTTGAACAATGCTCAGTTGAACGAGCATTGTTGACACTCATTTCCCAACACCACGTGATCTTTCTTCAAGAGTTGTCTGAGAGGTTTACTAACTTGGGCTAACTGGGTTAAGAAGTTCCCTGCTATGATTTAACATTACCATGAATGTTTGGAGCTCCATGACATTTCTGGGTAGTGGAAAGTGTCCGGATGGTTTCTGCCTTTTGTGCATCTGCCATTATTCTTGTTGCCTGAACTACATGGCCCAAGAATTTGAGCACTGGCTCGGAGAATTCACATTTCTTGAGTAACGACCTGGAGTCCTGTAATGTACATAAGACTGTCCATATCCTGTTGACTAGTTGAGATTTGGTCCATCCATGGCTGGTCATGTCGTCCGCACAACGTGTAACTAGTCCCATAGTTTCCAATATGCTGGACATTGTTTACAGGAAAAATCTCAGGTACAGATATGACACCACAGGCCAGGCAGTTAGACAAGGTCAACAGTTTGGAGTCCTAATCTAAAGAAGGGAAAACTACAGTTTGTGTCTAACTTAGTGAATGTGCTGTTTACGAGCACTGACTTCTGACGTGAGGGACCTACATTTGCTTTTAATCATCTTTTTTCTTTCCACATATTTATAGAAGCTTTGAAGTTCAGTAAACTTGGCTGTTGGATTCCAGTTGAGCACCATTCTGATTGAAGGACTGCTGAATTAATTTGCCCACTTGGAATCATAGAATCCCTACAGTGCGGAAGCAGGCCATTCAGCCCATCAAGTCTAAGAGCATCCCACCCAGACCCACCCCCCTACCCTATGCCTGTAACCCTGCATTTCCCTTGGCCAATCCACCAAACCTACACATCCCTGAACACTCTGAGCAAATTAGCATGGCCAATGCACCTAACCTGCACATCTTTGGACTGTGATAGAAAACTGGAGCATCCGGAGGAAACCCACGCAGACACGGGCAGAATGTGCAAACTCCGCGCACAAGAGTTGCCCAAGAGCGGAATTAAATCAGTGTCACTGGTGCTGTCAGACAGCAGTGCTAACCACTGAGCCACTGTGCCACCCTACATATTTGTAGATTATACAGACCCATTCTGGGCCTTTTTGGTGCTCAACACAAAAATTTTTGAGAAATCATCCTTGGGTTGAATGAAAATTCAGCTTCTTAATTCTGTCCTTAGCTGATCTGAATCTCAACTCTATTTGGCAATCTTAGTTCCACATCTCTCAGTAGAGTTCAGCCACCTCCTCTACCACTGAATACACCAACATCCATATCCTGAGGTTCATCACTGGCCAGAAGCTTAACTGGTCCAGAAACATTAGACTTTGGCTGCAGAAACCAGTCAGAGGCTGGGCATTCTTAGGCAAGTAACTTACCTCTGTAAGACACAAGTCATGAGCATAATGCAAAGATGATTGTAACAGGATAGATGCTGAAAGGATAATTGCCCTTATGGGAGTGAGTACAGCTAGGGGCCATGGTTTAAAAATAAAGAGTATCTCATTTGGAAGAGAGACCAGAAGAATTTTGTTCTGAATCATCAGTCTCCGACAAAGAAGAGGAAATTAGATTTATTGAATATTTCTAAGGCTGAGCTACACAGGGGGCAGCACGGTGGTTCAGTGGTAAGCACTGCTGCCTCAAAGTGCCAGAGACCCGGAATCGATTCCAGCCTTGGAAAACTGTCTGCGTGAAGTTTGCACGTTCTCCCCGTTTCTGCGTGGGTTTCTGCCGGGTACTCTGGTTTCCTCTCAAAATCCAAAGGGGTGCAGGTCAGGTGAATTGGCCATGCTAAATTGTCCATAGTGTAGGATATTATTCAGGGGTAAGTGTAGGGGAATGGATCTGAGTGGATTCCTCTTCGGAGGATCGGTGTGGACTTGTTGGGCCGTAGGGCTAGTTTCCATACGGTAGGGATTCTAATTCTAAACATTGACAGACAAGGGAGTCAAAGGAAATGGGAGTGGCAGGAAAACAGGTTTGTAACCTTTACATCCCAAGGAATTCACAGTGTTTCAGTGGTAAGCATTCTAGCACCTGAGTCCTAAAATAGTTGATTCATTTCCTATGCCAGAGAAGATCTCATGAAGTGGCCTGACTTTCTAGTGCAGTATTGAAGGAATTCTGCACTTTAAAATGAGATGTTAACACCTGCGACAGGGTTAAGATTAGGATTAGGGTCTCACATGAACATCTCATTGCTATTTAAAAGTACACTGGCCAATATTTATCACAGTTCAAAATCATTAAAACAGATTAGGTCGCCATTATCACATTGTTGTTTTTGGGACATTTTCTGTGCAACTTGTCTGTGAAGCATTTTGCAACATCCTAGAGGTCATAAAAGACATCATCTAAATGCAGGTCTTTTTCTCTGAATGTGACTGTGATCAATTGCTAAGAGTAGGTGATTTTCTGTGTTCTGAGCCAGCAGCTTAATAGGAATTGGATTAATACCAGCAAAACTGATCCTGAATGAGCTCCTGGCTTGGAGGTGAATGGGATCATCCAAACGCTTGAGACTTCATTTTGAAACTCTCTTCTTGAGCAGTAAAACTGCTTTACTTTCTCCATAATAATGTCAAGCTAGTTCAGGATTCCCTTCAGGATTCCAATGAAAACTGCACTACATGGTGACTGGAGGGTAGTGTGGAGCGTATTTCAGGCAGTAGTGACACAGGAGTAACCAAAGGGTCAGACGTGGCCTTGTATATAGCATGCATACCTAAACAGAAAACCATTCTTTCAAGTTCAACGCCGGAGAATCAAGTGCAACATGTCTGATGCTGTACCAGGTGAAGGAGCTGTATTTGAGAGGTGAAAGATGAGAGGTTCAACTAAGGCCTGTTGTGCCCTCTCAGGTGGGGGAGTGGGGGTGTCAAATATTCCACAGTGCTCTTTCAAAGTAAAGCAGGGCAGTTTTCCCTGTGACCTGTCAATGTTGAACCGTCAACTGACAACACTATAGAAAGCAAATCACTTACTCATTATCAACAGATGCTATGTTGCACAAATTGGCTGCTGCATTTCCTGCATTGCACTTCACTAGATACTTCAGTGGATAAAAAGTGCCTTCTGAATACCATGGCCACTACACATTGTATAAATTCAAACTTTACTTGTTCCATGAGTGCATTCCAAACTCTGTCTTGCTTGCTGACATGGGTATGTATATGGCATGCCACAAATGAACATAATTGGTGCTTACACAATATAAACTTAAGCCACACCCTCATGGGATTCCAGTGTCTTTTAACTTATTGGCAGTTCAAATCCCACTTCTAAATAATCTGCTTGTGCATCTCAAAATATTAACGTTTGGTCTACCCAAAGCTCTGTTCCAGTACAACTAAGAAAGTTAGTTGAGTTAAAATGTCCCGACATTCATTTGCAAACAAAACCACAAAAGAAATTTGAGCTTGGTGACGAGTTGGTAAGATAAGCAAATGCTCTGCAATAATTGTAGTTCAGAGAAGGTTCACTCGACTCTTTCCCAGGATGAAAGGTTAATGTTATGAAAAACTTGTGGTGAAGAGATTGGGTCTACACTCATTAGTGTTTGGAAGAATGAGAGGTGATCTTATTGAAGCATATAATATTGTAAGGAAATTGATAGGGTACAGAGCGGATGTTTCCCCTTGTGAAGGAGACATAGTTCAAGCACAGGAGGTCTCCTTTTTAATATTGAGATGAGGAGAATGTTTTTTGTCAGAGGGTCATTAGTCTGTGGAATTTGCTTTCCCAGAGAGTATTGGAGGGTGGGTCATTGGATTTGTTCAAGGCTCAGTTAGATTTTGACTGATAAGGGAGTCGGAGGCAGTGAGGGACAGATGGAAAAGCAGTGTTGAAACCACAGTTGGATCAGGCATGATGTTATCAAATGATGGAGTAGGCCCAAAGGGTCACATGGCCCATTCCTGCATTCCTAACACTGAATTGTAAAACTAAATCAAGCTGTCGGCTGATTTCACCACCACAGTAAGATGCTGGAGTGAGCACAATTGACCACTTGGCTCCACAAAACTAAATTTGAGCCAACTTGGAACAGGAGACAAGTCAGCTAATATCCTTTTGCTTTTGCAAAACATGATGTTCTGTTGGGAATGGTGAGAGTATAGTCCACGTTTAAATTAGTCACTTACCCTTATGCTAAAGATGATCTCAAAAAACAGCTGTGTGCTGATATTTTATGAATGGTGTATATTGTTGCATGTTTTAAGATCTATATTTACACCTTAGAAAGATAATACTTAGTGTACAGTGATCCCAGCAGTTTAAATTCACATGCTGATTCGATGTTTGGATTGTATTAATAGTTATCCTCTGTAGATAATTTGGGTTGCTCAAATGATTGACTTACTCAATCATTTGAGGGGTAGCACGGTGGCTCAATGGTTAGCACTGCTCCTCACAGTACCAGGGACCTGAGTTCAATTCCAGCTATGGTGGCTATCTGTGTGGAGTTCACACATTCTCTCCATCTCTGCCTGGGTTTCCACCATGTGCACTGGTTTCCTCCCACAGTCCAAAGATAGAATCATAGAGTTCCTACACTGTGGAAATAAGCCATTTGGCCCACAGTCCAAAGATAGAATCATAGAGTCCCTACACTGTGGAAATAAGCCATTTGGCCCAACAAGTCCACACTGACCCTCTGAAGGGTAATCCACCCAGACCCATTGCCCTACCCTAATACTCTACATTTACCCCTGACTAATGAATCTAACCTACACATCCCTGAACACTAATGGGCGATTTCAGCATGGCTAATTCACCTAACTTGCACATCTTTAGACTGTGGGAGGAAACCAGAGCACCCGGAGGAAACCTATGCAGACACGGGAAGAATGTGCAAACTCCACACAGATAGATGTTCAGGATAGATGGATTGACTGTGTTGAATTGCCCCATAGTGTCCACTGATGTGCAGGCTTGGTGGATTATTCATGAGAAATGTGGATATAAGGGGAAAGGGTTTGGAGTTGGGACTGGGTGGGATGCTCTTCAGAGGGGCGGTGTGACTTGATGGGCTGAATGACCTGCTTCCACACTGTAGGGATTCCATAATTCTACTGCTTCAAGCTCCTGCAGTTTGCTGACAACTAAAGCCAAGATGCAGAGTTTAAAGATCTTAGCCAGATCTAGGGCCTGGCAGGAAGTAGTCTGATTTGGACCTTGGCATAGAGTTCCTTTTGAAAGATGGTACCTCTAGCAATGCTGGAGTCCCTCAATACTGCTTTGGAATATCAGCCTGGATTATGTGCTCATGTTTCTAGGGTGAGACTTGATCCTACTACAGAGCCATAGGATTACACTATGCAGATAGCCAAAGAGCCATGTGTAGATAACAATGATAGATATTTTTAATGAAATAATTTAGATGTGTCATGATGTAGCCCTGAAACAGGTAGGACCTGAACACCAGGCATTCTGGCTCAGAGGTAGGGACAGTACCACTGCACTGCAAGAGTCCTAGCTCCCAGTGATATACATGGTTTAATGGTACTTTTACTTGAAAAGGATTTATTTAATTTTAATGTTATTTTTGGGTAAATCTATCACAGTTGTCTTGTAATATATTAGAATGCTTGTGGAAATGTAATTTTTTTAAAAAGTTTGATTAATTTTCCTTCACATGATCATTTGAAAAAATGAGCAGCGCAAATCGACAGTTAATCTAATGGTGCAAGTGCTGTGAGGCCCCAGCAGCCCTACCCCTGCCTTGAGAACAAGATTAGAATATACAGCAGAGAAATGCTAATATCCTGTAAATATTAGCATTTGATAAAGACAAGGCCACAGGATGAGATGGGGTGTTTGCGAGGGGGGGGGAGGGGGGGGAATGGAAAAAAATGGTGACGATGATATTTTCAGCCTTGATTACGTTCTGTAAATTCATCAATAATTAAGTGAAGTGATTTTTTTAAATCAAAATTGCAATGCCAAGATCAGAAATTTCTCATGCCCTTGTCACTTTATGGTGATCACATTTAGATTGCACAGTGCACGTTTTAGGATTCCACAGTCTGGTGCGTCTGGCATCAGCTGTGTTTTGCCCATCCCATTATCTGGTGTGCAGTTAAGTGGGTTTAAATGGGTTAGATAGGCTTCACATTATGTGTAAATGGATTATACATTCAAATGAGTATCACAAGGGTCACCGCACAGTCAAAGTTGCAACTCTATGTATAATCAATATGCATGACATGATGTACCATCTTAATCTATATTTGAGATTGTATGTGCAGTTCTTCAGTCCTCCCCCATATGAGAGAAAAAAAATCCATTTATTCTCTCTGATCCTTCACTTACAAATTTCCAGTCTACAAGAGGATTCTAAACTAATTCTTCGATTACATCAGACCTTCACTGTCTAATATTTATATTTTAGACCTTACAGATTCATTAGCTTCCACTTGCTTCTTATGTAGGCTATTAGAGGGGAAAATGAAGGAAGCAACAGTTACATTCTGACCACATATGTACAAGTCCTGCTAAACCCTTTAACACTCCAGAAACTTGAGCACATCATCTAGGCCTGTGATGCACTGTGGGAATACATCATTGTAAGAGGTGCCATCTTTCAAATCAGACATTATTGAAAGAAGGCCCAACCTGCCCTCTCAGATAGGCATCTGGTCAATATTTATCCCTCATTCAACACCCTATAAACAGACTATCTGATTATGTTTACACTACTATTATTTGTGGATCCTGAATGTTTGCAGATTATCTGTAGCAGTTCATACATTACATTACAATCACAACAACGATTATGCTGAAAAGTACTTAATTGACCGCAAATCCATTTAGGATGACTTGAGGTAGTCAAAGGTATCCTACAAAAGTATGGTTTGGTTCTTTTTGTTGTTAGTCTGCTTTGCCCCAAGAATGGCCAAGAATCTTTTTAAGTTGAAGTGGAGTAGCTGTAAAAAGTTCAGTACAACTTTCTGAGGAACGGTCACTGAACCCAAAACGTTAACTCTGATTTCTGTTCACAGATGCTACCAGACCTGCTGAGTTTTACCAGCACCTTCTATTTATGTTTTAGTGCAACTTTGTTGGTATCTCTTTCAAGATGAATCTGGCACCACAAGTTTTTGTATTGGGCTGTCAGCTCACTGCTATGTATGAGCTCCTGCTTATGATGATGTTTGTTGCCTCCATATTCTTTAAATACAGGGATTTGCTTGGTCAAGTGCAGTGGAGGGAAACTACTTCCTGGTATAACTAAGAGTCTTTTGTTGATAACACAATACAGTTTACTGCACGTTAGCAGCTAGTTACATTGATGTGATAGATATTGATATGATAGATAGTGTGTGTTAGATAATTTGAGCAGTTCCAGATGTTTACTCTCCCTCCGCTGAAATCCGAAACCGTTCTGCCCACATTTTCGTATGGCAGTGTCATGATGCTTCTGGCAGTCCTCAGCTTTATCCTTTTCAGACTCATATACAACATAATCCACCATGACAATTTGTGAATAGAGGTATTTTACAATATAGTTACACCGGCACTAAACCCCACCTCTTCCTCCGCTGCATTGATTACTGCATCGGCGCCACTTTGTGCTCCCATGAGGAGGTCGAACAGTCCATCAGCTTCACCAACACATTCCGCCCCAACCTTAAATTCACCTGGACCATCTCTGACACCTCCCTCCCCTTTCCACACCTCTCTATCTCCATCCACGAGGACCGACTCAACAGTGACATTGTTTACAAACCCACCGACTCCCACAGCTACCTGGATTACACCTGTTCCCAACTTACTTCCTGCAAAAATGCTATCCTGTGTTCCCAATTCCTCTGCCTCCGTTGCATCTGTTCCCAGGAGGACCAGTTCCACCACAGAACACATTGGATGGCCTCCTTCTTTAAAGACCGAAATTTCCCTCCCGCGTGGTTGAAGTTGCCCTCCCACGCATCTTATCTACGTCTGCACCTCTACCCTTGAACCTCACCCCTCCAATTGCAACAAGGACAGAACCCCCCTGGTCCTCATCTTCCACCCCACCAACCTCCACAAAAATCGCATCATCCGCCGACATTTCCGGCACGTACAAACTGACCGCACCACCAGGGATATATATCCCTCCCCATCCCTATCCGCTTTCCGCAAAGACCATTCCCTCTGCAACTACCTGGTCAGGTCCATGCCCCCTAACAAGCCACCCTTCCCTCCTGGCACTTTCCCTTGCCACCGCAGGAATTGCAAAACCTGCACTCACATCTCCCCACATCCAAGGCCCCAAAGGTCCACATCCATCAAAGTTTCACCTGCACTTCCACACATGTCACTTGTTCTATCTGTTGCTCCTGATGCAGCCTCCTCTACATCGGGAACACTGGACATCTTCTCACAGAGTGCTTTAGAGAACATCCCTGGGCCACCTGCACCAATCAATCCTACCACCCCGTGGCCGAACATTTCAACTCCCCCTCCCACTCTGCCGAGGATATGCAGGTCCTGGGCCTCCTCCATCGCCACTCCCTCACCACCCGACGCCTGGAGGAAGAACGCCTTGTCTTTCGCCTCGGGACCCTTCAACCTCAGGGCATCAATGTGGACTTCACCAGTTTCCTCATTTCCCCTCCCCTCACCTTACCCCAGTTCCAACCTTTTGGCTCAGCACTGCCCTCATGACCTGTCCCACCTGTCAAACTTCCTTCTTACCTATCCAGTCCACCCTCCTCTCCGGCCAATCATCTTTACCCCCACCTCCATCCACCTATTGCACTTTCAGATACCTTCTCCCCAGCCCCAACCCCCTCCCATTTATCTGTCCACCCCCCGAGGCTCCCAGCCTCATTCCTGATGAAGGGCTCCGGCCTGAAACATTGATTTTCCTGCTCCGCGGATGCTGCCTGACCTGCTGTGCTTTTCCAGCAAAACACTCTGAACACATATTTTACAATATCTCTTGTTATTAATCTCAACCCACAGGCTATTCTGAATGCACTTTAGAAGTTTGCAGTGTGCAGCATGTAATTCGGATCCCTTGCTCTATGTTTGTATTTATGCTCCACACAAGCCTCATCCCACTTCTCTACATCTCATCTGAACAGCACACATTTGTTTCTCCCTCTTGTGCTTATCAAGCTTCTTCTGTCTTGCATCCCTGCTATTTGCATCAACTGTTCCATGTAAAAGCAAATTCCACATTCTAACCCCTTTCCTGAACAAAGACATTTCTCCTGATTCCCAAACATACTGTTTAGCAACTACTTTGCATATTTTGCCCTAATTTTGGATTCAAATCGTCATCATTATTTCTAAAGCTGCATCACTAACCTCTGCCCCACAGTCCTGTCACACCCCAGAAGAATAAAGACTTATAAAACCTTCATAACACTGAAGTGGATCGGGCAAGTCTCGATTGTTAAAATAGTCTCTTAAAACAGTTCTGCTGAAGGAATGACAAATGTAGATTTGTCTATAAGTAGCTGGTCAGCCTGTTGCACATTTCAAAGTTCTCCATTTTTAAACCATTTAATACACATATTGAACCTGTCAAAGGTTGTTTCTCCTGTAATGGAAATGAAATCTATTGCCCACTGTAATCATTAAGAATTTTATTTTGAAACTGAAGTATTTGAAAATGTGGCTTGCCAGATTGGGCAGAGAGCTGAATTTCACACTCTGTAATGGCCCTGGTTGATGACCTCTCATCTGAGAAGTTTCAATATATTATGTTCCTATTGATTTATTAATGTCAGTGCTCATGATTTAGTGTGGATATTGACAGCTCAGAGTCTGCTGGAGTGCAAGTTTATGTTCTCCCATTTCTCTCTCTCTCTTTCTCTCTCTCACACAGTATTGAAGAGACCTTCCCTGTAAGCATACAAACAAATTGACACCTGTCTTCCAAGTTACTGTGCATCAGAAGGCCTATCCCACTTGTACAAAAATCACTGTATTTGCAGTAACTTCTGTTTTATTCCAGATGGCAAGGTGGTGGAGGGTAGAGGTTGAAGCCTAATCTTTACACACTGTTCAGTTTTTATTTGCAGAAACACACATTACAAGCATGCACCTCCAAATTCAAAAACCAGTTTCAGTTTGCCCCTTCATGTTGAAGCACAAATAAATCCCTGATTGGTACTCCTTATCTGAATATGGTTATAACCACAATTAATGTATAATTGTAGACATCTCCATTTAAAAGCTTATGTCAAAAGTATTCTCAAATTAAGCCCTCTTCCATCTTCTTCTAAAAAAAAAGCTGCATGCAACTTTGGAACAAATGTTTACGCAAAATAACAGCCAAACCCAACAAGGGCCATTTTGGAGCCATTAAAGCAGTAAAACATCCCCAGGTGCTATTGAATGTATTAGCAAACAAAATTATGCACTAAACCAGAATATGGAGAGATGAGGACCCATGACCAAAAGCTCTGTCAAAAAGGTAGATTCTCAGATATGTCTGGGTGTCTTCAAGGAGGAAAAAGGGAAAAGGTGAATGAAATAACTCACAGAGGCCATTACCCTGTCATGAAGTTATCCTTTATTTACATCTGAGCTGAAAATGTGTTGCTGGAAAAGCGCAGCAGGTCAGGCAGCATCCAGGGAACAGGAGAATCAACGTCCTGTTTCATAAACTGCTATATAATAGCTAACAGCATTGGATATATTTGTCGCAGGACTTGCCTGCCATCAAACTTTTTTTCTCCCCCTCATCTCTTATACTCCTATAAATGATCAACAAAAGTGTGGTCAAAATAAGCTCATGATTTTCTCAGGAACTTTGCTCAAAGCGCTGTCCCAAGGAAACTCTTCAATTCCCAGAGACTCCAAGTCAACCCAAGAGGGTTTTGTTTTTAACTAATTAATTCATGAGATGTGGGTTTGACCGGCAGGGCCAACATTTATTGTTCATTCTTAATTGCCATTGAGAAGGTGATGTTGAGCTGTCTTCTTGAACTGCTGCAGTCCTTGGGTTGTAGGTATGCCCACAGCATTTTTAGGGAGGGATTCTAGAATTTGACTCAGCAACAGAGAAGGAATGGTGGTATAATTCTAAGTCATGAGCATGGTTGACTTAGAGGGGAACTTGTGTGACTTGGTCATCTTCCCATGTATCTGATGCCCTTGTCGGTCTAAGTGGTAGACGTTCTGGGTTTGAAAGATGCTGTTGAAGGAGCCTTGGCATGTACTTGGTGTTATGCCTTGTTTAGAACAACAATAACAGTACTTTGTCACTGTGGATGTTGAAGGTGGTGAATGCAGTGCCATTCCTGCAGGTTCATTTGTCCTGTGTGGTCTCAAGCGTCTTGAGAATCTTTGGAGCTCACCCATCCAGGCAATTGGAGAGTGTTCCATCACACTTCAGACTTGTGCCTTGTAGATAGTGAACGGGCTTTGAGGTGTCAAGAGATGAGTTAGTCACTACAGAATTCCTCGCCTTTGGCCAGCACTTGTAGCCAAAGTATTCGTATGGCGGAAACAAACTGAAGAAACTCAGCATATCTGGCAACATCCATGGAGAGAGAAAGAGCGTTTAATGTTTGGTGTCTAGTATGATTCTTCTTCAGAACAGACCTGATGAGTTTCT
This sequence comes from Chiloscyllium plagiosum, assembly GCF_037043375.1. NCBI lineage: Eukaryota > Metazoa > Chordata > Chondrichthyes > Orectolobiformes > Hemiscylliidae > Chiloscyllium > Chiloscyllium plagiosum. Next base: position 30,022,697 of record NW_028270145.1, read on the forward strand.
CTAGCATTTTCTGTGTTTGTCTCCAATTTCCAGTGTCTGCAGAATTTTGTTTTTATTTACATGGTTGGTCTAGTTCAGTTTCTGGTCGATAAATTGGAGAGAAAGATGTTGATAATGGGTGATTCAGTGAGGTAATACTATTGTACATCAGGGGTGATATTTAGAGTCTTCCTTGTTGGAGATAGTCATTGCCAGGCATTTACATGGCATGAATGTTACTTAACAGTTGTTAGCACAAGCCTGAATAATGTCCAGCTCTTGCTATATAAGAGCACAGTTTGCTTCAATATCTAAAGAGTGATCAATTCTGCTGAATGTCTCAGGTTGGCAGGAATCTCTTACAAATGGGTAATGATGCCTGACCTCTAGAAATATCCCTCACCTCAACGCCAGGATCGGAGGTCCATAATCTTGTGCTGCTACTAGTCCATTCTTTATTGTTTGGGACTTAAAAGTGAAGCATGTGATGCACAAAGAAGAGAGCATAGTGATGGAAGTAACGTTTTTCTCAATCAACTTAATGTGAAAAGATTCCATTTGAAATGAAGTGACTGCTTATATTGTTTTAGTGCCTTTCATTTCCTGAGGATGTACTGTACTACTTTGCAACAAACTAAGAACCAGTTTGCCTACAGCAAGGTCCCACAAACATAATCAGATAATGGCCCATTCTTCGGTGCTGGGTTTTTAACTTCCTCTTAGAGACTGATAAATCTTGTAAAAAAAATTTGAACATCCAATTACTAGCTGAAAGAATGAGATGTCAGGATTTCATAAGATAAGTTCTTTTCTGTACTAAAGGCCAAAAATCCTCATTTCATTTTATAGGCAAACTATACTTGAACCACAGCAAGCAGCATTTCTCTTGTGTACTTACCACCTATTGCACTCTCAAAGGAATTGTAGTCTTTTCAACAAATTGTTATTTCCAGATTCCAATGGTTCATGAATCCCAATTTTGCTGAGTAGTAACTTCACCTGAGCATTTCCAACCACTTTTCAGAGTTTGTTGGCAGATGTAAGGAAACCTCAACAATGTTAAAGCCTGTTTTGATGTTTCTTCTTTCCTCCGGCAGTGTCAGAACAAATCTCCCATTATCTGTACAAGGCTACAGGATGCCAGAAACCACCATCCTATTACATCTGGCTAAGGTAGCTTCGTAAAATCAACTGGTGTCTGTCTAAGATATTCACTGATTTGCACAGAAACTAATAACCTGGTCACAAACGTAGCTAACTCTGCACCCTTCCCCTGGCAACGTGAAACACATTAACTTTATATCTCCAGAAATCTCTTTTAAAAATTCTTTCATGGGATGTGGACATCACAGACTAGGCCATCCTTAATTGCCCTTGAGAAGGTGGTGGTAAAGTACCTTCTTTAATCATTGCAGTCCATCTGGTACAGGGAGTCCCTCAGTGCTGCTGGAAAGAGAAGCTATCTATGACCTCCAGTTCTTTTCCTCTTAGAAATAAAGGTCAGAAATAGAAGCAAATAATTTACAGCATTATTGAGTACACCAAGTACCTCCAACACCTTTCTGGAACTTTGGGAGGCCAAGAGTCTACTCATTATGAACTCTTGTCTCCAAATCTAAATACTGGGCGGCATGGTGGCACAGTGGTTAGCACTGTTGCCTCATAGCACCAGAGACCCGGGTTCAATTCCCGCCTCAGGCAACTGACTGTGTGGAGTTTGCACATTCTCCTCGTGTCTGCATGGGTTTCCTCTGGGTGCTCCGGTTTCCTCCCACAGTTTCAAAATGTGCAGGTTAGGTGAATTGGCCATGCTAAATTGCCCATAGTGTTAGGTGAAGGGGAATGGGTCTGGGTGGATTGCGCTTCAGCGGGTCGGTGTGGACTTGTTGGGCCGAAGGGCCTGTTTCCACTACTGTAAGTAATCTGATGTAATCTAATCTTGCCATTTTCTTCTCAATAAAACAATCTAAGACTTTCTTTGATCTATGACAATCAAAGCACATAGGCTCACTGTCAGGGAAACCTAAAAAGAGAACATATAACCTTTTTCCTTTACTGTCATGTTAAAGGTACATTGCCGAAACACTATCTTATAAACAGCATAATTGTAACAGTTGAGGAGTAGATATTGACCAGGACACTACACAAAGCCAAAGTAGGAAAACAATGTTCTGATTGACTATTCCTTTGTCACAAATGCAATAAAAACAAACCTCCTGGAAAATGTAGAAACAAAATGTTTGTGGTGAAATGTAATTTTGTTTGTGAGGGATGAGAGACTTTGTGGGCCAGGAATTAAAACCAAAACTATGATTATGTCATATGACAAAAATAGGGATCTCGTGGTATTAAATACAGCAATGTCTGTTCCAAATTAATTCAATTAGCATGGTGGTAAGGCTCAGTTTTTATTTTCTCTGCCAAGTCTCACTTTGTCAAATTTGACAGTTTGATCTTTCTTTAAGTGTTGCAACCCGTATTTCTGAGATTTTCCATGAGTCTCCTGGAATTATATTGAATATACAAGACAGAAACAGGACACTTACCCCATTAATATAAGCATTCATGTTCCATCGTGGCATGGTAACTCAGTGGTTAGCACTGCTACTTCACTGCACCAGGGATCAGGGTTGAATTCCACCCTCCGACAACTGCCTGTGTGAAGTTTGTACATTCTCCCCATGTTTGCATGGGCTTTCTCTTGGTGCTCCAGTTTCCTCCCACCAGAGGAAGGTTGTGCAGGTTAGGTGGACTGGTCATGTTAAATTGACAGTAGGGTCCAAGGATGTTCTGGCTAGCTGGGTTAGCCATGAGGAATGCAGGGTTACAGGGGTAGGGCATGAGTCTGGGTGGGATGCTCTTCGGAGTGTCAGCGTGGACTGAATGGGCCGAATGGCCTGCTTCCACACTGTAGGGATTCTATGATCATACCCATCTATCACTATCTGTGTCTATTCCTTTCTCCCATGTGTGTTTAACTGGCTTCCACTTAAATACATCTGTGCTGTTTGCCTCAACCAATTCATGGCAGCACATTCTAACCAATCTCTGCATAAAGATGTTTCTCCTGAATTTTCTATTGGATTCATTAGTGACTATCTTACACTAATGACCCGTAGTTTTGGATACCCCCTAAGTAGAAACATCTTCTGTCAGTCAATCCAAAGAAAACCCCTTACATAATTTTATAGACAAACATCAGGTCATGCCTCATTGATCTCTTTTTCTGGGAAAAAAGCCTGTCCAGTCCTCCATAATTGTAACCTCCCATTTTGATCTCAAACTTGTGCATTTTCTTTGTACTTTGAATTGTGGATTGATCTTTTGGATACTGTTTGATAATGACTCAGAACAATACTTTGTATCTACAGAATGGAGAAGGTCACACCTTCTCGTGTCCCAATTTACAGTCGCATGACTACACATCATTAATACCTCACTGGCTGTTAAGAGCTACAGAGTATCCTGGGTCTTAAAAGGCACATTCTTTCTTATTTATTTGGCAATGTCAATGTGTCAGTGAGCCATGTTTGCCAGAAGGCGCTCAGTCTGCTTTGAGTCGGGTGATCTGAGCCAAGATACCCACTTTTCAATTCTTTGCCAGGAAAGAGCCTTGTGCGTGAATCCCATGCAGAAGTTTGGGGCTGGATCATGATGCCTCATCCCTTGCCACGTACACTGTTCGTGTTTGCATGTGAGGAGTGGCAACTTGGGTGATGTACGGAGGCCAACCACTGACTGTGAAACTATACTCCAGGAAGAATCACCACCTTCGAGAGGAGTGAAGTAGAATTAGACTTACTAGAGGCAAGCTAGATCAAGTTTGCTTTCTTTGTGCATAATTCCAATCTGAAAACTCAAAACTTCTTTATCTCCCTCCTTGTCACATTCTGTTTACACTCTGTCTTTTTCTCTCTCCCTCTGTCAATTTCTCTAATTTGTTTCAGCTATGGGGAGAAACCATTTTTAATACAAGTGTTGATTGTTCTCCATTACAATTGCCAACACTTGTTGGCCATATTTTAAAAAATTTAATCACCTTGCTTCCTACCAAGATATGAGAAATACTCAATGTTTTGCAGAGTCTTACAGCATTTGTGGGAGGTGAAATGTTTGACAAATAGGTGTGGTCTGACATGTGAGTTTTAACACTCAGGGGTAAGCTGAGTTGAAGAGATCAGGACTGTGTTTCAAATCTGGTGCAGAAATGGTAATGACATTGCAGTTGTCTGCAGACTACAGGTTGTATGTATCTATCTATGGTGATCAATTTAGTTTTGGTACAGAGTCAACTGAAGTAAAAGTATTTTCCATTCTAGGCTGTATCTAATACTGACACCAGAGAGCAGTTAGTCTTTGTGGGAGCAGATCATGTAAATAATATGGGGGCTATCACACAGCTTTGCTCGACACTGGTCTGGATTTTGAAGGCATCTATTTCAGATCTCCCATAAAAGACAGCTGCAACTTCTACATGATGATATGATTGCAAGATTGTAATAAAATTTCTTAAATATCCAAATCTCTGGAGAACAATTCACAGTCTCATGATTTACTGAGTCAAATGCTTTGGTCAGGTGAGTGAATGGAATAAAGAATTCCTGGCATTGCTTTTGACATATCTCTTTGATTTTTCTGGCAACAAAGACCATGTTGGAAGTTCCTCTGGAAGGAACAAAGACACAGTGCGTCTCGGAGAGGATTTCCTCAGCCAACAAAGTGAGTGGGTCCGCAAAATGTTTGTAAGTACTTTCGCTGCAATGGGCAAGAAGGAAATAATTCACAAATTTCCTTGGCGTGATACATCTCCCTTGCAGGTAGTTATGTCTTTCGCATTCCTGAAGTGGGGGAGAGGAATCCTTTTCTGAAAATGTGTTGCTGGAAAAGCGCAGCAGGTCAGGCAGCATTCAAGGAACAGGAGAATCGACGTTTCGGGCATAAGCCCTTCTTCAGAGAAATCCTTTTACCTCCCATATCCATTATGTCTGGTATTTTGAGCTCACCAACTTTGGAGACCTCAGCTACGATAACATCAGAACTGCGAACTTTGTTGCTTTTAATCCATTTAATTGTTTCTCGTACATCTCCAATTTCTAGTAGTTCACCATCAGGGTCCTAGGGAAAGTAGCCTGGAGGGTTAACGGCTGCCAGTGTGGAATCAGGGTTGAGCAAAATGTTCTTTCCAACTTGGACGAGTGACATTGTCATCCTTAAGACATGATTCACCATCCTGTGTTCAAAGAGGATTTTGTCCTTTTCATCTTGGCCATTCGGCGACTTGGATGATTTCAAGAAATGGATGCCATGAAGGTCAGTAGATCTTTCAGACTTTCTCATCCTACTGTCCTTTTTTCTCCTGGATTTGTCTTTGGTGTCAGCCTGGAGCTGTTGGAATGCCGCCTGATTGACTGGTAACCTTGGGTTGTTCTGCCAAGTAATGAAGGCTACTCCGTTTTGTTCTGGGAGGATCACGTACTTCAACATTGTTTTCATCAAACCAGTCCTGTCGAAGATAATGCTTAAACTTAATGATCCAACCACAGCTGTGTTTGATTTGTTGATCTGGTTTTGTTTTATTCCACTGTTCTGGAATTGAGTTGAATCTGTGAAGATTTTCCAGATTAGTCTCAAGTCATGTTTGGAATTCCTCTCTCTCTTTCTTTGGTTGATTGCTTTAAAGCTGAGGCATTGGTCTTCAGCCTCTTGAACTTTTGGGTTTTCGGACATATTGGTGCTAAGCGGATGTTCATCAGCATTGAACAAGTTGTTGACATAGATTGAGAGATACAGAATCAATATTAGATCTCTGACCTGACCAAGCCAGTGCTCTGATCTGAGTTGCCTTAGTGTGATTTTGGTTTTTTGGGTTCTGGTGGAAGATGGTGATTGTTGCAATGAAACTATGCTGAGCACACTTAGTCAGCAGGAAGATACTATTTGGTTTGACATTTCCTGCTCCATTTTCCCAATGGTTCTTTTCCAAACATCGGAGTCAAGACCAATCCTAGCAATGTATTTCTCCCAAAAGGATTACCTTTTCCACTTTTGGGATGGCAGTGAAGACTTCACCAAAATCAGAATAGAGAAAGCAGAGTGATTGGATTCTATGTTAACAGGTTGGATAGTACTTAACTGTCAACAAAAAAATCTATTTGACATATCTTACATTTATGTACATGCAAAACAAAAGTGTTCAAACAATTTAAAAATGCTATTTTTATGGTGCTATGATATTTCGCTTGTTTCTTTTTAACATGCAAGTGTCCTGCAGATTAATCATGAATTTCTGGAAAATTCAGTGCAATCTTGGAGCTTTGGCAGCACTGTTTAAAATGTTGTACATTCATAAAGAGTTGAGTTAATACCATAAACCAACAGATAGAACAGGTAATTTTTCTACTGTTGACAAGTGCTGATGCATCTTCCCATGAGGTTTGTGGTAAGCATGCTTAAAATATAGTGCAGCAAGTGAAGTTTCTGTTTTACTTTGCTGTGTTTTCAATAAAATTTATGCCATTGCCAGAAACTTAATGAGTTTTGAGTATCCTTTCGAGGATTGCAATTCCTTATAATTGGACCACAAAGTAGAGTTATAGCAACTCTTACTGTCCAACCTGTTGATTTGGAAGTCTTTATCAAATTAGGTTCATGCAGGTTGTTTTGGAGAAATGTAGTGATCTCAAACCAATTAGAGAGTGTGCCACTCAAACGTATGTGTTTCTTTTTCCATTCTCATTTATATTTCGAAAACAATTGTTAAAGTAGTGCTAGTGAATAATAAATTGTACACAAGATACCAGTCTATATCTAGGTGCATGCATGTGCGCATTACAGTTGCAATTTGCATTAATATGCTGCTGTTAATGTAACAAAACATCTTAAAGTGCTTCATAAGAGTGTTACCTAAACAGAATTAGACAACAAACTCCAAAATAAAATCCAAGGACAGCTAGCCAAAAGCTTGGCCAAAGATTTGCAGGAACTTCTGAAAGGAGAAGATAAAAGTGGAGAGTTTGGGGTGGGATTTCTAGAACTTGGAGTCCAGATGGCTGAAGACAAGACTACAAACCATGGGGCAGAGAAAAGAGGGGATATAAAAGCAGAATTGGAGGAATACAAAAATCTTGGAAGGTTATAGAAAGAGGAAGTATCTGATCTCATGGGCAACATTTTAAAATCAAGGCACTGTTGGACTCGGAGCTAATGTAGGTCAGAAAAATATTAAAGTATGAGTGACCTCAGCTTTCTCTCAGTTAGTTGCTCATGCTTATCAAACTGAGCAGTTCCATTGAGCAGAATTGGGTGCAATCAGGTTGGATGTATTTGGGGTTATTTTGATGGTTGGCAAAGCTCTGATATACCTTACTATAGTATGGCTAAGTGAGCATCACTGATGCAATTATGAAAGGGTTGTTGCTGATAGTAACTGTCCTGGTGTTTGCTGTGATTGTCAATTTACTGAACTTTATTTACTGCTTTACACAATTTACTGATAACAATGCATCCCTTTCTTCACCTGTTTTGAAAGTTATTTTGCATTAAACCTCCACAGTGAACAGAAAGAGAATTAGTAAGAGGTGGCTACCTTCCCTGCCCTGGGTGCAAGCCTAAAGCTCAAAAATGAAGTTATCACCTGTAATCAAGTCCACCTAATCGCCATTAGTCATTGATATTCTTGGAAATGAAAACCGCATTGTAATCAATGTGCTTGTAATCAGTAGGGAATGTCCACCCTTCTCTCCCAAGCACCAGATCAGAAATATAGGATCACTTTCTCCACAGCCTCAAAGATATGACTTTAAAGAATCTTGAGCTTTGAAGGGAGGCCATTTGTATCTCTGCTGTCTCTTTGAATAAGCTATCCAATTAGTCCAACACTCTTGCCCTTTTCCCATAGCCATGAGACCATAAGAAATAGGAAAAAGAATAAGCCATTTGGTGCTTTGAGCCTGCTCCATCATTAATAGGATCATGGCTGATCTGAGGTTCCTCACATCCAGTTTCCTGCTCCTTGGATGCTGCCTGACCTGCTGCGCTTTTCCAGCAACACATTTTCAGCTCTGATCTCCAGCATCTGCAGTTCTCACTTTCTCCTTTCCCCATAACCCTTGATTTCCCCTACTGATGAAGAATCTATCTGTTTTAGCCTTATATATGCACAAGGACTCTGCAACCTCCTGCTCTCTGTGGCATGGAGTTCCAAAGTCACACAACACTCCGAGAGAAAAAATTGCTCCTCATCTCAGTCTTAAATTAGTGCTCCTTTATTCTGAGACTATGATGTCTGGTGCTAGATTATCCCATGGGGGGACGCATCCTCTCAGCATTTATCCAGGACCCACTTAGTCATTGTAAGCATTACCTGTTCAACTCTTTATCCAGCCCTATCTTGAGAGTTACAGTTGAATTCTCATCCTCATCCTTCTCCCCTTCATGTAACACATTCCAAATCATCACAGCTCTGTGGAAAAAAACCTGTCTCTTTGTGAGTTAGTCCCTGGGAGTGGAAGCAGTTTCTCCTTATTTACTGTATCAAGAAGCCCTTATAAACTTAAACTTATTTGTTAAGCATGCCATTAACTTTCTTTTCTCTAAAGACAGCAATTGTGAATAAAGAAACAGTGGGCCATCCCTGGAATTCCTCGTGGCATTAATTGGATACATAGATATAAGTGGGTCCAACATCTCAAGCCAGTCCTGAAAATAAAAAATGCTGGAAATCACAGCAGGTCAGGCAGCATCTGTGGAGAGACAGCAAGCTAATGTTTTGAGTGTAGATGACTCTTCACCTCTAGCCAGTTTAATGGGTGTCACAGCTTTCCTTAACAAAGGGACAAAAGAACAGATAGAAATAAAGTGAATGCGATGGGGAGTTAGGATCCAGAACAGAGAATTACATCAGGGCAAATAACCAGATCCCATGGCTCTAGGACACCAGCCGTGCTCATCTCAGAGGCAAGACCCACTGTGTTCAGGGGTCAGACCTGTGGGCCTGGGCAAGGAGCAACGCGGGGGTCTGTGATTTCACTCCCAGCTCTCATGGGGCAGCAATGCCTGCAACAGTAGAAGCCAATACATGCTATATGTGGAGAAATAGCAGGATGCAGGGCAGTATACATAGACAACCTCGTAGTAATTGGTCAGTGCCTTGCCTCACTTGGTTGCACTCTTACCTTCAAATTAAAAGACAGATAATCCAAACCCCATGGAGACTTGATCACATAATTCAGACTGGCATTGCAGCACTGTTTAATTTAAGGGTTGCATTGTCATGGATGTCACATTTCAGGGGAGACCATAACCTGAAGCCATACCTGCTCTCCCTGTTTTGTAGATTTTAAAAAAAGTCAGCACTATTTGGAAAACAAAGGGAATTCACTCTGAAATCTTAACCCCTATTTATTCTTCAACCAACACTTAAGTAGATGTCTTGGTCGTTTAACTCATTGCTGTTGTGGGACCTTGCTGCTTGGAAATTGGTTGTTTCATTTCCTAAATTGCAGCAGTTATGGTACTTAAAGTACTTAATTGATGTGCAATGTCCTGAAGCTGTGAAAAGGCACTGAAGAGCAGGCAACTTTGGTGCAGTTTGTGTTTATGCAAAAGGTTGAGGAGGGGTTCATTTTAATTAAAGCCTGGGAACTGACAGAAAAGGGTCAGCCACCCATTTTTCACCGTGTTATATTATTCTCAATTGAGGTTTTCTGGACTTGTTCAGCTAACATTATTCTTTTGTATTATGAGGCTGCATTTTCCGTACAGGTACACTGGCCCAAAGTACTTCACATTCACACGTTTACTGTGAAGTGATTGTTGTGGTGTGGCTCACATGAGATTTGATTCATGTTAACATTTCACAATTGAAGGAATGTCAGACTTTTTCTCAAGATAACTCAAAAAAATGCAAGTTAGTCAGGACGCCAGATGAATTATTTTCTCTTTGCCAAATAATATGGGTTTTTAAGGCATTCAGTTGAAACCAAGGAAAAGCGCCTTTGGATTCTGCCCAAGTTATTATTGCTACTCCTCACTTTGATCCTTACTTACTGTTCAGATCCTACTCCCAAACACTACTCTCCTTCTCCTTGTCAATAACTTATTGCTTTGCCTCTGTGTTTGGTAAAACAAGACCCCCAACTTTCCCCACTGTTTCAGTGTATGTAAATTAAACCCATTTTTCTGTAAAATTAAAAGTCCTCGAAGAAAGGATATTTCTTAAATAATATTTGCATGGAACAAACTGGCATTGGAGAATATCGCAATACAGACATTCCATGTTGAGTACTGTAGACCGAAGGACCGCATGGATTCGAGGAAAGGATCCACTAACATCTTCTCAAGGCAGGAATGGTTGGGTAATAAATTTGTCTTTACCAGTATTACATGTATCCGGAACAATAAACAAAAATTTGAAGAGAGAGAATTTTAGTTTTGCAAATTTTGAACAATAATTAATATCTGAAGGAATGATACTGATTGTAAATTCTGAGCCAGCATTTACTGCCTGGCTCCAGTAGTCCACCACCACCCACTCGAGTAACTAGGGATATGCAGTAAATGCTGGCCCAGCTCATGACGGCCATGTCCCATGAGTGAATTTAAAAAGAAACAAAATGGTAACAAAGCAAACCTCAATGCAGTTTTTATTTCCATGAATACCAATGACCATGGGTGATTTGGTTGGCTGGATTACAAACAGTTATTTCACTTATGGAGTTTGGGCTTGAGCCAAAGCCAGGTGGTAGGATGACAGTCTACTCCTTGTTGCTTTCTATTGACTGTGAAGGTTTGATGCAAAATGAATTTCAGTATAACTGAAGTGAGGGATGCCATGTTACAATGAAGTATAAAATCACACAACACCAGGTTGTAGTCCAACAAAAACCCGTTTGGACTATAACTTGGTATTGTGTGGTTATTTTATCCTGTCCACCCCAGCCGAATACAGGCACCTCCTCATCATGTTACAACAAACACGAAAAAGTGCAAGTGCTGGAAATATGAAACAAAAACAGAGTTGGTGGAGAAACTCAGCTGCTCTGGCAGCATCTTTAGAGAGAAAAGCAGAGTTAACGTTAAGAGTCCAACAATGAAGGGTCACTAGACTCGAAACATTAACCTTGATTTTTCTCTCAACAAATGCTGCCATTCAATATTACAAAGTTGTAAATAAATTGACAATTGCAAACCGTGGACACAAGGATAACTCCTGCAATAGTAACACTGTTTTAATTGCAAACTATTGATGCTCACTTAAGCCATGCTCCTGCAATGAGGTAGATCAGAGCTTTCCTAGCATTTTAAAACAGAAGAATTTACATTCAGTGTCATTCCTTCAGATAATAATTATTGTCCGAAATTTGCAAAACTAAAGTTCTCTCTCTTAAAGATTATGTTAATTGTTCAAGGTACATTCAATACTGGTAAAGACAAATTTATTACCCAATCATTCCAACCTTGAGAAGATGTTTCTGGATTTTTTCCTTGAATGCATATGCTGAATGCAATTTCTCAGCATGATAAACATGAACATTTAACAGAGTAAACAGTGATCGCTCATGCATAAATACTTTTCTGATCTACACGAGCTCCCAGTTTGACAGTGCCTTGATTTTAAGGTGTTATCAATATGTACAGATCTCTCCATGCTTGTAGAAGTTCATTTCAGAATTAGAGAATCTGTTCAGTAGTAATTAAGACTAATTATATTGTTAAAAGGGTACTTACACTGGAGTGAACGAATGAAGTTAAAGACAGCAATTTCATGTTAAAATTAGAAGTTTCTGTCTAATTTCCATCTAAATAATGCTGAGCACTGATAGCCTTACCTTTATTTCAAACATAAAATTCCAACCCATTGAGTTTCAGAAAATATCATAAAACATGGGAACAATGCATGAGTGGCTTATCAGTTGTGTCTGACCCCAAGAAACATTACAATATGAAAGCACAATTCTGCTTATTTCTTATTCTTCTATATATTAATACTGACTCCTTCACCAGAGTTCAATGCTGCGGGCACATTCACAGACAATAGCCTGCTTCAATTGAATCGTTATTTTAATACTAACCAGCACATCATTTACACGAGCGGGATATTAGTTTTTACTTTTTGGTTAGGGGAGTACTGTACCATATAAGTGTTGCTCATGCAATACAGATTAAAGATGCACAGATTCCGTGCATGTGTGAGAGACAGAGATGTAGATTCTCCATGTACATCATTGACAATATAACCTTATGGGTGTAAGCAGTAGTGGTTCCTGCCTTTCGTAGCATCCACTTCAATTAGCACTTGAAAAGATTTCTGTTGCAGGTTGGGGAAGTGTGATTGGACCTGCAGGTATTAGAGTGCTTGTGAATAAGGTTCACTTATAAAGAAACCACCAAGAGACTTATTTTTATCCTTCTTTTAAAACCACAGCCATTATCAGCCAGTCCACAGTTAAGTGGCACAGTTGTGGGTCTCAGCAGTATGTTCCTTATTTAGTCTTCAGCATCTTGAGGTTGTGAAATGCATCACGTAGTACATAGAATCCATTAATGCATCCGCTGGTGTGTAAGGGCTGGTCTTGTTTTTCACCATAGCCTCATTTGAGACCTCAAGTCCTTTTGCAAAATAATTTGCTGGAGGAACTGTCTAGCAAACACCAAAGAGCAATTCAAAAGGGCAGAAGCTGCAAATGAGCATGAGAGTCGATCTATGCAGTAATAGAGTCCATTACTAACCTTTATATAGCCTTTACCCAGTGGAAGAGTATCTTGGCATCGAAGTTTTTTTAGTGGGCCGGGGGCGGGGGGGGTCCAATTATTACCCTGCTTCTTTTTTAAAAAACAGAGAGGCTATTGGCGTTCAGGTTCTGTCTTTAGCTGTGGACATGTTTGGGAACTGAGAGCTGACACTGTGCAGACAGCCCTGTTTTGGTTTCTTTGTCAATTGATAGGGGTTTCCGACATAACTAAAACATCTGAGAGGTCGTTAGTCAAACTGGAGCTGCTGTAGTCAAACAAGAATCCCCTTCACACACACAGCACCGAGGGTTTTGAGGAACGTGCCAAGCCTGCTGGGCGTACACGACAGTGGTAGAGAGTTTAATTTGAATTGGAGTAGTGTTTTCCTAATGATCCCTATACACAGTCAACTCATTGTCAAGACAGGGGCTTTCAGGTTCAGCCTCCACACTTGTCGAGCATTGTATCCCTCTGAAAGAGGAATCCCAGTGTGAATTCCAGCCAACCAGTCGGTCCAAGAGGGAGCGTCCTGTGGTTATATTTGTTTTGAGAAGAGGCTTGAAATGTTCCACTGAATGGTGTTACAGCCTTCGATCAGGTCGTACAAGCTTGCAGAAAGAAACCATTGTGCAAGACACTGGCAGGTTGCTTTGCAATGTATTCACAAAAGCCTCCTTGTCTAAGCTGTGTTGAACTTTGGCCTCCCAATTTTAGGGATAGTTTGTAAAGGAGTGATGTTTGTTTCTCTGCATATGTTGGTAAATTGATTCTGCTTCTTTAACTGTGGGGAGCACGGTGCAGAGTGAAGAAGAAAGATTTGGAGAAAAACAGAAGAAACTAAATCTGCAGATGATTTGTATCCGGGAAAATTAGTAAAAAGAGTGCAAAATGAAATTAGAGAATTGAACTGCATGCCACCCAGAAAGCAGCAGGAAGTGAGAGCAAGCTGAGATGAACCTTGGGAATTGATTCTGTTATTTCAGGTAGAGGGACAAATGTCTGGAAGCAGAAAAGCTTCTATTTCCGTATTAAAGCACCTATTATATCTGCTTCAGAATTTCCAGAACAACTTAAATATAACAACATCTTTCACAAAAGTTTTCTTTTATTAAATGGGTTGGAGGGGGGTGCGGTGCGGGGTGCAGGATACAGGAACTTTATTAACGGTTTTTCTTCTAATTGACCTGTAACAATGGTAGCATCCTTGCAATCTGTAAAAGTTGATGGTCATGTAGCAAGTAACCCACTACAGATGGGGAGTCAAGAATGTGGTGTGGCACACTTTCTCCTAGTCCAGATGGGGAGTCTTTATATGGCATTTGTTTTTTCACATTCTTATCAGATATCATGCCAGCTGAATAAGTCCCCAAGAAGCTGTTGTTGCTGGTTCCATCTTTTACCAAATGAGAGTTCTGCGGCTTCATCGACAGTTGAGCTTTAGTGATTCCAAGCTTTATCAATACCTCATTGCCTGCTAAATATTTGTGAGCTAACTTTGTTCTAGCAACTGTGCAAAATGCTGGTATTTGGCTTCACTACTTATGCAATTAACCTAGTTGCCCTTATAATGTTGCCCCTTCCAAGATCACTGCAATCTTCCAGTTCTGACCACTTGAACCTATCTCACCGTTGACAGCTGTACCTTCAGCTGAGTAGCATCATATAAGTTGGAGGATAAACTAGGATGGCCTAAGCTCTTGCGCAAACTCCCCAAATCTTTCTATCTCATGGCTTTGCTTTCTTCCCTAAAGACCTATGGCATACCTGTCTTCCCTGATGACCCTAAACCCTACCCCTTTGATCAAGATTTTAGTCGCTTCACATAATAGCACCTCCTTTGGCTTGGTGCCATATTTTGTCTAGTGACACCCACGTGATGTGCCTTGGACAGTTTTGCTGTGTTAAAGGAAGTATATAAATGCAAATCATTGTTGGACAATAGCAATTTGGAAGGCTACACGGGCGTGCTTAATTAGTCTTCATTAGTTTTACAGTTGCAAGAACAAATGAACTATCTTAAAAAGTTATCTTAAAGGGAAATAAAAAGTCAGCATTTCAGCCATTTGATTAAAGCTGAAAAGAAATCACTTCTGGAGGGTAAAGTAGAGGGAAGCAAAATGGGCAGACAACAGAGGTGTAGTTGGATGATGGATGTGACAGAGCAGTTACAGACAAGCTACAGTGGATGTGTGAGGATGGTGCAAAATGGACTAATGTGCTGTACTGCGACAGCAGATCTCCTGCCTGAAGTAGCCAACAGTGGCAGCAGCAACAATAGTTCTTACTCAAGAGGAATCCTGTTTCCCAAGCTATTTTTTTCCTCAGCTTTTGATTCGATTAAGGTGGGGGTTATAGGATATTGGGGAATCATTTGATACTGTTGAAGGGGTGGATAATTGAATTCTTCAGCCATTGACCAGGGATCCAAATAAAGTGGAGTGGCGAATTGAACAGCTGGATTTAAGTGGAAGCTCCAGAAATAAGTGAGTGAGAATGTGGGTATTTTGATAGTTAAAGGCAAGAAACATGGGGAGGATTATTTGGAGTAAAACCATTGGCATCAACCTATTTGACTGACGGGCTTGTTTCTGTGGTCTAAATTCTATGTAAATCTGCATCCTGTGATTCTCCATAACAGTGAGTTGCTGAGTTCAGTTGCAGTTCTGGGGGAAGACAAGTGAAGATCAGGACTTTCCATATGTGGTAAAGATGAGGTCACGCCTTCTTGTATCGATGTGGGAGCTGGCGACCTGCTTCCCGATATTGTTATCTTCTGATGCAGAACATCTGTATGTCCACCAGGGGCAGCAAATGGGTGGGTCACGAACCTTCATAAATGGATCCTGCTGCTGGCAAACAGTCTTGAGTCCGAGGTCCAATAATTCCTTAAGTTCTTAAAACAACAAGTGCCAAAGCTTGTTTTTGGAGAGAAGTTGGGTGAGGGGAGCTGGAATGGGGATTTGATGGGAGTCTTCAAAATTTGATTTGTTTTGCTAGTGTAAATAAGATAGAATTGTCATAGTTCGCTGGCAAGTTGGTAAGCATAGCTTGCAAGCTTAACATAATTGGAAAAAGAACCAATGAGGAAACAAGTTTTTTTTTAAATTATAATAATTGCTATAATTTTGAATATGCTGCCAGGAATGTTGATGGAAGCAGTTTCAATAGTAATTGTCACATGTGAGTTGGATATACACTTGGAAAAGTAATATGTGCAGGACTGTGAGGAAAGTTAGTCACACTGAGGCAACCTTCTTCTGTATAATTCTGTGAAACTCAGTCTTTGTAATGGAGAGAATATGAGGCTAGATATTGAGTGCTGAGAACAGGATGCCAAGGTTGGTGATAATGCTGGTTTAGACTTGTAGTATAAGAGGTTCATGCTAATTGTTAGATTGCATCAGTTCATATGTAGCTGCAACCTGAGGGAGAGAGATTCTGACAAGCCATCCAATAGTCAATCCTTGGAAATAATATGCAGCCAATAAAATGTTTGTTAGCTTATAACTGTATGGTCTCCAGCTATCTTCTATCAAAGACATGCAGACCCTTTCATGGTATTAATGAGACATTGGGAAATAGAGTCTTGGGAATAAGGGCATAATGATGTCAATTCCCCATTCCATTGGCATTCCTGTTGAAAGCAGAGAAGGCTGAAAGGTTGTTTTCTTTTCTTATAACAACCAACCATTACATCAGAGCCAACTTGTAGTCCAGCCTCTCAATTACAAATAACTGGTTTGATTGTCCATATTCATTTTACAACCACGCTAGCAGACACCCCATTGATGTGGGATAGATTTTTATCTAGAATTCCAGAAACCAAACTAAATCATGTGCTTGCCTACTGCACTATTTAGACCCAATCAAAATTTCGTAAAACATAAATTTAATGCTATGTCCTTCGTAACTAACTTTTCAAGCCCAATTTCACACCGGGAATAGCAATATAATTCTGTTCAGCTCGATCTCCTTCACAATCATCTCTCTGTCATATTCAATATCTTGGTGATATAATGATAAATACCGAAATAACATATAGCTTTCGATCAAGACTGCTTCTAAGTATGTTCTACCCCTTCAATTCAGAATCCAATATTCAAACTTTAGACAGTAACTATAAATCATTTACATGACTAAACTAAACTAAGTGTCAAAGTATTTTACCAAGCAAATCAAAGCTCCGAAGAGTCTGTTAAAACTGTTTACGAAGAAAATTCCTAGATAAAATCTTTATTCCGTGAATTCTTGTGAGGAAAAACAACACATAAGCTGTGTTCACAGACTTGCAAATCTTTCACTCTCCCCTTCCCACCCATCTCTTCTTGCTCTTGTAATTTCCGTTTCTCCTACTACTGTCCTCCCTCCCTTGGTATGCTTTCCACCCTGTTCTTCCCACCATTAATTCGTCCGCCAATCGTTTGGACTGCTCTGGGTAACATTCTTGGACATGTTCTCTACTTCTTATCTGAATGCTTCTAATGGTGCAGAACACTGGCCCAAGGCCTGCATTTTCCACAGGCCAAATAGTAGTTGTTCCAGTGTAGATGAGATTTTACATCTCCCATTGTACCTGACATCAAAGGAGTTGCCTGGAAGATTGAAAATTCTGCTGGTCGATTCCCCTACACCTGGAATCCTCCACTGAAACTGGAGAATTCAGAGTCCCAATGAAATTAGATAGTTGCTCATGAAAAGTTAGACTATTAAATACATAGTCCAACTCCAGATTTACTATTCAAAAGACCCCTGTACTTCGTTGCATATTGAGAAATACACTTCTACGAGACAACTTCAACCCCAGGTTCTGACCCATCCTTTCACCAATGACCCTGACCAGGCCAGACCCAAACCTTTTGCCACCAGAGCTGACTCCACACACAACCCTGAAGCCGGACTTGACCCGACCATACAGCTCCCCTCATCCCCAGTTGGACCTGAACTGACACCTTAACATCCTCTCCACTTCCCCCTTGTATATTGGACTTGACCTGACCCCTCTTCCACCAGACCCGGCCAGACACCCACCCCCTAACCACCTGGCACACTACCCTCCCAGCTCTCTATCATCAGACAAACTGTACATACTTACCATTTGACAGTAGCTGTTAAAGTGGCTGTGATTCTGAGCTTATAAATTTCAGAACACAGTAGCTGACTGCTGTTAAATGGAGGCATGGTTTGCTGTAAGAATAGAAACTCACTGCCACATTTCAAAGGTAGGAGCCCTGATCCAAATCTCCTTTCAGGAATGTGGAAAGGACAAAAGAAGGCTTAGAGCGTCAATCTGCATGAGATTGGCTCTACCTGTGCCTGGATCTCAGCATCAGTGGGTAAACTCCCAATCCTGTAAAGGTTCTGTAATTCTTGGTCAGAATTCTTGCAAAAAGAGGGCACGGGTTGTTCTGTCAGTGCTTTAGACACCAGATCCCAGAGACGGAGAGAAACTCCAACTTTTCAGGGAATGCTTCTTCATCAGCACCTCCCAAACCCATACCTACTCACCAGCCATGCATATGAATAGTTAAATAGGTGTCTCATCTCCTCCAGCATGCCAATTTGGAAATACATCATCCATCCTTCGTTGATGGAACTCCTTAACCATGTGTGCTTTGGAGCACATCCCCACACAGGCAACAGTAGTTCAAGAAATTGATTCATTTTCTGAAGGGTAAGAAAGTTCATATGCAATAAAATGTTTGCCTTGCTGATGACCTCTGTAATGATTGTAATAAGGTCATAGAATTTGAGCTCCCTGATTGGGGCTGTTAACCTGGTCCAATCAGGGAGCTCTGGCTGACCGATTAAAAACAGGAGTGTCAGAGGTTCTTTTAACTCTGAGAGCTGGCTCTAAGAGAACCGGATCAGTGTCTAGCACTTTCCACATGTAAGTAAAGGGTGACTTGGTGTAAGGATACCATTATCTGTGGAGTAATTTCAATCCCTATATTCCAAATAGGTAGACCACACAGTTGAGAAAGCTATTGGAATCCTATCCTTCATTATAAGAGGAATTGCATGTAAAAGTAACAGTGTAATCCTTCAATTATACAGTGAATTGGTGCGACATATTTCAGATTCTGTGTGCAGCTTTGGTCTCCTTATAGACGAAAGGATGTTAAAGTGTTGGAGGAGGTTCAAAGGAGGTTTACTAGATTGATACCTGTCATGGGCGGGTTGTCTTATGCAGACAAGTTAGAAAGACTGAGGTTGCTTCCACTAGAGTTTAGGAGAGTGAGGGACGACTTGTATAAGATCCTGAATACTTTTGACAAGGTGTACCCTTGTGGGTCAGCCAAGAGCTAAGGGGCACTGTTGCAAAATTGGCAGAAACTTTTGTTCTCAGAGGGTTGTGTAACTTTAAAAATCTGCTTTCACAAGGCATTGGAGGCGGTGTCTTTCAGTACTTTTCAAACTGGGTTCTTGTGAGGGAACAGAATTGAATATTAATATGGAGGTGGGCATGGGTGGAAGGGAATGTGGAATTCGAAACACAAGCAGATCAGCTGTGATCTTATTGAGTAGCAGAACAGGGTCAAGGGGCCGAATGGTCTGTTTCCACTCCTCTTTTAGGGTTAATGTATTCTAGGAATACATGTTAAAAATCATCAAAGATCACTGATGAGTGACTCGGTATTTCCCATCTCTAAGTCCATTATATTTTATTATAGTTATGCTTTATTTATTGAAATGAGAATCCCATAAAGCGCAAAATGGATTAGTATGATGATGGTGAAATTATCAACCGACAATAATTTTTCATGTGATTTTTGTGGTAAGGCTAGTAACCAAGGATTGATGTTTCCGTTTCATTAGAAAGTTCGGGGTCAACCAGAGAATAAAAATCAGCTGTGTAGCAAAAGGTAAAGCTTCACAATGATGGTTTGATATCACTATTCACAGTTACATAACACATACACGGTTCCACCTCATTAATCCAGCTGTCAGAGACTGAATCGCCAGATTAAGCAGTCTGCCACCTTGATGAAGTTCATACTAATTTATGTATGCTTGTTTTTGAAACCAGTTCTGTCATGTGTTGAGCTTGACAAATTAATGAGGGTTGAAGTGGAGACATGAGATTTTTATAGGATCCAGTGTTTTTTCAGTGATGGCGCAATATTTCACATGGCATCAAAGGTGCTTTAGTCTAGAGAGGAAAGATTTAAGAAAAGAAAAGCAGCCAACAACGCCTTTGATTCAAATCCCATTTGAAAGACAGTATCTCCAACCGGGTGGCATTCGGTCAGTACTCCACTGGATTATGTATAACACGAAAACAGACCCTTCAGTCCAACTCTTCCATGCTGACCACATATCCAAAATTAATCTCGTCCCATTTACCAGTATTTGGCCCATATCCCTCTAAATCTTTCCTATTCGGGTATTCCTCCAAAAGCCTTTTAAATGTTGTAATTGTACCTGCCTCTACCAATTCCTCTGGCAGCTCATTCCATACATACATAACACTCTGCATGATAAAGTTACCCCTCAGATCCTTTTATATCTTTCTCCTCTCAACTTAAACCTATGTCTTTTAGTTTAGACTTCCCTATACTGAGGAAAAGACCTTGTCTATTCACCCTATCCATGCCCCTCATGATGTTACAAACCTTTATAAGGTCACCCCTCAGCCTTTGAGGACCCAAGGAAAATAGCCCCAGCCCATTCAGCCTCTCCCAATACCTCAAAACCTCCAATCCTGGCATTATCCTTGTAAATGTTTTCTGCACCTTTTTAAGTTGAACTACATCTAAGTATATATGTTCTGCTCTGATTTGCAATACCTCACATTTATCTAAATTTTTCTCTATCTGCCACTCCTCAGCCCACTGGCTCATCTAATCAAGGTCCCATTGTTCTCTTAGATAACTTTTGTTGTCACCTGTAAACTTCTATATTCACATCCAAATCACCTATGTAAATGATAAAAAGCAGTGGACTCAGCATCCATCCTTGTGGCACAACACTGGTCACAGGTGCCGGTCTGGAAAACAACCCTCTGTCTCTTATCCTCAAGCCATTTTTGTATCCAATTGGCTAGCTACTCCTGGATTCCATGTGATCTAACCAATCAACCACAATCAATAAAGTGCGGCACTGGAAAAAGCGCAGCACGTCAGGCAGCATCTGGGGAGCAAGAGAGTCGACGTTTCAAGCATAGCCTTTCATCAGAACTGGGGAGGGGGAAGGGGGGCTGAGAAATAAGTGGGGGCGGAGCTAGGGGAAAGATAGGTGAGATGGTGATAGGTGAGCAAAGGTAGAAGGTGATTGTGATTGATCGGTAGCAAGTGTGAAGCGGATAGGTGGGCAGGAAGATGGACAGGATAAGAGGGCGAAGCCAAGTCAGAGGGTTGCATCTAGGATGGAGTTGAGAGAGGGCAGATTTGGAAACTGGTAAAATCAGTGTTGAGGCCGTGTGGTTGTAGGCTCCTGAGGTGGAAGATGAGGTGTTCCTCCTCCAGTTTGCGGGTGGCCCTGTTTAGATGGTGAAGGAGGCCCAGAATGGTCATGTTATCAGGGAGTGGGAGAAGGCGTTGAAGTGGACGGCCACAGGAGGGTGGGGTTTGTTGGTGCATACAGACCAGAGATGTTCCCTGAACCATTCCATGAGGTTGCACAGAGTCTCTCTGATGTAGAGGAGACCACATCAAGAGTAATGGATGCAGTACTGTGCAGAGCCTTGGCAACGCTTTGCTGAAGTCCATGTAGATAACGTCCACTGCCCTGCCTTCCTCAATATTAGAGTCATAGAGATGTACAGCACGGAAACACACCCTTTGGTCCAACTCGTCCATGCCGACCAGATATCTTAACCTAATCTAGTCCCATTTGCCAGCACTTGGCCCATATCCCTCCAATCCCTTCCTATTCACATACCCATCCAGATGCCTTTTAAATGCTGTAATTGTACCAGCCTTCACCACTTCCGCTGGCAGCTCATTAATTATACGCACCGCCCTCTGCGTGAACAAGTTGACCCTTGGTGCCTTTTTATATCTTTCCCCTCTCACCTTAAACCTATGCCTTCTAGTTCTGGACTCTCCCACCCCAGAGAAAATACCTTGTCTCTTCAGCATATCCATGCCCTTCATAACTCTATAAACCTTGATAAGGTCACCCCAACCTCTGACACTCCAGGGAAAACAGCCCTAGTCTATTCAGCCTCTCCCTATAGCTCAAATCCTCCAACCCTGACCACGTTCTTGTAAATCATTTTTGAACCTTTTCAAGTGTCACAACATCCTTCTGATAGGAAGAAGACCAGAATTGCACGCAATATTCCAAAAGTGGTCTGACCAATGTCCTGTACATCCGCAACATAACCTCCCAACACCTATACTCCGTGTTCTGACCAATAAAGGAAAGCATACCAAACTCCTTCTTCATTATCCTATTTACCTGTGACTCTACTTTCAAGGGACTATGAATCTGCACACCAAAGGTCTCTTTGTTCATCAACATTCCCCAGGTTCTTACCATTAAGTATATAAGTCCTGCTCTGATTTGCTTTTCCAAAATGCAGCACCCTCACATTTATCTAAATTAAACTTCATCTGCTACTCCTCAGCCCATTTGCCCATTTGATCAAGATCCCATTGTAGTCTGAGGTAACGTTCTTCGCTGTCCACTACACCTCCAATTTTGGTCATCTGCAACTTCCTAACTATACCTCCTTTGTTCACATCCAAATCATTTATATAACTAACGAAAAACAGTGGACCCTGCACCAATTCTTTTGGCACACCACTGATCACGGGCCTCCAGTCTGAAAAGCAACCCTCCATCACCACCTTCTGCCTTCTACCTTTAAGCCAATCTGTATCCAAATGGCTAGTTCTCCCTGTATTCCATGAGATCTAACCTTGCTAACCAGTCTCCTTCTTTGTCACTTCAAAAAAAACTCAATCAAGTTAGTGAGTCACGGTTAAAGGGTCTTGGATTCAGAGACCCATGCTAACAATTCAGCCACTCTGTTACAAATACGCCAAACACGTGTCTAATAACATACAACAAAAAATACATTCCTGCTAACGAGTCCCAACTACATGTCTAAATTTAATGATAACACTTACTAATTCTTTCCTACTCATTGAGATACATCTCCACATGTCACCCCTAATATGTGCAAAATTAAAAGATCACATGCATGGATTCTCACTTGAACAAAGTTTTTGATATGCTTGTTCTATGTCCAAAATTGATACATTTGAGTTTGTGTGGAAACTCTACACTTATGTGCATGTTGTCTTATGTCAACCACTCCACATGTCAGTGTACATTAAAGTGATATGTTCATAATATCATCATGGTATCATAGCCTGCAACCTGAGGATGTAACGATCTCCCTGTCAGAGGCCAGTCCATCTTAAGATGGGGCCACTTGATGCATGACACATTGAAGGAAGCATGCTGTTCTTTGTAACTTAATAACTCATTTAGCGATTTTTGAGAAAATTTGTAGCTCAGGTTGATAAGTTTGTAAGTTAGCTCGCAGAGCTTAAAGGTTTGTTTTCAGACTTTTCGTCACCATACTAGGTAACATCATCAGTGAGAGTCTCCAATGAAGGTGGTATGTCCCGCCTCTCTATTTATAGGTCTTGGATCCTTAAAGTGGGTGGTGTTATTTCCGGTTATGTTTTTCCAGGGGAGGTAGATAGGATCTAAATCAATGTGTTTATTGATGGAGTTCTGGTCAGAGTACCATGCTTCGAAGAGTTCTCATGTGTGTCTTTGTTTTGCCTATCCTAGGATACGTGTGCTGTCCCAGTCAAAGTGGTGTCCTTCTTTGTCTTTAAGTATAGAAACTAGTGATAGTGGGTCATGTCGTTTGGCGCAGTTGGTGTTCATGTATCCTGGTGGCTAGTTTCCTGCTAGTTTGTCCGGTTGTAGTGTTTCCTTTCACAGTTCTTGCATGCTTTACATCTTGTAAATCATGTTAGTTTTGCTGGTAGTATCTAATGGATCCATCAATAAACACGTCAATTTAGATCCTCCCCTTGGAAAAAAAGAACCAGAAATGACATCACCCACCTTAAGAAACCAAGACCGATTAAATAGAGAAGTGCTTCACCAGAGACTCTCTCTGATGTTACCTAGTATGGTGACGAAACATCTGAAAACAAACCTTCAAGCTCAGCGAGCTAACTTACTACTGAATAACTCAGAATCTAACTTGTGACTGCAATGGAGCTGTATTAATGATCTTTTGAATCTTTCCGTACCATGATACCTATGTTCATGTTCCTATGTTACAGGAGCTAACATAAGCATTGGTATGTCAAGTACAAATGGCCCTGCTGGATAGTGATAGTTCAGTGCATCTGGTTTGCTGGCTTATATGGAAAATGAGCTTGTGCACAAACACTGACACAGAATTATTAGCAATTGTCCAACTGATATTGAAAATGGAAAAAGAATTCAAATTCTTGTGTGAAATTCAACACTATTTTCTGTTTCGTTCACTTGCAGTCAGCAAAAAAGAAACGAGAAAGCCTAGTGAAGGATGCGATGCACACAAAATTAGAATGCAATCTGAAAGCAAATTTTTCCTTTGCTGTTTACAAGGAAATTGTGCATAAACTGATGGGATACTGCTGCTTTATCAGAGATGTTATCTTTTTGATGATAGGTTCTCCCATCTGCCCTATTTGATGGATTGAACAGATCCCATCACACTGTAAGGAGCAGGAGAATTCTGATACCCTGGCCAATATTTATCCATCATTAACATCTGTTTTTAAACTGGTCATTATTACATTGCTACCTGTGAGAACTTACTGTGCACCAATTGGCTGCCATGTTTTGATATCACAATAGTGAATTTCTGCAACAGTATTTTATTGGCTGTTAAGTATTGGAAAAAACTTTATTTTTTCCCACCTTCCTATCTACCTCTAAAATCTTTCTTAAGATCCTACTATGTGACCTATCCTTTGGATTTTCCTGCTATTTCACACCTTACTTGACACTTACTGAGCACTCTGCAGTACTCTCTGGGACATTTCACTAGATGTAATGAGCACAACTTATAATGCAAGTTGTGGTTGTTCAAGAGAGTGGATTTGAACAATGATCATTATTGCTTACATGAGCACAGAAGACAAATAGACCATTGGATTGATATGAGTTATTTCCCCCAAAGAGAAATGCAGCCACTGTTATTAATCAATCATTTTCTGTATGGTTATGAATGTCTGAAATAGTTTGAAGTATTGTATTCCAAGCCAATCAAGACTGAGCAAGAGCTGTTTCACATGACTCTTTAACAAATTTATGGGTAAATGTTTGGCATTGAACACTGATCTGACACAATTAATTCTACAACTGACCTTTAAATCTGACACTATATACATTGCATCTAAATAATTGCTTCATTTATTCTGACCCATTTCTTCAGTAAAAATCAGTAAGAGCAGGAGAGTTCCGTTCAATAATTATTCTATATGATAATTCAAAACAAACCCTTAATGTTTAAAAGAAAATCAATGTTAATGCATAAAGTCATCTTGATCCATTGTTTATATTATTTCTTGCTTTGTTTGCAGTTTTTAGTTTTCATACTAAAATTAAAACCTCAACTGAAGACACTGTTATCCTTGGGCTAAAGAATGAATGATAACCAAATCTACCTACAGTGATCTTTTGTCAAGCTCCTCAACTTGGATTTCTTGAGAATTTGTGTGTTTAAATTACCAGTAGCATCTTCCAAACCCACAATCTCTACTATCTAAAAGGAGAAGCAGATAAATGAAACCACCATCATCCTGACTTGGAAATAGATTGATGTTCCTTGAGTCTCACGGGATCAAAATCCTGCCTAATAGCACTGTGAGACCCCCTCCACCAAACGGACTGCAGCGTTTCAAGAAGATAGCCCACCACCATCTTCTTCAGGGCAATTAGGGATGGGCAATAAATGCTGGCCTGGCCAGTGACACTCACTTTGTGTCTTGAGTAATTATCAAATCCATAACCATTTAGCACAGAAATCCTCCTCCTTCCCCAAACATTCAAACCTCTCTTGCCTTAAGTTCCAAGAATCCCGGGGAGTGCCGATTCTGGTGTCAAAGTGAAAGTTTGCTCACTCAGCCAAAAATGTAATGCAGGCGAGTTTCTCATCCTACCATCCTTCAAAACGCCAACCATTCACTTCAGTGAGTTCACTGGAAAATCTCCAGTTGGCAGCACGGATGCAACACTGTGGCTGTGTGTCCTAGATTACTGACTCCATCTTTTCGAAGCCATTTCCTTTCTGCTCCTCGTAGCTGCTGGTATCATCTGTGCAGAGATGTTTCTGTTATGCCCACGTCAGTTTATATTGTCACTTGGGTATAGCTAGAGATTGTTTTTTGCACCATTCCCTGTGGTCAGTCCAAAACACCAGTAAGGTTATCCAACTTTTCAATGTTTATTACATTTAATGTGGGGTGACTTTGTTTCACCCTCCTTCACACAAATGTCAGTGAAAATGTGTAAATCTCTCCCTCCTGGAAAGATGTTGAGGTTAGGTCAACTGGGTAGTTCAAAATTAGATTTTTGCTCATATTAGGGTTTAGGCTAGAGGTTACTTTGCCACCACTCTATGGGTCATAACATAAAATGTTTTTAATAAAATGAATAATAGAAATACAGTAAATATTTTTCCTGCTACCAAGGTGTTAATTAAATACTTCATCTATATCAGGTTTAAACAAAACAAATCAACCAGGTTTCTTGGTGAACACAATTATTGGTTTATTATGAAAGCAAAACGTGTTCATTAAAGGTGCAACAATTGATTCACATCAGTAATATAGAAGTGTACATGTTTATTCCTCTGAATGTCCCCAAAGCTCACACACAGACACACTTTAGGAAAAAATACTCTTTAGAAAGAAAACACATTTCTCCGCACAGATTGGTTTACTTAAAAAAAAAACACTCTGGCTAGAAGGTTATTTATTTAATCTTCTGCAATTACAAAATGAAACACAGAGAAAAGTGCAGGGTCAGTATGGGGAAAATGACCATGGAGGATCCAACTTTTATCCTCTCAGACAGCTAAAACCAGTCTGGGCATCACATGCACAAAGTTTTATCCATAAGGACATAAATCAACCTTCTCCTTGATTCAGTCTCTGTCCTAGTCAGGTGCAGCCACCTCCACAGACAAATTCCACCCCCGTCATACCAGCTGGCAATGTATTTCAGAGGCTCATTACTCTCTGTGGAAAGATAGACTGTTTAACATCCAGTCTGTTCCTTCCTTATTCATTCCACCAAGGACATGCAAGTCCTGAGCCGCCTCCATCGCCAAACTCTAGCCCCCCAATGCCTGGAGGAAGAACGCCTCATCTTCCGCCTTGGGACCCTCCAACCACATGGGATCAATGTGGATTTCACCAGTTTCCTCATTTCCCCTCCCCCCACCTTATCCCAGATCCAACCTTCCAACTCGACACTGCCCTCTTGAATTGTCCTACCTGTCCATTCCACCCTCTGCTCCGACCTATCACTATCACTCCCAACTTCATTCGCATTCCCAGCTACCTTCCCCCAGCCTCACCCACTTCCCATTTATCTCTCAGCCACCTCGGGCCAGCCCCTCATTCCTGATGAAGAGCTTATGCTCAAAACATCGACTCTCCTGCTCATTAGATGCTGCCTGACCGGCTGTGCTTTTCCAGCACCACACTTGTCAACTCTGATCTCCAATATCTGCGGTCCTCCCTTTCTCCTGGATACGTTACCCAGTTAAAATTTATGAGCCTTGAGTTTACCTAATGAGAAAGGGAGAGACAAGCTTTTTTTCAAAAGTTGTCCTATCCTTCTTTGAACCAACAGACAATGTGTAGCTGATTCTCTTTCTTGTGGGATGTCAAGTAGATTTTCAAAATGCAAATGAAAGCCTTTTCTCCTCACATATTTTTAATCAACCTGTTCAAGCATTTTATGATACACCTTTGGAACAGGTGAGACTTGAAGCCTGAGGTAAGGACACTACCACTGTACCATAAGAACACTTTTCACTCAATTCACATATGTTATGGCACACATCTCTGGGGCAGGTGATCCTTGAACTCAGAGCCTTTGGTCCAGAGGTAGGGATAGTATTGAAGCATTACAAGAGCCTTCAAATATGTTATGACTCAGTTCCAGGGCTGGTGAGACTTGGACTCAAACCTTCTGGCCCAGAAGTAGAGTCACTACCACTGTACCACAATAGCCCATTTTATTCGAAAACTTCACTTCAAAAAAAAGTTGTAATGCACCACTATAGTTTAAGCGCACAATTTTCTGTTTGTTAGGTCAGCTCTTTCACCACAATAAGCCTCAGCACCAGTTGTGCAAGGATAAGTATCATTAATTTTGTTTTAAAACAACAGACAGGAAGCAACACATCATGTTTTCACACCGGGATACCAAGCTCCTGTATACCTTTATAACATATCATTGTTTGAATGATGAGGAAAACTATTTGACTAATGTTTTGTCAAGATGTGCAAAATTACTTGCTATTGGATTTGTTGTTTGGCTGACAGGGCTGTTTTGTTGGGTGTTTAAGTACTGAAAGGAGCATTGTTTAGTGCCCATCCCTCATTAACTTTGAGGAAATAGTGGTGGTAAAATGTCTTTTAAATTATTGCAATGCTATTAGTGTGGCTGGGGGGGGGGAGGGAAGGGAAATGTCCAAGATTTCAACTTCACTGGGGTCAGAGTGTTGTGTGGCCTGCATTGAAATTTGTAAGCTGCTTGTATTCCCCCATATACCTTACTCTTTGGAAGTAGTAGAATTTGCGAGTTTGGGAGATGCTGTCTAAGAAACCTTGGCAAATTGCTGCAGTGTATTCTGTAAGTAGTACGCACTGCATCCGTAGTGCATTGCAATGGGTTGGATTAATTTCTTTAATGGACTGGCTTGGCTCACAGAACAAACTGGTGGGTTGTCAAGCTGACCAAGTTTAGTCAGCTAGCAAGTTAAGATAAGTTGAGGCAGTTATGTTGGATTGGTTATTCACAGGCTAAATGCTTTGCTTAGTTTTCTGGATTGGTAGGCTACATTGAATTGATTAGAAGACTAGGTCAATTTGGTTAAGTACTTACATTTTTTGGAGGAATGTCTACCCTACTTAGAAACAATCAGTGTGCTTGTATGTCATATGCTCAGATATTGTCATTAATAATCAATGCATTTGTTACAGATACAGGCTCCTGCAAAAGGACCAAATGGTCGACCCCAATATGAAGAGCTGGAACATCATCAGTACACTACACTACCAAGGTAAGGTGAACTGAACCAATAACAATACCCTTGTGCAGAGCTACATTCCATGAGAAATGAAAGCATAAAGAGCAAAAAGGTCATTGGTCTGTCAGCCTGAAAGCAAAGTACCTGCATTTTGAAAACCTCAAATGAAAATAGAAAATAGTGAAAACATTCAGCAAGTCAGAAACAGTATCTATGGGGAGGGAAAGAGAGTTGACTGGATGAGATTTGAACTCACTCAAAATAAATTCACTTACCCAGTGTAAAATTGCATCCAGTATTTTAGGTGGTTGATCCTTTATCAGAACTGGAAAGAGTCAGGGGGGATGTAACATGTTTTAAGGAAGTAGAGATGCAGGAAAGCGTGGAAGAGGTAGAGGGAAGGTCAGTCATGGGATGGAAGGTAGGAGAAGTTAAATGATGGCAGAGATGATGGTACAAGGCACAATGAGTTGCTAATGGGCTGAATGGCTTCTTGCTGTGACTCTGTAAAGATCTATCAAGATTATGAAAAAGACAATGTCCAATTTCACAATAGATAGAACCTGTCTAATCCTTTTCAACTCATAAAAAAATGGATTGTTAAAGTTCCTTTCAGTCCTCAAGAATAAGTTAAACCATTTTGTTAACTTTTCATTTTACATTATTCCTCCTTGATCTATTGCTTTCTTCAGCATGATATTCCCAAGAGTCGAATGGCCTTGGGCCCATTATCTCTGTCTGTAATTATCCTGTTGTCATTTTGTTCCCAACCAGTTATTCATCCAGCTGTTGGTTTATAAATGCATCTGCTGCTCTTTCTGGGTGTCAGCATTCTGGAGGTAAAACATTCCACTAGACCTGCCTGAAGTTTGGATTCATTACAACACTGCTTTCAGTGATCTCTGCCTTAATCTTCAAAAATAATGTGTAATCAGATCAGCTCATCATCAAAACTGATCATAGTTACCTGCATTAACTAATCAGTTTTTGTTTAATCGCAGCTACCATGTAAATCACATAACATTGTGTTTTTGAAAAGTATTTCACAAGATCTAGTTCTTAATGCAAACATAATGGGTGGGGTTTTCTGTGTGAGTTTGCGAACACAAGGCTGAAATGGTGATCAGAAGTGCACAGTGTTTTGGGCAGTCAATGTAATTTAGCTCAGTATGACCAACTAATGGCCAGAGTCCAGCTAAGAGGTCTGTTAAAGCTGGATGGCCTATCAGCTTAAAAGCAGCAGCAAGAATTCATGATGGGTAAGTTAGTGACATTGTGGGGCAATGTAGCATTGCCAGTCCACCTAATCTGCACATCTTTGGACTGTGGGAGGAAACTGGAGTACCCAGCGGAAATCCACGCAGACACTGGGAGAATGTCCCAAATCCACAAAGGCAGTCACCCAAGGCTGGAATCAAACCCAGGTTGCTGCTACTGTGAGACAGCAGTGCTAGTCACTGTGCCATCCCAATGGAATGGGCAGAAGTCAATTGGAATTGGCATCACTCTCCCAGTGCCCGTATGAAGCACTCTGGCAGATTTTATAACAATAATTTAGATCGATGCTGAAGAGTGAGTTCAGCCAGTTTAGCCCACTCCCTCCAAGCCAGGATGGAGCATCTAGTGACACGGGAAGTTGGGATACGTAGGATGTTATACGTTCATGGCAAAATGTGGGGATCTGGGTGGAGCAGATTACAGCTCGCAGAAGATATTGCAGCTGTGTGGTGATTTATTGCAAGTGAAGCATCAGTAGTTAAGGTAAAGGATGAGAGTAGTGGCTGCTTGTGTCTGTGACAGAAGGAATGTTGAAAGGTTACATGGCAATCTAATTCCAGTACCACTGGTATATCAGAATTCCAGTTTAGAATATTTCTATCTGTATCATTTGCAGCTGTATTGAAGACAGGCCAGTTCACAGCACAGTCGGGACTTGGCAAGGGGCTTTATTCTTTGCAGCTTGACCCTTGAGATTGAGATTTTCTTGCCACTGATGGTTCCAGTATCTCTCACTTCCCTGCCAGCTACACCTTAGTTATTGTGCACTGACAGGAGTGAGACAAACTAGGGCAGGACTGTATTTATTTACTGTCCTTATAGCCAAATTGATCACAAAAAACCACTCATGTCATGCTACCTCTAGGACTGTACTTCCATTAATGTTTCCCCCCCCCCCCCCAAGTATGTTCTTATTAGAGTCGACAATCCTCTCCACACCACAGGTGACCTATGGCTGTTTCGGCACCTAGATAGGCAGATGGAGGCTCTAAGCTTGCCAGATGGTTACTGGCTCCCAGTCTACAGCCTGGAAACAACCAGGGAGCTAAACTATCCCCCATTGCCTCCACAAACCAAATCCAAGAGAATCAAAGTTGGCCTCCAGTGACAGAGGCTAAAAGGCCTTTAACTGAGTAAATTGACTATCCAATGTTTGAGGGTTCCTGTTGTCTTCCCAACAGACCTTTGGGATAATGGTCTGTGACAGAAGGCTGCTGAAGACCAGGACACAGGGTGGTTAAAATAGAAAGATTGCAGAAAAAAACTTACAAAGAGAGAGTGGAGGGTTTGAGCTATTAGGAGAGGTTGGATAGACCGGGGCTTTTTTCCCTGGAGCATTGGAGCCTGAGGGGTGACCTTACAGAGGTTTATAAAATCAGGAGGGGCATAGGTGAGGTGAATAGCCAAGGTTTTTTCCCTAGGGTAGGGGAGTCCAAAACTAGAGAGCATGGGTTTTGGGGCAAGAGGGGATAGATTTAAAAGGAACCTCAGGGCCAACACTTTCATACGGGTTGGTGCATGTGTGGAATGAGCTTCCAGAGGAGGTGATAGAGGCTGGTACGGTTACAACATTTCCAAAGTACTTGGACAAGTGCGAGAATAGGAAAGATATAAACAGATATGGGCTAATTAAGTTTGGGATACCTGATTGGTATGGAGGAGTTGAACCAAAGGCTCTGTTTCCATGTTGAATTACTCTATGACTCTGTAACTCTAATGGTGTGAAATTCCCCATCAATGATAGAACACCTATGGGAGTCAGAGAGGAATTTTCAAATTTTTTTTCTTTATCATGAATCAGACTCTGATGGCTCAGTTCGTCGACATTGCTACCCCTGAGTCAGCAGGTTGTGGGTTCATACCCCACTCTGAAGACCTGACCATTAAAAAGTTAGGTTACGACTCTCAGTATAATACTGAGAGAGTGCTATACTGATAGAGTACAGATTGACTATGCTTCACAAATAGTTCATCAGCTGCAAAAGTTTTTAGGCATTTTTTCTTCATTGTGAAATGTCCTCTATAGTCTTTTCTCTTTCTTTTCCCTCTTTCTGTTCTTTCTTTTCCGCACACTTGTGAAATTCTGAGCAACTGAACCTGTAAACAATGCATCGTTGAAACCCAACACAATGAAAACATCCCCAATAGCATTAAAGGGAAATTAAAATGACCTTTTGAGGACTCGAATTGCAAATCATTCCAGGCAGTGATCTTAAAAATAATCAAACTCCTCAGTTTATTTTTACTTTATAACTTTCCAAGTAAATGGAGAGCTGAATGGAGGAATACATTAGAATCCTATCTTTCTGCCCTTGGATATCAATCTAAATCTGTTCCAAAGTGAATAGTCAGCAAGTCATTTCTACATGACAGCTGTTGGGCCTCCCAAAGGATTGGTGCAGTATTAACTCAAGTTCCTCATGGCTCTTGTTGAATAGTCTCAAACAATCCATTATTTGTCGGTAATTAGACAGCTTCCTTCAAGAAATACAGAGAACTTATCCGATATGTGAATATCAAGGTATAACAAGGTAGAGGATGATCCTTGGAGCAAAAGTGCATGGAATTTATAAGGATAATGTAGAAGGAATTTTATTGACGTGCATATGTTGATCTCAGCATTGCTCATGGTTGCCATCACCTAGGCAGAATGTGTTCCAGTGCCCTTCCTGAAAACGTACATGCACACATATACATAGACACAAGCTTATGTTCCAGTAATCGAAACAGCAGGAAATAGATAGTTATTAAATAGCTTGCAAAGGATATTCTGTGTTCAGTGCGTTAAGGGACCAGCTTTAAATGTTGACCTTTATAATCTAAGATACATTGTATGGCTTTGTTACATGACGAAAATCTCAACACCACAAGTATTTTCTAAGATGGTGCATATTATTGCGACATAGAGTAATTGTATGTTGGACTTAAGACTTTTGCATGAGTGTCAACAAGACATACAGTCCAGCCAATAAGACCCCAGGAACAGGGTTTACTGAGCTAAGGAATTTCTGACGATGGGCTCTGGCCCAAAATGTCGATTCTCCTGCTCTTCGGATGCTGCCTGACCTGCTGTGCTTTTCCAGCAACACACTCTCGACTCTGATCTCCAGCATCCTCCGACCTCACTTTCCCCTCCCTTTCTGAGCTAATCCAAGGCCATGGTCAGTCACTGTATTTGCATCAATGTCCCAGGGCTGTGTAATAGAGTGAGTAGGATGTTGGTCAAGAACCTGTCTTTGGAATGGCATCACGTGGGCCTTGACGTGTCAATATCGTCTGCTCCCCTCTCAATTTTTTTTGTGTGTTTCTCTCCACAATGATTTCCTTCCACGTTCTTCCTAGCTTTCTCAAACTCTTGCCAAAAACAAATGAGTTGTTGTATACATTTGAAGATGCTGGTGCTGCTATTTAGAATGGATGTTGTTTTGCCTGAAACATAGAAACAAGATGAGGCTTTTTAGCCTCTCAAACGTGTTCTATCATTCAAATAGGCTGATCTGCAGTTTAACTCCATCTGTTATGATTCTGTTGGTTCTGCTTCCTTTAATGCTTTTTCCAAATATAAATGTATCATTTGAAGATTTTAGAACAAAGAACATTGCAACACCAACAGGCCCTTTGACCCTCGATGTTGCACCAACCTATGGAACCAATCTGGAGCCCATCTAACCTACACTATTCCATTTTTATCCATATGTTTAACCAATGACATGTAAATGCCCTTAAAGTTGGCAAGTCTACTACCGTTGGAGGAAGGACGTTCCATATCCCTACTACTCTCTGAGTAAAAAAACTACCTCTGACATCTGTCCAATATCTATCACCCTCATGCTAGCCATCACCATCGGGGGAAAAAGGCTCTCACTGTCCACCTGACCTAACCCTCTGATTATCTTGTATGTCTCAGTTAAGTCACCTCTCAGCCTGCTTCTCTCTAACGAAAACAGCCTCAATTTCTTCAGCCTTTCCTCATAAGACCTTCCCTCCATACCAGGCAACATGCTAGTAAATATCCTCTGAACCCTTTCCAAAGCTTCTACATCCTTCCTATAATGCAGTGACCAGAACTGTATGCAATACTCCAAGTGTGGTCACACTAGAGTTTTGTACAGCTGCAACATGACCTCATGGCTCCGAAATTCAATCCCACTACCAATAAAGCTAACACACCGTTTGCCTTCTTAACAACCCTATCAACCTGGGTGGCAACTTTCAGGGATCCATGTACATGTACACCAAGATCTCTGTGCTCATTTACCCTATCAAGAATCTTGCCATTAGTCCAGTGCTCTTTCTTCCTGTTGCTCCTTTCAAAGTGAATTACTTCACACTTTTCTGCATCAAACTCTATTTGCCACCTCTCAGCCCCGCTCTGCAGCTTATCTATGTCCCTTTGTAACCTGCAACATCCTTCAGCACTATCCACAACTCCTTAGTGTTATCTGCAAATTTACTAACCCATCCTTCTAAACCCTCATCCAGGTCATTTATAAAAATGACAAACAGCAGTGGCCCCAAAACAGATGCTTGTGGAACACCGTTATTGACTGAACTCCAGGATGAACATTTCCCATTATCCACCACCCTCTGTTTTCTTTCAGCTAGCTACTTTCTGATTCAAACCGCTAAATCACCCTTAATCCCATGCCTCTATATTTTGTGCAATAGCTTACCTTGGGGAACTTAATCAAAGGCCTTACTGAAATCCATATATACCACATCAACTGCTTTACCCTCATCCACCTGTTTGGTCACCTTCTCAAAGAACTCGATAAGGTTTGTGAGGCATGATCTATCCTTCACGAAACCGTGTTGACTATCCCTAATCAGCTTATTCCCTTCCAGATGATTATAAATCATATCTCTTACAGCATTTTCAAACACTTTACCCACAATCAAAGTAAGGCTCACTGGTCTATAATTCAGTGTTTTGTTTGGTTGACAAGCCTCTAGCCATGCACTCCAACCTCAAACTATTGTTTGAAAGAAAGATTTTTAGAATTGGATTGTCATTTAAGTGAAGAATTACATCCAGACATCACCAGTAAGCAACCAAGCATAAACTTTATGATTGTACTTTACTGGGCTTACCTAAGATACATAAGTTAGCTTTATCTACTGTATAATGGAAAAGGATTGACATGTTGACCAAATCTGATGGTGATCACTTCCCTATCACATACTGTTGAGAGAGGTTCACTGGACTGAAATCTGGATTCTGGTTCCATACACAAGTAAATTGGTGAAATTTAGGATTCCCTGAACCACAAGAGATGGTACCACACTACTTAAAGATATACCTTTTCAATTAATTGCTTTGTAGCATTAGATGCAAAAGAAAAGAGACTTGGACTTGTGCAGTACCTTTCATGACTTCAAAATGTACCACACACTTCACAGCCAATTATGTACTTTTAATATTGTTGTAACCATGACAACCGATTTACAACGAGCAAAATCCCCAAACAACAGAGATACCAATGAATAGGAAATCTACTTTTTAGACTTGGATGATAAATTACTGTTATTTCAGGACACTGGTGCACACTCCCTGGCTCTTCTTGGAAACAGTAACACATCCTCCCGAGAATACTTGGGGACTCAATTCAGAGCTCCAATCAAAAAACAGCATCTTTGACAATGCAGCATTTCTTGCAATACTGCCCTAGGAAAGTTGGTCAAGATTGAGTTATTCTGTTAGAACATAGATCAGTACAGCACAGTACAGGCCCCTTCAGCCCTGAATGTTGTGCTGACCTTTTATCCTACTCCTAGGATCAAACTAACCTACATACCCTTCATTTTACTATCATCTATGTGCTTCTCCAATAGTGGCTTAAATGTCCCTAATGTATCTGACTCTATTACCACTGCTGGCAGTGCATTCCACAATCCACCACTTCCTGTTTCAAGAACATACCTCTACCAACTCCCCTAAACCTTCCTCCAATCACCTTAAAATTTTGCCCCCTCATAATACCCATTTCTGCCCTGGGAAAAAAAGTCTCTGGCTATCCAATCTATCTACGCCTCTCATCATCTTGTACACCTCTATCAAGTCACCTGGTTAGACTAGATTACTTACAGTGTGGAAACAGGCCCTTCGGCC
This sequence comes from Chiloscyllium plagiosum, assembly GCF_037043375.1. Classification (NCBI taxonomy): domain Eukaryota; kingdom Metazoa; phylum Chordata; class Chondrichthyes; order Orectolobiformes; family Hemiscylliidae; genus Chiloscyllium; species Chiloscyllium plagiosum. Next base: position 30,059,026 of record NW_028270145.1, read on the forward strand.
CCAACAAGTCCACACCAACCCTCCGAAGAGCAACCCACCCCCCTACATTTGTGTGCAAACTCCACACAGACAGTCGCCTGAGGCAGGAATTGAACCAGGGTCTCTGGTGCTGTGAGGCAGCAGTGCTAACCACTGTGCCAACATGCCACCCGTCATTCTTTGCTCCAATGAGAAAAGCCCTAGCTCCCTCAACCTTTCTTCATCAGACATGCCCTCCAGTCTAGGCAGTATCCTGGTAAATCTCCTCTGCACCCTCTCTAAAGCTTCCATATCCTTCCTATAATGAGCCAACCAGAACTGAGCACAATATTCCAAGTATGGTCTAACCAGGACTCTACAGAGCTGTAGTGGCTCTTAAACCCAATCCCCAAACTAATGAAAGCCAATACACCATATGCCTTCTTAACGACCCTATCAACTTGGGTGGTAACTTTGAGAAATCTATAGACATGGCCCCCAAGATCCCTCTGTTCCTCCACACTACCAAAAGTCCTGCCTTTAACCCTGTATTCTGCATTCAAATTTGACCTTCCAGGTTGAACTCCATCTGCTGCTTCTCAGCCCAGCTCTGCATCCTGTCAATGTCCCATTGCAACCTACAATATCCTCCACAGTACCCACAACTCCACCAACCTTCATGTCATCGGCAAACTTGCTAACGCATCGTCATCCAAGTCATTTGTAAAAATCACAAAGAGCAGAGCTCCCAGAACAGATCCCTGTGGAGTACCACTGGTTACTGAGCTCCAGGTTGAATACTTTCCATCTATTACTATTACCCTCTGTCTTCTATGGGCCAGATAATTCTGTCTCCAGACAGCCAAATTTCCCTGTATCCCATGCCTCCTTACTTTCTGAATGAGCCTACCATGGGGAATCTTGTCAAACACCTTGCTAAAATTCATATACACCACATCCCCTGCTTGCCTTCATCGATGTGTTTTCTCACATCCTCAAAGAATTCAATAAGGCTTGAGAGGCATGACCTGCCCCTCACAAAGCCATGCTGACTATATCTAATCAAGCTATGCTTTTCCAAATAATCATAAAACCTGGCTCTCACAATCCTCTCCAATAATTTGACCCTGACTGACTGGTCTGTAATTCCCAGGTTTATCCCTATTCCTTTTCTTGAACAAGGGAATAATATTTGACACCCACCAATCATCTAGTACTACTCCAGTGGATAGTGAGAATGCAAAGATCATTGTCAAAGGGCAGCAATCTCTTCCCTTGCTTCCCATAGTAACCTTAGGTATATCCAATCTGGCCCAAGGGACTTACCTATCCTCATGTTTTTCAAAATTTCTAGCACATCCTCCTTTTTAACATCAACCTTTTTGAGCATATTTCATGCTGTCCTCACAAACGACAAGGTCCTTCTCACTCACGAATACTGAAGCAAAGTATTCATTAAGGACCTCCCTTACCTACTCTGACTCCAGGGACAAGTTCCCTCCAGTCTCCTTGGTAGGCCCTACCCTCACTCTGGCCACCTTCTTGTTCCTCATATAAATATAGAATGCCTTGTGGTTTTCCTTAATCCTGCCCGCCAAGGCTTTTTCATGACCCCTTCTAGCTCTCCTAAGTCCATTCTTCCTGCTTACCTTGTAACTACCTAGAGCCCTGTCTGATTCTTGCTTCCTCAACCTTCTTCCTCTTGACTAGATGTTCCACATCACTTGTCATCCAAAGTTCCTTCGCCCTACTATCCTTTCCGTGCCTCAGTTGGACAAAACTATTCAGCACAAGCAGCAAGTACTTCCTAATCAAGCTCCACACTTCTGTCATGTGTTTCCTGAGAATATCTGCTCCCAATTTATGATCTACAGTTCCTGCCTAATAGCATTGTAATTCCCCCTCTCCCAATTAAATACTTTCCCATACTGTTTGCTCCTATCCCTCTTCATGACAATAGTAAAGGTCAGTGAGTTGTGATCACTATCACCGACATGCTTTCCCACTGAGAGATGTGACACCTGACCTGTTTCGTTGCCAAGCACCAAATTCAATAAGGCCTCCCCTCTAGTCAGCCTATCTACATATTGCGTCAGGAATCCTTCCTGGACACAAATTTTGCTCCATCCAAACTATTTGCACTAAGGAGATTCCAATCAATATGAGGGAAATTGAAGTCACCCATGACAACAGCCCTGTTTCTTCTGCACCTTTCCAAAATCCGCCTCCCAATTTGCTCCTCCGTATCTCTGTTGCTATTGGGAGGGAGGTCTATAGAAAACTTCCAATAAAGTGGCTACTCCTTTCCTGTTTCTGACTTGTACCTATAATGTCTCAGTAGACAAACTGCCCTCGAAGATCTACCTTTCTGCAGCTGTAATGCTATCCCTGATTAGCAATGTCACTTCCCCACCTCTTTTACCTCCCTCCCTATTCCTTTTGAAACATCTAAACCCTGGAATCTTGTGTTCTGGAGCAGGACTTCATCCCATGACCATCTGACTTAGAGATGGTGAAGAAGCCCAGAACACAGCTTTCTCTTGGCATTCCTTTTATCAGCACCAAGCAACTATGGGTCACATCAGAGTACTCCAAGTGATCATTCTGAAGTTTGTTTCCCAACCCCTATTGAAGGATGGCATGAAATGAGCATGGATAGGTGCTACAAGAGTTGCTGATGCAATACTTTCAGGAACTGTTGATAGTTAAGGTGAAATCCTCCAATTATTATTCTCAAGTAGGCTCGTCAATAAAAGTAAAAGCTAGTTCTTCATTTTCCAAGCAAGATTGAGGGATACCCTCCAATGACCATTTTAATGGAGCTATGTGTTCATGAGTTATTGAGGGGCAGGAGGAACTTGCAGAGAAAGTAATGTACGTTTCATTTTGAGCCAAGTGAATTGTAATCTGTTGCATAGCTCTCACTCAAACCCAAGAAAACAGATGTTTTACAAGCCTACCCATTTTTGAAACAAAATCAGAGGGCTCTAAGCAGGGGAAGGAAGTAAGCTTGTTTTTCATGGAGTTACTGAGCTTAGGGGATTTGTGGTGAAATAATTTTAAACTGTGTTACGGTGTAATACTTATCTCAGGAAATTGTAGTTAAACTTTAAGAATAGACTTCAAATTCTTGTCTTAAAAAAATACATATGCCCAAAATTCATTGTTGGTGATAAAATCAGTGATATTAAGAATTAAATCACCAAAAATCCTTCAGATGAAAGTTATGATATTTTTAATATTTAAAAACAAAAGAAAGACACATGATGCTTCTGTGTTTGTGAGCAGCAAAGTCTGCAGCTGCACGTTCTCACTCTTGATTGCACATGCAGTTCACTGATACAGGTAAAGGGAAGAAATAACTGATTTGGTTTGATTTATTTATTGTCACGTGTAGCTAAGTATAGTGAAAAGCTTTGATTACAAGCAGTACAGTCAGTTCATAGTAAGCAAGGGCATACAGGTCATAGGGGGAAAAACAAACTTAGCCAGGAGCAGGTTACATTGCACAGGGCTTTTATTAGGCAAGATCACCATTAGCTGGATCAGCATCATTTGAAATTAGAGAGTCTATTCATCAGTTTAATAGTGGCCGGGAAGAGGCTGTTTCTGGAGCCAGGTGTGTGTGTGTGTGTGTGTGTTCAAACTTCTGTATCTTCAGCCTGAACTCCTCTACACAGACTTTTCAAAATGTCAGTATATCCCTGAGTAACTAAGATGATGTGCATTTAAGTGTAGATAAATAAACAGACACAATTGGTCGATTGAAAAATCACTGAAGGTACTGAATTGTGATGATACAAATTTGCAATGCAACAATAATTCTTTACAGTTAAAGACCATCATGACAAAACAATAAAAAGGATTGCACAATTATGAACATTTCAGTCTACAATAATTGCAATATTTTATGAAATTCAGGGCTCCTTAATTTCGAAAATAAAAGTAATCACTGTTGAAGGACCTTAGCCAATTTGCATGCAACAAGCTCCAACAAACAGCAGTGTGGTAATCTGGGTTATTTTTAATAACTCAAGTCTCTGGACTGGGACTTGAACTAAGAACCTTCCAACTCAGTCTCAGCAGCAGCTGACTTGGTAGGTTTATTATGTTTATGTTGCTCGTTCTAGTTGACCACAGGTTCAAGTATACAGCATGTTTTCAGAAAGGGTTTTTGAAAATGCCAAATATACAACAGCTTTAAAGAGGCAGGTGTGTACTTCATAATCCCAATCCTTTAATAACCCACTGCAAGGAAAGTCTCTGAGTCCTTTTCTTAGAAATCCAGGGTTTTCATTTCTGGAACAATATCAAATTATTTTGTTTAAATTATTGAATGATACAGTCTGGACAATAAAAATGCATTAGCTTCAACCAGAGTTGAAATAATTCCATTAATGCCAATGATTGCAGCAGTTGTGAATAAGCAATGATTGTAGATTGCTATTCACTCGAGAAATATTCATTTAGTGCTCCATTGCCCATGTCAGTATTGATCCTGGAAGTTGCCATTGATTACCCAGGAGAAACCTAGAAACTGCAGCACAGTGCAAAACAAAAGGTGGAGAGACTTGCATTTCCAGCATCCTTAATAACGTAAGGATGTCTTAAAGTGCTTTACAATCAATGAGAGCCTTATGAAATGTAGTAACTGTTGTAATGTAGGAAATGCTGAAGCCAGTTTATGTGCAGGAAGGTCCCATAAATGGCAATGTGATAATGGGCAGAAAATCTATTTCAGAGACAAACAAAAGCAGAAATTGCTGAAGAAACTCTACAGATCTGGAACTATCTTGTAGAGAGAAAACAGAGTTAGCATTTTGAGTCATTTTCCTAGCTGCTATTGATTGTGAAAAAGGTAGTATTTATGTTGTTTAAGTGGAGTGGATGGGAGTAGTGAACGGATAAGTGGAGGTGGAGACCAAAGAGAGACAAAGACAGATGGACAAAGGGATTGCTGATAGTAAACCAGAGAAGAAGAGAAGCTAGGTATGTGATAATGGGGACCATGAGAGATTGAAAATGGTTGGCTGTACTGAAAGCGAGACCTGGGGTATTGGGGTAGAGAAAACACATGCAGGAAGGTGTTTATGTTCTGAAATTGTTAAACTCAGTGTTGTAAGGTACCAGGCAGAAGATGAGTTGTTGTTCCTGCAGCTTGTGTTGAGCCTTGCTGGAACAAAGACCGGAGTGTTGGAATGGAAACACGTGGTGTGTTAGAAGTGGCAGGCAACTGGAATCTCGAGGTAAGTTTTACAGATGGAATATACATGTCCCACAATGCGGTCACCCAGTCTGCATTTGGTCTCTCCAAAGTAGAAGACACCACATTGTGAGCATCAAATATTGTAGACTAGATTGAATGAAGTGTAGGTAAATCTCTGCTTCACCTGGTATGTGTGCCTGGGGTCTTGGATAGTGAGTAATGAGGAGGTAAACAGGCAAGTGTTGCACCTTCTGCAGTTGCAAGGGAAGGTGCATGGAGTTGGAAGATGTGGAAGGAGTGGACCAAGGTGTCCTGGAGGGAATGATCCCTGCAGAATGCTGACAAGAGAGGGGAGGGGAATGTATCTGGAGGTGGCAGAACTAGTGGTATATGATCCTATGCATGCAGAAGCTAGGGAAATGGAAAGTGAGGACCAGGGGACCCTATTGTTGATACAGGAGGGAAGAGAAGGAATGAGAACAGAATTGCATGAGAGGAGTCCAACACAGCTAAGGACCCGTTCAACTACAGTAGCAGGAATTCCTCAGCTGAGGAAAAAGGTAGACATTTCTGAGGTCCCCTGCGGAAGGTGGCATTATCAGGACAAGATATGATGGAGAACTGAGAGAATGTGATGAAGTCTTTACAGGAAGCAGGGTGTGAGAATGTGTAGTCCAGAAAATATAGACTTCATAGGATATGTCATAATGGATATCAGTGGCCACCCTATCTCCAAAAATGGAAATTGAGATGTCAATGAAGGGAAGGGACCAAGGTGAAGTTGAGAACGGACTGGAAATTGGAAGTGAAATTGATAAATTTCTGCAATTCAGGACAAGAGAGGGAAGGAGGACCAGTGATGTTACCGATCTAACACAAGGCGGACTTCGGGACAGGCAGCAGTGAAAAGTGGCCGAGCAGAGGCTGTAGCTAAGTTCGGTACCCATAGGGAGGGCCTCAACCGGGACCTTGGGTTCATGTCACATTACAGGTGACCACCATTGCACTATACACACACACACAGATATTCCTACACACACACACTCTCTCTCTCACACACACACAGGCACTCCTATACGCACATACAAACGGACATACATATACACAGACGTGCACACAGACACCCACACACATCCTTACAGGCACACACACTCCCACACTCACACATGCACCCCCTCACAGACTTAAGACACTCTGCACTCACTACACACACACACATATGCTTTTTCACACTCTCAACCCCCAACCCAGACAGACACACACACACAGACAAAGACCCACATGCACACATATTTTGTGGGGTGAATTTGTACTTGCAGGGTTACATTGTACTTTGCTCAAAAACTGCATGCATTCATGTAGAACACTGAGCTCAAAAACTGCATGAATTCATGTAAAACTCCGTTATCTCACTTTTTAGATTAGAATCAATCTAAATATCATGGCATAGACAGAGAACACAGGGGGCTAACACCTTCAACATATTGTCTCGCTATCACCGTTGTTAACAGCTAACTCGAGAATGCAACTTTTTGAAAAAAGGTTTTGTAATTTACACCTGAAAGAAGTGAAACTATCACGGTACTCTAACAGATGAAAGGCTTAACAGGCAATCAATTTTTCAATGTATAATTTCAGTTACATCACACTGTAAATTTTTGCTATAAATTCTGTGTTACGATCGAGCCCTCCACAATCACCTGATGAAGGAGCGTCGCTCCGAAAGCTGGTGTGCTTTCAATTAAACCTGTTGGACTATAAACTGCTGTTGTGTGATTTTTAACTTTGTACACCCCAATCCAACACCGGCATCTCCAAATCACGATCTAACACAAAGTAGTGGATGGGGGCTGGGGTCTGACTGAGTCCAGGAATGTTTCACGTGCCCACCAAGAAATAGGCATAACTGGGGCCCATGTGAGTATCCATGGCCACCACTTTGACCTGAAGAAAGTGAGAGGAGTTAAAGGAGCAGTTGTTCAGTGAGGATAAGCTCAGCCAGGCGGAGGATGGTATTAGAGGAATGGGGAGGGTTGTGGCCTACTCTCTAGGAAGAAGCGGAGAGCCCTAACACGATCCTGATGGGGGAACAGACATGTAGAAGGATTACACATCCAGAGTGAAGAGGAGGCAGCTGGTGCCTACAAACTGGAAAATTTGAAACCAACATAAAGTTGGTCAAAAGAATCGCAGATGTAAGTGGGAAGGGATTGGACAAGGGGAGAAAAGAAATCAAGTCGAGATAGCAAGAGATGAGTACCTCAGGTTGGAGTTATGAGGTCTTCTGCTGAGAGAGAAGTGTAACCTTGGTTTAAATAATGACAAGGATGACAGTGTAGCCCTATACTGGAGTGTCAGCCTCGACTTAGTGGTTAGGCCTCTGGAATGGGATTCGTAGGCAAAAGTGCTGATCAGCTGAGCCACATGTAAGGACCATCACCCGTGCAGTAGGGGTCATGCAACGTAATTGTTCAAAATCCCTGTCAGATTAATTGCTGCTTAATTCTACAGTGTGAATCACCAATCTGTAGCATGTTGGAAATGAAAAGAGAACATTTATCTGGATATTTACCCCTTATTGCATCCTCATTATATCCCAATGTGCTTCACAAATGGTCTCCTCACCTTTTATTTAGGTGTAGCTGATTTGCACAGCAAGATCTCACAAACATGAGTTTCACAACCAATTACAATCTCCTTTTTGTTTAAATCTACTTTTTTTGGTCCGATTAACCTGTTCAGAGAAGTAATTGCACACCACTGGAACAGGTGGAACTTGAATCCAGGCCTTCCTATCCCAGGGTAGGGACACTACCACTGCAGTATAAGAGGGCATCTAAATGCACTCGCTGTCAGAACTTGGGATTGAACCAGGGGCCTTTAGATCTTTAGTCGCGTGCTCTCCCAACTGAGCTATTTCAGTAGTTAGGTGTTGGCTGGAAATTTTGACCAGTAAATCCGAAGAATATCCTTCGTCTTTTCAAAACTATGTCATAGGATCTCCCAAAGTCCAGCAGACCTGGCCCTGCTTAATATACCTTCTGAAAGCAACTGGTAATTCAGCACTGGAATCACTTACTTGGAAGTATCCAGTGGCTTCTGATTCTCTTTGGTGTTACGCTTTGACAGAAATCTTCTTAATTTGCTAACCTTTCCAAGATAAAGTTTCAAACAAAACACAGCTGCCCTAATCTGACATCAACTTGTGAGGTGTTTACAGGATTATTTATTTAACATATATACAATCTACAGCTGCAAAAAATTAATTTTATACATAAGGATGTGTCACTCAGCATTGAGACAGGAATTTATTTTAATAATTGAGGATTCTTTTAAGTGGTTAGAATTGTGATGAAAAACACTTGATTGAGTCAAATAACACTGAAACTTGGCAGCTTGCATACATACGTATACCCTTGTGCAAGAACCCCCATAGTTGCATTTTCAGTTTCCTTTGTTAAGATCTTAAAACTGCATTTTTAAAACTTGCATTTGTTTCACACCTTGCAGTCTCAGGCATCTCTAAACACCATACAGCTAATTGAATAGATTATTTTTTTAGTGTATTCACTGTTTCATAAAGGATAGATAGCTGCCAATTAATGTATAACAAGCTATCATAGTCAGCAGTCTAATACTGTGTTTTCGTGATTGTTGGTTGAAAACTAAATATCGGTCAGGGTGTCAACTCTTTTTCAAAATGGTGCTGTCAGATTTATAATGTCCACCTGGGACAGGACCTTGGTTTAATCTTTTCTCTGAAAACTGGGATCTATGGCATATATCTATGGATATATGGACTTCCGTAAGGCATTCGACAAGGTTCCCCATGGGAGACTGATTAGTAAGGTTAGATCTCATGGAATACAGGGAGAACTAGCCATTTGGATACCGAACTGGCTCAAAGGAAGAAGACAGAGGGTGGTGGTGGAGGGTTGTTTTTCAGACTGGAGGCCTGTGACCAGTGGAGTGCCACAAGGATCAGTGCTGGGCCCTCTACTTTTTGTCATTTACATAAATGATTTAGATGCAAGCATAAGAGGTACAGTTAGTAAGTTTGCAGATGACACCAAAATTGGAGGTGTAGTGGACAGCGAAGAGGGTTATTTCAGATTACAACAGGATCTGGACCAATGGGCTGAGAAGTGGCAGATGGAGTTTAATTCGGATAAATGCGAGGTGCTGCATTTTGGGAAAACAAATCTTAGCAGGACTTATACACTTAATGGTAAGGTCCTAGGGAGTGTTGCTAAACAAAGAGACCTTGGAGTGCAGGTTCATAGCTCCTTGAAAGTGGAGTCGCAGGTAGATAGGATAGTGAAGAAAGCGTTTGGTATGCTTTCCTTTATTGGTCAATCTAAATTATAATTTCTAGTATTAGTATAATTATTTTAATTATTTTCTCCTCCTTGACGAATGCTTGTTTGCCCAGATCATAAAATTTAGATGCGTATCAAAATAATAAAATTAAGACCATGAGTACATCGTTGGGCTCCTTGTACTTGTTTGTCCATTTAATAATATTTATATGATCTTCAGCTTCAACAACATAGTTCATATTCTTTGGTTCCCTTAATATCCACTCCACCAGTAGCAGCCTGCCAATTTGAAAAGGTTGATTTATTCTTACTTTTTATTGTTACTTGCATCTCTGAAACATTCCAATACATTTGCCAGACATGGTTTCCTTTTCATACATGGTTTCCTGAAGAAGGGCCTGTGCCCGAAACGTCGAATCTCCTGTTCCCTGGATGCTGCCTGACCTGCTGTGCTGTTCCAGCAATAAAGTTTCAACTTTGATCTCCAGCATCTGCAGACCTCACTTTCTCCTTCCTTTTCATTAAACAATGTTGACTCTGTCTAATCATATTATGATATTATTGGTGTCCACCTTACTACTTTCCCAACAATGGATTCCTCAGTCACATTGCAGCCACATACCATCATGGATCGTAGCTTCTGACTCCCAAAATTACATTTAGCCTGTAAAGTGCACCTCTTGGTAGTCCTGTCCAAAGCAACATAATCAAGGTGATCGCTTGCTTAGATCCTCGGTAGAATTCAAGCTAATCCAAAACACTTTTCTCATATCCTGACAAATTCCATTCACGCAGCACCATTACACTCGCTGGCACCTGATCCAACAAAGCTCTGATTTCTACATTTTCATCCTTGTCCTAAAATCCTTCCATGACCATGTTCCCTCATTTCCCTATATCCTCGTCCAGATCTGTAACTCTTCAAAATCTCTTTGCTTCTCTCCAATTCCAATTTGTTGAGCACCTTTGATTTTTGGTGATGTTGGTCAAAGATGAAAAATAATCAGACAGTTGACTCCTCTATTGATGACATGCCTTCAGCTACGTGGACAAGCTTTTTTTTTGTCTCTCTCTCTCTCTCTATCTCTCTCTCTCTCTCTCTCTCTCTCTCTCTCTCTCTCTCTCTCTCTGTGTCTCTCTTTCTCTCTGTCTCGCTATCTCTCTGTCTGCGCCCCCCCCCCCTCTATTTTAAGTCCCTCCTTTAAATATTATCTCTCTTACAAGCTTTTGACCACCTCTATTACAGAGAGGTGTCAGGTTTTAATCATTAATAATACTGCTTATGGAATTTATGGGATTATAAATGCATTATGTTTGGGACCCATTTAACAAGTGACTCTAATCATTCTGTGCTCTATTGCTGAACGTGTCCAGTAAAACTCTTCTATGATACTTTCAAGTTCTCAGCAAGTGAATGCTCTGCAGGACATCATAGAATCATAAAATTCCTGCAATGTGGAAGCAAGCCATTTGGTCCACACTGACTGTCTGAAGAGCATCCCACCCAGACCCATCCCATCTCTATAACCCTGCATTTTCCATGGCTAATCCATCTAGCCTGCACATCCCTGGACAACAATGGGGCAATTTAGTATGGCCAATTCACCTAACCTGCACATGTTTGGACTGTGGGAGGAAACTGGAGCACCCTGGAGGAAACCTATGCAGACATGGGGAGAATGTGCAAACTACTGAGCCATTGTGCCACACAGTGGCAGTCCCTTGAAGATCATCAAGATCCCCAGTTCTGAACTGAGGTAGCTAATCTCTAACGTGGCAGCAACAGAGGTGCCAAGGTTGTTTTCAGTGTCTCTTGGCTGGGAAGGAGAAAGAAAGGAAAATGTTAAAGTGTATCTTGATTATCAACCAATTCCCTGTACTAGTAAATGCATGTGTTGATATTGGGATTAACAATGATACACTGTGGGCAGCACGGTGGTTCAGTGGTTAGCACTGCTACTTCACAGCGTCAGGGTACCAGTTTGATTCCTGCTTCGGGCAAATGTTTGTGGGGAGTTTGCACATTCTTTCCGTGTCTGCATGGATTTCCTCTGGGAGCTCCGGTTTCCTCCCACGATCCAAACATGTGCTGGTCGGATGAATTGGCCATGTTAATTGCCCATAGTGTTATGTGCATTAGTCAGGGGTAAATATAGGGTAGGGGAATGGGTCTGGGTGGGTTACTCTTTGGAGGGTCAGTGTGGACTTGTTGGGCCGAAAGGGCAGGGAATCTAATCTAATCTCACTGAGGAACAGATTGCTGATGCTCCTCATCTTCAAGGAATGGTTACTTGCATGAGGTGCCTTTGGAACACCTGGAGCTTTACTACCATGTATTAAGTCTCTGTTGCGTGCAAGCAGAAAGGGGCATTCTCAATGAGGTGCGTGTGTCTTGCTGATTACCGAAGGGAACCAGACAGCTGCTGATGCCACGCAATGAGGATTCGGAGCCAGTGTGTTCTTGTAAGAGTGAAGGGCAAGGAGCAGGTTCAGGAAACCCTGCATATCAAGGGATATTGAGAGTTTGATAAAGAAAAAGAAGGAAGCTGTGTCAGGTACAATGCATTAAAAATAGGGGAGGCCCTTCAAACTTATGGAGAGTGTAGGAGGTTGCTTAACAATGAAATTGGGGGGCAAAGAGGGACCACAAAACAGCTTTGACAGATAGAAACAGCCTTAGGTTTATTTTGATCCTAAGTATATTTAGAGTAAGAGGATTACCAAGAAAGGATAGGGTCAGTTAAAAACCAAAGGGCCATCTTGCATGGATCCAGTGGAGATGGGTGATGTCATAAAATAATATTTCTAATCTGTATTCGTAGATGGATTAAGATTAATATTAATAAGGAGGAGGTATTAGACATTTTAACAGCCATACGGGTGCACAGATCCCCAGGGTCTAATGAGATCTATTCCCAGGGTCTAATGAAATTTATCCCAGGCTGCCATGGGAGGCAAGGGAGGAGATTGCTGGGAGGCTTAGTACCTCGCTGGCCACAGGTGAAGTGCCAGATGACTGGAGAATATCTAATGTTATTCCTTTGTTCAAGAAGGACACCAGGGATAGGCTAGGTAACTACAGACCCGGTTAGTCTGACATCAGTGGTAGGAAAATTATTGGAAACATTTCTGAGGGACAGGATTAACCAAAACTTGGAAAGGCAGGGATTGATCAAAGATAGTCAACATGGATTGGTTTGAGAGAGATCCTGTGACGAATTTAATTGAATTTTTTTTTAAAAGGTGACGATGTATTGGCAAACTGAATCCAAAATTGACTTGCAACTAGGAAGCGAAGGGTGTGGTGGAGGGATGTTTTTGTGATTGTAAGCCAGTGACCATGAGTTATTTACATGAATGACTCTATGTGCTTGTATAAAGTAGAGTTAGTGAGTTTGCAGATGACACAAAATTGGTGGTATTGTTGATAATGAAGAGGATGATCTCATGTTACAGTCTGATATTGATCAGCTAGTAAATTGGGAAGAGCAGTGACAGGTAGAATTTAATTCCAGTTGGTCTGCGGTCATGCATTTTCAACGATCTATTAAGGGAATGACATACACAATGAATGATAGATTCCTAGGGAGTACTGGGGAACAAAGGGACCTTGGTGTACAAGTCCATAGATCCCCAAAGGTGTCAGCACAGGTAGACAAGGTGGTGATGAAGGCATACAGGATGTTTGCCTTTAGAGCCTGGGCATAGGTTATAGGAGCAAGGAAACCTTGTTACAACTTTATAAAACATTGGTCAGGCCACAGATGAAATACTGTGTACAGTTCTGGTCACCACACAATTGGAAAGGTGTGATTGCGCTGGGGAGAGTGCAGAGGAGGTTCACCAGGATGTTACCCGGGATGAAAAATCTCAGTCATGAGGAGAGACTAGATAGACTGGGTTTGTTTTACCTGGAGCAGAAGGAGGCTGAAGGGAAATCTGATTGAGTTATACAAAACAATGAGAGGCATAGACAGAACAGATCATGAGAATCTCTTCCCCATGGCTGACGTGTCCAAGACCAGGCCATAGAAGTTGAAGGTGAGAAGTAAGTGATTTAGAGGAGATTGGAGAAACAATTTTTTCACCCACATGATGGTAATGATATAGAACATGCTGCCTAAGAGGATGGTGAAGGTTGATAATTGCACAACATTTAAGCTTTTGGATGAGCACCTAAAGTATCAGGGCATAGTAGGCTATGGACCAAGCGCATGGTAAATGGGATTAGTATAGTTTGGTGTTTGTCAGTCCACATAGACACAGTGGGCTGAAGGGCCTGCTTCTATGCTTTTATGACTTTAGCAAAACCAAGGGTCCTGATTCTATAGGAAGCAGGTGCCAATGTATAGAGGTATATGTGGCTGTTCTTAATGATTTCTTTAAAAATCAACACTAACCCAACATAGATATAAAATCATTACAATTTTTATTGAAATTAGTTTTGGCCAGCGTGTTGCCAAAAATACAGACCCAGCAATTAAGTTAAATGTTTTTCCATAGCATCTTTAACCACCTCAGAACATCGTAATGTGTTTACATCCAATGAAGTACTTTAGAGGAATGACACCGTTGTAATTCAGAAGGATGGCAGACAGTTTGATCACAGTAAGATCTCAGAAACAGAAATGTGATTTTATTTTAACAATTTCGGTTGAGGGACTTTTGTTGGCCAGGGCACCAAAAAAGAGACAGTGAGGACTGCAGATGCTGGAGAAACACAGCAGGTCAGGCAGCATCCGAGGAGCAGGAGAATTGATATTTCAGGCGTAAGCCCTTCATCAGGAATGAGGCTTGTGGACCAAGGGGGCTGGGAGATAAATGGGAGGGGGGCTGGGGTAGGGGGGAGGTAGCTGGGAAAGAGATAAGTGGATGAAGGTGAGGGAGAAGGTAATAGGTCAGAGGAGGCAGTGATGGACAGGTCCAGGGGATGGTGCCAAGTTGAAGGCTTGGGACTGGGATATTGTGGGGGGAGGGGAAATGAGGAAGCTGTTGAAATCTACATTTATCCCGTTGCAGGGTCCCAAGGTGGAATATGAGGAGTTCCTCCTCAAGGCGTCGGGTGGTTACGGTTTGGCACCAAACAGAACTGCCAGCCCACAACCACTCCTCCTAAAGGTTGCAGCCAATTTTATCAGCAAATTGGTCACTGAGTATGTTTACATTTATCACATTGTTTGCTTGCTTGTTTGTTTGTTTGTTTCTCAGTGTTGACTCCCCTCACAATGTGTTTGTCCTTAGCAGTCAGGAAAATACTACCCCCCCACCATAGGTCGTGAATGTCTATTTCCTATAAGTACCTTTCGATGACACATTATTGCAATGCTGCTAAATATGATTTTAGTTGCCCCTAAGAGCAATGCATTTGTAGGGCAGATCCAAATCTGCTTTTAACCTGGTCTCTGAACAAGGACCAAATACCATCCTTTCCCATATTATCATTAATTCCAAACCAATATTTTTGCCTTTGAGCTAGGTAATTTGTTGTTGGTGAAGTGACTGCATCAGCAGCAAGGCTTATCTCAACTTGTCCACTAAGTCACTCTTTGTTTTGGAGAGATAATGTAGCTAATTTAAGGAGCAAATAAACCAGGTCAGATGCTGTTTCCTACTCCAAGGGGCTGAGTACCTTCGCTCATACAGCACACACAACAGTGTATCCCTACTTCCAAACTGCACTGGAGACACGGCATAAAATTTTTATTAAAAGTAAGCTGGAGAGAAATTAATTTTGCTTCTCTCACAGGGAACTGCATTCTTACTCATTCACTGTTGAGGCATCTGTGCAACTGTGCAACATTGTCCATTCTGAGACATAAGTGTCCCACACTCCTGGATGTACAGTCCAATATTGTCTGCTCTTGAATGTAATGTCTAACATTATCTACTCTTGATGTAGTGTCTAATGTTGTCCACCCTTGATGTAGTGTCTAATGTCCACTCTTGATGTAGTGTCTAATGTTGTCCACTCTTGATGTAGTGTCTAATGTTGTCCACCCTTGATGTAGTGTCTAATGTCCACTCTTGATGTAGTGTCTAATGTTGTCCACTCTTGATGTAGTGTCTAATGTTGTCCACTCTTGATGTAGTGTCTAATGTTGTCCACCCTTGATGTAGTGTCTAATGTCCACTCTTGATGTAGTGTCTAATGTTGTCCACTCTTGATGTAGTGTCTAATGTTGTCCACCCTTGATGTAGTGTCTAATGTCCACTCTTGATGTAGTGTCTAATGTTGTCCACTCTTGATGTAGTGTCTAATGTTGTCCACCCTTGATGTAGTGTCTAATGTTGTCCACCCTTGATGTAGTATCTAACATTACCCATTTTCGATGTGACTGACAAAGTTGAACAGTTGGGGTGGCATGGTGGCTTAGTGGTTAGCGCTGCTGCCTCACAATGCCAGGGAGCCTGATTGAATTCCACCCTTATGCAACTGTGTGGAGTTTGCATGATCTCCCTATGTCTGCATGGGTTTCCTCCCACAGTCCAAAGATGTGAAAGTTAGGTGGATTGGCCATGGGAAGTGCAGAGTTACAGGAACAGAGTGAGTCTAAGTGGGATGCTGCTTAGAGGGTTGATGTGGACTCGTTACGTTGAATGGCTTGTTTCCACACAGTACGAATTTTATGTTGTAAATTTTCCTAATTCCTCTTGAGAACAAATATGTTATTGTGGACATGTACCTGGTAGAAAAGTAACCGGTCTGACCAATATCAAGAGAAAGCAATGAGTTTACAATATTTTGGTAAAAAATATTTGAGTAGCATTGTAATATAAAGCTTTTTTTTCTTTCTAGACAGTAAGAAGTCAGTGGCTGGTCAATGCAGTCACACACTATTTTTCTCTTTTAGAAAATTGACTTAAAATAATGAGATCTTTGAGAGACAGCTGATATCTTTGAAAAAGAAAGCACTGCATCTGAACAGTCTGTGTTGAACTGTCTGTCTTGTTTTAACAAAAGCATTTCTGTCTTTCTAACAGACGTTTGAGAATCTGTTATCAAGCAGAAACGTCACATGATGATTGTGCATAGGTCAAAGAATAATGCCACTGCTTTTCCATTTCTGTTTGCTTCTTAATTTTATTAATTGAAAAATTTGGTGTGTTGTCTAGATAATAGGGGTCAAGAACTCATCAGAAAGCAAAGGAGTACCAATGCTGCTTGATGAGGCGCTTTATATTGATGTCCAGTGATGGAGACTTTGTTATCATTGCAGGAAAGTAAAATCTGAATACTATTGTTCTGGAGGACAAAACCTTGCATTTGTATAATGCCATTCGCCACTTGAGTGTGCCCAGAAGTGGTGCAGAGCCAATGCAGTGCGTAAAAACAGTGATCAGTTTTGGTGTAAGAAACATGGCAACTAATGCACACCCAGCAAGCTCCCACACAGTGCTGTTGTAATGACCAGAGTATCTGTTTTATTGGTATGGATTAATAGATGAATTCCCCACTCTTGTTCAGCGTAGTGTCAAAAGATCTTTCGCATCTGTCTGAAAGGGCAGCTGGGACCTTGACCTAACTTTGCATTTGAAAAAGACCATCTTCAAAAGTGCCGTATTCCTTCAGTACTGCACTGAAGTATCATCCTAGATTATATTCTTAAATCTCCAGTTTGAGACTTGAACCAACAACCTTCTGACTCTGTCGTGGGAATGTTACCCACTCAGCCGCTCAGCTGACAAAAGTTCACAAAGCATGTCTACTAAAACACCTCCAACAGTAATTTCTATGACCTTGAACATTAAATATAGGGATGATCCATTAAGGTAAAGTTGCCAAAGTCTTATCAGACCACAGAGCTGCTTTCTCATTAGAAAGAGATGACTGGTGGTGGTTTAACCTGAGGGTCACCACATGCCACAAGCAAGGCAGAGGTTAAGAAGGAGACTGCTTCATGGTAACATCAGCTGGTATGGGAATTGAACCCATGCTGTTGGCATCACTCAGCATTGGAAAGCAACAATCCAGCCAACTGAACTAACTGACCAGCAGGCACAAATGTATTTCAGTACTGAATGTTGCCATGTAACCTCTCTCATCATCTGGTTATGTCACAAACCTATGAGTTACCCATTATATAACCTTCTGAGATCATTAGGCATACTTTCAGTTCTCATCACCCCAGCATTGGTGACCCTACCTTCAATAGGTGGGCCCTGGTTTGTGGAATTCTCTCCATATACCTTACTACCTTTCTCTCCTCCTTCAAGACCCTCCTTTACACTTACCTCGATGAATACACTTTGTGACCACCTTTCTGATATTTTGTTTTATTTTATTGTAATCTCATGTTTTGTAGCCTGGTGCCGAAATCTGATTGAAGCATGAGCACTCTCATGATGTGCATTAGGACACTTTATTATGTGAACGACGTTGTATAAATACAAATTGTTATTGTACAAGAATTCATTCCTCTGATTTCTAAGTAATCTATCCTTTAGCACACAAAGCACTGGCCCATAGGCTGTCCACCCCTTTTAACAATCACAAAGTTACTTTCTCTTTTCATACCCTTAAATAGACAACTGGAAAAATGAAGCTAAATGCTGGATAAACTCCATTGTGGACTAGTGATAAAACTGAAGACTTTATCTTGGTCCTCTTTCTGCTTAAAGCTACGAACCCTTATCCCCCAGAGATTGAAGGGGAATGACTGAAAATAGCATCTTTGCCAGCTGCACCATCCTGTCACATCCCTGAAGACCAGTCTGTCGTGATGGCAGCAGAATCCTAGCAACAATACTCCTCAGCCATCAGTCTGCAGTGATGCTGGGTGCCATAGTAACAGGAGTGCAGCTTATCCTCTATATGAGGACTGTTTCATCAGTGCATCATTCAGCCCTGATCCTCTCCCCAGAGTAGAACCGGAGCTTGAGAGGCTAGCAGCTAGCCTGTCTTTTTAAACATGTATACCCAAATCAAAGATAAGCAGGAAATAGATATTCATTACCTTTGTGCAGATAGGTAAGCTAACAAGTGTTTTCACATTTCTGTAGTTGCTGTACGTTACTAATATAATTTAATAAATATCTATGCACACACATGTGAGCATATATATGTAAGTACATATGTTTTGCACACTTTAATGGGCTCAATCCATTGTAGCTTTGTAAATGTGAGAGTTTACAGAGTCACTCTTGAGTTCTCTACTGCAAGACTGCCTTCACTGGTCAAGATATGCAATGGAATTCCTACAATTCCATTTGCGGAAAGATTGACCTTCTCAGTACCATCCTGTATAGAGTCTTGAGCCATTTGCTCATGATGCAGGCTTAATGCTGAAGTCTGGCACCACAAAGCAATCTTCGTCAGACAAAAGCTACCCTGAACAGTACCCTGAGGACCTTCTTCAGAGATGTCTTGAAGCTGAGATCACATCATTGCTCATTGCATATCTCACCTACTCATGAATGGGCCTAAGGCCACTACTCCTGGAATTAAAAGGTCTAGCCCAGATTACCCTGGAAAGTTAAGGTGGCTATAAAATGTAAGCAATGGTGAATCTCGTGTTTCATGTTACAACTACGCAGTGGCACCCGAGCTGGTATTCTCCACTAACAGGATGCCTCTGTCCAGCCAAATTACACAAATGAGTAATATGTTACATCAATTCCAGTGCTGGTGTGATGCTAGATGCATAGGTGATATATGCCAATCTGACTGGCAGATTGTATAAAACAGCATGTCCCATTGACTGTTCACAACAGGCAAAGTATTGATTCTACCCAAACAGTCTATTCTTCCAAAATTCAGAACATGGTATCCAACATTAGGTGTGATTTCATGATTGGACAACACTGCTAAACAATACCAATGGTATTAAGATATACATATACAGTCAATTTATAATTATCAGTTGAATTTGAATAGTAGCCTACTTGTGCCAGATCCACATATATTTGCTTTGGAGCCCTATTCTTTGCAAATATTAAATATGTTCATGCTTGTGCCTCTTTTGAATGAACAAACGCTTGAATGACAGCCAGTCCCTGTTTTTTCCATGGCATGGTTCAACATGGCAATCCTACAACCAATCAGACTTAACTTGACTTGCCTGGTTTGAATTTAAATGAAAACTTGACATTTTGACAGCAGTTCTCCTCTCATGCAGTATTAATTGTTGTTCCATTTGAGATTTGGTATTCTTGTGATCTTTCCTGATGAGTGAAAAGCTTCAATAGCACAGCTCCTTTGGCAGCTAGAGATATAAAGTAACATTGCCATACTCCCAGATGATCACAGGGCTGCTCTCTCACATGAGAGAGAGAGACAACTGATGCTGGTTTAACCTGAGTGTCATTATCCCTCAGGCATGACTTGAAATGGGAAAGTGGGAGCTTCACAGTCATAAAGTAGCACAAAGGCTCTGGGTGTTGGAGGTCAGTTATCTCAGCTTCAGGGCATCTCCACAGGAGGTCCTCAGGATAGTGTTTGTTGCCTCACCATGTTCAGCTTCTTCATCTATGGCCTTCCCTCCATCATAAAGTCAGAAGTGGGAGTGTTCGCTAATAATTGCACAACATTCAGCGCTAATTCACGATCCTCAGATACTGAAGTAATCCATGTCCAAATGCAGCAGAATACGGACCATTATCCAGGCTTGGGCTAAGAAAAGGTTCATGTCACACAGGTTTCTCTGTGCCCAACTCCTTTCATCTGATCATACTCTGAAGGAATAAATAATAAATAAACTCTCTGCTAGTTGGAGTCATACCTAACACAAAGGATGATAGCTTTGGTTGTTGAAGATTAATCATCTCAGCTCCAGAACTTCGCTGCAGAAGTTTCTCAGGCTAGTGCCCTAGACTCAACCATTTGTTTGGATTCTCTTGTTCAGGATGACCACTAACTAATATTTGCACAGCATGAACACTATTCGACCCCTGAAAAACCCTAAACAAGCATTTTTACCCATTTAATTAGATTCAATTTGAAAGGAAGTATAATTTCTAACCCTTCCACACAGCTGTGGTCACTGCTGGTGCCAGGTATGGCACTTGCAATTTGACATGGTGCCGGACACCATTATTTTAGGGACAACCCTGCCCCTGTTCTCGATTTGGGGAGAGCCCTAAAATTTCAGACCCTTTCCTATCAACTTGTACTTCTCCATTCAAAAGTTTGTGAATATGTGACTCCTCCTCCCCCCCCACCCCAAATATCTTTGTTAATAGCTATACCACTTACATTATCCTACCTCACCACATTGTTTTCCTCAAAGTGTATCACTTCACATTTATCGCACTAAATTGCACCTGGCATGTATCTGTCTATTTGACCAACCTGCCTGGGTCTGTTACCATCCTTTTCATTATTTAATGTGATGCCAAGTTCCATATCATGCACAAACTTGAAGTTTGTACTGCCTACTTGAATTCGAGGCATTCGTACAACAATACCAATGGCAAGAGTGTAAGGATGGAACAGTGGGATGTCATGAAGCCTGCAGGACTATGTACATGAAGAGCTGGGAATTCCGTGTAGAGCTGACTAAATGGCTGTACTCCAGACCACTGAAACACAGCATGTTCCAAAATCCAACAATTTCCTCTGGAAAAGGTCAGTTGAGTCGGCCTATATCCAACAGTACTCTCTTGGTTATTGTCAGATATGGGTAATTAGCAATGGTTGCACTCCTGCAAGGGGAGAGGAGGTTAGGATTCCTTTTCAACCTAGGATTGTCATCTCCTGCTGAGCCTACTCCTGGAGTCTTCGCCACTGACATCTCTTCTGTAACAACCCTGCCTACACATTCTCACCAATGATTCGTTTTTTCGAATGGATGGTTGTTTTCACTTTGGTTTCCTCAATAACC
This sequence comes from Chiloscyllium plagiosum, assembly GCF_037043375.1. Lineage (NCBI taxonomy): Eukaryota > Metazoa > Chordata > Chondrichthyes > Orectolobiformes > Hemiscylliidae > Chiloscyllium > Chiloscyllium plagiosum. The sequence goes on from NW_028270145.1 coordinate 30,080,328, forward strand.
ACAGTCTTTGAAAAATAATCTACCCCAATGGATAGAAATCAGTTTGCAGTGTGTATTTTTCATTTCCTCTGCTCTAAAGCACCCTTACTATTTAAACATTGCAACTGTTCAATACGCAGTGAGAGCACCTTGCAAAAACTTTGTTCTGCTCTGCTCTGTGGAATAAAATGAGCTCGCACTTACTCACTTAGTCAACATCCTTTAGAGTTTTTCATCCCTTTGATGCATGTGTGAATAAATTAACATTTAATGCCACTGTGGCAAGTCTTAATAATTAATTTGCAGATTGAGAATTTTTGATTGAGCTTTACATTTTGGAACAAAGACCGTTGTAAAGAAACCTGGCTTTAAAGCCTCAGCACCTCCCTCTGTCTCGACCACTCTAATGTGCTGTGTTTAACTTTTTGGTAGTGGGGCTTCTAATTAGCAGGCTTGAGATGGATTGCATACAAAGACACAAAACGGGTGGTCTTAACAATTCAAGTACTGAATTTCACCTGCAGGTTTTAAAATGTATATGATGTCAATGGAAAGCTCATTAAAATCATGCAGCACAGATGGAGGCCACTCAGCCCATCAGGAGCCCTTTGAAAAAGCTGTCCCACACGTCTGTCATTCTTCATATTCCCTGAGAATTTCCATTGCAAATTGCAAAACTGCAATCTGCTTCTGAAAGTTATCATTGAATTTGCTTCCACTGCCCTTACGGGGAGTGCTTTCAACTTCATCGTAACTTACTTACCAAGCAAACAGAAAAGAAAAGTCCCCTCATCTCTCCTATGGCTCTTTTGCATTACTTTACATCTGTGCATTCTACTTAGCAAGCCTTCAGTTTCTCTTTAGTAACTCTATTGTATTCCTTCACCATTTTGAATAACTATTAAATCTCACCTTACCCTGAGCAGGTTTGGAGAAGATTTGTAGCTCAGATTGTGGTTCTGGATTTAAGTTTGCTCCCTGAGCTGGAAGGTCACCTTAATCTTCTCTGCTCTCAAGAGAACAATCCCAGCTTCTCTGTTCGCTCCAAGTAACTAAAATACCCGTTGACTAAAGAAAAATGGTCAGTTTTGAACTCGCAGTGTATTCTTTGTACCATTTTTTTCATTTCCTTTTGCTGGCAGAATATAGTGAATACAATGTGGTTCAGATAAAATGGAAAGGAATGGATTTCTGAATCTGTTTGGTCAGGCTAGAGACTCACCTGTTTCGTGAAGATGAAAATGGAAACTTTAAAAGTGTGGAGTGATACATTTTGGAAGTTGAAGAAAGACAATGCAGATTAAATAATACAATTTCAGGTCTGAGGTGTCATTCAGATAATGTTTTGAGGACAGGACAAGTTTAGAAGGCTGTGTTTTTTTTAAAGCTTGTGTGTGGAATTTATGGTTTTAATACTAAAAAGATAGAGTGCAAAAACAATCATCTTAAATATCTATGGAACACTAGATAGGCCTGAGGAAGAGTATATTGTGTCCAATTGTGGGCACTCCTCTTCAGAAGTGACATTGAGACTTTAGAAACATCACAGATGATGTTTATCAAAATGGTACCAAGCATAATAGCCTTCTGTTATGGGAGAGGCTAGTAAAGCTAGGATAGTTCTCCTTGGTGCAGAGAGGTTAAACTTAATTGAGGTGTATAAAATTATAAGGGTGTTTAAATTATAAGAATAGTGGGAAGAAGCTGTTTCAACTGGCAGGAGTTTCAGCAACCACTACATAATTTGTAGTGTAGTTTACAAAAAGAAAAACCTGAGGAGGAAATTAAAAGCATGTATGCAATTGGTTGTTACAGTCTGAAATGCCCCACCTTATAAAATGGGTTAAATAAGAAGCTTAAATGTATGCTTGAAGAGTAAAAATCTGCAGGTTTATAGGGCATGAGCAGAAGTGTTGGACTAATTGGATCACTCCTTGAAAGAGCTGGCAGAGATATGATGGGCCAAATGGCGTCCCTCTGTATTGTTTGATTGAGTAGATACACACAAGGCAGCTAATCTAGCTCAAGGTTAAGAACTTGTAGTCCCCCACACTCTTCCTCCTAGTTGTTAAATGATTTGCAGGTGTTTATGTGATGCCTCACTAAGGTATTGCACTGGAAATCAAGCCCCACTAGTTCTCAAGTCAAAGAGTTATAGAGATATACAGCATAGAAACAGACCCTTCGGTGCAACTCATCCTTGCTGACCAGATATCCCAACCTAATCTAGTCCCATTTTCCAGCACTTGGCCCATATCCCTCTGAACCCTTCATATTCATATACCCATCCAGATGCCTTTTAAATGTTGCAATTGTACTAGCCACCACCACTTCCTCTGACAGCTCATTATATATACGCACCACCTTCTGCGTTAAAAAGTTACCCCTTAGGTCCCTTTTTGTATCTTTCCCCTCTCACCCTAACCCTATGCCTTCTAGTTCCGGACTGTACCACCACAAGGAAAAAATTTAGTCTATTTATCCTATCCATGCCCTTCATGATTTTGTAAACCTCTATGAGGTCACCCCCCAGCCTTTGATACTCCAGGGAAAACAGCCCCAGCCTATTCAGCCTGTCCGTATAGCTCAAATCCTCCAACCCTGGCAATGTCCTTGTAAATCTTTTCTGAACCCTTTCGCGTTTCACCTCACATTTATCTAAATTAAACTCCATCTGCCACTCCTCAGCCCATTGGCCCATCTGATCAAGATCCTGTTGTAATCCAAGTAACCTTCTTTCGCTGTCCACTACACCTCCAATTTTGGTGTCACCTGCAAACTTACTAACTGTACCTCCTATGTTCATATCCAAATCACTTATATAAATGACAAAACATAGCAGACCCAGCACCGATCCTTGTGGCACTCCACAGTTGTCACAAAATTAAAGATTTTAAAATGTACAAAATTCACCTAAAACAAAGCAAAGAACTGTGGATGCTGGAAATGTGAAACAAAACCAGAAACAGAAATAGAACGGGTTCTGAAGAAGGATTATTGGACCTGAAGCGATAAGTTTTCTCTCCACATGCTGCTTAACCTGCAGAGTTTCTCCAGCAGTTTCTGTTTTTGGTCCCAGTCTACCTGGCGTTCAGACCCAGGTTGACAGGAAATATGGATTAGGTTTCAGTACTTAACCAAAATTAGTATTTATTACAAGTAAATAGACACAAATTTAGGTGAGAAAATAAGTTCGAAAGAGAATGCGAAGAAGTTACAAATTGATTAAAGCAGGATAAACATCTGGGTAGGAATATAGCAAATTGAATATAATGTGGGTGAGTGTGAAGTTATCACAGGTAGGAAAAATAGAAAAGCAGAATATTTTCCAGACTGGGTGAGAGACTGGAAAATGTCGGTGTTCAACGGAAGTGTGAGCGCCCTTGTATGAAAAAACACAAAAAGTTAACATCCAGGTACAGAAAGCAACTAGGAAAGCCAATGAGGGCTAACATTTAAGGAAGTGATGTTTAAGAGCAAAGAATTATTTTGGCAATTACATAGGGCACTGATGAAACCATATGTGCAGCACCCTATTCAATTTTGATCGCCTGTCCTGAGGAAGGATACATATGCCTGAGAGACAATGCAACAAAGGTTCACTTGACTGATTCCAGATATGAGAGAATTATCCGATGAAGACATATTGAGTATTTAAAAACCTATACTCCCTCGAGCTTAGAAGAATGAGGTGTGATCTCTCTGAAACATTTGAACCATTTTTAAGGGTGGCTGACAGGGTAGATGTAAAGAGGATGTTTCTATTGGTTGGGGAGTCTAGAACAAGAGATTGCAGTCTCAGAATAAGGTATCAACCATTTAAGACTGAGATGAAGAAAGGTACCTTCACTCGAAGGGTTGGGAATCTTTGTAATTCTTTTACACCAAGAAAGCTATGGGTGTAGAGACATCAAGAATATTTGAGATGGAGATTTCAAGACCTATGGATGCTGAGACAATTAGCAGAGTCTAGGATAACTAGGCATCAAGTGGAAATGCATAAGTGAGGTAGAAGATCAGTCAAGATCTTATTAAATGCTGAACAGGCAAATGTTAGCTCCTGTTTCTCATGAGTTTATGAATACACATGATTTAAATACAAATTCTATCTTGTGTAGTTAACATCATTAATTCAGTAGCAAGCTCTAAATATAATGAGTTTAAGGATAACATCAATGACTCCATGCAAACTGGCCTCATGTTTCTTCTCAAAAAAAGTCCTGTAACTTGGGAACAAAACAACAAGGGGTTTAATTCATGGGGATTTAACATATATACAAATTGTACATGCAACTACCCAAATGTCTAAACTCTTAAAATTTTAGGTCTGACTAACAAATCTTATGTCCCACTAAGTCTCTGCCATGTCTCTCAACTCTCAAATATGCCGTGCTTCAATTGTGCTTGTTCAGGAGTGTCTCAACTATGTGATCAGATCTTAAGATATGGTAGGAAACAAACTTACTTTTGTGAAGTTTCTTTAAAACTTGTAGGAAGTTTTAGAAAGCTTGATACCTGCTTGATATTCTTGTATTTATTTGAATAAACATTTATGGCATAAATCAGATTAGAAATGGAAAAGCTTCCATGATTGCAATTCTTAAACACCCTGTACTCAATCAGAACAACTAAATGAGCAGAAACGTAAGTTTCATACTTTGTAAACAATGTTTTTTCACTTTCCTTGGACTCAGAAGATTTCCTCTGATTTACATGCACTTTAATGCTAGCTCATTCTTTTAAGTTAGAAGGATACTGAGACCTAACATGACATCAGCATCAAGATTATTTCTTGGTTTAGCCTCAGGTTCATGACTGAACAGGACACTTGAGACCCAAGAGCAATCATCGCACAGAAAGAATGTTTTGGAATAAGTTTGTTGAGGAAGAGTTGTAAAGACCGTATTTTTTTTTTTGTCTGTGTTTTTAAATGTAGACTGACATGGGATAGGAACTGTTTTAAGACTGAGAATTACTGCATACTTTTGCTACCAAGTAATCTCATTGTAAACACTGTTCACACAGCTACCATTTCCATCAATAGCTGAAGTGTAGTTTGCAGATAAACTGGAGTCAAAAGGGCTATGTGCAAATGGAGCTTATTTGATGTTTTTTGGATCAATGACAAAGACCTTCTGCTTGCAAATCATTATGTAATTGGGAGTCAGGTAGCTGCACAGCTTGGTGCTTTGATCAAGATCTAGAGGAGTCATCAGATTTCCACCATCTCAGGATCTGTTTCTGTATCAAAACCTACTTTAAGCCTGGCCAATGAAGGCAAGCATGCCAAATGTCGTCTTAACCACTCTGCCTACCTGCAACTCCACTTTCAAGGAATTATGAGCCTGCATTCCAAGGTCTCTTTGTTTAGCAGTACTGCTCAGGACCTTATTATTAAATGTCTAAGCTGTGCCCTGATGTGCCCTCCTAAAATGCAACACCTCACACTTACCTGGATTAAATTCCAGCTGGCTCTCCTTGGCCCACCAGCCCATCTGATCAATGTTGTAAACTCATGAGAAACAGGAGCTAACATTTGCCTGTTCAGCATTTAATATATCATGACTGATCTTCTACCTCACCTATGCGTTTCCACTTGATGCCTAGTTATCCTAGACTCCCTAATTGTCTCAGCATCCATATATCTGGACACTCAATACCCTAATTTAAAGTAATTAACAGCATATAAATAGCTGGTAGTCCTTGCTGTACCCTACTAATTACAGCTGCCAACCTGAAAATAACCTGTTTATTTCAGATCTATCTTCGCTTCAATAATCAATCCTCAATCCATGCTAATATATTATCAGTAATCCTATGAACCTTTACTTTGCATAACAAGCAGTTGTGTGGCACCTTATCAAATGCCTTTTGAAATTTACTGCATCCATAGGGCGTCCCCTTTCTGCACATATTCCCAAAAAAGCCAAAGATTTGTCAAACACAACTTTCCTTTCATAAAACTATGTCAAATCATGTTGCAATTTTTCAGGTACCCTATTACCATATCCTTTATGATGCATTACATCATTTGGGTAAAATAATCAAAATGCTCGGAATATGAGGTAAGAATTTGAAATGCAGTGAGACCTGCTAATATATTAAAACCGTTGTGGGGCTCTAACTGTTTTTGTCTTTTTATTTATAATGTGTGACATAATACAGTGTCATTCTCTATTTTACACTGTATTAATGCTGCAAATCCCCACACCTTTCAACCTGCCCGTGGTCCCACATTCTCTCTGGAGAGCTGGGGAATGGCTTATATTTTGTTTGCAAATGTCAAATAACAGGCTAGAATATCACATGCCCATAGTTGAAGTGCTACAGTGTCATCATTGGCAAGAGGGTGCAATTACAGCCTGACATGTTTACATAGCCAGTTCCCATTTTGAATGTATCTCTAGGAATTTATAATGAAGATACAAAACTAAGAACCTGACTTTAAAGAGGTGTTTGATCTGTGCTGCAAGCCTGTTCAATTATTCCTCCCTCTTCTGTAACTCAGCTGCAGTTCAGAGCTCCCTGTGTGCATTGTCACAGGAGGTTGACTAAAATAAAGATTGTAAAATATATATTCAGATAAAAAAAATTATATGTTCATATGTGCAACCCAAAGTTAATATTGCTAACAGAGATGTCGCAAGTGGAGAATGTTTAAATATGAAATGGTGAGCAGCAATTACTGGGGGACGGTTAGTCCACAAGGTTGCTATGTGCAAGATTGCCAATGATTGGATTAAATTGCAGCATTATCTGATTTCACAGCTATTGACTGCAGCTAAATAAATTGAAAGAATATTACTAATTCATCTTGGCTTATCCTTTGAAAGGGCCTAGGGCTGCTGCCAATCTTCTACCTTATAATGCACAACATCAGCTTTCTGCCTACACACACGCACACACCAGGACAGCTTCATTGTAAGTCCACTATTCAAGACCTTGTTAACTCTGTACAGTCAAATTTAAAATTCTCACTCGTGTTCAAATTTCATTGTGGCCTTTCATCCTCTATCTCTGTAACATCCTCTAGCCATTCCACAAACTCCTCCAATTCTGGTTTCTTCCATATCCCTAATTTCTGTCTCCCCGCCCTCACCTATCCAAATCTTAAGCTCTGTAAACACCCTTTATAAACTGCCCTGCCACCCTGTCTGCCTCTCTAAGGCAGCCCCTTAATATCTATCTTTTCTGTAGCAGAGCTTTTCAACACATGTCCTGACATGACTGCTCGTGTCCCAGTATTAAAGATTGTCCAGAAGTGCTGCTGACATTAAAGGTGCTTCATGAATGCATGTTCTTGTGTCTCCAGTTATGCTCCAACGTCCTAGATAGATAAACTTTGTTCTGACCCCGACTCCAGGGGTCAGAATCTTCTGACCAGACCAGTGTCTTGTGCATGGCTTGCAAAAGCTCACACTTAGAATGAAGGTCTGCCAGATCTTCAGGCAGTTAGTTTGCTGCTACAGCATGTGAAGCACTGATGTAATGAAACATTGTGTAAGTGGAGGCCTTTTATTTTGTACTTCTAACAGCTGTGGCTTATTATACTTCAATGCAGTGCTGAGGGAATACTGCACTGGCAGTGGCCTTCTTTTAGGTGAGGTGTCAAGCTGAGGTTCCTTCTGCCCCCTCAGGTAGATTGAGAGATCCATGAGCTCCCTTCATGAGGAGCAGGTGAATTCCTTTGTTGGCCCAGTTGATGTTTGAAGCAATGTTATGAAGGACGATCATCTCGTCATTATCACAGGTTGCTACCACAGTTCCTTCTTTACAACAGCAACTATACTTCAGACGTGGAGGAGAAAGTGAGGACTGCAGATGCTGGAGGTCAGAGCTGAAAATGTGTTGCTGGAAAAGCGCAGCAGGTCAGGCAGAATCCAGGGAACAGGAGAATCGACGTTTCGGGCATAAGCCCTTCTTCAGGAATCCTGAAGGAGGGCTTATGCCCGAAACGTCGATTCTCCTTCTCCTTGGATGCTGCCTGACCTGCTGCGCTTTTCCAGCAACACATTTTCAGCTCATACTTCAGACGTGCTCAGATGGCTGCACAAAGCTTTGAGGTGTCAAGAATTGTGCTATGGAAGTGCAAGCCTTTCTTCTTTCTTTCTGTAATCTTGAGAACAAGAATTTTGCTGCCTTTCTTTGAATACTCTTAAAGTGAAGCACTATATTTCGGTATCTGTACCAATAGCTGCTGCTTATACCAGACTTAAACAAACATTATTATTCTATGTACTAAAAGCTAAGTGTTGACACAGTTAACTTGACTGTGATCAATGCCTGTGCTCGAACCTGTGTCTAGGAGTAGGCCACTCGGCCCTTTGAGCATGCTCAACCATTAAATAAGATCAAGGCTGAGCTGATAATAGCCAAAACTTCACTTTCCTGCCTACCCACGAAGTTCTTTGACACCCTTGTTATAGTCAAGAATCTCACCTACCTTTACCTTGAAAGTATTCAATGACCCCAAATCTCCAAACTTTCTTAGACAGTGGGTTCCGAAGTCGCACAGTCCTCTGTGAGAGAAAAGGTTCTTCTCATCTGTGATCTGAAAGGGTGACTCTTAATTTTCAAGCAATGCCCCCCTAGTTCTGGATCCAACCTCGAGGGGAAACATTCTTTCTTACATCCACCTTGCTAAGACGATTCAGAATCTTCTACACTCCAATCAAGTTACCCCTCACTCCTTTAAACTTCTGTGGAAACGAGCCCAGTCTTTTCAAACCTTTCCTTGTAAGATGGCCCAATTATTCCAGTTATCCATTTAGTAAAATCCTCTAAAGTGAGATTCAAGATGGCGACCATCTGAACAATCTGCTGTGTTGGGCTCTGTGCTATATGCCAGGCAAGGTGGGCTCCTACTCCCCTGCACCCCATTAGCACCCTCCTGAGGAAAGTTTGTAATGTAAAGTAGGTAGAATACCTGGAGCCTTCTTAAATTAAGATTTGACAGATCTGGAGCTGATATGAAAACATCCAAGGGAAAGGCCGCTTAGGGAGCGCAGCAGGCAGGGCTCTTCCCTAATATGTTGGGCACACCCGCAGCCGTTACCTCGACTCCAGTGACGGTGCCCTTACGTTCAGTGGAGCAACAGTATTTACTCCGTGAAAAAATCGAGGGAGCGCTGGAATCAATTGCTGCCATGCTGACAAAGCCTGAGCAGGAGATCCGGGCTTTGGATCAGCGCATGGAAGCGATGGAACATAGGACTACGGCCTCAAAGGCCACGCTGAGAGGTCCAAGGGGCGGATCCGAACCTTAGAATGGCCCTGCAGGAACAAGTAGACAATCTTGAAGATCGAGGTCAGAGAAAAAATCTGTGGGATCTTGGGCTTACTGGAGAGCGTAGAAGATGAAAACCTCGCTGATTTTCTCGAAGGTGGTTTCTGGAGTTGCTGGGGCTGGGGATCGAGTCAGACCAGGTGAATGTGGAGCGGACCCACTGGATCGTGATGCGTAGGTCTGGGCCAGCCCAGCACCCCCCACCCGGTCCTAGTGCGACTCCAGCATTACAAGGAAAAGCATTTAATTATAGAAACAGCCAGAAGACTGGGAGGAAATCCACAGGCTTTGACTTATAAATAATGTTTTTTCTTGACTTTTCTGGGGCCATAATTAAGAAACGGAAGACCTTTGATGATGTAAAGAAAAAATTAAGAGATTTAAACATTCAATATTCTCTGAGGTACCTGGCAGTACTACGTTTCAGTTATGAGGGAGCTGTCTACATCTTTGACTCGACAGAAAAAGTAAAAGAATTTTTAAACTCGCTGAAATGATAGACTTTGGCCAAGGAGGAAGGAGGAAAAAATGTGTCCGGACAATGGCATAATACAATTTTTTTTTATCTTCTTTCTCTTTATTCTTTTCCGTTTTGGAGTCTCAGGCTTGGTATTGCTTTGGTATAAAATCCAGTATGTTTTATATTATATCTGTTTGTTGGTTATTAATTATTCTATTGTTCTGATTTGCTGGGTAAGGGGTGGTTACACCTTTGGTGTAAAGATATGTGGGGTTGAGATGTGGAGGGGAAGGGGTGGGTGTCCATTGTTAAGTTGTAGGAGTATAAATAATATGTTTCTTTTCCCATTGCTTGGGTTTGGGGCGCAACCTTAACTGGAAGGTGCTAGGATGGTTGTGAGGTTGGGAGCAAATGCCCCCTGTGGTCAAGGAGGGAGATCTCAAGAGATTTGTGTTTTTTGTGTTTATTTGTTCAAGTTAGGCGTAGAGATTAGTTTTTTAGTTTTACTAGTTTTGGTAATGTTTGTAGGAATAGTCTGGGATTTGATGATGTCTGTTTTTTCCCAACTCATCGCACATTGAATGGGTTTCTTCCTCTCAGGGGACTGTGGGCTGTAGTGTGCTGTCATAGCTCGCGATCTGTTCAGGTGGTGCATCTGGAATATAAAGGGGAGCCATTCCCCTATTAAAGGAAAAAGGTCATCTTAAATCTTGGGAAGGAAAGGGTTGATATTGCCCTGTTGCAAGAGACACGTTTGACTGATGGGGAACATCTGAAGTTACAGTAGTGGGGGGGATACGATGGGGTGTTCCTTTCCTCCTTTAACCCCCAAAAGCAGAGGGGTGGTCATACTGGTATGAAGGAACCTCCCATTTCAGGTGATAGATCAAATCAAGGATGGATATGGACGGTTTGTCATTCTCAAGGCACTGATACACAGAGAAGGGTATGGCATCCTGAACATTTACTGTCCCCCGGCACATCCTCTCAAATTTTTAGTTGATGCAGTCTCTAAATTAATGGTTCTTGGGGTATGCCATACAATTTTAGGAGGAGACTTTAATTATCTCATGGACCCTGGGGTCAACAGGATGCCAAGGGGGCTGTTGGGTATACCTCGGCAGTCTAGACAGTTAGTGGACTTGTGTGAGGAGTTGGGGCTAATGGATATGTGGAGGTGCCTCCACCCGAATGGGAGGGACTTTACCTTTTACTCGAACCCGCACAAGTGCCACACAAGAATTGATACGTTAGTTGTTCCATTTGTTTGTTTGGACTTGGTGGGCCTGCAGGATTTGGAGTGTAACTATTGCGGACCATGTGACGGTATATTTAGATGTTAAGACCAAACGTAGTGGAATAAGCACATGACACTAGCGCACGGATCCATTTCTGTTGAAGGATGACAACTTTGTACAGTATATCACAAGGGAGTTCAGGGCTTTTTGGGACATCAGTCGGCGTACGGCCAGTCATCCATCCATGCTCTGGGAGACCACCAAAGCATTCTTAAAGGGTCTGATTATTTCATACTCAACAACGAGGAGGATGCAGAGAGGGGAGCAGCAGCAGATGTTTGAGGCCCAGCTGAAGGCAGCCGAATCGGCATATTATACCAGACCATCCTTGGTCAAATTGCAACAGGTCTTGGCTCTCCAGGCTGCTCTGGACTCAGCACTCACACAAGTGGTGAACTGAGGGGTCTCATAGAACATAGAACATTACAGCGCAGTACAGGCCCTTCGGCCCTCAATGTTGCGCCGCCCTGTCATACTAATCTGAAGCCCATCCCACCTACACTATTCTATGTACGTCCATTTGCCTGTCCAATGACTTAAATGCATTTAAACTTGGCTGTTTGAATATGGAGGTAAGCCAGGTAGATACCTGGCTAGGAAGAAAGTGCTCCACAGTCCATTGTGACTATCAAGGAGAGAACTGGCAATGTGACTCGTGCACTGAGGAAGATCACTGCCAGATTCCAGGAGTTCTGTGCAGAGTTATATTGGTCAGAGGGCTGTGGAGATGGAGAAGTGAGAATGGAATCCTTTTTTGAAAACTTGGACCTCCCCAGTATAAACACAGACCAGGCATCACTTTCAAATACACCTCTGACAGTACAGGTGGTAAGGTACCCCGTCCAGATGGATTCCAGAGTGAATTTTACAAGGAGTTCATACACATGTTAGCTGAACCACTGCTGGAGATGTGTAGTCATTCATTGCAGCCAGCACTGCCTTCCGCTCTCTCTTAGGGAGGCCAATATCTCCCTTATTTTAAAGAAAGGGAAAGACTCAAGGATTGCACATCATACAGACCCATCTGTAAAATCCTATCAAAGGTGTTGGCTCTGAGGTTGGAGAAGGTGCTGCCTGTTATTATAAAAGTGGACCAAACAGATTTTATCAAGGGCTGCAGCTCCTTCAACAATATCAGGTGGGTACTGAATATAGTGCAAATATGTCAGCAGAGAATGATTCCAGGTTTGGTGGTCTCCCTGGATACATAAAAGATTTCTGATTGGGTGGAATGGTCGTATCTCTTTGCTGTTGCAGGTGGTTTTGGTCTGGGAGGGGCCTTCGCCAGGTGGGTGGCAAGGTTATGTAAAGACCCCAAGGCGGTGGTTATTACGAATGGGGTTAAATGCAGCAATTTTGGTATGGGGAGGGGCAGCTGACAGGGATATCCCCTGTTGCCGCTGCTGTTTACCTTGGTACTTTAACCACTGACTGAAAGGACCCTGAAATAATGGCACCGAAGGAGGGAGTTGGGGAACACAAAATCAATCTCAGTGCAGACGATGTCTTGTTTTGGCTAACTCTGAAAAGTTCACATCCTGGCTAATACAAAAAATTAAGTTATTCGACAGTTTTTTGGGATACGGAATAAATTTCACAAAATCAGAACTCATGCCCGTGGGGGGAATTGGTGGAAATACTAAAAATGGAGGACGAAATGGAGTTTCCTTTTAGATGGTCACAGAAAGGTCTTCTCTGTCTGGGAATTTTTATTACCCCTTACTTCCAGCAGCTGTACGGAGCTAGCTTTGTGCAGCTGTTTCAGAGAATGAAGCAAGACTTTCAGCGATGGGAGGGACTACCCATATCATAGTTAGGCCGTATAGCTTTGATTAAAATGAATGTTCTTCCTTGGTTGTTATATCCAATGAGGATGCTCCCGTTGTTAGTACCCAAACAGGTGATGCGGAGGTTTGTGGAATGGCTTGGATCATTTATTTGGTGCCATAGGTGCTCCCTAATTAAATTTACCAAGTTGCAACTTCCGCAGAATATTTAGGGGGGTGTAGACCTCCCAGATCTGAAGAGATACCAAATAGGTGCCCTGTTGTCATATGTGAGTGAATGGGTGCGTAATGACTCAATGTTGATATGGCTTGATGTAGAAGTCTCGCAGGCGAGATGTCCCCTCATAGACTTACTGTTCATAGATAAGATGAGATCTGTAGTTGAGCACTGTGAGAGTCCAATTATTATAAATACGGGAAAAGCATGGAGAATAATGTGGCAGGGTGAGGGCAATTTGCTTAAGACTTCGCCATTCACCCCTTTAGTGGGAGCCCCAGGATTTAGACTGGAGTCAATGGACTCCAGCTTCACAGCATGGGAATGTGAAGGAGTCTCCTGTCTGGGAGATTTATTTGAGGGAGAGGTCTTGATGTCTTTCAGCCAATTAGGTCAGAAATACGGAATCCCAAATAGGGACCTTTTCCGATATTTCCAGGTTAGGGATTACATATGGAAGAACACCACGCTTTTGACCCAGCCCAACAAGTCGGATATAGAAAGAAGACTGTTCCGATGTGAGGACACTCTCTCAGTTAGTACCATATATCATCTGCAGAGAGGGAATGCCTTGGAGGATATGGAAAAATCCATGAGATTTGGAATCCGGAGTTAGGGGAAGAAATCTAGCTGGAAATGTGAGAGGATATGTAGGGGAATGTAAAGAAAATTTAACTATGCAATAAGGCACAAGCGATGCAACTGAAGATCCTACACAGGGCCCATATGGCGCCAGAGAGGCTGGCAAAGTTTAAGAAAGGATCTTCCCCAAAATGTCCCAAATGTAAAAACAGTATTGGAACCCATTCACATTGCTTTTGGTCCTGTTACAAGATCCGCATTTACTGGGGGGACCATATTGAAAGAGTTGGAGAGGATCCTGGGAATTGAAGTTAGGGAGGATCTGGGGTCCCTCATTTTTGGGACTACCGAATCTTCCCTCTTTGGGTGAGCACAGGAAGAGGTTATTCAACATTCTTATACTCTGTGCAAGGAAGAACATCCTAATGATTTGGATATCAGAAAAGCCTCCAGGTCTTGCAGGGTGGCACAGACTTGTGATGGAGCACGCCTCTCAAGGTTACCTGACAAGTATGGTGCACCACGGAATGGAGTGATTTTATAAGATACGGTGACCCTTTCTAAATTACATAGATATGGATCTGTCGGTGGTACTGATTAGGGCTTTTATATAGCCATGGGGCTGTATATGGTTGTCTGGGAGGGCAGGGGGGTGGGTGCGGGGAAGGCCTCGTAAATACAGGTATAATAACTGTTAGTTCCGTGGACAGGGGTCTTGGTGGAGGTGTGGCAAGTGGAGTAATGTAATATTGTACAATGTAGTGTAATTTAATTTTAGTGGATTGTAACTTAATTTAATGTTATTTTATTTAATTTGAGTTTCTGCTAATTTGAGTTAAGTAAATATGAGACGACTGGATCTTGAAGAATAGCAGGCAGTTTACTGTCAACATTACTGTAATAAAATTTAATAGTACGATATTATTTCTACTTTTCTGTACTTTTGAACTTTTATACTTTTTTGGGTTTTTTTGTAAAAGAGTGGAAATTTTTTTCAATAAATATATACATAAAAACATCCTCTAAAGTACTCCCAGTGTATAATGAGGAGACAAAAACTACACATGGTGTTCAAGATGTAGTCTCACCCAACACCCTGTGCAGCTAAAGCATTGCGTTCTTATTTTTAGAAAGAATAGCATCCCATTTTCTTTCTTGATTATGTTCTAAATTTGAATATTAACTTTTTGTGAACATGCCCAAGAACGTCTGAATCCCTCTGCACCTTGGAATTCTGCAGTCATTCTCTGTTTTACTAATGATCTGCCTTTTTTTTGTACTTGCTGCCAAAGTGAACAGCTTCACATTTTCCCACATTATACTCTACCTGCAAGATTTTTCTCCACTCATACAATCTATCTACATCTGCCTCTGCCTCTGACTTCCCCCTCAAAGTCTTCTTCGCAACATACTTTCCTACCTATCTTGGTGTCATCTGCAAATTTAGTTATCATGCCTTTGCTCCCGATTGGTGCAAATTGTAAAAAGTTGAGACTCCAGCACAAACTCCTGTTGGACTTCACTTGTCACTGTCAAATAAATGTTTCGTCAGACGATAGTATTCTTGTTTCACACACAGTGCCATTATTACTTGCAATGTAAGAGACGCAGAGCTGAAAATGTGTGGCTGGAAAAGCGCAGCAGGTCAGGCAGCATCCAGGGAACAGGAGAATCGACGTTTCGGGCATAAGCCCTTCTTCATTCCTGAAGAAGGGCTTATGCCCGAAATGTCGATTCTCCTGTTCCCTGGATGCTGCCTGACCTGCTGCGCTTTTCCAGCAACACATTTTCAGCTCTGATCTCCAGCATCTGCAGACCTCACTTTCTCCATGTAAGAGACTCAACCTTACAAGGGACAAAAGTTGTCCTTGCCCAGAGAGTCTGCCTTTCGATGGTTGCAATCATATTTTTATACACAAATCCACGTCAATCACATATCAGTTTCTTCTTATTGGTCAATTACATATAGATTTTTGAATCTTGGCAACACAATAGACCAATCCTATTCTGCTTTGGTTACGCCCCACTTGAGATGAGGGTTTTTGCCTTAGACTCCCGCCACAGAAGTTAAATGTTGTTCACAGCTTCCTCTTTGCTTAATATGGAGCAAGCTTCAGTTTGCTATGTGTCTAACTGCTCAACTCCTAGCTTTTACATGGAACAATTTGTGGTAAGTGCTGCTCCACACGTATCTGGTTTTGAACCTATCTGTCTTGCTTCAATTGTATTTGTTTTATTTTAACCCCTTCCACATCACATCCTGCCAATCAAAAGGAAATTCAGGAGGAACTTCATGATCCAGAAACTGAAAAGAATGTGGAATTTGCTGCTGCAAGAAGTAATTGATGTGAATAGCGTTGATGTGTTTAGGTGAACCTAAAGAAGTTCACAAGGGGAACAGGCTCAGATGAACAGGAATGGTGGAGGGCTTGCATGGGTCATTAATGCTGACATAGACTAGTTAGACTACATGACCCTATTTCTGTGTTATACAATTGTATTGCATAATTTTGTGTAAGAGGGAATGGATCATAGCAAAGGAACATGCATGTGTGCTATGAGTCATGTAGTGTCATACATTGAGAACTATTTCCCAGCTGGACCGCTAACCAAAGGTACCAGTTGGAAGTAGGGGTACTTCAATGAATTTGTATACTCAAAATCATAGATGTTTGAAGTAAAAAGCGAAATTCATAAGGCAACTGACAGATCACTTTTTGACTAACTCTGCACAGGGTCACATCTGCTCCATCAAATGTAAATGAATGAATTGAGAAAACAGCATCCTTTGGAGGCATTATAATAATGGATCAATCACCTTGCAGTGTAGAAAGTAGAAACGACAGCCAAGTGGTCAAGTTTCATTTTTATCAAACACTAGCATAGATTTCTACAACAGCGTTCACTTTTATATCTTTATACTTACTTTTGTTATTTTATGTTTATCCTATATGTGTAGAATTTATTAATGTCTTGAGATGTCTATATGAATTTGATTGACATTTTTGAAATGGCTGCAGTCAGTGACTCTCTTTTCTTTATGCTATGTTATGTCCTGTATATTATTGAGACCTACGTGCACAGGTGTGTATGTGTGTTTTTGCATTGTCTTGTGTAGCATGCATCCTTATCAGTGTCACACTTGCTTCCTCTAGCACGTCTCCTGTTGCACATTGTTATAACATAATATAACCACAACTCACTAGACAACAACCAGGGACACCTGCTACCATTATATTGCCATTAGAGGTGTACAGCTTTCTTATTACAGTATTACTCATTTATTTCGACCCCACGTAAGTTGACATTCTGCCTTTGTTAACCACACCATAAGAACCTGATCCATTTTACTCTTTACCTTTGCAATCTACACCTCGCTATCCCAACATCAACAAAACAGGATAAGTTAAGAAGCATTTTTCTTCCCGTCTCAGTGCCTTGTATTTGAAGCAACCCACATATTTTGACATCTTTGGCATTTAATGTTTCAAACAAAAAATAATTTTAAAAAACATGCACAAACCAATAAGTTGCAGTTTACTTTTCTTCCTCCCCAAATTAATGTAGGTGTAGAGTACTTGCTTAAGTAAAAGTGTAGGTTGGTAGAGTCATGCATAAACACGTGGTCCACCACCGTCTTAAATCAGCAATGTCGACAATATGTTATGTCAACAACATTTACATGGGCTTGGAGGTGTCGAAAGAAAGGATAGTACTGTACTTCAATTCACACCAAACTCAAGTAGATATATCTGTCAGGACACACGTTGATCATTCTTTATTTTTGTATTTGCGGTAAGATACTTAGAATTCCCAATCATACTTTATCCTTCATTTAACACCAGACAGAAAGGAGGGTAAATAGAAAAATGAACAAGACCGTGCAGCTTTTCTGCAACTTGCAGTATTTCATTCAAAACAGCCTCTTACTTTTGTTCCTTTTAATAATTATTTGGCAGCCATGGAAATTTGTTCATGCTGTAGAAATCCCTTGGGGGGACAAAAAAAAGACAGCATCCAATTAGCAGCAGATTAACCTACATCATTCTGAAGTTTTTTTTTAACATAAAATTCTTACTTCTGGACAATCAGAAAAGCATGTTGAACGTTGTTGAAATGCCTGCCTGGATCACTTGTCTGATTGTGCATTTAGCAGCTGTAAAGGGAAATGTATGTGGGGGAGTGGGGTTAGTTGGGGGTTGGGTAAGTGGTAGCAGAGCAGATGACTGTGACCGAAATCCCAAATGGATGTCTAGGAAAGGGCCATCAAGCCTGCCGCACACAACGTCTATCCTGGATGTTCATGCTTGAACACCTTGTACAATGCCCGCTTTCCCTGACTGTAATTCTGCCCCCACCAAACCCACTTCCCTAACCCCTGCAGGGAAATATAGGGTCGCTGAGGGAATGAATATGTTGGAAAATTCCTCTCACGTGATTGAAAAAGTCCAGGAGATCACATAGACTATCTAAAGAGATGTTATTCAAAATACTAAGTTGGAAACAATGCTGCCACATTGCCTGTTACTTCCCTTGGGTGGGTGAGGGGAGGGTACCACTGACCCAACTTTGTAGCTGATACTGAATTAGGCAGAAGCTATGCAACCAACCACAGGCGAGTAGCCAATCTACTTACTTATTTATCACCCAAGTTAGAGAAGGTTTGAGGACCACACTGGGGTCCTCTCAGACATCAAAGCCCAGCAAGTCACCTAATAAAACTTGCCAGTAGTTTCCCTGGAGGCAGGGAGCCAATTGAAATCTCTTTTACGCCCCAGTCCCCCTGTAGCCACAGGAAGCATTGGGCCGCAGTCGTGTCCTCACATTGATCTGTATGTTGGGTTGTCCCATCCAGACTGATGGCCGGTATCCATGCTTTTGGTTCCTTTTTTTTAAGTAAAGCTGAAACCTGTTCAAAGGACTCTTCTCCCCCCCCCCCCCCCCCCCCCCCCCCGCGCCCCACACACTCCCAGAGTGGATGCACACGGCTCTGGCAACAGGACCGCCATCCTTCCTGGGCAGCGAGCCCTCTGACTGGACCCAAAACCTTAGGAGCACCTTGGCTTTATTGGCAAGTTAGGGGATAAGGCTGATACTGACACTGTGGTGTTCACAGCCAGAGGTGATCACCACAACTTGGGATCATTTTCACAATTTCATCCCTCGAGCTGGTAACTGAGGTTCTTACTGCTAATTCACAAACCGATGAATGGTAGGTCAGTACTCCCGTTGTTCTCAAGTGGGACCAAGATGGGGCTGAGCGCGGGCTGGCCTCTCAGGCTTGTGTCTAGAATCATGAGCAAAGAATGTCCATCGATTGAGGTTCTAAAGTTCTATAGAATCCATGAAGTTGAATCCCTGCAAGTGTGCCATTGTTTTCAGGATGACCCCTGAGTCAACGGGGATAAAGACCAAACTGGTACAATAACAGAAAGTGCTGGAGAAACTTATCAAGTTTAGCAGGACCAAAAGCAGAGAAAAAACCAAAAGAGACAAAAGTAGAGTCCAGTGATTCTTCATCAGAACAATTGTGATTTTATGGAGTGTTATCAAGAAAGAGATATGAAATGGTATTGAAGTCAGATGGTCATGTCTACAATAGCTTTCATTTGTACAGTCTCATATTAACATACCCCTAAGTGTTTAATAAGAACCATTGTCATAGATGAATTGACACCAGGCCATATAAGGAGGTACAGTAGCGCCTCGACATAAGAAACAACCCCGATCACGTACAAATCAGTTTACGAACAGGATTGTACGTAAACTTTTGCTTCAATGTACGTACGAAATTCAAGGTACGAACGCAAAAAGCCCGTGTGCGACCACGTGGTTTCATTGTTCTGCTTTGCTATGCACTTATTGAACACAAAAGCTCACGGGCCCCGCATGAGCTCATTCAGTTCGTCTTTGGCGCGTGCGCTGTGAACAGCTGTCCAAGCTCTCTTACACTATCTGAACAATGGGAAAAATTGATTCAGTTTGCGAACTTTTCGGTTCGCGAACCGGGTCCCGGAACGGATTAAGTTCGTAAGTCAAGGTGCTACTGTACTAGAAATTTAAACAAAGAAAAATACTCAGGCAGGCATTCCATGTGGAGAGAAAAGAACACAGTTGATATTTCATGCTGATAACTTTTCATCAGGACTGGAGAAAAAGGCAAATGGTTTTAAGCATGTATTGGAGGCAAGGAAAAGTAGGGAGAGTGAGAAAAGTTGGTTAGGCCACTGTTGAAATATTGCGTGCAATTCTGGGCTCCTTCCTATTAGAAGGATGTTGTGAAACTTGAAAGGGTTCAGAAAAGATTCACGAGGATGTTGCCAGGGTTGGAGGGTTTGAGCTATAGGGAGAGGCTGAATAGGCTGGGGCTGATTTCCCTGAAGCGTTGGAGGCTGAGGGGTGACCTTACAGAGGTTTATAAAATCATGAGGGGAATGGATAGAATAAATAGACAAAGTCTTTTCGCTGGGGTGGGGGAGTCCAGACCAGCGGGTGTAGCTTTAGGGTGAGAGCGGAAAGATATGAAAGAGACCTAAGGGGCAACCTTTTGACACAGAGGGTGGTAAGTATATGGAATGAGCTGCCAGAGGAAGTGGTGGAGGCTAGTACAATTGCAACATTTAAAAGGCATCTGGATGGGTATATGAATTGGAAGGGTTTGGAGGGATATGGGCCATATGCTGGCAAGTGGGACTAGATTAGGTTGAGTTATCTGGTTGGCATGGACGAGTTGGACAGAGATGTCTGTTTCCGTGCTTTACATCTCTATGACACTATGAATGATGGGAAGCAAAAGGGGATGGTAATGGGACAAGTAACTAAACAGTGACCCTGACAGAGGCATGAATCATTGAATCCCTATGGTGTGTACGCAGCTCATTCTGCCTATCAAGTTCACACTGACGCTTCGAGGGCATCCCACCCTGCCTACCCTATTCCTGTAACCCTGCATTTCCCATGGCTAACCTATCTAGCCTGCACATCCCTGGACACTACGGGCAATTCACCATGGCCAGTCCACCTAACCTGCTGTGGTGAAAGGGTTAAAATTATGTCCCAATACATGTGTGAATCTTATTATGAATATGTTACCGGAATGGAAGGTGTTGCTTAGTCTTGCCCTGTTGTTCGCATGAATATGTTACCGGAATGGAAGGTGTTGCTTAGTCTTGCCCTGTTGTTCACATGAATATGTTACCGGAATGGAAGGTGTTGCTTAGTCTTGCCCTGTTCGCATGAATATGTTACCGGAATGGAAGGTGTTGCTTAGTCTTGCCCTGTTGTTCGCATGAATATGTTACTGGAATGGAAGGTGTTGCTTAGTCTTGCCCTGTTGTTCGCATGAATGTTTAGATCTCGAAAGAGTATATAAGCTGGGAAAGTCCCCAGTTCGGTAGAGTCTGCTCCGGGTTACGTTTTACCGCCGAGCGTGGGTTGTTGGCAACCGCTCTACGAGAACTGACGGCTCCCAGTTCCGGTAACACGTAGAGTGAGTATAAACCAGACCCGTTGTAAGTATGAGACCTGGTTGAGGCGACACTGCGGGGAATAAAATACTCATATTCTAGCAAACTCGCCTCTTAGTTCTTTTCTCCTGGTCTGTGTCAGACTACTCTCCTGCGAACCCGATCCTTGAGAACTTATAAAACATTTTGGCGTAGTCAGCAGGATCAATCGCAATTGGGGAGAGATTTTGATACAGAACAATGTTTGGGAAAAGGACTAAGAAACCAGAAGAACAAACTGTGGAGGTCCCAACCGTCCCGGGATGGCAGGGACCGTGGCATGACGTGGCAGTTTGTTTGAGGAATGGTGGGGGGCGACCGGAAAACTGGGAAGCCGAGGGCGTAGGAACCCCAGTGTCGCTGCTGTCCACCCTTGAGAGGATCCCAGTCCTGCCGAAGAACCCCTTGCCTGGGGTACAGCGGAGGATGTGGGCAAATGGTGGGGGGCGACCGGAAAACTGGGAAGCCGAGGGCGTAGGAACCCCAGTGTCGCTGCTGTCCACCCTTGAGAGGATCCCAGTCCTGCCGAAGAACCCCTTGCCTGGGGTACAGCGGAGGATGTGGGCAAATGGTGGGGGGCGACCGGAAAACTGGGAAGCCGAGGGCGTAGGAACCCCAGTGTCGCTGCTGTCCACCCTTGAGAAGATCTCAGTCCTGCCGAAGGACCCCTTGCCTGGGGTACAGCGGAGGATGTGGGCATGTGCGGCGGCTTGTAGACAACAGTCAGACAAGCGCGAAAAAGCTGAAGCAGAATTAGCCCTCCTGAAACATGAGCAGGGACTCAGTTCGGGAGATGCTTCTATGTTGAGGCAGGAAATTATGAAGTTAAAGGCTGAATTGACAGCATTAACTGAACTAGCAGGACGAACTATTATGTATCTGTCTGCTAAGAAACGGAAAGAGAAAAGGAAGGTCCCTCGAACCCCGGACCCAGTACAAGTACGGGCGTTTGTAGCCCAGTTAAATAACGGGGATCGGTGGGATATCGATCATTGGGATGGAAACATTTGGGGAGATTCAGATGATCAGTATGAAGATGACCCACCCGTACTCCAGGCTAAACCAGTAGTTAGGAGAAAACAAGTCCAGAGACGCCTCCCGGTGCAGCGGGAAGTAATGTTAGATGGGGAAGGGAATCCCATACGGAATGAACAGGGGGAGGCAATTATGCATGAATTACCGCGGGCTCAGCCTCCTGCAGAATTGGGATTTTGGTCCCGGAAATTGCCCCCGGCAGGGGAACGATACACCCCCTTTGAGAAACAATTGTTATCGTGTTACTGGAGCTTGGTGGAAACTGAAGCTCTAACTATTGGACATGAAGTGATCATGAGAACAGCTATTCCTATCCTCCCGTGGGTACTCAGTGACCCCACTACCCACAGGATAGGAACCGCCCAAGAGAGCAGCATTATCAAATGGAAATGGTACGTGTCAGAAAGAGTGCGGACTGGACAAAAGGGAGTGTCAGTCCTGCATGAGCAAGTGGCGGAGGCCCCTGAGGAAGGGGAAAAGCGGTTTGAGGTGATTGAGTATAAAGAATCACCCGTCAAGATGGGCAAACGGTATGATGAACTGACCCTGGATGAACAAACCACGGCTTGGTTTGTAGATGGGTCAGCCCAATGGAAGGCAGGACAACGTAGATGGAAAGCTGCCGCTTTTAATCCGAAACAAGGTATAACCCTAGAAGAACTCGGCGAGGGGAAAAGTAGTCAGTGGGCAGAATTAAAAGCAGTACATATGGTGGTCATGCAAGCGGGGGTCATGGGAGTTTATTTGTTTTCTGACTCCTGGTCAGTGGTTAATGGCATGACCCAATGGATGCCAACTTGGCAGGCCAATCAGTGGATGATTCAGAATAGGGAGGTATGGGGTAAACAATTATGGGAAGATATATGGGAGAAGGCTCGACATCTAGATATATATATTACCCATGTAGACGCTCATACATCCCGAAATGATGCGGAAGCTTTACATAACCGATATGTAGACGGCATTGTCCGAGCCATGAGTGTACAAAGAGGCACCTCAGTGGACTTGGCTAGATGGGCACACCTTAAGGCCGGACACTGGGGAGTGCAAGGAACCTTGCAGTGGGCTCGAGATCGGGGAATAGATCTTCTGGTAGATGATGTCAAGACTGCAGTAAATCAATGCGAGCAGTGTCAGCATCAACGGCAGGGAGTGCCCCAACATATGATGGGACATATACACCGAGGAGAGGGACCGGGACAGAGCTGGCAAATGGACTTTGTGGGTCCATTACCTTCCTCACAAGGATGTAACCATATATGTACAGCTGTGGACACTATGTCTGGGGTTTTGGTAGCCCATCCCTGTCGACATAACAACCAACAGGCTACCTTACGGTGTTTAGATTTGATCGAACAATTTTATGGATTGCCCATACAGGTCCAGAGTGACAATGGCTCCCATTTCACAGGAGGGATGGTGAAGCAGTGATGTCATAATAACCATGTGGAGTGGATTTATCACGTGCCCTACCATCCGCAAGCTGCGGGACTTATTGAACGAATGAACGGGCTTCTAAAATCCTCCCTGCGAAAGGCAGGAGGATGTAATAATTTAACAGGTTGGAAGAAACAATTGATTCGGGTAGTAAAGCAAATTAATAACCGCCCATTGGGAAACGGGGTGACGCCCTTGAATCGGATGATACGGGTGTGTGATACCCCAAAGGCACAGCCTATTAAAATGTGGAAATTTGCTAAGGAAGCTAATATTCCTGTAAGGGCCACACCGGCTTCGGCTGGACTGGACTTACGAGCGTTAACTACACAGACTTTGGTCCAACAAAAACCTACGGTGATTAAGACCGGATTAGGATTGATTTGTCCCCCTGGAACCTATGGGCATATCCTCCCGCGATCGGGATTGTCACTAAAGGGGATTGATGTAATGGCAGGAGTAATTGACGTGGACTACCAAGGAGAATTGGGAGTAGTCCTGGTCAACATCACATCTGAACCTTATGTGATACAGAAGGGAGACAGAATAGCACAATTAGTTATTAAACCATGTAACCTTACAACGGTGGAAGAGACGGGAGCTCCCGTTAAGGTTACTGAGCGTGGGACGGGGGGATTTGGGTCTACTGACACTAAGGGTGCCAAGGTATGGGTACGCCAGACAACTGGTCCCCCCAAACCGGCAGAGATCATAGCCCAAGGAAAAGACAGTCTGGTCACCATTATGTATCCTGGGGAATCAGTCTGGAGGAGTGTGCCAGCTCAGTCGTTGGTACCCTTATCGAAACAAAATGTAGGTTGGAAAATTAGTAGTGAGGAACGACAGCAAGATGATTTTAAGTGCGCGGCAAATCAATGGTGTACAATTTTAGATCTCACGAGTGATTGTCAAATGTATACTTGTGTACGATGTTATAAGGGGAGAAATGTAACTTTGATAACCCCTAACTGTACATTGATGTTGAATGCAACGGTGAATATGTGTCATTGGAATATAACCGCTCGTGAATGTGAAAGCTCAAACGGGACACGATGGAACATCACGACTGGAGATGAGGACATCTGGATCAGCAATGGAACAGTTATTCGAAACCGGACTCGAATGTTATGGCTGATCTTGGTGCGCCCTAACGTCTCTGACGCGCACCGCACACAGTTGGCTCCCATTATGTCAACTTGTCAGCAGATGGCCCAGGCAGTACTGCACACTGATGTTCACTGGCAGGTGCGGCTGCCGGCTATCCCAGAATGCCAACATAAGAGGAGGCGGCGTGCATGGTATGACACTCTACTGGGAGGTGCAGGAACTGTCATGGGTATCTCAAATGCTATTGACTCTGAGGTAACCCGTACTAAATTATCTAACACGGGACAAGCCACCTCACAAGGACTACACACTATTGGAAGATGGATGCCATCCGTAATGATGACTCAAGGAGAAACAGCTAAAATATTGATACAATCCCTGCAATGGGAACTAGATGTCTGGGGTGCCACCCAGGAACTGTTTGAGAACATTACAGCTCAGTTAAATTGGACTGCCTGTCATATTCAAATGTTGCACGCACAAATACAGAAAGAACGATTTTTGCGTGTGGTAACATCCCCCAATGTACAAGCGTGGAGGGGAATATGGAATGTATCTGAGAAATTGTGGATGATAACCCATCCAGAAAGAACATGGTGTAACGCAACTATGTGTAGAGGATACTTTGTTACCATGAATGTAACCCACACTGTTACGGTCTGTCGATATTAGGTATTACCAGTGATTACATCTTCTGGATATTATTTTCTGAAGACAAGGGGGCAGTGGTTTAGCCCAGATACCAATATTACCTATGATCTGTCCGCTTGTGAACAGACTGATCAGGGAAAAACTTGCCTACTGATGGACAGATATCGGGACCCTTGCTTGACTAAGGGAACGGCCCTGTGCGAATGGACTGTTGAAACTCCAAGGGACATGATGTGGCAGATTGGGCCACACACGCTCTGTGTGGCTACCAATAACCCACATCCTACGCTTCCCACAGTACCGTTCTCGGGATGCCTCTCAAATGTCTATCAGTGGCAATGGCAGAATCAGACCTATCTGTTAACCAATTATAGCAGTGCTCACCACTTTACCAAGGTGCAGTGGAAAGTGCTGATGAATCCTTGGAACATTTCCCTGGATCGGTTTAAGCAAGCATTGGACCGATCCGAGGAGCTTAAGCAGATATTACGAAAGCATCAAACCAATGTCACCAAGGTTACAGTGTCTACCTTTATACATGGACAGGAGGTAGTACACGCTGCCCATGTAGTGGAAGTAGAGTCAGCTCATCATTGGTGGGATATGTTGAGTGGTATGTCCTCCACTGCGGGGAAGTTCCTATTCCCACTCTCATCGATCCTGGTAGGAGTCCTGGTGATCTTAACATGCTGTAATATCCTGACTTGCTTGTATATTTGGCGTGTACGTAGACGCTTGTTGGAAAAAATATATATGGGCATGATGTAACACATGTATTGGGCCAATCAGTGGAATGTGGTGAAAGGGTTAAAATTATGTCCCAATACATGTGTGAATCTTATTATGAATATGTTACCGGAATGGAAGGTGTTGCTTAGTCTTGCCCTGTTGTTCGCATGAATATGTTACCGGAATGGAAGGTGTTGCTTAGTCTTGCCCTGTTGTTCACATGAATGTTTATATCTCGAAAGAGTATATAAGCTGGGAAAGTCCCCAGTTCGGTAGAGTCTGCTCCGGGTTACGTTTAACCGCCGAGCGTGGGTTGTTGGCAACCGCTCTACGAGAACTGACGGCTCCCAGTTCCGGTAACACGTAGAGTGAGTATAAACCAGACCCGTTGTAAGTATGAGACATGGTTGAGGCGACACTGCGGGGAATAAAATACTCATATTCTAGCAAACTCGCCTCTTAGTTCTTTTCTCCTGGTCTGTGTCAGACTACTCTCCTGCGAACCCGATCCTTGAGAATTTATAAAACACCTGCACATCTTTGGACCTTGGGAGGAAACCAGAGCACCTGGAGATACCACACAGAGACATGGGGAAAAAGTGCAAACTCCACACAGACAGTTTCCCGAGGGTTGAAAATGAATCGAACCCAGGTCCCTGGCATCGTGAGGCAGCAGTGCTAGCCACTGACCAACTGTACTGCCCTGGCATTGGTATTAGCAGGGTCAACACTGCTGTCTGAAAACAATGGGAGCTGTAGTTAAGATCTGAAATCGTTGAGCTGAAATGTTTTATCTTGAAGTGTATCAACATACAGTTCCACAAGTTAGCGTTGAGCTTCATTGGAACATTGCAGGTTTCCAGTACAGACAGGTCAGAATGTGAACCCAATGGGAGAGACCAAAAACATGGTCAGAGTAGTTATTTTCAAGGAGCATTTTAAAGGAGGGCAGAGAGGTGTGTATGCTCAGGAAGGGATATCCAGACTCTGGAGACTCATACGGGTGAAAGTACAAACACCAAAAACGGAGCAAAGAAAGTTTGGGATGTTCCAGAGGCCAGAGTAAGTTTAGACAAGACTTAAAGGCTTGGATGAGAACATGCAAGTAAGACTGAGTATTTATCACCTGTAAGCATTCCAGGTGAATATAATGTGTACAACATTCACCCTCCCTCGTATGCTGCAAAATAATTTCATGTGAATTGTTCTGGCAAGTGCAGTCCCATTTAAGTTGATGTAGTTTCTTTAGCAATATGTGTCAAAACCAAGCCAGTCACTCATAAAGGTGTAATATCCAGGTGTATTTGACAGATGCATTAACCAACTATCTCATGCACTTTCACAATATGCAACCCTCATTAAATCAATGCTTTTTGTTTTGTTCTAGGCATGTTCCTGGAGAGCCGGATGATTATCATCTTCGAGGCCCCTATGGTGATCGAGAGCCACACAGGTACCTGGGAGCCCAGCATCACGCTGCAGGATATCGACATCTAGGGAATTATCCCCGGAACGCTGCCGACAGCCGGTTGGACCCCAGGATCCCAGACTACTTGAGCAGTGCCAGACTACGGGAGGCTGTGTACAATCTCCCAACCCAGTACAAGGGACCCCACAGGCATGATGTGCCTCCATCCCCGACGCAAACTTTTAAAATGCCTCGCCATCATGACCAGGGCAAGACAACATACAGGGAGAGCAGCCCAGACGGATACAGGTACCCCTATGAGGATGGCCGGTATCAAGATCCCAGGCAAAAGAATGGCATGACAGCAGCTGTCTAGCCAAGAGTTGGTACAAGGACATTGTGTAACAGCACAAAGGGAGTACATGAACAGATGTGGTATTCCACTACTGGTCTTCAACCCTATCTTGCAGAGGAGATAAATCTGCTTTACTGTATTCTCCACCTGAATTCAACTAAGTTTTATTCTGATATGATTTATGAAAGAATGGCCCTTCCCTCCAGTCAGATCATTCTGATCGTTTTGCATCGCTTGATGAATAGTTATGTGTTGGTAATCAAGTTTGCTGATAGATCATTCAGCTGCCTTTATTGTGATCAGGTTTACAGATAACGCCCACAAGAAAAGTTGACTGAGCCTGCACTGAGGGAACATTTTCCCCAGTAAGGAGCCACAGATCTTTTCCTGGTAAACCTGCAG
The DNA here is from genome assembly GCF_037043375.1 of Chiloscyllium plagiosum. Lineage (NCBI taxonomy): Eukaryota > Metazoa > Chordata > Chondrichthyes > Orectolobiformes > Hemiscylliidae > Chiloscyllium > Chiloscyllium plagiosum. The sequence goes on from NW_028270145.1 coordinate 30,108,566, forward strand.
TAAAGATAACATTACTTGTTAATCCTCTTTGCGAATTTTATCATGTAGTCAGAACAGTGACTCGACAAGGGAATTGAAGTCCCAAGTATTAAATTTAATAAAGCACAACTTTATAAAGGAATAAAATATTCCAGGGTAGGAATTTAATTGCAAGCTTCACATGCATTTATAAACCAGCAAAGGGGTATAATCGGAACCCTTGATTCAGTCATCAGCAATGCATCCATTCCTACCTATTCTCCATGTAATTGTGTTGTGAATGTTTATACATGGTAGTGAAGCTCTGAGTGCCAAATTGAGGCTGACAAGACCTACAGAATGAAGAAGAACTTTCCAGAACCATCATGGTACAGGCTCTACCACCATGATGATTATCTTACCTCTGTTTCCTAAGGTATAAGCCAGCACAAACCATGACAAATGCACTTAGCATTAATGAGCAGCGTAGTCAGTGCGATGATTGGGAAATGCTTATTGTTAATCCAGCTATATTACAGCAGCACGTACCATTATAGTATAATTTCACAAGAAAGCAGTTTCCATTCATTGGTAACACCATGAGTTTAAAGTCCTTCTTGTGTCTCTTCCTCATGACATCATTCCCCATTCTATTCAGCCTCAGCTGTTCTATTATCTCTCCGTGGACTAGCAATAATTTCCCTTTTAATATGTCAAAACTCTTCCAATATCTGGTTATTAGCAAGATATAATTTGTGATTTCAGATCAAGAAGCTAGTCTCCAAGCTTGCTCTCGACTTGCTAAGCAATGTCATTTAGCGTGTTTCAGAGAATTATCAGCCTCCTGTCACCATCTAATGATGTCATACAGCTGGCTTAAAATATATAAGAAGACTATAAATGTCAGTTTAAGAGGGCTTTTGTAATTAAATTTAATTAAAAATGGGTTTTCATCAGTAATTAAATAGAAAATGTGTTTCCCTGTCTTAATAAGCATTCTGTGCTCTCGAGAGAAAGTAAATGAACTCCCAGATCTCCATGTAATTTCAGTTGGTGTCAAGTTGGGTAACATTAAGATCTGGTGGCATCATTGTTTAATGGCTTAAGTGAGCTTTATGCAGTGTTACTGAGACTTACTGGTGGGATCTTCTGAATTTGTATGGGCCGAGTAAGCTGACCTCAGTTTGAGTTGTTCCAGATTATGTCTGGACATGTGGGATTGGGAGTGATGAGGGGGCTAAACAGGGATCAGCCAAACATCCTGCTACTGGGAGGTTACCCAGCTGTCCTCTGCTCCCTTTCACTCTCTCAGCCCAGTGCCATGATTGATTTGGGTAGAACAGATTTGATTAAGGCTCTCCCTCCCTATACCAATCATCCCTCCCCTGGCCCCATGGTCAATAGTGCTCCATCATTCACAGTATAGCCACTGAGGCAGGGTGAAAGGTGCCTGTGGCAAACTTACCAGGCAGAAAAACGGAAGGAGGAGAATGCTCTCCAACCTACTCCTTCTGCAGTTGATGACTGCTGTCAGTAATTTTCAAAGAATCCACTTGAGAATTTATTCCCACTGGCCCATTGCACAGGTTTCCATGACAGTTTTACAAGCCTTTGAATCTTACACCAATGGAACAATTTACGCCATGAGAAGCTTTCACTGTATGATTGGATATTGTTTTATGATGAGCCAGGCAGCCCTGATTAACTAGGAGTCCATTGCTCATGGTTACAAAATTCTGCAATGTCAGTGAGGTGATTTTCCACAGTGAGATCATGAGTTAAACTGCATCAAAAGAGAGAGAAGGTTGTAATCAGTGTGGCTACTTTGAATGGAGTTCACATATGTACATTAGCTTGTGACATTGTCGTATTTAGGAGTAAGCCTCTCAAGCTTGTTTCACCAGTGTTAATGGCCATGAACTTTATTCAACATCACTTTACCCATGTTTACTACAGCTGTCTTATCTTAATCTTAAATGTTGACATCAATCTCCCCTTTAGTCACTGAATACAGCTTTAAAAAAAAATCCAAATGCAGGGGACAAAGACTGAACCCCAGTGCCTCATGTGTCGAAAGCACATACCCAACCATTTTGGGTATCCATATCCTCACGTTTGGTGACCCAAGGCTATGAGACCTGAACTGAAGGACAAGCTGAAACCTTGGTTACATTGCCAGATGCAAGTGATGCCACGTGCAGCTGCTCACTTTTCCCTTTCTAAGCCACTAGTATTTTTGAAGCTCTGCAGGTTTTGGCCGTGACTTTGTTGCCTGTGTGACAACTTGGTGCTGGAACACCCAGTTGAAGCATCTGGCCAAGTTCTCCTCAGTTGAGTATTCAAAATTGAAGTGCTGAAGATAATTGCAGAGAATAACGGACAGTCAAGAGCAACCAATAGGCTGTACACTTTATCAAGGGGTTAAAATGTGTTCTGCATTGAAGGATTGACTTTTTTACAGTGTTTACCAGTAATTGTTGAATCTATGTACACAGAAGTTTTGAACGAAGGGTTCTGCCCAGAATATCAACCTAATCTTTCTTCCTACAGATGTTGAGTGCCTGCCATTTTTGTTAAAGTTAAGGTGAAGAACGATGGATAAGCCTGAGTAATTGCAAATCTAACAGTTTCATTTGATAGTTTAATAAATGTATATAATCTGAGATACCTCTCAGTGTAACCATTGCTAATCATTTTTATATCACTTCTGGATATCCATTGTTTGTCATTTTATTAAAGGATTGGAAACAGCTACTGAACCATGATAATGGTGCCTGAGCACCTACTGAAATTCTGTACTGGAACTTGCAGATAACAATTAAAATGTTAACAACAACAGTAAGAAGTACTGGAGTGTTTCAGCAACAGAACCAGAGATGGAATGGGATGACAGATCATCTTCCTTTAGCCAGAATTGACTTTGAGACTATTTCTCCAAGCTTTTGTGTGCTTCTACTTCCTCTTTTATAAACATTTATTATCAATTAACAGACTGGGTTATTTGTTCCACACACATGCTCACATGTAATTACTTTCACATGGACCATGTACAGTTCATTCTGTTTGGGTACTATGCGGTTAATCTCCATAAATTCTCATGGATATGCCAGGCAATGACATCTTTCAGATGCAGCGTTCCTTAACTGGCCTTTCACAGAGCTAGGTTCACAAACATTGCCTCTGTACCACCAACAGTCTGCCAATTAAAAATATAATTTCTTTCTAAAAGTTTTCTTTTATTAATGTCAAGCAGAGTCGCATCCCTGCCAGCCCAGCAGGACACCCACTTAACTGCAGACAGCTCAGCAGACTGTAAATAATACATTTCTTCCAATCACACCTCTCTGGTCTGACCCCAAGTCCCAGGAGGTGTTTTGAGACGGTGACACACGTGATTGGTTCCCGATCTTGCCTGTCTGTCCAATTGCACTGGAAGATGACAGGTGAGAAGCCTTCGGGAGCGACTTTATATTTTAAAGAACACATAGATGGGAAAAGGGGTAGGTGAAGCAGCAGGTAAAATCCTTTGCTAAATCTGCATTTACTACCCGGGCACTTGTTTAGCTGCAACAGAATCCCCATCAACCTCATCCCCAATCACCTGACCCACCGAGAACATACAGAGTGATTGCCACTCACATGAGTTAATCTTTCTGATGAGGCATTAAACCAAAGTCTTTCAAGTGGATGGAGAAGTTCCAATGACACTAGTTTGAAAAAGAGCAGGGGAGTTCTCACCAGAGTTCATGCCAATATTTATTTTGCCATCAACATGACAAAAAAAATTAAACCTTCTGGTTATTCTCATATTGGTACTTGAGAGAGCTTTCTCTATACAAATTGGCTGTTGCATTTCTGGCATTGCTAAAGAATATATTTAAAAGTGCTTCATGGTTTCTGATGTAATTTGGAATGTCTTGAAGTCAGGAATGATGCTGCAGAAATGCAACTCTATTGTTCTTTTCCATATACTCCACTACACATGTCAATAGAATATGATTTTAATCTTTTCTCAGCATAGCTGTGCTTGGTGTAGTCAAAGGTTGTCAAATTAACTTTGTGAACCAGTCACGTACGCATTGATTTTGTTCTTTATTCTTCTGATTTCAGCAAGGAGAGAAGATAATTTTCTTCACTTATTTAAATGATAGACGTATTGTTGGCCATTCCTACTTTCCCTTGAGAAGGTGGTAGTGAGCTGCCAGGTTGCATGGGGTAGGGAGAGAATTAAGTACACCCACAAAGCTGTTAAAGGGGTTGGAGGGAGAATTAGATACACCCAAAAAGCTGTTCCAAAGAGAGTTCCAGAATATTTGACCCAATGATAATAGGGACAGTGATATATTTCCAAGTCAGGATGCTGCGTGGCTTGAAGGGGAATTTGCAGGTGGTGGTTTCCACATGGTTTTTATGTGGTTCAACATCCCAAAAGGCTTCATAGGAGCACACCAGGAAAAATAATCAACTCTCACCCACTTAAGGTATTAGGACGTGGCTTATTCAAAAAGACAAGTGGTGTTTTAAAGAAGGAGAAAGAGATGTAGGTTGGTAATTCAGAGTTAGACAACTGAATGCAAAAGAAGTAGGGGAGGCTATGACATAGTGGACTATCATTGAATCGGAAGACCAGGATTATGTTTGAGGGACATAAACAGAAATTACTGGAGAAGCTCAGCAGTTCTAGAGAGAACTCTGGAGAGAATCAACTTTTCATACCCATGGCTGTGCTTTCTCTCCAAAGATGCTGCCAGACCTGCTGATTTCTTCACCTATTTCTGTTCTTATTTCGGATTTCCCACATCCACCATTCTTTATTTATGCGTTTAAATCCCACCATGACGGTTGGTGAAATTTAAAACAAATGTAAATCTGAAACAAAAATGTAGCTTAATGGTGACTATGTGAGCCCTGTTAAAAGTTGTAAAAACCTATCAGGTCTGCCAGCATCTTTGGAGAGAAAGCATAGCCATGAGTATGAAATGTTGTTTTCTCTCCAGAGTTCTCTCTAGAACTGCTGAGCTTCTCCAGTAATTTCTGAATATGTCCTGTTGTAAAAACCTATCAGGGAAGGAAATCTGTCATCCTTACCTGGTCTGGCCTACATGTGGTTCCCATCCCACAACAATGTAGTTGATGCTTAGCTGCCCTATGGGCAATTAGGGATTGGCAGTAAGTGCTGGGCCTGGCCGTGAACAAATTTTTAAACAGTAAAAGCGGCCAGAGTCATAATGGCGTGGAAACAATTCAGTCCAATAATCGATGCCAAACATAAACCCAAACTATACTGGTCCCACCTGTCTGCCCAGCCCACATCCTTCCAAACTTCCCTATTCATGTATCTATCCAAATGTCTTTTAAACATTGTAATTAGATTACATTACAGTGCGGAAACAGGCCCTTCGGCCCAACAAGTCCACACCGACCCACCGAAGCGCAACCCACCCATACCCCTACATTTACCCCTTACCTAACACTACAGGCAATTTAGCATAGCCAATTCACCTGACCTGCACATCTTTGGACTGCACATAATTGTACCCACATCCACCAATTCTACAGTAAGTTAATTCTGCACACAAACCACCCTTTGTGCAAAAAAATTGTCCCTCATGTCATTTTTAAATCTCCCTCCTCTCACCTTAAAAATGTGCCCCAAGTCTTGAAATACCCCATCCGAGGGAAAAGACATTAACCCCATCTATACCCCTCTATTTTATAACTACTATCAGATCACCTCTCAACCTCCTACACTCCAGTGAAAAAAAAGCCCCAGAGAGCAAATAACGAGGATAGAGTTAGGCCATGGAGAGATTTGATCAGAAAGGCTGACCATTTAAAATTCGAGACATGAGTCAATGCAGGTGAGTGAGCACATGGGCAATGGATAACGATAAACATAAGTGCCGTCAAAGAATGAGAGAGCATCGTTTGACTAGTGGTTAACCCTGTTCCGAAGCCATTTGAATCTTACAAGACTATTCTCCACCTGCTACTGCACCCTATGCACTACCCTCCTGTACATTCTGGGGATACAGATATCTCGAAAGTCATTATGGCTGGATCTCATGCAAGAAGTCCAACACGAAAGCTCTGTAATCAGAAATGGGACAAGGGGGTTGCTGACTGGAATGCTGGCAGTTCAAGGCTGCTGGAATTTTAAAAGCTGACGTCTCCACACCATGAAACGAATGGAAAGCGAGAATCGCTGCTCAGTAAAGGCATCCGCTCCTGATCGATTTGCAATGAAGACATTTCTGTACACTTCAGAAAATTGACCAAAATAAAGCACAGGACGCCATAAACTTGCGCCCAAGTAGTTTCACTTGTGACTTGTGTAGCGAGTGAGCTGACTGCTCTAACAGTTCAGAGCTGCCTTTTCTCTGAAGTGTCTTGCACAAGAAAGCGGACCCTCCTGTGACAGTGAGATATTTTACACTTCAAATGATCCAGGTTAATGAGACTGTCTCTTCAAATGAGGAACGTCAGCGCACAGCTTGACAGGAAAACAAAAGGCAGGAGGTGGGGGAGGGACAATACAAAAAGGACTCAACTTTCGCGTCAATAGATTGTGTTAGAAATGCACAGCAACCCCTAGTGGCTCAGCTGGAATTTAGCACAATCTGAATCGTGCTGCTGCTGTTGTAATCATAAGATAGTCCCCAGACTTGGTGCAGCGCGGGACAGTAATTGGCTTTGACAGATCTGTGCACTGCACGCTCCTCCATTGCTATTTTATTCCTCCCTTCTCTCATCCAGGAAGGAACTGCACTGGTCTAATGAAACACAGCGACTGTACCTTCATGTTACCAAGCGCAGCAACGCTCTCCAGCACGTTAAAGCTAAAAACCATCTCCAATGGACTCCTTCAACAGCCTAACATTGATCTTCTGTTTAAGGGAAAATTAGAGGTGCGGAGAGTTAGGAAGAGAAAACTGCCTGTTGATATCAAGTGGTGAATCTCAAGTGCTCATTCGCTCGCCTCAGTGCTTTGTAACTAGAGCTGTAGCTCATCACGAGACTGAAATACGCAGAAGCTAATTAGTTCATTGTGTTGTCTCATGAGCTGAAAAGATGCAATCTCTCTGTTTTGTTGTCGGGAGGAAAAGACAGAAAAAAGATTGAATCAATTATATATTAATAAGTATTCAGTCTCTTTGTGGCTATTCTTAGTGGTTTTAGACAGCACTCCACCCACACTCCGAAATGCAGGGTTGTTACATCCTCTGCCTTTGCAGTGTGGTACAAAACAATTCACAGTTATCATCCATCCCTCTCCCTGCCAACTGAGGATGAACCAGAATGCCCTGGTGTCATGATCGAATATGTTACCACATTCCCACCACTGCCTGTATAGAATTACAATCCTGAGCTGAAAATGTGTTGCTGGAGAAGCGCAGCAAGTCAGGCAGCATCCAGGGAGAATCGACGTTTTGGGCATAAGCCCTTCTTCAGGAATGAGGAAAGTTTGTCCAGCAGGCTAAGATAAAAGGTAGGGAGGAGGGATTTGGGGGAGGGGCGTCGGAAATGTGATAGGTGGAAAGAGGTCAAGGTGAGGGTGATAGGTCAGACTGGGGTGGGGGCGGAGAGGTCAGGAAGAAGATTGCAGGTTAGGAAGGCGGTGCTGAATTCGATGGATTTGACTGAGACAAGGTGGGGGGAGGGGAAATGAGGAAACTGGTGAAATCCGAGTTCATCCCTTGTGGTTGGAGGGTTCCTAGGCGGAAGATGAGGCGCTCTTCCTCCAACCGTCGTGTTGTTGTGGTCTGGCGATGGAGGAGTCCAAAGACCTGCATATCCTTGATGGAGTGGGAGGGGGAGTTGAAGTGTTGAGCCACAGGGTGGTTGGGTTGGTTGGTCCGGATGTCCCAGAGGTGTTCTCTGAAACGCTCCGCAAGTAGCCGGCCTGTCTCCCCAATATCTCCCCAATATAGAATTACAATCCCTATACTGTGGGAGCAGGTCATTCAGCCCATCAATTCCTCTGAAGAGGAGCATCCCACCCAGACCCATCCCATTCCTGTAAACCTGCATTCCCCATGGCTAACCCACCTAGCCGGCACATCTTTGGACTGTGGGAGGAAACCAGAGAACCTGAAGGAAACCCACGTAGACACAGAGAAAACAAGCAAACTCTACCCAGACATCACCCAAAGGGTGGAATCAAAGCCAGGTCCTTGGTGCTGTGAGGCAATAGTGCTAACCACTGAGCCACCGTTCTGCCCAATACAGCCCTGTTATCATCAAATCCACTGCTGAAATCCTCATCTATGTTACTGTTACCTTCAAACTTGCCTTTTCTAATTCGCTCCTGGCTGGCTTCCCATTTTCTGCCCTACATCAAATTCAGCTCATCTGGAACTCCACTGCCTGTATTTTAACTTGCACAATTTCCTGTTGACCTTGTTTTTGCTGACTTATGTGGACTCCCAATTTGACCATATTTTCAATGGTAAAGTTTCCATCTTTGCTTTCAAGCCCCTCTAAGACCACATCCTCTGTATCTCTATGACTTTCAACAGCCCTGCAACTTGTAGAGGCCTCTGAATTGCACCCCTTCTAGCTACTTGCACATCCCTGATCACCTTCACTCCACCACTGACAATTGTGCTTTCAACCAGCTAGGGTGCAAGCTGTTGAATTCACAGAATCACAAAAGTCTTACAGAGCAGAAGGTGACCATTTGGCCACTTCTGACTGTACCAGCCTTTCAGATCAGCATCATTAACTAGCTTTTTTCTCAATCCCTAGCACAATTTTACCCAAATAACCATCCAATGTCCTCTTGAGAGTCTCATTTGAACCCACTACATGTTCAGACAGTGCATTCCACACCCTTTTTATTACTTCTGCACTCTCTCCAGCATGTTTCCACCTTTCCAATAATGTGGCACTTACTTTTTCTTGCATCTCTCTTGTTACTTTTGCGAATCACTTTAAAGCCTTGCCCTTTCAGTATTGTTCCTTTTACAAGTAGGATCAGTTTTTGCCTAACTATTCCATCCAATCCATTTATGATTTTGAACACCTGTATCAGACCTCCTTTTAGCCTTCTTCTCTCCAATGAGAAGAGTCCCAACAATCAATCCAACATTACTGAAGTTTCATTTTTCAGGAACCATTCTTGTAAATTACTTATGCACTCTCTCCAGCGTGTTTCCATCTTTCCAATAATGTGGCACCCATAATTATACACAAGTCCTCAGCTGGGGGCTAACAAATGTCTTACACAAGTTTAACATCGCCTCCTTCCTCTTGTATCCTTTTTAATAAAGCCATGGATACTGTATACTTTACTTACTTCACCTGTTCTGCCACCTCCAGGTTCCTCTGTCCCTGCACCTCACACACATCCCTCCCCTTAGAATTGTACCCCCTCCCCCAGTTGTATTGTCTTTCAATATTCTTCCTGCTGAACTGGATCCCCTCACAATTAGCTCAGTTGGCTGAATGGCCAGTTGCTGGTACAGAGTAATACTAACAGCATGGGTTCAATTCCTGTACCAGCTGAGGTTGCCAGAAAGGTCACACTTTCTCAACATTGCCCTTCGTATGTGACATGGTGACCCTCAGGTTAAACTTCCATCAGTCACCTCTCTGTAATGAGACAGTAGTCCTCTGGAGCACTGGTGACTTTATATTTATGTTATAGATGATTTTGAGACCACTCCTTTGTATTGTCTGCCAGTCTTTTCTCATAATTCCTCTTTGTTTCTCCTATTTACTTTCTTACCTCCCCTCTGGACCTTCAGTGTACCTCTTTGTTCTCAATTGTATTTTCTACATAATACCTGTCAAAACCATACTCTTTGTGCACCTCACAATCTCTCTCTTCTTCTTTAAGCTGCTCATGAATGCCAAATCTTTAACCAAAGCTTTGATCATATGGTCGTGGCAGGGGATATCAGGGCCAGGGCCCAAAGTTCCAGGAAGCCTGCTCTGCTTATTTTGAAGACAAGCCCTCTGTGCTTGGGTCAGGTTCTCAGGCTAGGAGCAGCACAGGAGCTCATTATTCTGTCTCTGCTCCTGCATATAAACTCTAATGTCTCCTTGTTTGTCTCAGCATCAAACTTGTCTCAGACTTTATTCATGCGACTGCTTTTAAATTACTGTGGTGTGTGGTGAGGTTGAGAAGATGCTACATGAATATATATCTTTCTTCCTTCATCCCGGGGCTGAAATGGCTAGAGGTTTTGTCACAAGTGGTGGAGTTAAAGGATACAAAAATGAGCAGAAGTTCAGAGTTAGACAGAAATGTTTTAAAACTGAAGATATTACAAAAACAGTGAAAGGATATTACTGACAGCATGTAAGAATGGGGAGCTTCTTTTTCTTTAAGGCTACATTTTATACATGTGAGTATCACTGGAAGTGTTCATGCTTGGGGATTTGATGTCCCCAGTGATGTGTTACATCATATATTTAGTATGTCAGAATACCTGTAAGAGATATGCTCGTGACATCATCACTGTATTAGAATCTGCGACCTGAGCATATAAAGACCTCAGATTCCATCTTACCTGGGGTCACTTGAAGCATGACGTGTTGGTGAAAGTATACTTCTCTTCGTAACAATAGTTCAATATTAACTTAGAATCTGAAGTACCTGATTTGATTTTATTATTGTCACAATGTGGCTCAGTGGTTAGCATTGCTACCTCGCAGCACCAGGGACACAGGTTCAATTCCAGCTTTGGGCGACTGTCTGTGTGGAGTTTGCACATACTCTCCATGTCTCCGTGGGTTTCCTTTGGGTGCTCTGGTTTCCTCCTATAGTCCAAAGATATGCAGGTTAGGGTGGATTGGCCATATTAAACTGCCCATAGGTTAGGTGGATTATCCATGGGAAATGCAGGGTTACAGATTGGGATGCTTTTCAGAGGGTTGGTGAATAGCCTGCTTCCATAGTATAGGAATTCTATGTACTGCGTTACAGTTAAAGGTTTGTTTTATGCACTATCCAGGCAAATCGTACTGCACATCCGGGTAATAGAAAGCAGATTGTAGTGATTATGACAGATTTAAAATTGACATTTGAAAGTATAGAACAATTATAATAGATGTAAGGAGAGGATCTGCTGGGAACAGCATGCAAAGAGTCACACACTCTGGTGCCATCGTGCGAAGAAAAGGTTTGTATATACCAGGATCTGTAACAAAATTTGCTGCATCTTTCAAAACAGCAATTGCCACATCCAGTTCTTATGTTATAGAAGTGGAGAGAAACGTTGCCACGTTGGGTAAAAGTACCAGGACTTATACATATAACAATAGGGTCCTGGTGAATGTTGCCAAACAAAGAGACCTTTGAGGTGCAGGTTCATATTTCCTTGAAGATGGAGTCACAGGGAGACAGGATAGTGAAGAAGACATTTGGTGTACTTGCCTTTATTGGTCAGTGCATTGAGTACAGGAGTTGGGAGGTCATGTTGTGGCTGCACAGGACATTGGTTAAGCCACTTTTGAAACTTTGTGTTCAATTTTGGTTTCCCCACTACAGGAAAGCTGTTGTTAAACTTGAAAGGGTGCGGAAAAGATTTACAAGGATCTCGCCAGGGTTGGAGTTACAGGGAGAGGTTGAACAGCCTGGGGCTGTTTTCCCTGGAGTGTCCAAGGCTGAGGGGTGACCTCAATGAGGTTTATAAAATCATGAGGGTTATGGATAGGGTGAATAGCAAAGATCTTTTTCCCAGGGTAGGGGAGTCTAAAACTAGAGGGGCATAGGTTTACAGTGAGAGGGGAAAGATTTAAAAGGGACCTAAGGGACAACCTTTTCACACAGAGGGTGGTACGTGTATGGAATGAGCTGCCAGAGGAAGTGGTGGAAGCTGGTACAATTACAGCATTTAAAAGGCATCTGGATGGGTATATGAATAGGAAGGGTTTAGAGGAATATAGGCCAAATGCTGGCAAATAGGACTAAATTAATTTAGGATATCTAGTCGGCATGGATGAGTTGGACTGAAGTGTGTGTTTCCATGCTGTACATCTCTATGAATCTGTTACTCTACCCTGCTGGAGGTGAAGTCCACACCATGATGGCAGTTCACCCAGTGAACAAGCACCCTCTCCCTTCACTCTGGTACCGAATCTGAATCCATGCCTAGACTATTCAAACTATGAAAGTTGTGTAGGGGCTGCAATGCAAAATGAGCTTATATCAGGCAGACCCAGCCTCGAAACTGTAGTAATGAATTGACTGATAAATTGACAATCTTTCTGAAAAGGAATAAAAGGGATGAAACTGACTCCAGCTGCAGTGAGCCTTGCACTCAAGTGAATTTTCTGATGTTTTACTCCACACATAACTGTGGCACACCAGACTGGAAAAGTTGGAAGGCTGTTGATACCCAGAACTGAGCTCCATTCCAAGTTGCAGCAGCACCCCTTTCAATGTGAATCCTAACACTGATAGCAAAACAACAAAGAATGACTCTAAGCATTAAACACATGTGACTGGAGAGGGAGGTCCTCTGGACCTGAATTGATAAGGAAGATGCATCAAACCTCTGTGGAACGTTGAAAGATTGAGGAAATTAAGAAGTGGATCATATGGGAAGCCACAAAAACCTAGGTTAAATTAAAAAGGACTTTAATGTTATCTATTACCTTATTTCTTTACCTTTCTACTTATTCTATTAAGGTAATGTTTAACGTTTAATTCTGTTTCTCTTACTACTTTGTTCTTAAGTTTTTGTAACTAGGTGCCTTGGTACCTAAGATGGTGCTATGTGTGGTGACATTATACGCTTTTCACTGCATCTTGTACTTCTGTACTTGAGTACACATGACAATAAAATCTGAATCTAATTTAAATTTAAACTGTGGAAGCTTACAGAAAGAGGGTAGGATCCTGTGTCCTTCAGAATTGATCAAATACAAAGAGACAGACATTTTGTCAAAAATCAAATCTTCCCAGGCAACGTTCTTCACGGCAAGGAAAGATGGATGCCTGCCACTTCTGTAGCAGTTGGTACAAACTCAGGGGATCCAAGGTGCTGAAATCGTTTTGCTTTGTGGCCACAAAGGAAAGTGGCAACTAATTTGTGAACAGCAAACTCTCACAGATAGTCAGAACATTGTTGACCATCTGCACTTCAGGTGTTAGTTGAGGGATAAATATTGGCCAGGATCACAGGGAAAGCCCCCCCGAACACAGGCAAAAATAGTGCCATGAGATCTCTTTTGTCCATTTGAGAGGTCTGACAGTGATTTGGTTTAACATTTCCTGATTTCAACAGTACCTTCCTCGCCCTATATTTAACCAGGAGTGACAAACCTAGGTTTTGTGCTTAAAGCACTAGAGTAGGACATGAACCCTCAACCCTGAAATCAGGCAATATTGCTACCGACTGATCACTGGAGCCAGTGGCTGCTATTCCCCCGAAGGTCCAAGGCAAAAAGCAGCTCAGAAATGCACACAAACCCGGTTAGTCATGGCTTAATTTTTGGAATGTGATACATCAAAGTGCATTTATGTCTTTTGAAGAAAAAAATGACTTAGATCTGAGATGTTTGGACGTCAAAGCAAGAAAGATTGAACTACAAAGGGATTCAAATGGCTGCAAGATGTTCCGAGGAGAATATTGTTCCTTTTACAAAACTCAAAGAGGAAGAAACTGTGTGACGCCAGTGCAGAGGCAGTTTCGGTACATGGTGTCTGAGTAATTACTTTGGAAATGCTCACCATTCCCCTTATCAAGTTGCTGATCATAACTTCCTCGCTGGAGACAGCTGAGTTCTTAATCCAGCTCAGCCCCTGTGTCAAAAATAAATAGAGTGTAGCAGCTCGCACCTGGAAGGGAGGATTACTGTTAAAACCAGGTGTCTGCAGGAGATGGGAGTGACATGGAATGGTGTCTCCTGGGGCTGGAGCTTTGAGTCGCAGCATTTATTTATATGTTGGAAAAACCAAACTGTGGGGACTTCCATAGAATCATCAAGTCATACAGCAGTGAAACAGGCCCTTCGGCCCACCATGTCAATGCCAACCAAGAAACACCAAACTATACCAATCCCATTTACCGTGTGCTTGGTCCATGCTATGCCCTGGCATTTCATGTGCTCATCCAGGTGCTTCTTAAATGTTACAGAGTACCTGCCTCCCACCACCCACACTGGCAGCATTTTCCATATCTCTACCATCCACTGGGTTAAAATATTCTTTCTCAGATCTCCTATAAACCCTTTACCCCTCACATTAAACTTGGTCTTGGACACGTCTGCCATGGGGAAGAGATTTTCTCAATCTGCTCTGTCTATACCTTTCATCGTTTTGTATACCTCCATCTGATTTCCCCTCAGCCTCCTTCTGCTCCAAGGAAAACAACCCAAATCCAGTCTCTCCTCGTAACTGAGACTTTTCACCCCAGGCAACATCCTGGTGAACCTCCTCTGCACCCTCTCCAGTGCAGTCATGTCTTTCCAATAGTGTGGTGACCAGACCTGCACGCGATATTCCATCTGTGGCTTGACCCATGTTTTATAAAGTTGTAACAAAAGTTCCTTACTCCATATTCTGTGCCGGTGCCAATGAAGGCAAGCATCCCATATGTTCTGTCCACCACCCTGTCTACCTGTGCTGACACCTTCAGGGATCTGTGGACTTGTAAACCAAAATCACTTTGTTCCTCAGTACTCCCTAGAGGCCTACCATTCATTGTATATGTCCTTCCCTTGTTGGACTTCCCAAAATATATCACCTCACACCTATTAGGATTAAATTCCGTCTGCCATTACTCTGTCCAATTTACCAGCAGATCAATGTCAGACTGTAGTCTGAGACCATCCCCCTCACTATCAACAATACCACCAATTTTTCGTGTCATCTTCAAACTTACTAATTATATTTTGTACATTCACATCCAAGTTGTTAATGTAAATAACCAACAGCACAGGTTCCCTGCACCAATGCCTGGAGAACACCTCTGGTCACAGGCCTCCAATTACAAAAACAACTCTCCCCCACCACCCTTTACCTCCTATTTTGAAGCCAATTTTGGATACAGTTTGCCTTGGATCCCATGGGCTCTTACCTTATGGACCAGCCACCCATGAGAGACCTTGTCAAAGGTCTTATTGAATCCATATAAACTGTATCACTGAATGACCCTCATCAATACATTTAGTCACATTTTCAAAAAACTCAATTAAATAAGTCAGACAGGATCACCCTCTAACAATACCTGTTATCAATCCCTGCCTTTCAAGTTTTGATTAATCTTGTCCCTCAGAATTTTTTCAAATAATTTCCCTACCACTGACCCAGTCTGTAATTACTTGGCCTATCCCTGGTGTCCTTCTTGAATGAAAAAAACAACATTAGCTCTCCTCCAGTCATCTGGCATTTCACCTGATTCCAGCAAGATATTAAATGTCTCTGTCGGGAGCCCCAGCAATTTCCTCCCTTGCCTCCCAAAGCACCGTAGGATATATCTCATTGGGCCCTGGGGATTTGTGCAACTGTATTCCCATTTAAACATCCAATACCTCCTCTGTATTAATCCGAATATGTTTGAGAACCTTACTATCCCAACCAATATCGCTGGCTTTAGTGTATGGTTTTCTCCTCTGTGAATACAGATGAGAAGTATTCAATTTAAGATTGGCTCTATGCACAGGTTGCCCCCTTGGTCTCTAATAGGTCCCACCCTCTCTCTGGTAATCCTCTTGTTCTTAATATGCTTATAAAAAGCCTTGGAGTTTTACTTGGTCCGATCTGCCAAAGCTGTTTTGTGGTCCCTCTTTGCCCTCCTAATTTCCTTTTAAAGCAACCTCCTACACTCTCCCAAATGGCCTCCCCTGTTTTTAATGCATTGTACCTGACATATGTTTCTTTCTTTTTTTCTTCATCAGTCTCTTAATATTCAATTACATCTGGGGTTTCCAGGACTTGCTGCACCTGCCCTTCTCTCTTGGAATTCCTTGTAAGCAGTAACCTACTCATACTGCTTTTGTCCAACATGTGCATATATTTCCACATATTGCCCATAGTATCCAGATTAGCCATGAGAAATGCAAAGTTACAGGAATAGAGAAGGGGAGGGGAGGGGTGCGGTGATAGGTCACTCTTCGGAGAGTCGGTGTGGACTCGATAGGCTGAATGGCCAATTCACCTGACCTGCACATCTTTGGACTGTGAGCGGAAACCGGAGCACCCGAAGGAAACCCACGCAGACACGGGGAGAATGTGCAAACTCCACACAGACACCCTCACCCAAGGTGGAATCGAACCCAGGTCTGTGGCGCTAAGAGGCACATGTGCTAACCACTGAGCCACCATGCTGCTCTTACTGAGCCACCACATCTCAGTCTGAAGTGGCCCTCTCCAAATCCTGAGACCTTGACGGCTTGTTGTGATGTCACCAAGTTGAGCCCACTGGCTGTGCTCCATTCAAATAGATGGTGCCCATGTCGCAGAAAAGCACTGGTTTAAGTCCCGCTCTGGGTTTTGTGACCATGGAGTGGGTCTTTGCAAAACTGTGCAAGCAGGTTGATGATCAATCTGCTAATCCTTCCGGCAAATACACCCACTGCCCCCCCCCCAATGAACTATTCCTCAATTGGTAAAGGTACGCAAGAAGACATGAAATTGACAATTGAGGAATCTGTCCACTCCCCCACAGGCTACATCTGGCTGTACAATGATTTCTAACTTACCCCACCTCTTGTACCTAAGATAGCATTGTGTGTGGTGACATTGTACATTTTTCACCGTACACTTGTACCCTAAACTTGAGTGCACATGAGAAAAAAATCAAGTCTAAAAACAAGTCTCTCCGTTCCATAGTCCTCACACAATTCGGAACCTCTAGGAACAAAATTTCATCTGTTTCATGAAAGATGTGCCCACCAGTTAGTAAACTGCAGAAGGTGAAATGTGAGGAATATTATGCACCTGTCAAGAATTGGAATCCTCTTCGATGGAAGTTTCAGAAAATCTTAAATGCAGTGAACCTCACACACAACTTGTGTGTTTTCTGTCTGCAACCAAAAAAAGGAGGTTCAGTCCATTCCAATCCAGTGTAAGATGCTGAATGGGATGCACCATTCACAGAGTTCTCGAAATACATTACCCATTCTTTCCTGTAGTGTAGGCAAGATAAAAATAGATTCTAAAATGGAAATAGTTTCTTTCACAGTCTACTCTCAAACAGTATAAATTTGTGAGGCAATAATGCTATCTTTCTACTGGAGCAGCAACTGAGCAGCTTTCCACAAGGTGTCCAGTTCAACTCAGACACACATGCACACACATACGTGCATACACACACACACACAGACACACACACATACCTCAGGCATCACCAATGGCACCCAGTAAAGGATGAATGAAAGTCTTGCATTAATTTATTAACTTTCACAACTTTCACAGCTTCACCGAAGTGCAGTTGTTCTTGTAAGGTACGAGGTAGCAGCCATTTTGCGCACAGCAAGGTCTCACAGTCATGGGAACGGGATCAACACCCCCTTGGGTCTAGCTTGTTGCTGAGTCACGCATCAGAATTCTATTCATCTGTCTTGATTCCAGACCTCCTCCCAGATCATTGACTTAAAAAAGCCAATCCGTTTTGAAGCATTCAATGGGTCCTACGATCACAGGTTTTTTTTAAGTGAGCAGGTTCCACTGTGATCTGTACACTGTGATAATGATAGGATCACAGAATTGTTACAGTGCAGCAGGAGGCTATTTGGCCGATCATGTCTTCACCAGCTCCAAGTACTTTGTTTTCGTGTCAAGCTCCTGCCTTATGCCTGTAATCCTACAATTTGTTTCTATTTAAATAATCACCTGATGCCCTCTTCAATGCCCCAACTGAACCTGCCTCCACCACCTATCCATGTATCATTCCAGACCCCAACTATTTGCTGCTGAAAATATTTCCCTTGTATCACAATTGCTTCCCTACTGAATTTCTTTAAATTTGTGCCTCTTGTTCCTAAATCCTTTTACAAGTAGGAACAATATCTCCTTATCTATTCTATCCACTTCCCCCGTGATCTTAAAAACTTTCAAATCTTCTCTCCAAAGGAAATTGTCCCATCATTTAGAATGTATCTTCCCTGGAATTACTTTTCTAAGCCTCTTCTGCACTCTTTCACATCCTTCTTGAAGTTTGGTGTCCAGAACTTCAGCCGAGTTTATTAGTGTCTTATACAGTTTATTAGTGTCTTATACAGGCTTAAAAAAGCCAATCCGTTTTGAAGCATTCAATGGGTCCTACGACCACAGTTTTTTTTAAGTGAGCAGGTTCCACTGTGATCTTAGTGGGCGGCACGGTGGCCCAGTGGTTAGCACTGCTGCCTCATAGCGCCTGTAGACCCGGGTTCAATTCCCGACTCAGACGACTGACTGTGTGGAGTTTGCACATTCTCCCCGTGTCTGCGTGGGTTTCCTCCGGGTGCTCCGGTTTCCTCCCACAGTCCAAAGATGTGCGGGTCAGGTGAATTGGCCATGCTAAATTGCCCGTAGTGTTAGGTTAAAGGGGTAAATGTAGGGGTATGGGTGGGTTGCGCTTCGGTGGGTTGGTGTGGACTTGTTGGGCCGAAGGGCCTGTTTCCACACTGTAAGTAATCTAATCTAGTCTCAGTATAACTTCTTTGCTATTACAATCTATGTTTTAGAATACTGTATGCTTTATTAACTGTTCTCTGTATCTCCTGCGATCTTTAATACTTTAAGTACTTAAATACCAAAGTCTCTCTGTTCTTGCACATCCTTTAGGGTACTCTTTATTTTATGCTTCCTCTTCACATTCTTTTTACCAAAATGTATTGCTTTGTTGCTTATCTGCCAACTCAACCAACTTTCAATCTCCTCGTAGATTAGAATGCTTCCAAGTTTTGAACTTAACATAACTTTGAAATTATCCTTGTACATCAAGGTCCAGATCATTAACATATATCACAAAAGCAAGGGTCCCTACACTGACCCCCTAGTGAACTCCACTACAAACCTGCTTACAGCTAAAATTTACTCATAAACAATTACTCTTTTTAGATATTAGATTTTAGTAATAGTTTCTATGACTACCAATTTGTGTCTACATTACTACTGTATTAGATGATAATTATTAATAGATTTTTGGGAAATTAGTTGAAGGATAACACTAAGCAAATCTACCATGAATAATAAAACTGTGTAGTGAGATCTTTAAATCAGCTGATCAAGGCCTTAGTTTAACATCACAATTGAAAGAGAGCACATCGAACAGTGCAGCACTCCGCTAGCTTACAGATCAAATTTAATGCTGAAGTCCCTGAAGTGTACTTGAACCTATTACTCTCTAAGAGATATGGATGCTACCCACTGAGCTGAGGCTGAAACTGGTTTAACTTGGCTTTTTATAACTATCCTGTACTGAACTATAAACCACTGGTCTGATCTAAACTGGAACAATTTGTCCAAATCTGGACCTTATTGGATTCTCAAGAGTGCCGTGGAAATTTACTAGACCGGTACCAGGAATGAGAGACTTTCGTGATGTAGAGAGATTAATGAAGCTGGTATTGCTCAGAGAAGGCTAAACAAAGTTACAATATTTGAAGTTATGAGGGTTTTGTACATGAAGAACAAGCATTCCCACGGGCAGACAAAGCTTTGGTAAAAGAACTAGATGGAGGAATTGTTTCACACAGTCAGTTATTGTGGTACTGCGTGGGTGGTACAAGGCGATTCAATTGTAACATTCAAAGGAGAAGAGAGTATCCATTTGAAAAATAGAGAGGGGCAAGGGCAGGGGATGAGATGCACTGGAAAGGACTTTCAGAGAACTGGCATAGCCAGGATAGAGCAAATGGCCTCTACTTTGCCATATGATCCTACCATTCTATAAAATATGACTACCTGCTAATAGATCAGCAACACTGCTTTCTTAAAGTTACCCCTTCTGTCCCCTTGGTCAAGAAAAAAAGAATCAAAACAACTTGCTGTATGTTTGGGGCTGTGGAGTCTGACTTGACCCCTCGACAGTGAAAATGCTGGAAAGCTGCTGGACATCTCGGTACAAATTGCACACTAGGTGTTAACAGTATCAAATCCATTAGCTTAGACTGAGAGTCCTGACCTTTTATTGCTACACTTTGAGAGATTACTGTTCTTAGTGTATGTAATGTACTGTATTCATTACTTCCTGGTGTGAACCCATAGCCAATGCCAGAAAGAAAAAGCAGAATTCATTCGTGTAAGTGTTTGTCGGGAAGGGGGCAGGGGTAGTGTTGGTGTGGAGTGGTTGCAACATTATCTCTCTGGTTGAAGGCAAGAATTAACATTTACAAGAAACTAGAGCAATAGGTTTGTAAGGTGTTGTAAGAATCCTGGATGATTATGCCTTCCCTAATAGCACAAGCTTTAGGGGGTAAAGTGACTGAAAGCAGTACAATGGGAACACAGAAAAAATTAAATAAAGGTATGCTGAGAGGGACTATAGACTTAAATGTTTGAGTATATAAAATGGTGGGGCAGGCGCATCTATAACAAAAGGGAAGTCAAGGTAGAGCCACAAATAAGGACATTGGTAAAATAGTGAAATAGCAGAAATATTGAATGGTCATCTTGATGTGGTTATTAGGGAGACTACCAATGTCGGCATCATGTTAGAAAAAGACATCAGAAAAATGTCAAAATATGTAAGATAGGAAGGGGAAGATAATTGATAAACTAACCAAACTTAGAGAAAGTAAAACTACTGGTGTGGATGGACTACTTGCGCATACTAAAAACATCTAGGAAAGAAATTGCAGAGATCCTATTGTCAATTGATAAAAATCCATTAGTAAATAATGTAGTGCTAGATGAGTGGGGAACAGCTAATGTTATTCCTAACGTGAGATAGAACAGGTTCCCTGAACTATAGGCCGATAATTTTGAAGTTCAAGGTAGAAAATAAATTATACTTTATTTTTTAACTAGTGACAGAAAGATGTCCAGAATCTATAAGAAAGAATAGATCCTAAATGGGGAGCTCATACTTGACCAACCTTATTAAATTCTTTGAAGAAATAACCGAAAAAGCAGGCAAAGGTTAATGTAATATACCTGGATTTTCAATAGGTCTTTAGTGAGTACTCTCATGGCCATATTCAGAGTTTATGGAGCCAGGCAACTCCAGTAGTGGAGTGAATAGGCAGGTGCCTACAAAGCAAAAAAGCACAGAGACTTAGAAGTTAAAGGCATTTACTTAAAGTGGCTGAAGGGTTGTATTCTATAGGGATTGTTACTGGAACTAATGGTACTTATCAGGTTCACAAATAAGTTGGATTCAAGAATCACAAGCAACATTTCAGAATCTGTGAATGACACCACATTGAGGCCTGTAGTTTGGAAAATAGTGACAAAGTACAAGCCATTATCTAATGTGCTGAACAGGCATATCATTGGCAAAACAATTCAAGGGTAGGCTCGAGTGAGATGGTGCCTTTTCGAAGGAGGTCACATATCCCTTGGAAAATGGGAGTCTATAGAAGGAGAGGAGCAAGAATATGAGTCAGATTCAAGCATCATTAAAAGTAACAACACCAGTTAACCAGGTTCGTTTCTGGAACAAGAGAATTAAAAGCAGAATGTTAAAATTATACAGTATCTGTTGGACAACACTTGGAGGGCTATATATAGTTCTGATAGCCTTATTATAAAAAAGTCATATAAGTACAGGAGATAGAAAAATAATTTACTACATTATGCCAGAACTGTGAGGTTATCACTATTTAGAAAGTCTGGGATTTTTTTTCTCGAAAAAATGTACTGTCTCGATTAGGTGTCTTAAAATTCTATGTGCTGTAAGGGGAGTGCAATCCTTTGAGAAAGTGAGGACTGCAGATGCTGGAAATCAGAGCTGAAAATGTGTTGCTGGAAAAGTGCAGCAGGTCAGGCAGCATTCAAGGAGCAGGAGAATCGACGTTTCGGGCATAAGCCCTACTTCAGGAATGAGGAAAATGTGCCAAGCAGGCTAAGATAAAAGGTAGGGAGGAGGGACTTGAGGGAGGAGCGTTGGAAATGCGATAGGTGGAAGGAGGTTAAGGTGAGGGTGATAGGCCGGAGTGGGGGTGGGGGCGGAGAGGTCAGGAAGAAAATTGCAGGTTAGGAAGGTGGTGCTGAGTTCGAGAGTTGGGACTGAGACAAGGTGGGGGGAGGGGAAATGAGGAAACTGGAGAAATCTGAGTTCATCCCTTGTGGTTGAAGGGTTCCTAGGCGGAAGATGAGGCACTCTTCCTCCAGCCGTCGTGTTGCTATGGTCTGGCGATGGAGGAGTCCAAGGACCTGCATGTCCTTGGTGGAGTGGGAGGGGGAGTTGAAGTGTTGAGCCACGGGGTGGTTGGGTTGGTTGGTCCGGGTGTTCCAGAGGTGTTCTCTGAAACGTTCCGCAAGCAGGCGGCCTGTCTCCCCAATATAGAGGAGGCCACATTGGGTGCAGCGGATGCAATAAATGATGTGTGTGGAGCTGCAGGTGAATTTGTGGCGGATATGGAAGGATCCCTTGGGGCCTTGGAGGGAAGTAAGGGGGAGGTGTGGGCGCAAGTTTTGCATTTCTTGCGGTTGCAGAGGAAGCGGCCGGGAGTGGAGGTTGGGTTGATGGGGGGTGTGGACCTGACGAGGGAGTCACGGAGGGAGTGGTCTTTATGAAACGCTGATAGGGGAGGGGAGGGAAATATATCCCTGGTGGTGGGGTCCGTTTAGATGTGGTGGAAATGACGACGGATGATACGATGTATACGGAGGTTGGCGGGGTGGAAGGTGAGGACCAGTGGGGTTCTGTCCTGGTGGCGATTGGAGGGGCGGGGCACAAGGGTGGAGGAGCGAGAAGTGGAGGAGATGTGGTGGAGAGCATCGTCGATCACGTATGGGGGGAAATTGCGGTCTTTGAAGAAGGAGGCCATCTGGGTTGTTCGGTATTGGAACTGGTCCTCCTGGGAGCAGATGCGACGGAAACGAAGGAATTGGGAATATGGGATGGCATTTTTAAGGGGGCAGGGTGGGAGGAGGTGTAGCCTAGGTAGCTGTGGGAGTCGGTCGGTTTATAGTAAATGTCCGTGTTGATTCGGTCGCCCGAGATAGAAATGGAGAGGTCTAGGAAGGGGAGGGAGGAGTCTGAGACGGTCCAGGTAAATTTGAGGTCGGGGTGGAAGGTCATGATTTGGAGATGCCGGTGTTGGACTGGAGTGTACAAAGTTAAAAATCACACAACAGCAGGTTATAGTCCAACAGGTTTAATTGGAAGCACACTAGCTTTCGGAGCGACGCTCCTTCATCAGGTGATTGTGGAGGGTTCGATCGTAACACAGAATTTATAGCAAAAATTTGCAGTGTGATGTAACTGAAATTATATATTAAAAAATTGATTGTCTGTTAAGCCTTTCATCTGTTAAAATACAGTGATAGTTTCACTTCTTTCATGTGTAAATCACAAAACCCTTTTTTTTAAAGTTGTATTCTTGGGTTAGCTGTTAAAAATTGTGATATGTTGAAGGTGTTGGCCCCCTGTCTTCTCTGTCTATGACCTGATGTTTAGATTGATTCTAATCTAAAAAGTGAGATAACAGAGTTTTACATAAATTCATGCAGTTTTTGAGCTCAGAGTTCTACATGAATGTATGCAGTTTTTGAGCAAAGTTCAATGTAACTCTGCAAGTACAAATTCACCACACATAATATATGTGTGCATGTGGGTCTTTGTCTGTCTGTGTGTGTGTGTCTGTCTAGGGTGGGGGTTGTGAGTGTGAGAAAGTGTGTGTGTGGGTGTCTGTGTGCGCGTCTGTGTGTACCTGTGTCCGTGTGTATGTGAGAGTGTGTGTGTGTGTAGGAATATCTGTGTGTGTGTGTGTGTGTAGTGCAATGGTGATCACCTGTAATGTGACATGAACCCAAGGTCCCGATTGAGGCCCTCCCTATGGGTACCGAACTTAGCTATCAGCCTCTGCTCGGCCACTTTCCTCTGCTGCCTGTCCCGAAGTCCACCTTGGAGGATGGTCACCCGAAGGTCCGAAGCTGAATGTCCTGGACCACTGAAGTGTTCCCCAACTGGGAGGGAACCCTCCTGTCTGTTGATTGTTGTGCGGTGCCCATTCATCCGTTGTCGTAGCCTTTGCTCGGTTTCCCCAATGTACCATGCTTCCGGGCATCCTTGCCTGCATTGTATAAGATAGACAACTTGGCTGAGTCACATGAGTACCTGCCATGTACAAGATGGGAGGTGTTCCCACGCATAATGGTGGTATCTATGTCCACAATCTGACACGTCTTGCAGCGTCCACCGTGACAGGGTTGTATGGAGTTGTCCTGAGAGCCGGGCAATTTGCTATGAACAATGATCTGTTTGAGGTTTGGCGGTTGTTTAAATTTGAGTTCAGGGTGGAAGGTGTTGGTAAAGTGGATGGACTGTTCAACCTCCTCGTGGGAGCACAAGGCAGCGCCGATACAGTCATCGATGTAGCGGAGGAAAAGTTGGGGGGTGGTGCCAGTGTAGCTGCAGAAGATGGACTGTTCCACATATCCTATGAAGAGGCAGGCTTAGCTGGGGCCCATGTGGGTGCCCATGGCTACTCCTTTGGTTTGGAGGAAGTGGGAGGATTGGAAAGAGAAGTTGTTCAGACTGAGGACCAGTTCAGTCAGTCGAAGGAGGGTGCCAGTGGAAGGGTACTGGTTGGTACGGCGAGAAAGGAAAAAGCGGAGGGCTTTGAGTCCTTCGTGATGGGGGATGGAGGTGTACAGGGACTGGATGTCCACGGTGAAGATAAGGCATTGGGGACCGGGGAAGTGAAAATCATGGAGGAGGTGGAGGGCATGGGTGGTGTCCCGAACGTAGGTGGGGAATTCTTGGACTAAGGGGGACAGGACCGTGTCGAAGTATGCAGAGATGAGTTTGGTGGGGCAGGAGCAGGCTGAGACAATGGGTCGGCCGGGGCAGTCAAGTTTATGGATTTTGGGCAGGAGGTAGAAATGGGTGGTGCAGGGACTATGAGGTTGGAGGCGGTGGATGGGAGATCCCCTGAGGTGATGAGGTTATGGATGGTCTGGGAGATGATGGTTTGGAGTGGGAGGTTGGGTCATGGTCAAGGAGGCAGTAGGAGGAGGTGTCCGTGAGCTGGCGTTTAGCCTCAGCGGTGTAAAGGTCGGTGCGCCAACTACTACGGCACTTCCCTTGTCTGCTGGTTTGATAGTGAGGTTGGGGTTGGAACGGAGGGAGTGGAGGGCTGCACGTTCCGAGGGTGAGAGGTTGGAGTGGGTGAGAGGGGTGGAGAGGTTGAGGCGGTTAATGTCGTAGCGGCAGTTGGCTATGAAGAGATCGAGGGCAGGTAAAAGGCCAGCACGGGGTGTCCAGGTGGATGGGGTGTGTTGGAGGTGGGAGAAGGGGTCGTCAGAGGGTGGGCAAGAATCCTGGTTGAAGAAGTAGGCACGGAGGCGAAGGCGGCGGAAGAATTGTTCGATGTCTCCCCGCGTGTTGAACTCGTTAATCCGAGAGCGTAGGGGGATGAAGGTGAGGTCTCTGCTGAGGACTGATCTTTCATCCTCAGAGAGGGTAGTTCTGGAGGGATGGTGAAAACACAGCAGGGCTGGGAGCTAGGACCTAGGACCTGGTGTGGGGCTGGAACTGAGAGTGGGGGTGGGTTTAGGCGTGGGGGCGGGAATTGGGGTGGGGACGGAGGTCGGGGCGGGGGTGGGGTTCGGCGTGGGGATGGAGTAAAGCAAGAGTAGTGAGGCTAAATACATTACCCCAACACAGAATAGTTAGCCCAGGGAGAACCCAAGGCTTGGACCTGACACATTTCTGTTTAGTCTGACTCCATTATTTACTGGCTTAAATTTTTTACTCAGTCAATGAATTTTCACCCTTGAAATGGACACCTTTTCCTTCTCCCAAGTGTTGTTTTATCCATGTGCAGTCCTGCTGGAGTGTCAAATACAGAAACCCCTAACTGAGCTGGTTTGTAAATTATTCCCAGAGTTGGATCATTACAATCAACAGCTTTGAAATAAAAATCATTAGTGACTGATAGAGAAGTGCTGGAATAATGTGGGTGGTGATGCAGCAAGTTTAGAATTCTCAACCTTGTGTTCAAATCCATGCATAGTTGTTTTAGGATGACATGGCGGCTCAGTGGTTAGCACTGCCATCACAGCACCAGGAGACCCAGGTTCGATTCCAGCCTCAGGTGACTATCTGTGTGCAGCTTGCACATTCTCCCTGTGTCTGCATGGGTTTTCTGCTACAATCCAAAGATGAATTGGACATGCTAAATTGCCTAGAGTGTTCAGGGATGTGTAGGTTAGGAGTAAATGTAGAGTTTAGGGAATAGGTCTGGATGAGTTATCTTTGGAGGGTCGGTGTGGAGTTGTTGGGCTGAAGGGCCTGTTTCCACACTGTAGGGAATCTATGATTTTCTGTCTTTATTTTTGTAACTTGTTAAATCTCTGCACTCCTTCAATTCTGGCCTCTCCTGCATCTGCAATTTTCATTGTATCATTATTTGTATTCATGCCTTCAACTAATGCTCTGTTTTCATTAGGTGTCTTAACATTCTATGTGCTGTAAGGGGAGTGTAATTCTATGTAAAGCAAAAGTAGTGAGGCTAAATACATTGCTCCAACACAGAATAGTTAGCCCAAGGCCCTAAGGTATGAAGTTTCCCCACTAAATCTCTCCTCTTCTTTTTCTCTGCTTTGAAGATACTTCTTGAAACCTACATCTTTTACCAAGCTTTCTGTCACCTAGGAGAAAGTGAGGAATGCAGATGCTGGAGATCGGAGTCAAGAGTGTGGTGCTGGAAAAGCACAGCAGGTCAGGCAGCATCTGAGGAGCAGGAGAATTGATGTTTCGGGCATAAGCCCTTTATCAGGAATTTGCTGTCAATATCTCCTCTTAGTGTCAAGTTTTTTTCCACTAACATTTCTTGTTAAACACCCTGGGATGTTTTGACTTTGCAGTATGAATGTAAGTTGTTGATGTGTGTTTGGTGTGAATGAGTTTGAGAAGGAAGCGTACATGTCCATGGTCCGCATGTGCCAATTTTGAAAGGGAGGCAGAATCAAAAGGCTGCTGAATGGGTTCTTGTGGCAAAGATGGCAATTATAGAGGGTCCTCTACCATAGATAGATACCATGGTTTCCTGAACAAATCAACTCCTACAGCTCCAACTCAACTACACATATTGTCTTCCAGCCAGTTTGCGTTAAATGAATGAAGTCAACTTCAAATGACTGAGATTTTGACCATCGACTTCACCCATCATATGAATAACCTGACTTTAGGGATCCAACAGCAGAGGTTTACAATTTTATTAGCCTATGAGAGCTGTTGCTGGGTCTCCAGTTAAAACTTATATCCTTTTCAGAATACTAGATTAGATTAGATTACTTACAGTGTGGAAACAGGTCCTTCAGCCCTACAAGTCCACACCGACCCGCCGAAACGCAACCCACCTATACCCCTACATTTACCCCTTTAACCTAACACTACGGGCAATTTAGCATGGCCAATTAACCTGACCTGCACATCTTTGGACTGTGGGAGGAAACCGGAGCACCCGGAGGAAACCCACGCAGACACGGGGAGAATGTGCAAACTCCACACAGTCAGTCGCCTGAGTCGGGAATTGAACCCGGGTCTCTGGCGCTGTGAGGCAGCTGTGCTAACCACTGTGCCACCGTGCTGCCCACAAGCAGGTACTGGAATGAAAGGTGAAAAGGCAGATTACACCACAAGTAACATTAATCTTTAAACGTGGACATAAATGAAGCCTGTGTTCCAAAAAAGAGTAAAGGAATTCTATCTATCAAAACATTAAAACATTCAGCGAGGCAATCTGTCCATTATCTGTGGAATCGATGGTCCAAGTGGCTTGCTTCCACACCGTAGGCATTCTATAATCCTATGATTATCTCATTGATGTTTGTGGCACCTTGCTGTGCACTAATTGAGTTCTACATTTTCTATGTTGCAACAAAGACAATCTTTCAAAAGTAGTTCATTAGCTATAATGTGTTTTGCAATATCCCGAGGCCCTGAAAGATGCTATATAAATGTAATTCTTTCTCTTGAAGCGCATCCTTTCAGGGAGCATTTCACACCATTTCTGGGGATGGTGGGGCAGCAAAAGAGTTCTGTCAGCCCCATTGGCTTTTATATTTTCTTTGAAGTCACTCGCCTGAGTCTTGTTATTTTCCCAGTTACCCGTGTGTCAAGAAACCATTGTAAATAAATTGATAAGTGGCAACATTTATTTACAGGCACTTAGGTCCTGGGAGTTGAGGTGTTGGTCTGAAAGCATTTTAAAAAGCTCAATTCTTGAGTTTATTAGGACCCAGTAGGAGCTGCCTTTTAAACTGACATTCCAACATCTCTCTGTGGAATTTTCATGCTCCACATCTTATCCTGTGAACACAGACAATGCCTGTGCTAGCTCAAAGATAAGGTCTAGGTGGGGGATAAACCTTAGCACTAATACTGTCAATGCTTAGCCCAGCTTGCCCCGGTTAGCACAATGTTTCAGAAGAATGCATTCCTCAAATGCATTGTTGACTCACAGCAAGCCATCTTATGTGTGCATAGTTACATTGCATTTCACTATCAATGAGATGCAGTTTTAAACATACTTTAATCCAGTAGTATCAGGTTCTGTGTGCAGTCCTGGGGTTGAATGATAGCATGAATAGGGGTAAAAAACACAAGTTCATAATGGTAACATATGAGCAGGTCATCCCGGGTACATTCCCTGGACGTAAGAAAGAGCAGCAGCCATAAGCTCACTGTGAGACTACTTCATCATTCAATACAATCATGACTGATCTCTCAGCACTTCTCTCTGAAATTGATCCCTATATACCTTGATTCATTTATATTTCCAAAATACCTATCTATCTCTATCTTGAATATTATCAGAGACTCACAACCCTTCTCTGTGAAGAAATTTCTCTTAGCCTCAGTCCTAAACAACCTATGTCTAGAGTTTAGGAGAGTCAGAAGTGACTTAATTGAAACATATGAGATCCTGAGGGGACTTGACCAGGTGAATGTTCAAGGGATGTTTCCTCTTGTGGGAGAATCTGGAACTAGGGTCATAATTTAAAATAAGGGCATGGGGAAGTAGGAATATTAATGGGGAGGGGAGGCAGGGAGGAGTGGGGGGTGCTCAGTGGAGCTTCATTCATTTCAGACACCGGAAAGTCCAGAAACATGCATGGCTGTTTTTGTCATTTCTACTCGTGCGCTGGCTGGCTTGACACATCGGCCAATGTGTATATGTGTGACAACGACGTAAGCCTGACTTTGTGATGAAAACAATGGAGGTGTTTACTGTTAGAAATTCATAACGTGACAATTAAAGTCATAGAGTCATAGAGATGTACAGCATGGAAACAGACCCTTCGGTCCAATCCGTCCATGCCGACCAAATATCCCAACCCAATCTAGTCCCACCTGCCAGCACCCGGCCCATATCCCTCCAAACCCTTCCTATTCATATACCCATCCAAATGCCTCCAAATGCCTCTGGATTCTTGTTATCGCATTTCTGAAGGCTTCCCATTTTCCAGCCGTCCCTTTACCTGCGAACATCTGCCTCCAATCAGCTTTTGAAAGTTCTTGTCTAATACCGTCAAAATTGGCCTTTCTCTAACTTAAAACTTTAACTTTTAGATCTGGTCTATCCTTTTCCATCACTATTTTAAAACAAAGAGAATTATGGTCACTGGCCCCAAAGTGCTCCCCCACTGACACCTCAGTCACCTGCCCTGCCTTATTTCCCAAGAGTAGGTCAAGTTTTGCACTTTCTCTCGTAGGTACATCCACATACTGAATCAGAAAATTGTCTTGTACACATTTAAGAAATTCCTCTCCATCTAAACCTTTAACACTATGGCAGTCCCAGTCGATGTTTGGAAAGTTAAAATTCCCTACCATAACTACCCTATTATTCTTACAGATAGCTGAGATCTCCTTACAAGTTGGTTTCTCAATTTCCCTCTGACTATTGGGGGGGTCTATAATACAATCCCATTAATGTGATCATCCCTTTCTTATTTCTCAGTTCCACCCAAATAACTTTCCTGGATGTATTTCCGGAAATATCCTCCCTCAGCACAGCTGCAATGCTATCCCTTATCAAAAATGCCACTCCCCCTCCTCTCTTGCCTCCCTTTCTATCCTTCCTGTAGCATTTGTATCCTGGACCATTAAGCTGTCAGTCGTGCCCATCCCTGAGCCATGTTTCCGTAATTGCTATGATATCCCAGTCCATATTCCTAAGCATGCCTGAGTTCATCTGCCTTCCCTGTTAGGCCCCTTGCATTGAAATAAATGCAGTTTAATTTATTAGTCCTACCTTGTCCCTGCCTGCCCAGACTGTTTGACTCACTTCTGTTCTCAGCTGTACCCGTCTCAGATCAATCTCTTTCTTCACTATCTCCCTGAGTCCCACCACCCGCCCCCCGCATCCCCCCCTCCCCCCCCCTCCCCCCCACCCCCACCCCCACCCCTCCCCAGCTTCCTAGTTTAAATCCTCCCAAGCAGTTCTAGCAAATTTCCCTGCCAGTATATTAGTCCCCTTCCAATTTAGGTGCAATCCGTCCTTCTTGTACAGGTCACTTCTAATCCAAAAGAGATTCCAATGATCCAAAAATGTGAATCCTTCTCCCATACACCAGCTCCTCAGCCATGCATTCATCTACTCTATCCTCCTATTCCTGCCCTCACTAGCTCGTAGCACTGGGAGTAATCCAGATATTATTACCCTTGAGGACCTCCTTTTTAAATTTCTGCCTAACTCTCTGTAATCTCCCTTCAGAGTCTCAACCTTTACCCTTCCAATGTCGTTGGTTCCAATGTGGACAATGACCTCCTGCTGGTCCCGCTCCCCCGTGAGAACATTCTGCACCCTCTCTGAGACATCCTTGATCCTGGCACCAGGGAAACAACACACCATTCTGCTTTTTCTCTGCTGGCCACAGAGACGTCTGTCTGTACCTCGGACTACAGAATCCCCTAACACAATTGATCTCTTGGTAGCCGACGTACCCCTCA
Organism: Chiloscyllium plagiosum; assembly: GCF_037043375.1. Taxonomy (NCBI): domain Eukaryota; kingdom Metazoa; phylum Chordata; class Chondrichthyes; order Orectolobiformes; family Hemiscylliidae; genus Chiloscyllium; species Chiloscyllium plagiosum. Next base: position 30,139,534 of record NW_028270145.1, read on the forward strand.
TTGCATTAGAGCTATTCTCAATACCAGAAACTTGGCTGTTTGTGCTACGTTCTCCTGAGAATCCATCACCCCCTACATTTTCCAAAACAGCATACCTGTTTGAAATGGGCATATCCACAAAAGATTCCTGCACTAGCTGCCTACCTCTCTTATCCTTCCTGGAGTTAACCCATCTATGTGACTGTATCTGAGACTTTCCCCCCTTCCTGTAACTGCCATCCATCACATACTGTTACTGTTGCAAATTCCTCATCGCTTCTATCTGTCTCTCCAACCGATCCACTCGATCTGATAAGATTCGCATCCAACAGCATTTATGGCAGATATAATCTGCAGTAACCCTTAAACTCTCTTTAAACTCCCACATCTGACAAGAAGTACATATCACTGCAAAGGCCATTTTTGCTCCTTCACAATCTACAGACCCAGAAAATAACACCGTCTTATTCCTCTACAAACACTGCCCCAGGTTAAATTAATAGCTATGGCTCATATTTTAAGTTTAATCAAGAGACTTATCTCCAAAAACATATAATCAAGAAAGAATCCACTGTACCCACTACTGCAGCCTTTCTCTTGGACAGACTTAAAACAACAATTAACTTATCTGATTCTGTGCTGTGATCTTCGCCCAACAGTTCCTCCAAGATTAGTTGTGAATGTCACTGTTTGTTAATTTTCCCACTCGCACTCCGATGTCCAGCGATACACGAATTCAAACAGCAAAGGCAGTAACTGTACAGGTTTCCTCTCTCTCTCCTGCACTGTCCTCACCATGTGCTTCCTTTGTCTGCTCTTCTCCCTTTTAAACTGCTGTTGTTTTGACTTTTTTGTTCAAAGTTCCAAAACAATGCAACAGCATATAAAACAGTAATTGCTGCTCCTGGAATTCGAGGAAATCACCTCCAACACCTAAAATACCTCAAAAAAAGGAGCAGCTCTTAAAGCCAGAAATGTTTCCCGTCGTCCACCTTGGACAGAAGGCCAGGGGAAGATATAAGGAAAGCAGACCACTGACGTGTATGGGTTCACCAGTTTCACCCGACTCTGGAGAGCCATGAGATGGAAAGCAACCGTTGAAAAAAAGAAATTTGGACTTAAGTAGCATTTCCCATATCTTCACCCAACCGCATACCCATGTTACCGCTTCCACTCCCCCATCCCACCACAAAAAAAGACCACTTCACAGAAAATGAAGTACTTTTTTTTGGAAGTGCAGTTGTGAGATTGTTGTAATATCATATGGTGGTGTCATGTCAGACTCCACCAGCAGCTTCATGCCTGGCAGAGGTTTTCCCAGACTTCCCTGGTTCACGGTGATATGTTGATAAACAATGCTGGTAACTGTGACAGGATCCTCTGCTGTATAGAATTGCAGAGAGGGCGTGGCAAAGATGAGAATCTCCACTCAACTGCTACTGATTTCTTACTGAACCACTGCATAAAATCTCTTTCTGAGTTGTGGAGCAGTGGTAGGGTCCCTGCTCTGGAGCAAGAGGCCTGGATTCAAAATCCCACTGTGGTTCCTATGTAGAATGAAATGCCATCAGGAAGTGATAGATACGGGTACATTCGACAACGTTTAAAAGACATCTGGATAGGTACATGAATAGAAGATGTTTCGAGGGATATGGGGCAAACCCATAGGCATATGAGAATGTTTTAGTTTGGGAAATCTAGTCGGCATGGATGGATTGGACCAAAGGGTCTGTTTCAGTGCTGTATGATTCTATGACTTGCTCCAGAGGCATGCAATAGCATTTCTGAATGGGGTTGGTTAGAAAATATCTATAACTCCTTCATCTCCCAGTCCCAAATCCTTCCCACGAAATTCCCCCACTGGCTCCAAATTGACAACACGTAATTGTATTTCACACTGTAAGTAACAGGGCTGTGTGCTTTGACTTGGAACAAATAAATATGTTCATTGATGCCATGGAATTATCAGGCTGGGGAATGTCTGAAAGGATGGATGTGGAGGTGCTGGTGTTGGACTGGGGTGGGCAAAGTTAAAAAGCTTGTACTTTCAAATAAACCTGTTGGACTGTAACCTGGTGATGTGTGGTTTTTAAGTTTGAAAGGATGGAGGAACCAGAATTCTACAGTAACTTTCAAAAGGGATACAGATAAACAGCAAAAAATGCAGAGCAATGGGGAAATAGCAGGGATAGTGAACTAGTAGGATGGACAGGTTTTCTTAAATAGCTAACACTGGCAGAAGGGACCGAATATCCGTCGGCTGCAAAGTCTGAGTCTCTGAATGGCACCAGATGGACAAAGGGTCCTGAGAGAGTTCGATTAGTCACTGAAAGTCAATACCAAGCTAACGGGCCCTGGCCAATAGTCTTTCCCTAAGTGCTGTACCACATTGTCTTACACACTAATGGCACTGACACCAAATACGTTTGGATATTGTAAAGGGGAAACAAATTAAATTCTTTTGAGGCAATTGTCATTGTGGCTATGATTGTACATTACATAATATTGACAATTGATACCAAGGTAATAAGTGGAAGCGTATTAAGATTTTGATTTTGAATGGGATTAATTATGAGGTGTCTTCTGCTAAATGTCCATTTTGACATGGTTCTTGGAATGAGAGACAAGATGGCACCACATGCCATGACTGAAACAATGTGGTAGATGACTGAATGTGATAAACTTCCTTCAGAGTACCTCATTGACAAGCAAGTGGAAGTCACCGCCCCTTGCCCAGCCTGTGAGAAACTGCAGTCTAGCTCTCTTTCAGAAGGTGGAGAGGTGTGAGGGTGAGCTGGTTCTTATCTGATTATCCAGAGATAAGGTCAACAAAGGAGGCTTCTTGTTCTTTCTCAGTGGGCAGCATGTGATAACAGCGGGCTGAGGGTATATTGTGACATTGTCTCATCACACCAGATAAAAGCCAGGATGCCTTCCAAATAGATCGTTTACAAAGCTTCTTTTGTTAAGAGGCTTTCTCCCTCATTATGCCTTGAAATAAAGTTCCTGTTTCAATCTACTTTACTCCAAACCACACCCCCTAGAAAAACACAGATTCGGGTTTACTCTTGGTTTAGCTTAATGCACCTACAGTGTAACTGAAAGGAGACAAATATTAGTAATAGTTAACCTTGCTGTTCCATTGCACTTCAAGCAGTTTGTCAGAATAGCCGTGAGCACCATCTCCTGTCTCTTCAGTAGCTCATACACCCAAATGCTACAAATGATCCTTTGACCCCTCACAATGGGCCAAAAGGCCTTTTCCCATCCTGTAAAAGCTCTATGACTCTCAAACATTGCAGAAGTTCTGCTTTCACACAAACTATCCCATCCTTCCCTAATTTTAGACATGTGTGGCTTCTGGGGGAGCAGTTCCAAACCCAGTCCTCGCCCCATATTGATTAGATTCCATATAATGTGGAAACAGGCCCTTCGGCCCAACAAGTTCACAACGACCCTCCAAAGAGTAACCCACCCAGACCCATTTCCCTCTGATTAATGCTCATAACACTATGGACAATTTAACATGGCCAATTCACCTGGCCTGCATATCTGTGGACTGTGGGAGGAAACCGGAGCACCCAGAAGAAACCCACGCAGACATGGGGAGAATGTGCAAACTCCACACAGACAGTCACCCGAGGCTGGAATCGAACTCGGGTCCCTGGCACTGTGAGGCAGCAATGCTAACCACTGAGCCACCATGCTGCCCCAATCCTTTGAGGAAAGGATTAGCCAAATCACCACTGCGGACAGAGATATTTGTCCTAACATTGACCAATGAGAATTATGCATAGGATGGAAGGACCATACTCAAGCATTCCTTATAGCCAGTTCACATTCACAAATATCTTCCATCCTCTAGAATTCATGGTTTCAATTTGTATCCATGAAATGTGCCAAATTATGTCTTTTTGGTTCTAGGCCATTGCTGAGCTCCACTTATGGGGAAAGAATGTCCCATCTCTGATTACCTGGGTTTGCTAAAAGCAACACTCTCATCCCAACACAAGTAGACCTTTCCAAAGCAAGGCCCCAAGATCCCATCCAGAGAATTGTCACATCTAATAGTCCACTAGGTATTAGCTTAGTAGGAGTTACATGGGTGGAACTGAGTAATAAGAAAGGAATGATCATCCTATTGGGGTTATACTGTAGTTAGCGAGATATTGAGAAGCAATTATGTATGGAGATCGCGGATATCTGTAAGAATAATAGAGTTGTAATAGTAGGGGATTTTAACTTTCCAAACACAGACTTGGAACAATCATAGTGTTAAGGGCTTAGATGGAGAAGAACTTCTTAAGTGTGTTCAAGATTTTTTTTTTATTCAGTCTCTGCTAGTACCTACAAGAAAAGGAGCAAAACTTGGGAAATAAGGCAGGACAAGTGATTGAGATGACAATGGGGACCACTTTAGGGCCAGTGATCATATTTCCATTAGTTTTAAAATAGTTGTGGAAAAGGATAGACATGATCTAAAAGTTAAAGTTTTAAATTGGATCAAGACCAATTTTGAATGTATTAGGCAAGAAGTTTTAAAAGTTGACTGAGAGGGGCTATTCAAGGTGAAGGGATGGTTGGAAAGTGGAAGGCCTTTAAAATGAGATAACGAGAGTTCAGAGACAGTATGTTTCTTTTAGTGCGAAGGGCAAGGCTGCTGGTGTAGGGAATGCTGGGTAACTAGAGATATTGAAGTTCTGGTCAAGAAAAAGAAGGAGACATATATTGAGCATGGACAGCTGGGATTGAGTAAATCCCTGAAGGAATATAATGGCAGTAGGAATATACTTAAGAGGGAAATCAAGAGGGCAGAAAGGGGCATTGAGATATTTTGGCAAATAGAGTTAAGGAGAATCCAAAGAAATTCTACAAATACATTAAAGTAAAAAGAGTAACTAGGGAAAGAATAGGGTCCCTTAAAGATCAACAAGGCCATCTATATGTGGAACCACAGGAAATGGGTTAGATCTAACCAAATATTTTACATCATTATTTATTGTGGTGAAGGATATGGAAGTTAGAGAACTTGGGAAAATAGTGATATTTTGAAAGTGACCATTTTACAGAGGAGAAGCTGCTGGATATCTTAAAAAGCATAAAGGTGGATAATTGCCTGGCCCTTGATCAAGTGTATCCCAGAATCTTATGGGAAGCTAGAGAAGAGATTACTGGGCCCTTTGCTGAGATATTTGTGTCATTGCTAGCCAAAGATGAGGTGCTGGAAGATCGGAGGGTGGCTAATGTGATGCCATTATTTAAGAAAGGTGATGAGGAAAAGCTAGAGAATTATAAATCAGTGAGCCTGATGTTGGTGATGGGTAAGTTATTGGCAGGGATTCTGAGGGACAGGATTTACATTCATTTGGAAAGGCAAGGACTGATTAGGGAGGGTAAACATGGGAAGTGTCTCATTAACTTGACTGAGTTTTTGGAAGAAGTCACAAAGAAGGTAGGTGAAGGCAGAGCAGTTGATGTTGTCTATATGGACTTCAACAAGGCATTGGCAAGGTTCTGCATGGTAGGCTGGTTAGCAAGGTTAGATCACATGGAATCCAGGGTAGATAGCCAATTGGAAATAAAATTAGCTTGAACATAGAAGACAGAGGGTGATGGTGGAGGGTTGTTTTTCAGACTGGAGGCCTGTGACCAATGGTGTGCCGCAAAGATCGATGCTGGGTCCACTGCTGGTTGTCATTTATATAAATTATTTGGATATGAATACAGGAGGTTAATAAGTTTACAGATGACACCAAAATTGGTAGAGTAGACAGTGAAGAAGGTTATCTCAGAGTACAATGGGACCTTGATCAGATGGGCAAATGAACCAAGGAGTGACAGATGGAGTTTAATTTAGATAAGTGTGAGGTGCTGCATTTCGGATAGGCAAATCAGAGCAGGACTTATACACTTAATGATACACTTGAAGTGCATTGCTCAACAATGGGATCTTGGGGTGCAGGTGCATAGTTCCTTCAAAATGGAATTGCAGGTAGATAGAGTAGTGAAAAAGGTGTTTGGTACGCTGGCCTTCATTGGTCAGTACATTAAGTATAGGAATTGGGACATCATGTTGCGGCTGTATGGGACATTCATTAGGACACTTTTATAATATTGCATTCAATTCTGGTCTCTCTCTGCTACAGGAAATATGTTGTAAAACTTGAAAGGGTTCAGTAAAGATTTACAAAGGTTTTGCCGGATTTGGAGGGTTTGAGCTATTGGGAGAGGCTGAATAGGCTGGGGTTATTTTCCATGGAGTGTAGAAGCTGAGGGATGACCTTTTTGTAAAGGTTCATGAAATTATGAGGTACATGGATAGGATAAATAGGCAAGGTTTTTGTCCTGGGGTAGGGGAGTCCAAAACTGGAGGGTATGGGTTTAAGTCGAGAGGGGAAAGATTTATAAAGGACTGAGATGCACCTTTTTCACACAGAGGTGAGTGTATGGAACAAGCTGCCAGAGGAAGTGGTGGAGACTAGTACATTTCCAGTATTTAAAAGGCATCTGGATGGGGATATGAATAGGAAGGGTTTTGAGGGATATTGGACAAATGCTGGCAAATGAGACTAGATTAATTTAGGATATCTGGTCAGCAAAGCTGAGTTGGACCGAAGGGTTTGCTTCCATGCTGTATAACTTTATGATTCTGTGAGTCTATGACTGTAAAGGCACCCAGAAATATCTAAAAATAAATCTGCATTTCAACAGTGACTTGAGGACACGCTTGAAACGTTGTAAGTTAAGATGCACGGCAGCAAATATGCACGCACCAATTTCCCATGAACAGTAACATGATAATGATCAGATCGTGTTTTGTATAATGTTGATCACAGAATAAATATACATCAGGACACCTAAGATAAATGAACAACAATACACTCAATAATTTGTATTTGTGTAGCACCTTTAATGTACAAAATTTGAAACTGAGCCACAGAAGGAGATATTCAGCAGCTGGCCAAAGGTTGGCCAAAGGCACAAGTTTTAAAAGCTGTTTTACACAAGGAAATAAGATGCTAAGGTGGAGAGGAGATATAGGGAGGGAATTTCAGAGCTAAGGCACTCAACAGCTTCAAGCAATTAAAATCCAGGATGTGCAAGAGGCTAGCGAGGGGCTGTTGTGGTGTGGTGGTAGTGTCCCTACCTCTGAGCCAAAAGATCCATGTTCAAGACTACCTGCTCCAGAGGTGTGTTATAAAATCTCCAAATAATGTGTCACCAATAATAGTTAAAAATACAAAAAGCAGATAATAGTTTTAAAAAAGACATGGGTTTGGTGATGGGAAAAAGACAGTTTGGTTTTGTGTGATAGATAGCACTTCCAGATTTCAAAAAAATACAAGAACCCAAGAATTAGATATCTTGGAGATTTGCACAACTGGAGGAGATTCCAGTGGAAGGGAGGGGCCGAGGTTTTGAAACTAGTGGAGAGTTTTAAAACTGAGGACCTGCTCAACTATGAGCTGTTGTAGGACAGCAAACACTGAAAAATTGTAGATTAGCATGCCTTGGAGCAAGTTAGGTTACAGGTGGGTTACAAAAACATAAGTTTATGGAATAGCCAGGTCCAGAGATAAAGAAAAATGTAAGGATGAGAGTTTCAGTCACATGTGGGCTGACGAGTCAATCTCAGTATTTAATATTGGGTGATAACAATTACTTTAACAGCCAAAAGAAGCTAATGATTGAAAGAACTAGGTTTTGTTATATTACTTTTCCTTCAATATATTGGCTGGCATGAAAATGGTTTAACCTATTTTATGATGTTTATAAATCAATTGGAGCAATGCCCTCTGGTTGTTTTGAAAGATTAAGGGACTGAATTCCACTCATTGGAGCTTCTAATGGTTCTTCCATATCAACGGACATAACACCATTCTTATCCGAGTCAAGGAAGTAGTATATTTTGGTACATCACAATGCTATGGAGTACAATCAGATGCATATCAAATCTTTCATCCTATTGGTATATGGACTAATATAATCTTTGTGTCCAAATTAACTGATACATCTCAATAACAGTATTTACCAGAGATTTTCTGTATGGAAGGTATTAGAAATGTACAGCTAGCTTCTGTACTGGAATAGAGAGAAAATATCAATCCTTTTAGTTCACATGTTGGTGAATTTTAAGCGTTTTCTGGTTTATTCTGCATGAGTGTGAATGGGGAATGGTAAATCGTCTTCTGTATAAAGTGGCGAGGTAACGTAAGCTTCTGAGTGTTAATTTACTCAACTGTTTATGAAAATTACTTGCTGAAATATAATACAGGTTTGAAATTCTCAAAAAGGAAAGCAGATGATTAGCTTTTAATGTGTGTATATAAATGGTGATTGATTTAAATAATTGAACACAAAAGCAGCAAGATACTTCAGTTATACAGGGCACTGGCGAGACCACATCTGGATTACTGTATACAGTACAGGTCACCTTATTTAAGAAAGGGTGCAAATATAGTAGAAGCAGTTCAAGGAAGGTTTACCTGATGAATATCTGGAATGTGTGGTTGCCTTGTGATTTTTTTCTCCATTGGAGTTTAGAAATGACTTGATTGAAACACATAAGATTCTGAGGGATCCTGACCTGATACATGCAGGAGGATTTAAACTATTTAAATACAGAGAGGAGGTGGAATTTTTTCACTCAGAGGGCCTTTGGAAAACTCTTGTTGAAACGGTGCTGGAAACAGAGTTCCTGACTTTTTTTAAAGACGGAAGTGAATAGAATCTTGTTAAGCAAGGGGTGGGGGGGGGGGGGGTGGCTGAATGCTTATCAGAGGTAGCAGGAACGTGGATTTGAGGTTACAATCAGATTAGATAGTAAAGAAGGCTTAAGAGGCAAAAGGGCCTACTCATACTTCCTGTTTCTTTGGTGAATGTTTCCAATGGTAAAGGATGACTAGGGTTCAGTACAGGAGCCGAGAGTGCGGTGCTGGAAAAGCACAGCCGGTCAGGCAGCATCGGAGGAGCAGGAGAATCTACATTTCGGGTTTTGTACAAGAGCAACAAGTGCTTTTAAATTCCTTGAGACACACCCCCACCACCACCAACATCACTCATATGTATTGGCTCTTGCAGGATACCCTATTAAGAGACATGATGAGGACTGACTGCCAAACCTCTCATGGACCTCACACAGTGAATAGCCATATTGGATGTGATTTGGCACCTGGGCATTTTAGTGTCCCAGTTCCTGTCATTGACTGCAGGAGATTACATAGCAGTAGGAGGGGGTGAGAGATTTTAAAATGGAGTCCTAAAATTGGCAGAAACTGAAGAGTTAGAGGTCTTGCAAGTTCTATTATGATCACCATTGATCCTCATCTGAACAAGCAGCCTTTGGACATTACAGAACCTGTGAAGTAATACAGAATTCTCCGTTCCAGTATATTCCCAGCATATCACTTTTTTAAATTACAGTTAATCAGTGGCATTATATCCTACTGCTTAAATCACAGCATTATATCATGGGTATTGTACAGTATATTGTTATATAGCAGGTATATCATGGCTTTGTTTGACAGATTTATCATACTATTATATCACCAACACATCAGAGCCATACCATGGTTTTATATTATTGATATATCAATATGATATCACAGGTGTGTCACAGAGTAATATTACAGGTATTTCACAATGTTACATTACATGTATATTGCAATGTTGTATTGCAGGCATATCAGTGCTATATCCCAGATGTATCATAATGGTATATCACATATATACCATTCTGGTATATCATGGGTACATCATGACGCTATGGAGCTCAATCAGGTTCGTATCAAATGACAGAACAGGCTCGAGGGGCTGAATTGCCTACTCTAATTCTTATTACAATGTTCTATCCCAGCTAGATCATGGTGCTATATCAGGGATCCACGTGTAATGAATTGAGCTGTCCTGTTGATTCCGGGATTGTCACAGCACAGCAGTCATTTGGTACCCGATTACACAGAACCAATGCCTTGAAATAGCCTTTGTGTTTTTTGTATAAATTTCCTAACGTCGATTAAACCGCCCTTAGAGTAGTCGCCGCTCCCTGGCCACGGTCGCTGTTTTGCTAGGGGGTGGTGAGCCTCGGTTATGTCACACGGTAGATTCTGAACACTGGTGCCCGGAGTGAGTGCTGGAGTGAAAGGGCTGTTCTGGTGCATCTCCCCGCTGAGCTGGCCAAGGGATAGACGGAAAGCGGGAGCCCCCTGTGAAACAGCAGTGCCAGGACTGGTTACTGCACCCGCAGCCTGTCTTTGGGGCTGCATTGTCAGTGAGAACACGAAGCAGCGGCTGAGAAACACCAGACCCTGCACCCATTCCCGCGGTCTCACCAAGCCGTCCCTCTCCCTTTCCCCATCGTCCCCAAATCCTGTTGCGCACTCTAGGTCACGGCTTGAAGATGGCAGGGAGGTATCTACCACCGTTAACGGCAGCTTTCACCCGGCTCTCTCAGACAGAAAATTGTATCCACGTGAAAAAATGTACAGGAATGTTGCCAGGGTTTGAGCTATAAGGAGAGGCTGAGTAGGCTGGCACTGTGTTCCCTGGAGTGTCGGAGGCTGGGGAGAGAGCTTACAGAGGTTCATAAACACAGGTATAACACCCACACTGAGAGGGAGACTGGGAAAAAGTGTTTTTGATTTAGTCATTTAGTTCCCAACGTTCCCTGCTAACAGCAGCACGGCGAGGATTTCAGCTCCTGAAATGACTGGTGAATGGGTTGAAAATAAAAGGGAGCATTTCCCAGTTGGAGTATCCCCGGGCGTGAGACACCCTTCTGAGGGGAGAGAGAGACAGACACGGAGAGAAAGAGTGATTATATCTGAACATGACAGAGCTGCACTGACAGTTCCCTCAGAGCAGACTGCCTGCCTTAAACGGTAAGATAACTTTATCATAATACTGTAGGCTGGAGAGGGGGGGGGGGGGGGCAGGGTGGGTGGGGGGTGGAGAGAGAGAGAGAGCAAGAGAGAATTGAACATACTTGTAAACACACACACACCCAAAAACAAGTGTGGCGCTAAACGTCGGCGTTTCTTGATGGTTTGGGAGCCAAGTGTATCACAACCAGGGGTAGAGTGAGGGACGGTTTTGGTGTGTGTGTGCGAGGGAGAGAAGGGAATGTGTTGTGGGTGATGTTTGAGCTGGTTTTAAACGCGGCTCTGGAGGGCGTGTGTGTGTGTAATGTGAGAGGCTCCGTTTTTAATGCTTTCGACATCCTCAAGCGAACAGTACAGCCCCAGAGAGAGAGAGAGAGGAGACACACACACACACACACACACAAGGGCAGGAGACTACGCGCGCTGCATCTGAACAAACACACCAGAGGTGTTCCAGAGAGAGAGAGAGAGAGATAACAGCTCCCTCGCTCAACTTTGTGTCAGTTTGAAGTTTTTTTTGGTGGAGGTTTCATGCGGATGAAAGTGGGCATTTTGTTAACCTCCTTCGCGGACGGCTGTATATTTTTTTTCTGACGGGAGCAGCAAGGCAGACAGTTTGCGTGACACCGTTGAGTTCAGAGAGTCTTGCCTCCGTCTCTCTCTGTCTGTTAGTGGGAAGGTTTTCCGTGTTATCTTGGACAGCTATCTGGCGTGATTTTGAGACCATCCCAGAGAGGATGTAACAGAGAGGGAGAGAGAAACATTCAAAACCGGCTACCGGGGAGGAAGTGACACCATCCGAGGCTTAAAAAGGACATTTTTTTTCTCTCTCTCTCTCTCTTCTGTAATTGTTTTTATCTGGTTAGGGAGAAACTGGCGTTTAAGAAAAGAGAGGAGCCGGAGAACAGAGTGTGCGCTCTGAGAGACGCGGAGAGAGGAATATCGGCGTAAATCGGAATAACGGGACATCAAGGGTGATCGGGAGTGGAATTTATAAAAACAACACATCCAGCCCTCTCTCTCTCTCTCTCCCACACACACACACACACACACAAGAAAACGGCTTCTCCGGGAAGGAGACAGGATTTGGCGAGGATTGATGTTGGACAGAATGGAATCGCCGGCAGCCCTGTGGGTCATTTGGTGTTTATTCACGCTTGGAGCTGGAGAAAACGGTAGGAAAAACGATTTCACACACACACACAAAACTTTCCTCAGCAGCGGCCTGACTGCCGGCTAATGGAGTGAATGTTTCATTAATTCTCAGTGCGTGCGGTGTGAACACGGAGCCAAGCTACCTCTGGTTTGTCACCATTTGGGATTAGATTCTAGCGCATGGAAACGACCGGATCGTTTTCTGTTCACCCCCCTCCCCACCTCCTTCCCCCCGAGTGGCAGATGTAGAATTTGGCGGGTGTTTAAAAACACATCTGGATTAAATAAAAAGCAAGGGTTTTTGTGCGTGTGTTTCAAAGACCTACAGATTTGCAAAGTAAATGGGGATTGAGACGGGCCGTTTTACCTGGGTTGTCTAAATTCCACCAGAGGTTCCAGACCGGGCTCCCCTACCCCAGGCCTGTAGGGAGGTAGGAGGATACAGGTCTCCCTGGGAGAGGGAGCAATTCAACTGGGCAGGATTTTATATTGGGATTGGGGGTTCCTAGCCTCTGTTCTCTCAACCTGGCACTGTCCCTGTGCTCGACATCTCCCTCCGTCTCTCCCACACACAAACACACCGAGGTATAATCGGTGAATTCCAGATGGAAGTTAAGGAAGCAGAAGTGAAACCCCTCCACACCACCCCCCCCCCCCCCCCACCCCCAGTTCCCAATTCGGCTTCCCCCCACCCCGGCGGTCCGGACACCAGTCTGGGAGGTGTTTGCCGGAGAGGAGATGAGTGGGGATGGCTCCCACATTGATCCCTGGCTCTTGGAAAGGGTTTCCTGCAGACAATGCCCTGTAATGCTGCCTGAGCCCGGCCACGGATCCAACCCACCCTCCTCGGGAGGCTAGCGGTGGGACACTGAGCTCCTGTTCCTGCCCAGGCACTGCCCTCCTGTTCCTGCCCAGGCACTGAGCCCCCTGTTCCTGCCCAGGCACTGAGCTCCTGTCCCTGCCCAGGCACTGAGCCCCTGTTCCTGCCCAGGCACTGAGCTCCTGTTCCTGCCCAGGCACTGAGCCCCCTGTTCCTGCCCAGGCACTGAACTCCTGTTCGTGCCCAGGCACTGAGCCCCTGTTCCTGCCCAGGCACTGAGCTCCTGTTCGTGCCCAGGCACTGAGCCCCTGTTCCTGCCCAGACACTGAGCTCCTGTTCCTGCCCAGGGACTGAGCCCCCTGTTCCTGCCCAGGCACTGAGCCCCTGTTCCTGCCCAGGCACTGAGCCCCTGTTCCTACCCAGGCACTGAGCTCCTGTTCCTGCCCAGGCACTGAGCCCCCTGTTCCTGCCAGGCACTGAGCCCCTGTTCCTGCCCAGGCACTGACCCCCCTGTTCCTGCCAGGCACTGAGCCCCTGTTCCTGCCCAGGCACTGAGCCCCTGTTCCTACCCAGGCACTGAGCTCCTGTTCCTGCCCAGGCACTGAGCCCCTGTTCCTGCCCAGGCACTGAGCCCCTGTTCCTGCCCAGGCACTGAGCTCCTGTTCCTGCCCAGGCACTGAGCCCCTGTTCCTACCCAGGCACTGAGCTCCTGTTGCTGCCCAGGCACTGAGCCCCTGTTCCTGCCCAGGCACTGAGCCCCTGTTCCTGCCCAGGCACTGAGCCCCTGTTCCTACCCAGGCACTGAGCTCCTGTTCCTGCCCAGGCACTGAGCTCCTGTTCGTGCCCAGGCACTGAGCCCCTGTTCCTGCCCAGACACTGAGCCCCCTGTTCCTGCAAAGGCACTGAGCTCCTGTTCCTGCCCAGGCACTGAGCCCCTGTTCCTGCCCAGCCACTGAGCCCCTGTTCCTGCCCAGGCACTGAGCTCCTGTTGCTGCCCAGGCACTGAGCCCCTGTTCCTGCCCAGGCACTGAGCCGCCTGTTCCTGCCCAGGCACTGAGCCCCTGTTCCTGCCCAGGCACTGAGCCCCCTGTTCCTGCCCAGGCACTGAGCTCCTGTTGCTGCCCAGGCACTGAGCCCCTGTTCCTGCCCAGGCACTGAGCTCCTGTTGCTGCCCAGGCACTGAGCCCCTGTTCCTGCCCAGGCACTGAGCTCCTGTTGCTGCCCAGGCACTGAGCCCCTGTTCCTGCCCAGGCACTGAGCCCCTGTTCCTGCCCAGGCACTGAGCCCCCTGTTCCTGCCCAGGCACTGAGCCCCTGTTCCTGCCCAGGCACTGAGCCCCTGTTCCTGCCCAGGCACTGAGCTCCTGTTCCTGCCCAGGCACTGAGCCCCCTGTTCCTGCCCAGGCACTGAGCCCCTGTTCCTGCCCAGGCACTGAGCCCCTGTTCCTGCCCAGGCACTGAGCTCCTGTTCCTGCCCAGGCACTGAGCTCCTGTTGCTGCCCAGGCACTGAGCCCCTGTTCCTGCCCAGGCACTGAGCCCCTGTTCCTGCCCAGGCTCCGAGCGCCTTCTCCCGGCGCCTTCCAGCCCGCACTGCTCTCAATCCTGGTGCAGCAGCGCCCCTTCCGAGTCCAACCCCTCGCAGTCCTGCTGCACCGGGTCAGAATAACCCCCAGGCCTGTTTAACCCAGTCAGAATAACCCCCTTCAGAATAACCCCCTGGCCCGTTTAACCAGGACAAAGTAAACAACCTCCCCTCCCCGATCCGCTTAACCGGGACAGAGTACCTCCCCACGACTGGGTTAACGGGACAGAATATCTCCCACCCCCCGCCTCGGTTAACGGGGATAGAGTAATCCCTCCACCCCCGACCCAGCTAGCCGAGACATAGTCACCCCTACCCCCGTTTCGGTTAACCGGGGCAGAGTCACTCCCTGACCCGGTTAAGCGGGACAGAGTAACTTCCTGACCCGGTTAACCAGGGACAGTGTACCCCAGATTCGGGTTTAACCGGGACTCAGTACTCGCCTGCCCCGGTTAACCGATACGGAGTAACCCCTTGCTCCGGGTTTAATCGGGACAGTGAGTATCCCCCTGCTCCCGGTTTAATCGGGACCGTGAGTGTCCCTCTGATCCGGGTTTAATCGGGACAGTGAGCATCCCCCTGCTCCGGGTTTAATCGGGACAGTGAGCATCCCTCTGATCCGGGTTTACTCGGGACAGTGAGCATCCCCCTGCTCCGGGTTTAATCGGGACAGTGAGTGTCCCCCTGCTCCGGGTTTAATCGGGACAGTGAGTGTCCCTCTGCTCTGGGTTTAATCGGGACAGTGAGCATCTCCCTGATCCGGGTTTAATCGGGACAGTGAGTGTCCCTCTGATCCGGGTTTAATCGGGACAGTGAGTAACCCCCGATCCGGGTTTACTCGGGACAGTGAGTGTCCCCCTGCTCCGGGTTTAATCGGGAGTGTGAGTGTCCCCCTGCTCTGGGTTTAATCGGGACAGTGAGCATCCCCCTGATCCGGGTTTAATCGGGACAGTGAGTGTCCCTCTGGTCCGGGTTTAATCGGGACAGTGGGTAACCCCCGATCCGGGTTTAATCGGGACAGTGAGTAACCCCCGATCCGGGTTCAACTGAATCCGGGGTTTAATATCCTTGATCCGGGTTTAACCGACTCAGCGAGTACCCCCTGGTCCTGGTTTAACCGGAGCCCAGCTCGGCTTGCTGTGTTTGGGAATGTCCAGGGACATCTGTGGTCTCGCTCCGGATCAGATTGCAGTCCCCAGACCAAGCTGAGCTGCTGCCTGTGTGGATATGCGTGACTCCTTACCGGCGTGCCCGGTATAACCAGGAGCTCCCCGCTTTGAGCGAGGGCCAACCTGTCACTTTCACCCACATTTAACAGCCCGCCCATACACACCACCCCGTGCCTGAGCCGCCCGGAGGAAAAAGGAATTTAAGAGTAACCCTCGTGGGCCAAAGGGCCTGTTCTGTGCTGTACTTCTCTATGTTCTCTAACCCTCTGCCGGTCACAGCTCAGAACCCACTCGGTGTGACCTGCTTAAGGTAGAAGCCAGCCTGGGTTTGATTGAAAGGTGCAGAACTGCCCCACCGCATGTTCCAAGCCCACCTTGAAAAAACTGAATTCAATTCTTTGCAGAGAAACAGTAAACCTGCCCGTCACATACAGAGTGGTGGCTTAAAAACTCCGAGCCGTTCACTTGTAGGAGAAAGGAAACCTATTGCCTGAAACCCATGTGGTCTGCCAGTGTAGACATTGTAATCTGATGGTGGTGGATTCTGCATGTTTAGAGCTTAAGGAAGAGAGAAGGGGGTGGTTAAAACGGGGGACCTGGAAACACTGTGGACAAGGGGAGCATTGCTGAATCCCACTCCTTCCAATGCCCTTTCCAGTAACAAGTTACTGGAGCTGAAACACCAGATTCCCCTGTCCCGCTTACAGGGTCACATCTCTGTCACAGTGGCAGAGTAACTCATCACCCTCCCATGATCTGCCCTGACACCTTCTGGTCAGCATAGCTCAGTGACTTTGTGTCGTAATCACGGGGAGATTGGGGCAAGAGCTGTGCGGGCATCAGTGGAGGGGGAAGCACAGTAAGCATTTCAGCTGTGTGTGTGTGTGTGTGTGTGTAGGCTATCTTTTTGAATTACCAAAAATTTACGCATAATCCGCAAGGTGTTTTCTGTCAATGTGTCTGGAAGCAGATAGCCCCTTTCTCATTTGCGAGGTCATTGTTAACGCTCCCAATCCTTAAAATGAACACAAGTTCATTTGTGAAGTGTTCTTTCTTAACCTAGATCAAGAGATTTATATCTAGTTCTTGGTGACACTGTCCAGCCTTATGCATTCCATGTTGCATTTACCCTTAAACAGTTGCAGAGTTCTCTCTCAGTTGGGGAGTTCTCTCTTACTTATAGAGTTCTCTCCTACTTACGGGGTTCTCTCTTAGCTATGGAGTTCTCTCTCATTAATTGTCTCCCAGTTATGTAGCAATTGATTCAATTCTGATTACCCATGAAACATTAGGTGATATGTTTTCCCTTCTAATTCCTTTCGATTTTTCCCTCTTTTTTCCCTTATGCTATCTGTCGAAAGTGATCTTATTCCACCCTGCAGTGTTGCAATCAAGATTCACCTCACACAATTTTTCCTCTCCAAGATTTCAGGTTCACACTTGGCATTACCAGGCCTAACTGCTGCTTCCTGACTCATTCCATTTTCACACTTTTCAAACTCAGCTTTGTCCTCCACCCAGGACTACGGTTAGGTATAGCAGTGTAAAGAGAGAAGACTTGAATTTATATAGCATGCATTGCAACCAATTAGCTACTTCTAAAGAGTAATTACTGATGTGATACAGGAAACATGACAACCAAAACTGGGCATACAACAAGCCCCATCATCAGCACTGTCAGATAGTTTGTTTTCGTAATGTTGATTGCTGTGTAAACTTTGTTCAGGACACCAGAGAAGACTCTTCTTTGAATAATGTCATGGTGTTCTTCACCAGAGCAGATGGGTCTCTATTTAATGATACATCGAGAGAGGTAGTGTGAAACTCCCTAACATTGAAGTGTTAGCCTAGATAGTCGGCTCAAGTCTTAGTTTAAACACACGTACCAACAATTCAAGAATGGTTCTCCCCCACTGTTATTAGACTCCTGAATGGACCTCTCAAATTTTGTGTTTAATGTTGATCTTGCTGTTTGTGCACCTTCTCTGTCACCATAACATTGTATTCTTCACTCTGTTCTATTACCGTAATGCACTTTGTAAGGTATGATCTGCCTGTATTGCACCCAAAACAAAACTTTTCACTGTACCTAGGTACATATGACAATAATAATCAAATCACATCAAAGACTCTGCAGTTGGGACTCAAAACTAAAATCATCCGTCACCAGGCTGTTCCTAGGCAAGTTGATATTTGGGACTTTTTTCACTGGAGTGTAGGAGGTTAAGGACCTTATAGAAGTTTATAAAATAAAGAGGGTACAGACAGAGTTAATGGTAGTCATCTTTTCCCTATGAGTGGAATTTGAAGACAAGGGGGCATGCTTTTAAGATGAGAGGAGAGAGATTTGAAAAAGATACGAGGGGCAATTTTTTTACTCAAAGGGTGGTTTGCATGTGGAATGAACGTCCTGAGGAATTGGTGGATGTGGATACAATTACAGTGTTCAAAAGACATTTAGGTAACTATATGAATAGGAAAGGTTTGGAGGGATTTGGACCAGGAGCAGGTGGTGGGACTAGTTTAGTTTGGCATTATGCTGGTATGGACTGGTTGGACTGAAGGGTCTGTTTCTGTACTGTATGACTCTATGAGGTTTGTTACCATTGTAGTCAGTACAGGGCAGATCTCTGTGACCACTTCCTTTGCTTTGGGTGTGGTGGCCTATTGATGGAACATCAGTGGAGGTTTTTTCTCCCCCGTGTACCCTAGCTGTGAGTAAAAGCAAGTTGTGAAACAAGGGAATTTTTTTTCTAATTCCACATGCATGATGGAATGTTCTCCTGCCTTTTTTGGGCTGTGTTTAGTTTCTGAAGGAAATGCTTAAAGCCGTGCAGGGATATTTTGGTGTGGAGCGAGTCATTAACTGGGAACTCTGCCTAAGTGAGTAGATTCATGGCATGGAACCAGTGTCTCCCTGTCAAAATGAGACAGCCATTTCCCAACCAGTGTCAGCACCGAATTCCCTTGGATGTGTTACAGCTCAGGACATACCCAGATTATAGATTGTTCCGCCTGCCACAAGAACAATGCAGAAAGGCAGATTTGAATTTATATGTAACTTTCATAATATCAGGGTATCCTAAAGAGCTTTGGGTGGCACAGTGGTTAGCACTGCTGCCTCATAGTCCCAGGGACTTGGGTTCTATCCCAGCCTCAGGTGGCTGCCTCTTTGGAGTTTGCACATTCTCCCTGTGACAGCGTGGGTTTCCTCCCAGTCCAAAGATATACAGCTTAGGTGAATTGCCCATGTTAAATTGTGTAGGGATGTGTAGGTTAATCATGGGTAATGTGGAGTTACAGGGATTGGGTGGGTTGCTGTTCAGAGAGTGTCAGTGGCTGAATGCCCTCTATCTGTTATGACCTTTACAATCAATGAAGTACATTGAACTGTGGTCATTGTAGGAAATGCAGTAACCAATTTGAATATCGCCACAAAATGAATTTTGATCATGGCCGTAGAATCTGATTTAGTGTGCAGTTAGTTTTGGGATAATGTGGTATATTAATATAAATGGTACATTCTCCTGCTGTTTGGTTAGAAGTGCTAAATATTTAATCTAGTGGCAACAAAAGATGAGTGATATGAAGCAAAGTTGGAATGTTGCTTGTCCTGGAAGTGACAGTATTGTCAAGTACATGCTGTCCCCTGTACCTCTGGTGGTAGTGTTTGTGGGATTTGTCAAGCTTTTGAGTTGTTGTATCTTATAAGTCCCGCACACTGTAGACATGTAATGCAGTGATCAGTGTTGGGGGAGTGACTGTTTAGATGTTTTTAATCAACCTGTTCAGACATTTTATGAGTCACCTTTGGAGCAGGCGGACTTGAACAACTGCTGATCTAGCTCAAAGATAGGCAAACTACCAACTACACCACAAGACCCCCAAGGTAAAGTTGGCATAGTCCTAGAGGACCATATGGCTGCTCTCTCATTAGAGAGAGAGAGAGAGAGAGAGAGAACTGATGACAGTTTAACCTGAGGGTCATCACGCCTCAGACAAGGGGAGAGGTTAGACAGCAGAGTCCTTCACGGTAACTTCAGCTGGTGTGGGAATTGAACCCACACTTTTGGTGTCACTCTGCATTGCAAACCAGCTGACTGAGCTAACTGACCCCAGAGAGCTCAGTGTGTGAATAATCTGTCTTTTAGGTGTTTGCTGTAGGATTTGTGAGAAATTTGGTCAAAGGATGGTGTTATCAGCTTATATTTGGAATAATTAATTATACAAAATAGGTTCAGCATATTACAGAGCAAAATCTAGTCAGTTACATGTTACCCTGCATTTGGAGCGAAGGTAAAAACAAGGGCTGCAGATACTGAAAACCAGAGTCTAGATTAGAGTGGTGCTGGAAAAGCTCAGCAGTTCAGGCAGCATCCGAGGAGCAGGAAAATCGATGTTTTGGGCAAAAGCAGGGTGCCTGCAGGGTGGAGAGATAAATGAGAGGAGGGTGGGGTGGGGAGAAATTGGTATAGAGTGCAATAGGTGAATGGGGATGGGGATGGAGGTGATAGGTCTGGGAGGAGGGTGGGGGAAGGTAGCAAAGAGTACAATGTGTGAATGGGGTGGGGATGAAGGTGATAGGTCAGAGAGGAGGGTGGTGTGGATAGGTTGAAAACAAGATAGGCAGGTAGGACAAGTCATGGGGACAGTGCTGAGCTGGAAATTTGGAACTGGGGTGAGGTGGGGGAAGGAGAAATGAGGAAACTGGTGAAGTCCACATTGATGCCCTGGGGTTGAAGTGTTCCGAGGCGGAAGATGAGGCGTTCTTCCTCCAGGCGTCGGGTGGTGAGGGAGTGGTGGTGAAGGAGGCCCAGGACCTCCATGTCCTCGGCTGAGTGGGACGGGGAGTTGAAATGTTGGGCCACAGGGTGGTGTGGTTGATTGGTGCGGGTGTCCCAGAGATGTTCCTTAAAGCGCCCTGCTAGAAGGTGTCCAGTCTCTCCATTGTAGAGGAGACCGCATCGGGAGCAACGGATACAATAAATGATATTGGTGGATGTGCAGGTAAAACTTTGATGGATGTGGAAAGCTCCTTTGGGGCCTTGGATGGAGGTGAGGGAGGAGGTGTGGGCGCAGGTTTTGCAGTTCCTGATGTGGCAGGGGAAGGTGCCAGAACAGGAGGGTCGGTTGTTGGGAGGGCCTGGACCTGACCAGGTAATCACGGTCAGGTCCAGGGGGCGAACCCCATAATTAAGTTAATGATTTTTCCTTTCAAGGAAATAAAATAATAGCCTGAATACAGGAACACCCCTAATAAAAACAGATGAGGATTATATATGAGTAAATATGGTATGCATAGACATTGAAGGCTCCACTCTTAACTTTGTATGACTCAGAAATCTGGTTAATAACAGATCCTGAGCACATGAGCTGTAATCAGGGTGGTATAAACTATTTGATTTCAGTTGTAGCAATCCTTCCTCTTCCTTTCCAACTCCCCCCCCCCCCCCACAGACAAACAGCTGTCTTCAGGGTCTGTGCCTGATGGTCATTTGATAGTGTGCGAGACGAGTGTGACCGCTGGACAGATCAGAATCAGTAAGTTGTTAAAAACTTCAGCCAACCTGTCTGCAGTTCTGCGGATCTTACTGTGGCCACAGGACTCTTTGCCAGAGCCACATCCTCAGATCTCCCCAGTGCCAGACAAACATCTCCTATTTCTGTTTCAACACAAGAAACCGCCAAAGCACCCCCCTCCCCCACCCCCTGCAGCAGCAAACTAACCCTCCAGTACCTGTCTAACCGCGTGTAGTTCAACATTTTATAGCCACTGAAAAGCAAGGTTGTGATTTCATTGGCCCCCACTGGGGAATTTCACTTGGTATTGTCACCGCAGTACTATGTAAGTGCTGCATTGCCTAACAGTTATTGTACTGCTTTTTAGTGAACTGCGAACCCACCGGCCCCGTCTGCCCTTGCAGGTGGTATGCATTGGGCGCGAGGTTGAAAACGAGACAGAGATGTTTTCCCCTAGTGTCCTGTCCATGCTTATCATGCCAACCTACATTAGGTTAAATGTTTGGCACTTCCAACCAAACAGTGAGTGATTGCATCATTAGCACATGGATTCAAAACCCACTAAAACAGATTCATGATCAGAATGGAAAATGGAACATCGAGTCACTATGCCACCGTTTGTGGGAGCTAACTGAGCTGAATCTGGCTGTCGTGCTTATGACATGACGACATTTCTGAAGCACTCTTCGTTGCCCGGAATGGACGGTGCTTGTGAGAGTGGATGTCCCAATGCCAGCCTTTCGTTCCAAAGGCAGAAGGTTCAAGTTGCCAACAGTGTTTAGCAGGGTTTTCTGCTGCTGGGGACATACTGCCTGATGCTAATCCAATTCAGTGCCTTTTAAAGAAGGCTGGTGCACCTGCTGTCTCCCAAAGCACTGTGGAGGCTGGGGCTGAGGTCGGTGGGGGGGCAATTGAAATTCCGAGTCTATGATAGATCCATTTTTTTTTGTTGTGGGGTGGTGGGGGATAAGTGTTGGTAGAAACACTAATGGATGTGGAGTCAAGTTGGAAAATTGGAACTGAGATACCTACCAGCCAGGAAGTAACTAAGTGGAGGGAATGTTGAAGGGGGGTGCTGGATGGCCTTAAGGCTCTAATTCAATTAGCTACTCATTTTAAAAGATGAGATGGCCAAGAGTTCTGAAGGTGATTGACAATCAGCGACAATAAGAGAAATGTTATATTTTGATTATAAACAATGGCCGTCATGGAAACAGGGCCAATGTGTTGTTTGGGAGAGGGGTCTATACCAGGCCAAGGTTACGTGGAGTCAAATTCAGTGCTCCTGAAGAAGGGCTCATGCCCAAAATGTCAATTCTCCTGCTCCTTGGATGCTGCCTGACCTGCTGCGCTTTTCCAGCAACACACTTTCAGCTCTGATCTCCAGCATCTGCAGTCCTCACTTTCTCCAAGGTTACGTGGAGTCAAATTCAGTGCCAGATGGGCTCTGAAGTTAGCTTATTATGTTTTCTTTCACACTATACATCGTGGAAAGAGCTGATGGGTCTCCTGCCAGAGGAGCGGGCAGTTGTCCTGCTGAATGAGCGAGTTTTGTGTTCTTAGCCTGGCGTCACATCCATCCAATAAGAAATCCTTTTGTCCCAATCCAAACTAAAGCTGCGTAAATCCCTCTTCAGTTACTGCTTCAATGCAATTGGTTCAAGGAGCCCGACAGTCTTTCTTCCCTCCTTGACCCAGAGATTTCCCCACCTCAAAAGAGACCAACTGCCTTCCAACAGCTGGGCACACTGCCACTCTTTAGTGACTGAACATTTGAGGGTGAGAAGCAAGCTGTCCCTGCCCTCCTCTGCTCCCCACCCAGCTTCCCAGTAACGGAGGCCCATTGCAGCAGCTTCTCCATCTGAATCGAAAACAGCCAGAGCCAGAACCAGTCCCTCCATCTCCTCTCTGGTAAGATCCTCCAATCCCACGACCTTTTTGACGATGATGTAGCCCTTCAGTTCAGGCTGCTGGTGTGCCTCCTATTTGGTGGCCAGGCCTTCCACTGTCTAGGCCCAAGGCTTTGGAATACCTTCCACAAATCTCTCTGTATCTCCTCTTTGCCCATGTTAAAGCTGCCTCTGAGAACATATCGCTTCGACCAAACTTTTGGTCATAACCTGATATCTTCTCGCGTGGCTGGGCACCAAAATCTGCTTACCCACATTCCACCTGCAAGCGCCTTGGCTTGTGTTCCTACAGTAAGGGCAATACATAAACGCAGGCTTGTTGTTGCAACTCAACCTTCCGTTTTAATGAACAGCGACAGTTTTGCCAATACATTAGCTGCTCTGTATGGCACTGACCTGCACATATCCTCAAGGTCCCAGCCAAATCCATGGTTTGTAATGAGCTAGATTAGATTAGATTCCCTACCCATTTGGCCCAACAAGTCTACACTGACCCTCTGAAGAGTCACCCACCCAGACCCATTTTTCCGTCTGACTAATGAACCTAACACTATGGGGCAATTTAGCATGGCCAATTCACCTGACCTGTACCTCTTTGGATTGTGGGAGGAAACCAGAGCACCCGAAGATACCCACGCAGACACGGGAACTCCACACAGACAGTCGCCTCGAGGCTGGAGTCAAACCTGGGTCCCTGGTGCTGTGAGGCAGCAGTGTTAACCACTGAGTCACCGTGCCGCCCCTTCGAAGGGGCAAATGGACGAATTGGGCACAGCAAGGCTCCACAAAACGCAACTGCAGTTCAGACCATAGAGCAGTTTTATGATGTTGGTGGAAGGATGCTATGGGGTGAACTCACCCACTTTCTTTCAAAATATATGCCGTAGGGTGTTGGAGGGCAACTGAATGGCAGGAGAGGCTCAATGGGCCAAATAGTCTTATGCTCCTGCTTCTTACGTTCCTAGCAGCTCATTCAAATCACAGCGCTCGCACCAGTGAAGCACTCCCCCAGTATTGCACTGAAACACATCAGCTAGGATTATGTACTCAAAAACTCTGGAGGGGGATTTGAACACACAACCTGTTGACACAGGGCCAGATCTCCTCAAGATGGGAAGCCCTGTTCAGGTTAAGATTCACGACATGTCTCTAGGGACCCTTCTGCACCAACAAACCCCAACGTCTCACGCTGAGGTTGCCTTAAAATACCTTGAGCATGTCCAGAGAATCAGGGCGGGGGTGGGAGGCGCAGCGCGGGGAGAGGCGATTCGGCCCGCTCTGTCGCTACCTGCTCTGGAAAAACGAAATGATCCGGTCAGTTCCACTGTCCCGCCCTTCCCCATAGCCCTTTTGAGTATATCTAGCGTTTCCTTCTCACTCTCTCACCTCCATTAGCTGCAGGGGGCGGGGGGGGGGGGGGGGGGGACACAGAGCGAGGGAGAGTCTGAGGGAAGTGAGCAGGAGAGGGGAGGGAGCGAGCGGCAGTAAGGCTGGGGAAAGCAAGGCAAGCCGACGTTTGTTAGAGCTGAGAGCTGCCTGCATGCTGGCCAGCAGCCAAATAATTCTCCGTTCCTGAAGAAAACGCGGAAAAAAAAAATCCACGCTTCTTTCCAGCAGCTGCTGTAGTCTGTCTGCAGCTTGTGCGATGTCACTTGAGACTCAGGTTCGAAGCGCTTGCTTACCACCTGCCAGCTTGGAAGAGCATCCTGTTCAGTCTCATCCGGGATCCCCTGGTGGTGTGACAAGACCCGCAGCCTAGAGGGATCAAGTCAGTGCTGGGTTAAGGATAAACCCCTCCCAACATTCAGTGACCAACCGGTGGAACGACCGTTCGGTTTGAGGGGTGGTGTGAAAATCCTGCAACCGTCCCATGACAGTCACGAACATGTTGTCCTTTTCCACTCAAAGATCATGTGTCCCTTTGTAAACATGGACAGCACAGAAGCAGACCCTTCGGTCCATGCTGGTCTGATATCCCAACCTAATCTAGTCCCATTTGCCAGCACTTGGCCCATATCGCTCT